>NC_141019.1:1918404-2518404 GCF_052327205.1 Somniosus microcephalus
AAGAAAGCTTACCTTTCCGAAACCCTGGTAAGCATATTTACGTTTCGGCCGGACGAAAATCGCGCCCGCGGTATCCGAAAAACCTTCAACATTCTGCTCATTAGCATCTCATTATCCGCTCATTAGCGACAGAGTGACCTCGAGGTCGACCAATCGTATGCCGGGTTGCTGGCGCGTGCGGCCGGGCCCTCCTATGGTCGAGTGACGGGAGGATTGACCAATCCTACGCTTTGGTGACCTGACGGTCGACCAATCGGGGGCCTTATCATTCTGAACCGAGGTGAGTCACCACCATCTTGATTCCAAACTTTTCCTTTCTTTTTCCCGCTTTCTGCGTCTTTCAAAAAAACGTTGCTTTTAAAACACAAATTCTTTTAAAAAAAAGTTAATTACTTTCTAAATGTTTTATCTAATCTCATTAATTTTCCTACCTTTCCTCGTTTCTCCAGGTAGGCCTTGAAGCCTCGGCCTCTCCTCCGCACCCACACCCGAGCTAGGCACCTCCCGGCCCCAGTCAACAAGTCATAGAGTCATAGAATTATACAGCACGGATAGAGGCCCTTCGGCCCATCGTGTCCGCGCCGGCCATCACGCCCTGTCTAATCTAATCCCATATTCCAGCATTTGGTCCGTAGCCTTGTATGCTATGGCATTTCAAGTGCTCATCCAAATGCTTCTTGAATGTTGTGAGGGTTCCAGCCTCCACAACCCTTTCGGGCAGTGAGTTCCAGACTCCAACCACCCTCTGGGTGAAAAAGTACTTTCTCAAATCCCCTCTAAACCTCCCGCCCTTTACCTTGAATCTATGCCCCCTAGTTATTGACCCTTCTGCTAAGGGAAAAAGCTCGTTAGTATCCATCCTATCTATGCCCCTCATAATTTTTGTACACCTCAATCATGTCCCCCCTCAGCCTCCTCTGCTCCAAGGAAAACAAACCCAATCTGCCCAGTCTCTCTTCATAGTTGAAGCGTTCCAGCCCTGGTAGCATCCTGGTGAATCTCCTCTGCACCCTCTCCAAAGCTATCACATCCTTCCTGTAGTGTGGCGACCAGAACTGCACACAGTATTCCAGCTGTGGCCTAACCAGTGTTTTATACAGCTCCATCATAACCTCCTTGCTCTTATATTCTATGCCTCGGCTAATGAAGGCAAGTATCCCACATGCCTTTTTTACCACCTTATCCACCTGTTCCGCCGCCTTCAGGGATCTGTGTACTTGCACACCCAGATCCCTCTGACCCTCCGTCTTGCCTAGGGTCTTACCATTCATTGTATATTCCCTTGCCTTGTTAGTCCCCCCAAAGTGCATCACCTCGCACTTTTCCGGGTTAAATTCCATTTGCCACTGTTCCGCCCATCTGACCAACCCATCGATATCGTCCTGCAGACTGAGACTACCCTCCTCGCTATTTACCACCCTACCAATTTTTGTATCATCCACGAACTTACTGATCATACCTTTTACATTCATATCCAAGTCATTAATATGGACCACAAACAGCAAGGGACCCAGCACCGATCCCTGTGGTACCCCACTGGCCACAGGCTTCCAGTCACAAAAACAACCTTCGACCATCACCCTCTGCCTTCTGCCACTAAGCCAGTTTTTTATCCAACGTGCCAAGGCACCCTGGATTCCATGGGCTCTTACCTTCTTGACCAGTCTCCTGTGCGGGACTTTATCGAAGGCCTTACTGAAATCCATGTATGCCACATCCACTGCGCTGCCCTCATCCACACACCTAGTCACCCCCTCAAAAAATTCAATCAAATTAGTCAGACATGATCTTCCCTTGACAAAGCCGTGTTGACTATCCCTGATTAATCCTTGCCTCTCCAAGTGGAGACTGATTTTGTCCCTCAGAATTTTTTCCAATAATTTTCCCACCACTGATGTTAGGCTCACTGGCCTGTAGTTCCCCGATTTTTCCCTACTCCCCTTCTTGAATAATGGAACTACATTAGCGGTTCTCCAGTCCTCTGGCACATCCCCTGTGGCCAGAGAGGTTCTGAATATGTGTGTTAGAGCCCCCGCAATCTCTTCCTTTGCCTCACACAGCAGCCTGGGATGCATTTCGTCCGGGCCTGGGGATTTATCCATTTTTAGGCCTGCTAAAACCGCCAATACCTCCTCCCTCTCGATGTTAATGTGTTCGAGCATATCACAGTCCCCCCACCCTATTTCTATGTCTACATCGTCCCTCTCCATAGTGAAAACAGATGCAAAAAATTCATTTAGAACCCCTCCTACATCTTCCGGCTCCACACACAGATTGCCACTTTTGTCCCTAATGGGCCCTATGTTTTCCCTAGTTATCCTCTTACCCTTAATATACTTATAAAAACATCTTAGGATTTTCCTTTATTTTGCTCGCCAGTGTTATTTCATGGCCCCTCCTTGATCTCCTAATTTCTTTTTTAAGTATCCCCGTGCACTTTTTGTACTCCTCTAGGGCTTCCTCCGTCTTTAGCGTTTTGTATCTGCCAAAAGCCCTCCTTTTTTTTCTAATCCATTCTCGTATATCCCCTGACATCCAAGGTTCCCTGTGGTTTTTGGAACCACCCTTGACCTTTACGGGAACATGTTGCCATTGTATGATCTCAATCTCCCTTCTGAAAGCCTCCCATTGCTCCGATGCGGATTTTCCTACAAGTAGCTAATCCCAGTCCATTTTGGCCAGATCCTGCCTTATCCTATTAAAATCGGCCTTCCCCCAATTTAGAACCTTTATTTCCAGCCCATCCCTGTCCTTTTCCATGACCACCTTAAATCTCACCATATTATGGTCACTGTCACCAAAGTGCTCACCTACTAGCACTTCTTTACTTGGCCGGCCACATTCCCTAGAATTAGGTCCAGTACCGCCCCCTCTCTTGTAGGACCTTCTACATGCTGGCTCAAAAAGCTCTCCTGGATGCACTTTAAGAATTCTACACCCTCTGTGCCTATCACACTCTGACTATCCCAGTTAATATTGGGGAAGTTGAAATCCCCCATTATTATTACCCTATTATTTGCACATTTCTCTGAGATTTGCCTACATATCTGTTCCTCTATCTCCCCCTGACTGTTTGGAGGCCTATAGTACACTCCCAGCAAAGTGCTTGCCCCCTTTTTGTTTTTAAGCTCCACCCATATGGCCTCATTAGAGGAACCTGCTAATATATCATCCCTCCTTACTGCAGTAATTGACTCCTTAATTAATATTGCGACACCCACTCCGCTTATACCCCCCCCCTCTGTCTCGCCTGAAGATTCTGTACCCCGGAATATTGAGCTGCCAGTCTTGCCCCTCCCTCAACCATGTCTCCGTGATAGCAACAATATCATACTCCCATGTGTTTATCAGCACCTTCAGTTCATCCACCTTATTTGCAAGACTCCTTGCATTAAAATAGATGCCATCCAGCCTTGCCCTTGTATATTTGCCCTGTCTACCAAGCTGACTTGTTTTTTTCTCTATAATTGGCAGCACATCACCCCCTATTTCAGCTCCCCTCTGTATCCCATCCCCCTGCCAAGTTAGTTTAAACCCCCCGCAACAGTGCCAGCAAACCTCCCCGCAAGGATATTTGTCCCGCTCTGGTTCAGGTGCAACCCGTCCGACTTGTACAAGTCCCACCTTCCCCAGAAGCAGGCCCAGTGATCCAGGAAAGTAAAACCCTCCCCCCTACACCAACTCTTTAGCCACGCATTCATCTGCTCTATCCTCCTATTCCTATACTCACTAGCACGTGGCACTGGGAGTAATCCAGAGATTACAACCTTTGAGGTCCTGCTCTTTAATCTGTTACCTAGCTCCCTAAATTCTTGATGCAGGACTTCATCCCCCTTCCTACCTATGTCGTTGGTCCCAATGTGAACCATGACCTCTGCCTGCTCCCCCTCCCCCTTAAGAATGTCCTGTAGCCGCACAGTGACATCCATGACCCTGGCCCCAGGGAGGCAACAAACCATCCTGGAGTCACGTTTGCTGGTTCTGGACTCCCCGACCATCGGGAACAACCTCCCTGCATCTAGTCTGTCCAGTCCTGCCAGAATTTTTAAAGTTTCAATGAGATCCCCTCTCATTCTTCTAAACTCCAGCGAGCATAAGCCCAATCGACCAAAACTCTCCTCATACATCATTCCTGCCATCCCAGGTATCAGCCTGGTGAATCTTCACTGAACTCCTTCCATGGCAAGTATATCCTTCCTCAGATTATGCAGCGAAAACTGCACACAATACTCAAGGTGCGGCCTCACCAAGGCCCTGTACAACTGCAGCAAGACATCCTTGTCCCTGTACTCAAAGCCTGTCGCTATGAAGGCCAACGTACCATTTGCCTTCTTAACCGCCTGCTGCACCTGCATGCTTTCCTTCAGCGATTGGTGCACAAGGACACCCAGGTCTCGTTGCACTTCCCCTTCTCCCAGTCTATTGCCATTAAGATAATAATCTGCCTTCCTGTTTTTGACACCAAAGTTGATAACCTCACATTTATCCACGTTATATTGCATCTGCCATGCTTCTGCCCAATCACCCAACATGTCCAAATCATCCTGGAGATTCTCGGCATCCTCCTCACAGCACACACTCCCACCCAGCTTTGTGTCATCTGCAAACTTGGAGATATTACATCTAGTTCCCTTGTCTAGATCATTAATATATATTGTGAATAGCTGGGGTCCTAGGACTGATCCCTGCGGTACCCCACTAGTCACTGCCTGCCACTCAGAAAAAGACCCGTTTATTCCAACTATAAGTTTGCTATCTGCCAACCAGTTCTCTATCCAAGTCAATACCTTGCCCCCAATCCCATGTGCCTTAACATTACACGCTAATCTCTTATGTGGGAACTTATCGAAACCCTTCTGAAAGTCCAAATACATAAAATCCACTGGTTCTCCCTTATCTATTTTACTAGTTACATCCTCAAAAAATTCCAGTAGATTAGTCAAGCACGATTTGCCTTTTGTAAATCCATGTTGACTTTGTCCGATCCTGTCACAGTTTTCCAAGGCTTACCAATCTGTAATTCCCCGTTTTCTCTCTACCACCTTTTTTGAATAGTGGGGTAACATTAGCTACCCTCCAATCCATGGGTACTGTTCCAGATTCCATCGAATATTGGAAGATGATCAGCAATGCATCTACTATTTCTAGGGCCACTTCCTTAAGTACCCTAGGATGTAGATTATCAGGCCCTGGGGATTTATTGGCCTTCAATCCCATCAATTTCCCTGAAACACCATTTCCCTTCAAATACTGATTTCTTTCAGTTCCTCCCTTTCATCAGACCCTATGTTCCCTGACATTTTTCCGCATGTCGCCTTTGGATCTTCAGCAAATCACCTAAAACCTGCGTCCTCTGGTTCTCGACCCTTCCACCAATGGGAACAGCTTCTCTCTATCTACTCTGCCCAGGCTCCCTCGTGATTTTGATCACCTCTATCAAATCTCCTCTCAATCTTCTCTGCCCTAAGGAGACCAACCCCAGCTTTTCTACTATACCTACGTAACAGAAGTCCCTCATCCCTGGAACCATTCTTGTAAACCTTTTCTGCACCCTCTCTAAGGCCTTCATGCACTTCCTAAAATGCGATGCCCAGAATTGGACTCAATACTCCAGTTGTGGCCGAAACAATGTTTTTTAAATGTTCATAATAACTTCCTTGCTTTTGTACTCTATGCCTATATTTATAAAGTCCAGATTCCCGGAAGCTTTTTTTAACTGCTTTCTCAACCTGCCCTGCCAACTTCAACGATTTTGGTACATGTACCCCCAGGTCCCTCTGTTCCTGCAGCCCCTTTCGAATATCTTGCTTGTGTAACCATAGTGAATCCTTTACATAAGTAGTCAAACCACAACAAATGCAAAACTGCCAAAGTGACGTCACAACCAGAGAAGGAACTGATTGGTAAGTATGAGCTGGTGAGTATTTCTACAGTCCAGTCGTTAAAGTAAAAGTAACGCCTGTAATTTAGAGTAAGTGTGGTGTAAAGTGAAGTAAGATCCCTAGTGTATTTAATATTCTTTAATTTACAGGAAGTAAAGGGAGTAAGTTAAGGGTAGGACATGGCAGTGCAGCTCGGCAGCATGGAGTGCTCCTCCTGTGCTATGTGGGAAGTCAGGGACACTTTCGGTGTCCCAGGCAAACACGTGTGCAGGAAGTGTCTCCAGCTGCAGCTACTCGAAATCCACGTTTCGGAGCTGGAGCTGCAGCTGGAGTCACTGTGGAGCATCCGTGAAGCTGAGAACTTCATGGATAGCACGTTGAACGAGGTGGTCACGCCACAGGTAAAGAGTACACAGGCAGAAAGGGAATGGGTGACCGCCAGACAGAGTAAAAGAACTAGGAATGTAGTGCAGGAGTCCCCTGGGTCCATCTCCCTCTCCAACAGAACTTCCATTTTGGATACTGCTGGGGAAGATGGTTTCTCATGGGAATGCCACAAGAGCCAAGTCCGTGGTACTACCAGTGCTCAGCTGCAGAGGATGGGAGGAAAAAGAGTGGGAAAGCAATAGTGATAGGTGATTCTATAGTAAGGGGAACAGATAGACGTTTCTATGGCTGCAGACGTGACTCCAGGATGGTATGTTGCCTCCCTGGTGCCAGGGTCAAGGATGCCACTTAATGGCTGCAGGGCATTCTGAAGGGGGAGGGTGAAAACTCAGAGGTTGTGGTTCACATTGGTACCAACAACATAGGTAGATAGAGGGATGAGGTCCTGCAACAAGAATTTAGGGAGCTAGGTAGCAGATTAAAAAGCAGGACCTCAAATGTTGTAATCTCTGGAATACTCCCGGTGCCACATACTAGTGAGTATAGGAATAGAAGGATAGAGCAGATGAATGCATGGCTAAAGAGTTGATGCAGGAGGGAGGGCTTTACCTTCCTGGATCACTGGGTCTGCTTCTGTTGAAGGTGGGACCTGTATAAGTCAGACGGGTTGCACCTTTACCAGAACGGGACCAACATCATTGTGGGGAGGTTTGCTAGTACTGTTGGGGGGAGGGGGATTAAACTAACTTGGCAGGGGAATGGGATATGGAGTGGAGCTATAGTAGGGGGTGACGCAAAGCCAAATATAGAGGAAATAACAAGTCAGCCTTGAAGGGAGAGCAAATATGTAATGGCACAAGGGAGTATGGCAAGGCTGGATGGCATTTATTTTAATGCAAGTAGTCTTGCGAGTAAGGCAGATGAACTGAAGTTGTTGATGAACACATGGGAGCATGATATTGTTGCTATCACGGAGACATGGTTGAAGGAGGGGCAAGACTGGCAGCTCAGTATTCCGTGGATATAGAATCTTCAGAGGGGGAGGTAAAACATAGAAACATAGAAACATAGAGATAGGAACAGGAGTAGGCCATTCGGCCCTTCGAGCCTGCTCCGCCATTCAATGAGATCATGGCTGATCTTCCTCTGAGATCTTAGCTGATCTTACCAGTTCAGTACCCCGTCCCCGCCTTTTCTCCGTAACCCTTAATCCCCTTAGCCTTCAGAAATATATCCAATTCTCTCTTGAAAATATTTATTGAATTAGCCTTCACAGCCCTCTGTGGCAGGGAATTCCACAGGCTCACCACTCTTTGAGTGAAGAAATTCTTCCTCATCTCTGTTTTAAATGATTTGCCCGCTATTTTTAGACTGTGGCCCCTGGTTCTGTGCTCCCCTGCCATTGGAAACATTCTCTCTGAATTCAGCCTGTCCAGGCCTGCCATAATTTTATATGTTTCGATGAGATCCCCTCTCAATCTTCTAAACTCCAGTGAGTACAAGCCCAAACTATTCAATCTCTCCTCGTAGGTCATTCCCGCCATTCCAGGTATCAGCCTGGTGAATCGCCGCTGCACTCTTTCCATGGCAAGAACATCCTTCCGCAGATGGGGCGACCAAAACTGTACACAATACTCCAGATGCGGTCTCACCAGCACCTTGTACAGCTGTAGTAAGGTATCCCTATTCCTATACTCGAACCCCCTTGATATGAAGGCCAACATACCATTTGCCTTCTTAATCGCCTGTTGCACCTGCATGCTCTCCTTCAGTGACTGGTGCACAAGAACACCCAGGTCCCTCTGCACTTCCCCATCTCCCAATCTATTGCCATTTAGATAATAATCTACCCTCCTGTTTTTACCCCCAAAGTGGATAACCTCGCATTTATCCACATTATAGTGCATCTGCCACGTATCCGCCCATTCTCCCAACCTGTCCAAATCGCACTGTAGCCTCCTGACATCCTCATCAGAGCCCACCCCTCCTCCTAGTTTAGTGTCGTCAGCGAATTTGGAAATATTGCATCCAATTCCCTGATCCAGATCATTTATATATATTGTGAACAGCTGGGGTCCCAGGACAGATCCTTGCGGCACCCCGCTGGTCACTGCCTGCCACTCCGAAAATGAGCCGTTTATTCCAACTCTCTGTTTTCTATCCGCCAGCCAGTTCTCTATCCACGTTAATACTTTGCCCCCAATCCCATGAGCCTTAATTTTGCATGATAATCTTTTGTGTGGAACCTTATCGAAGGCTTTCTGGAAGTCAAGGTACACCACATCCACTGGCTCTCCCCCATCTATTTTACCAGTTACTTCCTCAAAAAATTCCAGCAGATTAGTCAAACACGATTTACCCTTTGTAAATCCATGTTGACTCTGTCCGATCCTTTCCCCATTTGTCAAGTGCTCTGCTATTTTATCCTTAATAATGGACTCTAGCATTTTGCCCACAACCGATGTAAGGCTTACTGGTCTATAATTCCCTGCTTTCTCTCTACCCCCCTTTTTAAATATTGGGGTAACATTAGCTACCCTCCAATCCACGGGTACTGTTCCCGAGTCAATGGAGTTCCGGAAGATGATCCTTAGAGCATCTGCTATCTCCAGGGCCACCTCCTTAAGTACCCTAGGATGTAGTTTATCAGGCCCCGGGGATTTGTCGGCCTTCAGTCCCCTCAACTTACCCAACACCATATCCCTAGAGATACTAATTTCTGTCAGCTCCTCCCTCTCATTAGTCCCTATGTTTGCCGATATTCCTGGGAGGTTATTTGTGTCCTCCTTTGTGAATACAGAACCAAAGTATGAGTTTAATTGGTCTGCCATTTCCTTATTCTCCATTATATATTCTCCCGAATCGGACTGCAAGGGACCGACTTGGGATTTTACCAGTCTTTTCCTCCTGATATACCGATAAAAGCTTTTGCAGTCTGTCTTTATGTTTGCTGCAAGTTTACTTTCGTATTCTATTTTCCCCTTCCTGATTAATCCCTTTGTCCTCTTTTGCTGTATCCTGTACTGCCCCCAATCTTCCGGTCTGGTGCTTTTTTTTGCCAGTTGATATGCCCTTTTTTTTGATTTTATGCTGTCCCTAATTTCCCTCGTTATCCACGGTTGAGCCACCTTTTTAGGTTTATTTTTATGCCAAACCGGTATAAACATGTTCTGGAATTCTTCCATTCTATCTTTGAATGCTTGCCATTGTCTATCCACTGTCAATCCCCCCAGAAACACCACCCAATCAATCTTACCCAATTCCCGTCTCATACCCTCGTAATTCCCTTTATTTAAGTTCTGGACCTTAGTCTCTGATTCAATTTCCTCACTCTCCATCTCGACTGAGAGCTCGATCATATTATGATCGCTCTGACCCAAGGGGCCTCGTACAAGAAGATTGTTGATAAGTCCCTTCTCATTGCACAATACCCAGTCTAAAATGGCCTGATCTCGAGTCGGCTCCTCGACATATTGGTCCAGATAACCGTCCCGAAAACATTCCAGGAATTCCTCCTCCTCAGAATTTTTACTAATTTGGGTAGTCCAATCAATATGTAAATTAAAGTCACCCATGATGACAGCTGTGCTCTTATCGCACGCTTCTCTAATTTCCCTTTTTATGCCTTCCCTCACCTCCATATTACTATTTGGAGGCCTATATATCACACCCACTAACGTTTTCCTCCCCTTGCTATTTCTCATTTCTACCCATACAGATTCCGTTTCATCCGAGTTAATATCCTTCCTTTCCATTGCATTAATCCCCTCCTTTACCAGCAATGCTACCCCACCTCCCCTACCTTTTTGCCGATCCTTCCTAAATATTGTATATCCCTGGATGTTAAGTTCCCAGCCTTGCCCACCCTGCAGCCACGTTTCTGTAATCCCAATCAAATCATACTTGTTTACCTCTATTTCCACAACTAATTCATCCACCTTGTTCCTAATGCTTCTAGCATTAAGATACAAAGCCTTCAGGCTTGCTTTTTTCACACTCTCATTATGAATTAGTTTGGCCCTTTGTGTTTCTCTCCTTTGCTTATTGCTTCTCACCTTTCTACCATCTATTTCTGACTTCATATGACTTCCCTCTTTTCCACTATCTAGGTTCCCATCCCCCTGCCAAATTAGTTTAAATCCTCCCGAACCGCCCTAGAAAATATTACCCCGAGGACATCGGCTCCCTCACAGCTCAGGTGTAGACCGTCCCCTTGGTACAGGTCACTCCTCCCCAAGAACTGGAGAGGAGAGGGTGTCACAATATTAATCAAGGAGTCAATTACTGCTGTAAGGAGTGTACCAAAGGCCCCCTTGTTATTGGCCCCTCTACTAAGGGGAAAAGATCCTTTCTGTCTACCCTATCTATGCCCCTCATAATTGTGTACACCTCAATCAGGACCCACTCAGCCTTCTCTGCTCTAAGGAAAACAACCCCAGCCTGTCAAGTCTCACATCATAGCTGAAGCGCTCCAGCCCAGTTAACATCCTGTTGAATCTCCTCTGCACCCTCTTCAATGCAATCACATCCCTCCTATAGTGTGGCAACCGGAACTGCGCACAATATTACAGCTGTGGCCTAACTAGCGTTTTGTTCAGCGCCATCATTACATTCTATGCCTCGGCTAATGAAGGCAAGTATCCCATATGCCATTGTAACCACCTTATCTACTGTCCTGCTGCCTTCAGGGATCTATGTACATGCACACCAAGATCCCTCTGATCATTTGTCCTTCCTAGGGTCCTATCATTCATTGTGTATTCCTTTGCCTTGTTAGTCCTCCCAAAATGCATCCCCTCACACATTTCAGTGTTAAATTCCATTTGCCACTGTTCTGCCCATCTAACCAACCCGTCTATATGCAATATAACGTGGATAAATGTGAGGTTATCCACATTGGTAGCAAAAACAGGAAGGCAGATTTTTAACTGAATGGCAATCGATTGGGCGAAGGGTAAGTGCAACGAGACGTGGGTGTCCTTGTGCACCAGTCGCTGAAGCTAAGCATGCAGGTGCAACAGGCGGTTAAGAATGCAAATGGTATATTGGGTTCGTAGCGAGAGGGTTTGTGTACAGGAACAAGGATGTCTTGCTGCAGTTGTACAGGGCCTTGGCGAGACCACATCTTGAGTATTGTGTGCAGTTTTGGTTGCCTTATCTGAGGAAGGACGCTCTTGCCATGGAAGGAGTTCAGCGAAGATTCAGGCTGACACTTGAGATGGCAGGAATGACTTATGAGGAGAGATTGGATCAATTGGGCTTGTACTCGCTGGAGTTTAGAAGAATGAGAGGGGATCTCATTGAAACGTGTACAATTCTGATGGGACTGGACAGACTAGATGCAGCAAGAATGTTCCCGATGGTCGGGGAGTCCAGAACCAGGGGTCACAGTCTAAGGATAAGGGGTAGGCCATTTAGGACAGAAATGAGGAGGAATTTCTTCACCCAGAGAGTGGTGAACCTGTGGAATTCTCTACCACAGAAGGCAGTGGAGGCCAATTCATCAAATATATTCAAGAAGGAGTTGGATATATTTTTTAAGGCTAAAGGGATCAAGGGGTATGGGGAGAAAGCAGGGACCGGGTACTGAATTTGGATGATCAGCCATGATTGCATTGAATGGTGGAGCAGGCTCGAGGGGCCGAATGGCCTACTCCTGCTCCTATCTCCTATGTTTCTATATCTCCTTGTAGCCTGAGACTTCCCTTCTCGCTATTTACGATTCCACAAAATTTTGTGTCATCTGCGAACTTACTGATGATACCTCCGTCATTCATATCTAAGTCATTAATGTACATTACAAACAGCAAGGGACCCAGCACAGATCCCTGTGGTACACCACTGGACACAGGCTTCCAGTCACAAAAATAACCATCGACCATCACCTTCTGCCTCCTGCCACTAAACCAATTTTGGACCCAATGTGCCAAATTGCACTGGATTCCATGGGCTCTTGACTTTTTGACCAGTTTCCCATGCGAGACTTTGTCAAAAGCCATACTGAAGTCCATGTAGACTACATCAACTGCACTACCCTCATCCACACACCTAGTCAACACTCGAAAAATTCAATCAATTTTGTTAGATATGATCTCCCCGTGACAAAGCCATGCTGACTATACTTGCTTCACTAAGTTGAGACTAATTCTGTCCCCCTGAATATTTTCAAATTATCGCCCCACCACTGATGTTAGGCTCACAGGCCTGTAATTCCCTGGTTTATCACTAGTATTGGTAGGGAAATGGTGTTAGGTAAATTGACGGGATTGAAGGCCGATAAATCCCTATGCCCTGATAACCTACATCCTAGGGTGCTTCAGGAAGTCGCCCTAGAAATAGTACATACATTGCTGATCATCTTCCAACATTCAATGGAATCTGGAACAGTGCCCATGGTTTGGAGGGTAGCTAAAGTTACCCCACTATTCAAAAAACCTGGTAGAGGGAAAACGGGGAATTATAGACCAGTAAGCCTGACATCGGTAGTGGTGAAAATAAGAACATAAGAACATAAGAAATAGGAGCAGGAGTAGGCCAATCGACCCCTCGAGCCTGCTCCGCCATTCAATAAGATCATGGCTGATCTGATCCTAACCACCAATCCACTATCACAGGACAATCTCCTGAATCTAACAGAATTAGACACACGAAACAGGAGCAGGATCGGGCTACACGGACCCCTGGGCCCGCTCCGCTACCCACAGGGCCATGACCGATCCGAACCTAGACTCATGTCCAAATTCCTGCCCGCTCCCCGTAACCCTTAATTCCCTTTTCTTCTAGGAAACTGTCTATTTCTGTTTTAAATTTATGTAATGATGTAGCTTTTTGGGGCAGCATATTCCATGGACCTACCACTCTCTGAATGAAGTAGTTCCTCCTCATCTCAGTTTTGAAAGAGCAGCCCCTTATTCTAAGACTATGCCCCCTAGTTCTAGTTTCACCCATCATCGGGAATATCCTCCCCGCATCCACCCGATCCAACCCCTTCACAATCTTATATGTTTCAATAAGATCGCCTCTCATTCTTCTGAACTCCAATGAGTAGAGTCCCAATCTACGCAACCTCTCCTCATATGTCCATCCCCTCATCCCCGGGATTAACCGAGTGAACCTTCTTTGTACTGCCTCGAGAGCAAGTATGTCTTTTCTTAAGTATGGACACCAAAACTGTATGCAGTATTCCAGGTGCGGTCTCTCCAATACCTTGCACAACTGAATCAATACCTCCCTATTTTTATATTCTATCCCCCTAGCAATGAAAGCCAACATTCCATTGGCCTTCTTAATCACTTGCTGCACCTGCATACTAAGCTTTTGAGTTTCGTGCACCAGGACCCCCAGATCCCTTTGTACTTCAGTACTTTCCAGTTTCTTGCCATTAAGATAATAACGTGCTCTACGATTTTTCCTGCCAAAGTGCATAACCTCACACTTTCCAGTATTGTATTCCATCTGCCAAATCTCTGCCCACTTACTTAGCTTGTCTATGTCCCTTTGCAGGTATTTTATGGCCTCCTCACTCACTACTTTCCCTCCCATCTTAGTATCATCTGCAAACTTTGATATGTTACACTCAGTCCCCTCCTCCAAATCGTTAATATAGATTGTAAAGAGTTGGGGACCCAGCACTGACCCCTGCGGAACACCACTGGTTACTGATTGCCAGTCTGAGAATGAACCATTTATCCCAATACTCTGCCTTCTGTTAGATAGCCAATCCTCTATCCATGCCAGAATATTACACCCAATCCCGTGATTTTTTATCTTAAGCAATAATCTTTTGTGTGGCACCTTGTCAAATGCCTTTTGGAAGTCTAAATACACTATGTCCACTGGTTCACCTTTATCCACCCTATATGTTACTTCCTCAAAGAACTCCAGCAAATTTGTCAAACATGACTTCCCCTTCATAAAACCATGCTGACTTTGTCTTATTAAATTATGATTATCCAAATGTCCTGTTACTGTCTCCTTAATAATAGACTCCAAAATTTTACCTACCACAGATGTTAGGCTAAGCGGTCTATAGTTTCCAGCCTTCTGTCTACTGCCCTTTTTAAATAAGGGTGTTACATTAGCAGTTTTCCAGTATGCCGGGACCTTTGGTGAGTCCAGGGAGTTTTGGAAGATTATTACCAATGCATCCACAATCCCTACCGCCACTTCCCTCAAGACCCTAGGATGTAAGCCATCAGGTCCAGGTGATTTATTCGCCTTGAGTCCCATTATTTTACTGAATACCACTTCCTTAGTGATTTTGATCGTGTTTATCTCCTCCCCCCCTTTAGCCCCCTGCTTGTCCAGTGTTGGGATATTCTTAGTGTCCTCTACTGTAAAGACTGATACAAAATATTCATTCAGTGTTTTTGCCATCTCCATATTTCCCACCATTAATTTCCCGGTCTCATCCTCTAAGGGACCAACATTTACTTTAGCCACCCTTTTTCTTTTTATATAACTATAAAAACTCTTACTATCTGTTTTTATATGTTTTACTTTCATAATCTATCTTCCCTTTCTTAATCAATATTTTTGCTATTTTTTGCTGTCTTTTAAAGTTTTCCCAATCCTCTGACTCCCACTAGATTTGGCTACCTTATATGCCCTTGCTTATAGTCGAATACTATCCTTAATTTACAGACTCTACAGACCATTATAAAAGATGTAATAGCAGAGCACTTGGAAAACAGTGACAGGACCGGACACATTCAACATGGATTTACAAAATGTAAATCATGCTTGACTAAGCTACTGGAATTTTTTGAGGATTTAACTGGTAAAATAGATAAGGGAGAACGTTATAGTTGGACTTTCAGAAGGCTTTAGATAAGGTCCTGCATAAGAGATTAGCGTGTAATGTTAAGGCACATGGGATTGGGGGCAAGGTATTTACTTGGATAGAGAACTGGTTGGCAGACAGAAAGCAAAGAGTTGGAATAAACGGGTCTTTTTCTGAGTGGCAGGCAGTGACTAGTGGGGTACCGCAGGGATCGGCCCTTGGACCCCAGCTACTCACAATAGATATTACTGATCTGGACAAGGGAACTAGATGTAATATCTCCAAGTTTGCAGATGACACAAAGCTGGGTGGGCGTGTGTGCCATGAGGAGAATGCCAAGAAAATCCATAATGATTTGAACAGGTTGGGTGATTGGACAGAGGCATAGCAGATGCAATATAATGTGGATAAATGCGAGGATATCCACTTTGGTGTCAAAAACAGGAAGGCAGATTATTATCTGAATGGCAATAGATTGGGAGAAGGGGAAGTGCAACGAGACCTGGATGTCCTTGTGCCGCAGTCGCTGAAGATATGCATGCAGGTGCAGCAGGCAGTTAAGAAGGCAACTGGTATGTTGGCCTTCATAGCGAGAGGGTTTGAGTACAGGAACAAGGATGTCTTGCTGCAGTTGTACAGGGCCTTGGTGAGACCACATCTTAAGAATCGTGTGCAGTTTTGGTCGCCTTATCTGAGGAAGGACGTTCTTGCCATGGAAGGGTTGCAGCGAAGATTCACCAGGCTGATACCTGGGATGGCAGGAATGACGTATGAGGAGAGATTGGGTCGATTCGGCTTATATTCGCTGGAGTTTATAAGAATGAGAGGGGATCTCATTGAAACTTATAAAATTCTGACAGGACTGGACAGACTAGATGCAGGAAGGATGTTCCCGATGGTCGGGGATTCGAGAACCAGTGGTCACAGTCTAAGGATAAGGGCTAAGCCATTTGGGACAGAAATGAGGAGGAATTTCTTCACCAGAGAGTGGTGAACCTGTGGAATTCTCCAGCACAGAAGGCAGTAGGGGCCAATTCATTAAGTATATTTAAGAAGGAGTTGGATGTATTTCTTAAAGCTAAAGGGATCAAGTGATACGCGTAAAAACATGGACAGTGTACTGATTTTGGATGATCAGCCATGATTGCATTGAATGGTGGAGCAGGCTCGAGGGGCTGAATGGCCTACTCCTGCTCCTATCTTCTATGTTTCTATGTTTCTACCCTTCTTGAATAATGTTACTACGTTAGCTGTCCTCCAGTCCTCTGGCACCTCTCCTATGGCCAGAGATGTTCTGAAAATTTGTGTCAGAGCCCCTGCAATCTCCTCATTTGCCTCAAACAGAAGCCTGGGATACATCTCATCTGGGCTGGGGATTTATCCACTTTTAATGTACCACATAGCAGACTGAATCACAGAGCAAGTGGAGTTAGCAGACAAGCAGTAGAATGGTGGCTGCACGAACAGAAAATAGGGAGCAGTGGATAAAGCTATTTACTCAGATAGGTGGATGGAGAGAAGTGATGTTCCACAAGGATCGGCGTTGCGACCACTGTTGTTGAACATTTACATAAACGATATTGGTTTGGGAAGCAGAAGCACAAATTCAAAATTTGCAGATGAATCCAAATTGGGAATACAGTTAATACAGAGGAAGAATGCAACACAATAGATAGAGTCATAGAGTTATATAGCACAGAAAGAGGCCATTCGGCCCATCGCGTCTGTGCCGACCATCAAGCCCTTTCTATTCGAATCCCATTTTCCAGTAGTTGGTCCGTAGCCTTGTATGCTATGGCATTTCAAGTGCTCATCCAAATGCTTATTGAATGTTGAGGGTTCCTGCCTCTACCACCCTTTCAGGCATTGAGTTCCAGTTTTCAACCACCCTCTGGGTGAAAAAGTTTTCCTCAACTCCTCTAAAGCTCCTGCCCCTTACCTTGAAACTATGCCCCCTGGTTATTGACCCCTCTACTAAGGGGAAATGTTCCTTTCTATCTACCCTATCTATGCCCCTCATAATTTTGTACACCTCATTCAGATCCCCCCTCAGCCTTCTCTGCTCCAAGGAAAACAACCCCAGCCTGTCCAGTCTTTCTTCATAGCTGAAGCGCTCCAGCCCAGGTAACATCCTGGTAAATATCCTCTGCACCCTCTCCAAAGTAATCACATCCTTCCTATAGTGTGGCGACCAGAACTGCACACAGTACTCCAGCTGTGGCCTTACCAGCGTTTTGTACAGCTCCATCATAACCTCCCTGCTCTTATATTCTATGCCTCGGCTAATGAAGGCAAGTATCCCATATGCCTTTTTAACCACCTTATCCACCTGTTCTGCTGCCTTCAGGGATCTATGTACATGCACACCAAGGTCCCTCTGACCCTCTGTCTTTCCTAGCATCTTACCATTCATTGTGTATTCCCTTGCCTTGTTAGTCCCTCCAAAATGCATCACCTCACACTTATCAGGGTTAAATTCCATTTGCCACTGTTCTGCCCATCTACCCAACCCGATATCATCCTGTAGCCTGAAGCTTCCCTCCTCGCTATTTACCACCCCACCAATTTTCGTGTCATCTGCGAACTTAGTGATCATATCTTTTACATTCACATCCAAATCATTAATGTAGACCTCAAACAGCAAGGGACCCAGCACCGATCCCTGCGGTACACCACTGGACACAGGCTTTCAGTCACAAAAACAACCTTCGACCATCACCCTCTGCCTTCTGCCACTAAGCCAGTTTTGGATCCAATATGCCAAGGCACCCTGGATCCCATGCGCTCTTACCTTCCTGACCAGTCTCCTTTGCGGGACTTTGTCAAAAGCCTTACTGAAGCCCATGTAAACCACATCCACTGCACTACCCTCATCCACACACCTTGTCGCCCCCTCGAAAAATTCAATCAAATTCGTCAGACATGATCTTCCCTTGACAAATCCATGCTGGCTATCCCTAATTAATCCTTGCCTCTCCAAGTGGAGACTAATTCTGTCCCTCAGAAATTTTTCCAATAATTTCCCTACCACTGATGTTAGGCTCACTGGCCTGTAATTCCCTGGTTTATCCCTACTACCCTTCTTTAATGATGGTACTACGTTAGCTGTTCTCCAGTCCTCTGGCACATCCCCTGTGGCCAGAGAGATTCTGAAAATTTGTGTCTGGAAAAATACCTGAAGACATTAATAAACTTGCAGAAAGGGCGTTGAAATGGAAAATACATTTCAATATATTCAAGTGAGAGTTACTGCATTTTGGTAGGAAGAATAATTTGCGAAATAGGCCTGGGAAAATCAGAGTGGGAATGGGGTAGAGGGGGACCGATTAACAAATCTTTTAAGTAGCAATGCATGTTTACAAAAGTGAAGGCTGAGGGGTGGCCTAATAGAGGCCTTTAAATTTTGAAACGTTAACATAGGGTAGATGTTTATACTTAAGACGTGAGTGCAATCTGGAGATTACCCATAAAAGATAGTCAATGATAAATCCAATACGTTATTGAGCAGAAATGTATTTACCCAGAGAACGGTTAGAATGTGGAACTCGCTACAACTTTGACTTCTTGGCATGAACAGCAGAGATGTATTTAACAGGAAGCGAGAGAAGTACACAAGGTAGGAAGCAGTAGAATGTTATGGTCATAGGGTGAGATGAAGAGGGTGGGAGGAGGCTCCTGTGGAGCATAAACACTGGCACAACCTAAAGGGGCGAATGGCCTGTTGCATGCTGTAATTTCTAATGAGCTCTCCGTAACTTGAGTACAAATAATCACATTCATCAGTTCATTTAGTCATTACGGATATTGAAGTGTTTTATTTATTGAAACATTGCCCTATATATTACACGATTAACAATTTATAAATGCTATTATTTACTGCCCTCGGGACTGATCTGTGTATTATGAAAACCTGATGTGCATCTTCTTCAGTTATCCATGTTCCTCCTCGCAAGGACTCACATCACTGAGCTAAGCCCAGAGATCGTTGCAGGTTACCTTTGTAGAGACTCTGAATCAGAGACAAGAACTGGTTCATCAAACTTTAATCAGTTACAGAAGTGGAATAATCAATAACCACAGCCGAATATTCATCCTGTCTAACGGTAACATAATGCAATTCAGCTCTCATTGTAAAGGAAATAGCCATATTCCAAGAGATACGCCATCCTATGAACAGTTTTCTGAAATTGTTAATACATTAACACTGGGTTTAAAAATATAAAGGCCTCAACGACACAGGTGGCAAATAGAACACAGGCTTCTGAGATAAAATGAAGTATTAATACAAAAGATGTAAACACCACACAAGCGTTTGAAATGGGAATTGATTGTTAATATTGAGACAATGGCCCTATTGAAACAGCAAGTTGCAGCTTCCACATTGTCTGCCGTTTGGAACCAACACAATAGCAATGCCCAATAATGTGTCAAAAACTGACACTTCGAACAGGAGCACAGAATATTAAAAAACAAAGTACCTTCATAAAAGTAACATCAAATGAGAAACAGGATACACGATTATATATGCAACCAATTGAAGTCGCTAAGAAATGCATGGAACACCCCGGTTGAAGTGGCTTTTATTTACATGTTGTAAAAGGTACCTACAGAACACTTTGAAACTATGACTTCAATAGATGACACCAAGCAATTATATTGTGTTGCTACTGACCTTGGAACACATAGGAGACACAACGTCTGATTATAACCAGCTAAGCCAATATTAAGAACTGAATGGAAGACCTTCGATTTGAATGACATCAAAGAGATAGAAAAATAGAAACATAGGAGGTAGGAGCAGGAGTAGGCCATGTGGCCCCTTAAGCCTGCTCTGCCATTTAATGTGATCATGGCTGATCATCCAAATTCAGTACCTTGTTCCTGCCTTCTCCTCATATCCCTTGATCCATTTAGCCTTAAGAAATATATCCAACTCCTTCTTGAATATATTTAATGAATTGGCCTCAACTGCCTTCTGTGGTAGAGAATTCCACAGGTTCACCACTCTCTGGGTGAAGAAATTCCTCCTCATCTCAGTCCTAAATGGCTTACCCCTTATCCTTAGACTGTGACCTCTGGTTCTGGACCCCCCCACCATCGGGAACATCCTTCCTGCATCTAGTCTGTCTAGTACTGTTAGAATTTTATAAGTTTCAATGAGATCTCCTCTCATTCTTCTAAACTTCAGCGAATATAAGCATAATCGACTTAATCTCTCTTCATACGTCATTCCTGCTATCCCAGAAATCAGTCTGGTGAACCTTCGCTGCACTCCCTCCATGGCAAGAACATTCTTCCTCAGATAAGGCGCCCAAAACTGCACGCAATTCTCAAGGTGTTGTCTCACCAAGGCACTGTACAACTGCAGCAAGACGTCCTTGCTCCTGTACTCGAATACTCCCGCTATGAATGCCAACATACCACTTGTCTTCTTAACCGACTGCTGCAACTACATGCTTACCTTCCGCGAGTGGTGCACAAGCACACCTAGGTCTCATTGTACTTCCCCTTTACCCAATCTATTGCCGTTCAGATAATAATCTGCCTTCCTGACTTTGCCACCAAACTGGATAACCTTGCATTTACCAACATTATACTGCATCTGCCCAATCACCCAACCTGTCCAAATCGTACTGGAGTTTCACTGCATCCTCCTTACAGCACACACGTCCACCCAGCTTTGTGTTATCTGTAAACTATGAGATATTACATCAACTTCACTTGTCAAGATCATTTATATATATTTTGAATAGCTGGGGTCCTAGCACCGATCCCTGCGGTACGCCACTAGTCACTGCCTGCCAATCAGAAAAATACCTGTTTACTCCAGCTCTTTGCTTCCTGTCTGCCAACCAGATCTCTATCCAAGTCAGTACCTTGCCCCCAATCCCATGTGCCTTAACTTTGAACGCCAATCCCTTATGTGGGATGTTAGCAAAAGCCTTCTGAAAGTCCAAATACACCACATCCACTGGTTCTCCCTTATCTATTCTACCAGTTACATCCTCAAAAAATTCCAGTAGATTTGTCAAGCATGATTTACCTTCTGTAAATCCAAGTTGACTTTGTGCGATCCTGTCACTGTTCTCCAAGTACTCTACTATTACATCTTTCATAATGGACTCTAGCATTTTCCCCACTACCGATGTAAAGCTTACCGGTGTATAATTCCCCATTATCTCTCTACCACTTTTTCTGAATAGTGGGAATACATTAGCTACCCTCCAATCCATGGTAACTGTTCCAGAGTCTATGGAATTTTGGAAGATGACCAGCAATGCGTCTACCATTTCTAGGGCCACTTCCTTAAGTACCCTAGGATGTAGATTATTAGGCCCTGGGGATTTATTAGCCTTCCATCCCATCAATTTCACTAACACCATTTCCCTACAAATACTGATTTAATACAATTCCTTCCTCTCATTAGATCTTATATTCCCTGACATCTCGGAGGTTAATTGTGTTCTCCTGTGTGAAGACAGAACCAAAGTATGTATTTAATTGGTCTGCCATTTCTTTGTTCCCCATTATAAATTCCACTGAATCTGACTGCAAGGGACCTACGCTTGACTTTGCCAAACATTTTCTCTTCGAATATCTATAGAAGTTTTTACAGTCAGTTTTTATGTTTCCGGCAAGCTTACTCTCATATTCTATTTTCCCCCATACTTTTAATTTGATCTGTTGTAGCCATTTTATGATAAGTTTTTGAAACACCTAAACACAGAGACAGAAGTCTGAAAGTCAACAGCTAAATAGACAGTAAGTATCGAAAATAATTCAATAGAAAATGACTAGTGATAATTAGCTTATTTCAGCTTAAAACTTCAAAGGATTCCACTAAAAAAGGTATAAAAATAGAGCTTTTCAGATGGAAAGTCAGAAGTCGTTGGGAAGGGCAAGTGATTCTTTCACTCTTCAGATGTATCTCTGTATGTTTTTAACTCGTTGAGTCTCCGGGATCAAAAAGGTACTTTTAATTTGATTTTGGTGGATATCCTGCATTAGAAAAATAAGAAATGGAAAACTGAAGGGATAATTACTAGTCCTAGCCCTTTTTGGGCTACACCAGATCAGGCATATTCCCCAGATGTTCACCTTCAACTAAAGTTAGAGATAGCCAAATAAAATAAGATGCTTAATTGGCTCTAAAGGTCCAGGCTATCTCTCTCTAAAGGAATGGAACGATGTAAAGATGTTACCATCCTCCAGATAACACTTGTCATAAGTTTAACTAGATTGTAACCTTCCAGATATTATGAGGGTCCAGAAACCCCCCCACCCAGAATTCTGTACCTCCTCACCAAAAGATTGTACAGAAATTGAGTTTGTGAGTTTGCTAAAGAAATACTACTTGAGACAATTCTAAAACTCTAGTGTCCGTGTGTTGATAAAGACACTGAAGACAGGAGTTGGTTCATAGGTATTTACTAAGAAAAGTCTGGGGGGGGGTCTAAAGGATATACACAATACTCAGGCTTTTATAGCCCAAGTGGCAATTACCGGCATTACGCACACCTGGGGCTCTTAAATGCACATACACCACAATTACTCCCCTTTTAGCTAACCAGTACATCATATTTTAAGTAATTATTAATTACATGTTATATGCAAAATAATATACATTGCTGTAATTAATTAATTATAAGTTAGTCTCTCAGGAGGCTTCCTGACTCGGTCCGGATAACGCCTCGGGGGTGTAGTAGTTTCTGGTGGTGTAGTAGGTTCTTCTGGCAAGGCTGATTCGGCTTGAATGCCAGTGTCAGGTTCATCGGGTTCCAGTATCACCGGATCGGAGGTAGATATGGGTATCTTTACTTCATCGTTAGATGTATAGAGTGGTGGTGTAGGTTGTCCCTTTTCAGATGACTTTATGATTTGGTCAGCATGGTGCCTTATTATGCTTTCTCTGATGTCCACGGTATACATCAGTGGTCCTAGTCGTGTGCAGATAGTTCCAGGCTGCCATTTCTCGGTACGGTAGTCCCGGGCCAAAACCTGTTGGCCTATCTGGAAGGCCCTAGTTGGCCTTTCATTCATGCCTTGAAACTGCCGGTTCTCCACGTCCCTCCTGATGTTGGGCTTGACCAAATCCAGCCGGCATCTTAGGTTTCTATTGAAGAACATCATGGCGGGAGTTTGGTTGGTAACCATATGTGTTGCATTCCTGTATGCGAATAAGAAGTTATCCACCTTGTGCTGAAGTTTTATGTCTTCATTACCCATGGCCTTTATGGCCTTCTTGAAGGTCTGGACAAACCTTTCAGCCAATCCATTGGTGGCGGGATGGTATGGGGTGGACATGTAGTGGTTTACCCCATTGTTTTTTAAGATCTTTCTGAATTCTTCGGACACAAATTGCGGTCCATTATCAGAACATATCTGTTCCGGCAGCCCATTCCTGGCAAATATGGTCATTAATACTGTGATGGTTTTTTCCGTGGTGGTGGAGGACATCTTTATTACCTCCAGCCACTTGGAGTGTGCATCAACCTCGATTAAGAACATTGAGTCCATAAATGGACCAGCAAAGTCGATGTGCACCCTTTGCCAGGGAGATGAGGGCCAGTCCCATGGATATAGAGGGGCCTGTGGTGGAGCGTTTTGGACCTTCTGGCATCCAAGGCAGCTCTTGGTCTTGTCTTCGATGTCTCCATCGATACCTGGCCACCATACAATCGCCCTAGCTAGGTTCTTCATTTTCACTCCACCCAGATGCCCCTCGTGAAGCTCCTTTAGCACTTTATCCTGGAGTTTGGGTGGAATCACCACTCTGGATCCACACATCAAGGTTCATCGGCACACTGACAGCTGTTCTCTTCTTTGCGAGAATGCTGGCAACGGTGGTTCGCCATGTGCTGGCCATCCCTTCACTGTTAAATCGTAGACCCGTGAGAGAGTCGGGTCACTTCTTGTCTCCCTTGCAATGGCAGAATTTGTCACTGGTAGACATTCCACTATGGTAGAGTGGAATATCTCTACTGGGTCTACTGTAGGTGCCTCTTCTATCGTTGGCAACGGTAGGCACGATAAACCATCAGCATTCCCATGCTGTTTTGACCCTTTGTATTCTATGTTGTATTGGTGTGCCCCTAGAAAAAGGGACCACCTCTGTAGCCTTTGTGCTGTCATAATGGGAACACCTTTTTTAGGGTTGAATATGGAGATGAGGGGTTGATGGTCAGTCAACAAGGTAATTTTTTGTCCGTGTAGGTAATGGTTGAATTTCTTCACTCCCCATACCAGGCTAAGTGCTTCCCTGTCTATTTGGGCAAAGTTATGCTCAGCTGAGTTTAATGAGCGTGATGCAAAAGCTATCGGCCGTTCTGAGCCATCAGGAAATTTATGGGATAATACTGCTCCTATGCCGTAAGGGGATGCATCGCACGCCAATCTGATTGGTAGTGATGGGTTGTAATGAGCCAAAACTTCTTCGGATGTGATTAAGTCTTTGCATTTATGGAAGGCATGTTTACAGTCTTCGTTCCATTTCCATATCACTCCTGTCTGTAGAAGTTCATTAAGAGGGTGTAGAAGAGTTGATAAGTTCAGTAAAAATTTATGATAGTAATTTATTAATCCCAGGAATGACCTTAATTGTGAAACACTTTCAGGTGCTGGGGCTTTTATAACTGCTTCAATTTTTTCAGGTGACTTATGCAACCCTTCATTATTAATTATGTGGCCACAATATGATATCTGATTTTGGAAAAATTCGCACTTGGGGCGATTTGCTCATAGGCCCCGTTCTTTCAGCCTAGTGAGCACCTGCTCCAAATTGGCAAGGTGCTCATTGTCGTTTTCTCCTGTTATAAGGATGTCATCTAGGTAGCATTGAGTCCCCGGAATCCCTTGCAGGACTTGCTCCACAGCTCTTTGCGAGATAGCTGGAGATGATGCTACTCCAAAAACCAGTTGATTGTACTGGTACAGGCCTTTGTGTGTGTTTATTGTGAGATACTTTTTAGAGGCGTCCTCAACCTCCATCTGTAGATATGCCTGTGCCAAGTCAATTTTGGTGAAACATTTCCCTCCGGATAGTGAGGCGAAAATATATTCTCTCCTTGGTAGAGGATACTGTACTGTGTGAAGGACCGGGTTTACAGTCACCTTGAAGTCACCACAGATGTGAATTTTTCTCTGTTCTTCAGAGTTATTTTTCAATGCTTTTTTCATGACTGGAACGATGGGTGTTGCCCATTCGCTCCAATCTATTTTGGATAATACGCCTGCTTTTTCCAAATTCTCCAGCTCTGCCTCGACTGCTGGACGTATTGTGTATGGCACCGGTCTTGCCTTAAAAAATTTGGGAATTGCTGTATCTTCCACTGTTATTGAGGCGGTGATGCCTTTCAAGGTTCCTAGTTTCTCTTGAAACACTTCTTTGGCGTTGGCCAAGATGTCTTTTAATAGTTCAGGTATGATGTCATCATTGTTTTTTTCCTTACTGGTCACCGTCAGTGCCTGAATGGAGTGCCAGCCTAAACGTATCTTCCTTATCCATTCACGTCCCAACAACGGTGGACCACCATCTTGTAGAATGTATAAATACAACTTTTGTATTTCTTTGCCGTTGTATACAACAGGCACCCTTATTTTTCCTTTGGGGTATACTTTCTGCCCCGTATATGTTTTTAAGATAATGGATGTGTCTTTTAGAGGTATATGCGAAAATAGCCTCTCGTAATCTCGTCGATTTATGACGGTTAGAGCTGATCCTGTATCTAGCTCCATTTTAACTGGGGACCTTGCTATTGTGAGGGTAACCCAGATGGTTTGGTAATCCTCTTTGGCAAGTACATTATGTAATTTGAGACAGCTTAGTCTCTTGTTTTTGAAGTCGCTATCGCTCTTCTGGTCTTCAGAGCTACTGTCCGTCATCATTTGTACCTTCCTGTACATTTCTTTATTGATTTTTTGTTTTCTGTCAGTGGATATATTTTGTCCAGATTGGCATACCCGTGCAATGTGTCCAATCTTCCCGCATTGCCTGCATGCTTTGTCCTTGAACCAGCAGTCCCTCTAGTTATGGGTGGATCTGCCACAGCGATAACATCTTCCAAACCCCTGTGTCATTTCATGGGTGCCGAAGTCCTGTGTCTTTTGTTGTATCTCTGCAGCTCCTTTTGCTGCTGCTTCGTATGATACAGCCATACTGAAAGCTTTGTCCAATGTTAAATCTTTTTCAGAAAGCAGTCTTTTTTGTGTTCCTTCACTTAAGAGACCGCAAACGAATTTGTCTCGAAGATAATCTGATAGTCCTGCCCCGAATTGGCAGTACTTTGATTGCTTTCTTAATTCGGTTAGGTAATCAGCGTTACTTTCATTCTTGTGTTGATTTCTCTTGAAGAACTTGAATCGTTCCGCTATCAGCAGCGGTGTTGGGTTTAAGTGCTCCTGCAGGGTATCAACAATTTCTTTAAAATTCTTGTCCTTTGGTTTGGCTGGAGTGATTAAGTTTCGTAACAGGCCGTATGTCTTTGCGCCCATTAAGTTCAGAAGTACTGAAGCTTTATTTTCATCTTCTATTCCATTTGCAGTGCAATATACCTCTACTCTTTCCACGTATGTGGTCCAATCCTCTATTTCGCTATCAAAAGCATCAATATTACCAGATTTAGGCATTTCAGAAAAGATATGGCGCTTCCCGCGCTTTCCCGCTGCTGCTGCCGATAACAACGCTGTTTTACTGCGGTTTCCATTTATTCACTGTTGGAGACTCGTTCCCGCCGGAGGTCTGAACACTGACCTGCTTGCTGTGCCGGCCATCTCCCGAGTGCTCCCTCCCAGTCCGTTATTGCTTGCCTCCGATTTCGCTGCCTGTCTCAGCTGTAGAGCCAGCCACTGGAGCCCCAGCCTGACGCCCAGGAATGATTAGCGCAGTACCTGCCACCAGCTTGGCCAGCTAGTGAAACACAGTTTCTCTCACTTCCTTGAGTCTTCTGGCTGCCCGAGGAATCGATGTCCTTGAGGTGCTGCCGAATTGCAGGTAAGTCCATTTCCACTTCGTCACCACTGTAGTGTCCGTGTGTAGATAAAGACACTGAAGACAGGAGTTGGTTCATAGGTATTTACTAAGCAAAGTCTGGGGGGGGGGTTCTAAAGGATATACACAATACTCAGGCTTATATAGCCCAAGTGGCAATTACCGGCATTATGCACACCTGGGGCTCTTAAAGGCACATACACCACAAAAACTATATCAATTTATTTAAGAGCAGACATACAATTAACTGCTGTTGAGTCAATCACAACTTTAACAGTTCAAAATACAATAGCTTACATTTCTTATTCTCAGAGATCTTTATTCTCAAATCTTAACTTCATACATTTCTATGTCTTATTTTTCTAATCCAGAAGATCCACCAAAATCAAATTAAAAGTACCTTTTTGATCCCCGAGACTCAAAGAGTTAAAAACTTACAGAGATGCATCTGAAGAGTGAGAGAATCGCGTGCCCTTCCCAGCGATTTCTGACTTTCCATCTGAAAAGATCTATTTTTTACCTTTTTTACTGGTTTATCCTTTGAAGTTTTCTGCTGATATAAGCTAATTATCTCCAGTCCTTTTCTGTTGAATTCTTTTCTGTTCTTACTATCAAATTAGCTGTTGACTTTCACACTTCTGTCTCTGTGTTTAGGTGTTTCAAAAACTTATCATAAAATGGCTACAACAGATTTATCTCTTTGATGTCATTCCTATCAAAGGTTTTTCAGTTAGTTCTTAATATTGGCTTAACTGGTTATAATCAGACGTTGTGACTCCTATGAGCTCCAAGTTCAACACAAACACAGTGTGATTAATTGGTGTCATATATTGAAGTCATATTTTCAAAGTGTTCTGTAGGTATCTTTTACAACATGTAAATCAAAACCACTTCAACCAGGGTGTACCATGCATTTTTTAGATGCTTCAATTGGTTGCATACATAATTGTGTTTCCTGTTTCTCAATTGATGTTACTGTTACGAAGGTACATGGTTTTTTAATATTCTGTGTTCCTGCTCGAAGTATCAGTTTTTAACACTTTACTTGGGCATTGTTATTCTGTTGGTTACAAACTGCAGACATTCTGGAAGCTGAAACTTGCTCTTTCAATCGGGCCATTGTCTCAGTATTAACAATCAGTTCCCATTTCAAAAGCTTGTGTGGTGTTTACAACTTTTGTGTTAACACTTCATTTTATCTCAGAAGCCTGTGTTCTGTTTGCAGCCTGTGTCGTTGAGGCTTTCAGATTTTTAAACCCAGTTTACATGTATTAATAATCTCAGACATCTGTTCATAGGATGGTGTTTCTCTTGGAATATGGCTATTTCCTTTACACCCCCTTCTTGACCCACAGATGAGCTCATAACATCAGGGCAGAGTTTGGTCAGTATTACTCATGAGGCTACAATAGCATATTAAGTTCATGAGATGCACAATCATGTGCTACATGAAAATTCCTTTTGAGTCATCCTAGAACAATGTTTTGCCTTGTTTTAAATTGAACAGAATTTAAAAGGATGATAAGTACAAAGTCATGCAATGAGCGAAACAACATGCACTTAGAATGTCCAACTGGCAGATGTACGTTCCGTAGAGGTAAGTTATTTATACGAGTCAAGGAGACGTCAGTTGAAACTAGTTGTAGCTTGACACGCTGTTCGTTCAATCCGGCATGTGTACAGATGCGTGTTGTCATAAATGCCTTACCAGGCACTCACTTGATTCCTTCTTTATCCATGGTGTCTCCCTCCTTCACTGAAGTAACTCGTTGATCTTTCCTTGTTTTGGGTGTTGATGTTCGCAAATCCAATTCCAGATGCGTTGCCAATCAATGTGTGGCACAGCCGGCGACACCTTCTGACTGACTGTCATCAGTAATTCGATCGCATCCATTTCCTGTGTCATGCTCCAAGCTGGGTCTTGAAAGACAGTGTATGACTGCACCTTGTATTTTTCCTCCTTTTCGGTATCTCGCAGGACATCTCTTGAGATTGTCTATGGAGACAGTTTAAGGAGATGCTTGCCATTCGGCTGGTTAATATGTATTTGAACTGTTTTTTCATTGGTAACAGAATGTAATTGAACAGGTTTTTCCACTTCGGTCTTAAACCAGGTTTCTGCTCGAACTTATTTTCCTCTACCCACTCTCCTACTATGGGGTGCCATACTTTGTTTGTCAATTTTTTCTGCCTATCTGCTTCCCTTATCCTCTGATTAATTCGATGAATCTCCTCTGTTACTTCTTTTTTCCTCTAACTGTCGCTGTTGGGTCAAGGACTCAGAGTGTGTAGAGGCAATAAAAGAACTATGGATAAGCGGTGTATGCATCTCAACCTCATACATCAGATAATATGGAGTTTTAGGGGACACTGTCCCTGATACAGATGTGGGCAAATTATTGAGTGATAGCTGCACCTCCGGAATGATGGTGGTTCACTTATTCCCTCTGATTCTCAACAGTTTGACCAATAGCTTTGTTACTGCCTGGTTTTTACATTCCACCAGCCCTACTGATTGCAAATGACGTGGTGTGCTGTGCGTAAAGCCAATCCCCCTTCATTGGCAGTAGTCTTTGAAGAGCTCAGATACAAAGGCTCCGCCTTTAACAGAGTATAAGATTTTGGGTGGACCAGCTACAGTAATTATATGAGAAATAGCCCTGGTGAGTGCGTTTTCCCGAAATAGTTTTTGTGGGGACCAGCCAGCCGAAGGCAGTGCATCCATCTACACAAATAAGAACATGTCTGTATCCCAAAGACGGGGGAAGTGGTCCAATAATGTCAATAAAAATTTTACCATTTGCTCAGCAGCTTTCACAGGAGCCAATGGTGGCGGCTTAATTAGTGATTACTTATTGGTTAAATAGCATGGCTCACAATTTGCCACGTATGTTTCACAGGTTTTAAGCATGCCTGGCCACCAATATAAGGGAGTCAATTTGCAGAATGTTGTTCTGGCACCACAATGTGCTTGACCTATGCCCTCGTGAGCTTCTTTTACAAGCTGTTCTCGTCTGTGTCTCGGGGGTACCTCTCGGTTTCCCTTGGGCAACTTAACTAGCACAATACCTGTAGGGGTTTCTGAGTAAAAGTACTTTGGTGGATATCCTGGTGGATTCTCTTTTGTGGGGTCTAATAGCTGAATCAGTTCCTCTTCCTGATTAGCTGACCTTTCAGCCCTAGTGATTACACTAGCATTGGCAGACCCCTCGTGAGTGTGTGTCATGCAGACCGAACATTTCGCTTGTTCATCTCCATGGCTGTTTCCTTTTGAATGTACTGCCCCAGTGGTATGCCTGTTTACATGAATCACCTGACAATTCTTTTTCTCCATTCCCAAACAGAGAATATCTTCCCACAGTGTGGGTTTAATAAGGTCTGCTTTCTCTAAAGCATACCATAATGCTGCGGCATCAGCATATTGCGCTGTCTTATGGCCGAGGGGTATAGACAGTAATTCTTATGAATGAAAAGAATAGGAATCTCAAAAAGTCCCTACTACTATCCCCATCCCAGCTGAGGATTGTTGGGATGTCTCTTTTTTAATCGTCATTGACGATCCAACACGGTAAATAACTTGATGTTATTCTGTAAGCGGTCTCATAGGTATTGGTCTGATATCTTGAAAATCATTTAGAACACCCTTACAGGCAAGTTTGAGGACTGTATTTTGATATTGATTGGCCAGGCAACCATGGACAATGTCCCAATTATCCTGTGTAAGTACTTTGCCTAATCTGTAGGCAGCTATCAGCCCTTTAGTTGTGGCCATATTAGTTAGTATTTCCTTGATGGAACCCATTACATGCCCTCCCTGAGTTGCCATGAGAACATAAGCGTATAGTTGCTGCATTCGTTTAATGGGGGATTCAAGTCTTAACTTAGTATCATTTGCAGTAGTTGCCTCAGGTGTTGGGCCTTCCAATTTTAGCAACAGATTTCCAATTTATCAAGGTTTGTTGGAATCCAACAGGTTTCTTCCTGGCTGGTGTTTCCTGGTCTACCAAACATTGTGTAGATAGAGCTCAGGTTTACTTGACCTAGGGGCGCAATTTGTGGTTGCTTGGGTTGGTTTACTGGACCATTAATCATTGTGCCTCCAACAATTAGATAAGAGTGAGCTAGTGCCTGTCGGCATTGATTATAATGGATTCTAAGCTGTCTATAGTTTTCTCAAAGATTGTTGTCAGTTATTTCATCATGAGTTTGCCACCTTAACTGGAATCCATGGCCCCCAGGAGTATAGGCTGCTCCGGGTGCTACTATTCGTCCATGGTTGCCACCACCTTGTTGGGCACCATTCATTAGGCCTCCCAATTGTGCAGGTGTGCATCTTATCATTAAGGAATTCAGTGGATTTGTAGTATTTGTTTGATTATCCCACAGGATAGTCTGGATCCCCTGGTTCTGGGGGTCAACATTAATTGTGCCATGAGTTCTAATGGCTCTTTTGGCATCAAAGCCTCCTATTTCAAAAATTATCACATGGTTTTGTGGAGGCACAGGGAGAGGATTATTTTCCCCAATAAATCAATCGTTTGAATTTTCTAATAAAAAGACTTGGCCAATTCCAACAGTGTTTGCCATTACTTCAGGACCTACCCTCGGTTAGGGTTTAATATTTCGTCAGGACCTAACCTCGGTTAGGGTTTAATATGAACTTTATAAGACATTTCTAGGCCTCAATGGTATATTGAGGGAGTTCTGATTTAAGTTCTACAAGGCCTGATCAGGGTCTTGTCTTCTCTAGGGATGTAAATCTCTGTCTTAGAACCACTGTCAGTAAAACACTCCTTCCATACTTAACAAACTACAAGATGGATATAGACAGAAGTGTAAGTATAGGTTCCGTATCAACTGATTAACACACAAGTTGGGCGCCAACTGAAGGGATAATTACTAGTCCTAGCGCTTCTTGGGCTACCCCAGATCAGGGGTATGCCCCAGACGTGCACCTTCAACTAAAGTTAGAGATAGCCGAATTATTTAAGACACTTAATTGAGTCTAAAGGTCCAGGTTATCTCTATCTAAAGGAAAGGAACGACGTAAAGATGTTACCGTCCCCCAGGTAGCACTTTTACTAAGTTTAACTAGACTGTAATTTTCCAGATATTATGAGGGTCTGGAAACCCGCCCCACCCCCAGAATTCTGTAATTCCTCACCAAAGAGTGTACAAAAATTGAGTTCATGAGTTTGATACAGAAATACTAGTTGAGACAATTCTAAAACTATATAGATTTATTTAACAGCCGACATACAGTTAACAGCTGTTGAGTCAATCGCAACTTTAACAGTTCTAAAATCAATTGCTTACATTTCTTATTCTCAGTGATCCTTATTCCCAAATCTTATCTTAGTACATTTTAACATTTCTTATTTTTCTAATCCAGAATATCCACCAAAATCAAATTATAAGTACCTTTTTGATCCCTGAGACTGAAAGAGTTAAAAACTTACAGAGCTGCCTCTGAAGAGTGAGAGAATCGCTTGCCCTTCCCAACGACTTCTGACATTCTGAAAAGCTCTATTTTTAAACTTTTTTTAGTGGCTTATCCTTTGAAGTTTTCTGCTGATGTAAGCTAATTATCTCCAGTCATTTTCTGTTGAATTATTTTCTGTTCTTACTGTCAATTTAGCTGTTGTCTTTCAGACTTCCGTCTCTGTGTTTAGGTGTTTCAGAAACTTATCATAAAATGGCTACAACAGATTTATCTCTTTGATGTCATTCTCATTGAAGGCCTTCCATTTAATGCTTAATATTGGCTTAATCAGACGTCGTGATTCCTATGTGTTCCAAGTACAACACTAATACAATGTGATTGCTTGGTGTCATCTATTGAAGTCATATTTTCAAAGTGTTCTGTAGCTATCTGTTACAACATGTAAATCAAAACCACTTCAACCAGGGTGTTCCATGCATTTCTTAGCTACTTTAATTGGTTGCATACATAATCATGTTTCCTGTTTCTCATTTGATGTTACTTTTACGAAGGTACATGGTTTTTTAATATTCTGTGTTCCTGGTCGAATTGTCAGTTTTTAACACTTTTCTCAAGCATTGCTATTGTGTTGGTTACAAACTGCAGACATTCTGGAAGCTGCAACTTGCTATTTCAATAGGGCCATTGTCGCAGTATTAACGATCTATTCCCATTTCTAAAGCTTGTGTGCCGTTTACAACTTTTGTGTTAACACTTCATTTTATCTCAGAAGCCTGTGTTCTGTTTGCAGCCTGTGTCATTGAGGCCTTTAGGATTTTAAACCCAGTTTTCATGTATTAATAATCTCAGAAATCTGTTCATAGGATGGTGTTTCTCTTGGAATATGGCTATTTCCTTTACATCATGACCCAAAGATTCTCAGGAATGTGTTGGGGAAGGGAAATCATCAGCACCAAAACAATTAAAGTGTTTTCAGTAACTGTACTTAGAGTAAGAATAATTCATTATACAGAGGATTTGATTACAGTAACACTGCTATCCTGCTGTTTACCTGTCAGTAAATACTTAACATCTGTTTCTGTTGGTGCAGATCAATAGGAAACAAAGCATTATCAATGCATTTCACCATACATAAGAACATAACGTTGATTCCCCATGAGTCCAAAAATGTAGCTATCTCAGTCTTGAATATGTTCAAAAACTCAGCATTCACAGCCCTCTGGGGCAGAGAATTCCAAAGGTGCACAAGCCTCTGGGTGAAGAATATCATTCTCATCTCAGTCTCAAATGGATGACCCCTTATCCTGAGACTATGCCCCCTAGTTCTAGACAAACGAGCCAGGGGAAACAACCTCTCAGCATTTACCCTGTCAATCCCCTTCAGAATCTTCTATGTTTCAAAGAGATCACCTCACATTCTTCTAAAATGCAGAAAATATAGGCCGATTCTGCACGATCTCTCATCATATGACAGCCCTGAAGGCAAAAGAGAATATGGCAGGGCTGGAAGGCATTTATTTTAATGCAAGGAGTCTTGCAAATAAGGTGGATGAACTGAAGTTGTTGTTGAACACATGGGAGTACGATATTGTTGCTATCACGGAGACATGGTTGAGGGAGGGTCAGGACTGGCAGCTCAATATTCCGGGGTATAGAATCTTCAGGCGAGACAGAGGGGGGTGTAAAAGGGGAGGGGGTGTTGCAATATTAATTAAGGAGTCAATTACTGCTGTAAGGAGGGATGATATATTAGCGGGTTCCTCGAATGAGGCCATATGGGTAGAACTTAAAAACAAAAAGGGGGCAAGCACTTTGCTGGGAGTGTACTATAGGCCCCCAAACAGTCAGGGGGAGATAGAGGAACAGATATGTAGGCAAATCTCAGAAAAGTGCGAAAATAATAGGGTAATAATAGTGGGGGATTTCAACTTCCCCAATATTAACTGGGATAGTCAGAGTGTGAAAGGCTTAGAGGGTGCAGAATTCTTAAAGTGCATCCAGGAGAGCTTTTTGAGCCAACATGTAGAAAGTTCTACAAGAGAGGGGGCGGTACTGGACCTAATTCTGGGGAATGTAGCCGGGCAAGTGGTGGAAGTGTCAGTAGGAGAGCATTTTGGCGACAGTGACCACAATTCGGTGAGATTTAAGGTGGTCATGGAAAAAGACAAAGACGGCCCGGAAATAAGGGTTCTAAATTGGGGGAAGGCCGATTTTAATATGATAAGGCAGGATCTGGCCAAATTGGACTGGGAGCAGCTACTTATAGGAAAATCCGCATCAAAACAGTGGGAGACTTTCAGAAGGGAAATAGAGAGAGTACAACGCCAACATGTTCCTGTAAAGGTCAAGGGTGGGACCAACAAGCAAAGGGAACCTTGGATGACAAGGGACATACAAAAATGCATTAGAAATAAAAGGGGGGCTTTTGGCAGTTACAAAAGACTAAAGACGGAAGAAGCCCTAGAGGAGTATAAAAAATGCAGGGGCATACTTAAAAAAGAAATTAGGAGGGCGAGGAGGGGCCATGAAATAACACTGGCGAGCAAAATAAAGGAAAATCCTAAGATGTTTTATAAGTATATTAAGGGCAAGAGGATAACCAGGGAAAGGGTAGGGCCCATTAGGGACCAAAGTGGCAATCTGTGTGTAGAGCCAGATGATGTAGGCGGGGTTTTAAATGAATTTTTTGCATCTGTGTTCACTATGGAGAAAGACGATGCAGACATAGAAATCGGGCAAGGGGGCTGTGACATACTTGAACATATTAGCATCGAGAGGGAGGAAGTGCTAGCGGTTTTAGCAGGCCAAAAAGTGGATAAATCCCCAGGCCCAGACGAGATGTATCCCAGGCTGCTGTGGGAGGCAAAGGAGGAGATTGCAGGGGCTCTGACACAAATTTTCAGAACCTCTCTGGCCACAGGGGATGTACCAGAGGACTGGAGAACAGCTAACGTAGTACCATTATTCAAGAAGGGTAGCAGGGATAAACCAGGGAATTACAGGCCAGTGAGCCTAACATCTGTGGTAGGGAAATTATTGGAAAAAATTCTGAGGGACAAAATTAGTCTCCACTTGGAGAGGCAAGGATTAATCGGGGATAGTCAGCATGGCTTTGTCAAGGGTAAATCATGTCTGACAAATCTGATTGAATTTTTCGAGGGGGTGACTAGGGGGGTGGATGAGGGAAATGCTGTGGATGTGGTTTACATGGACTTCAGTAAAGCTTTTGACAAAGTCCCGCATAGGAGACTGGTCAAGAAGGTAAGAGCCCATGGGATCCAGGGTGCCTTGGCGCGTTGGATCCTAAACTGGCTGAGTGGCAGGAGGCAGAGGGTGATGGTCGAAGGTTGCTTTTGTGACTGGAAGCCTGTGTCCAGTGGGGTACCTCAGGGATCGGTGCTGGGTCCCTTGTTGTTTGTGATCTACATAAATGATTTGGATGAGAATGTAAAAGGTATGATCAGTAAGTTCGCAGATGACACGAAAATTGGTGGGGTGGTAAATTGTGAGGAGGAAAGCCTCAGGCTACAGGACGATATAAACGGGTTGGTCAGATGGGCGGAAAAGTGGCAAATGGAATTTAACCCTGAAAAGTGCGAGGTGATGCATTTTGGACGGACAAATAAGACAAGGGAATACACAATGAGTGGTAGGACCCTAGGAAGTACAGAGGGTCAGAGGGACCTTGGTGTACATGTACATAGATCCCTGAAGGCAGCGGAACAGGTAGATAAGGTGGTTAAAAAGGCATATGGGATACTTGCCTTCATTAGCCGAGGCATAGAATATAAGAGCAGGGAGGTTATGATGGAACTGTACAAAACGCTGGTGAGGCCACAGCTGGAGTACTGTGTGCAGTTCTGGTCGCCTCACTATAGGAAGGATGTGATTGCTTTGGAGAGGGTGCAGAGAAGATTCACCAGGATGTTACCTGGGATGGAGCGCCTCAGCTATGAAGAGAGGCTGGACAGGCTGGGGTTGTTTTCCTTGGAGCAAAGAAGGCTGAGGGGGGACCTGATTGAGGTGTACAAAATGATGAGGGGCATAGATAGGGTAGACAAAGAGGAACTTTTCCCCTTAGTAGGGGGGTCAATAACAAGGGGGCATAGATTCAGGGTAAGGGGCAGGAGATTTAGAGGGGATTTGAGGAGGAACTTTTTCACCCAGAGGGTGGTTGGAATGTGGAACTCAATGCCTGAAAGGGTGGTAGAGGCAGGAACCCTCACAACATTCAAGAAGCATTTGGATGAGCACTTGAAATGCCATTGCATACAAGGCTATGGACCAAATGCTGGAAAATGGGATTAGACTGGACAGGGATGGATGGGCGGCGCAGACACGATGGGCCGAAGGGCCTCTTTCTGTGCTGTAAAACTCTATGACTCTATGACTCTATGACTCTCATCACAGGAATGAATCTCGTGAAACTTTGTTGCAGCGCTTCATATGCTTATAACCAAATTTCTCCAACAAAGAGCAACAATCTAACCCTTCGCTATGCAGCTCCATGAATGGGAGAGTTCAGTTATATAAAACAATAATATCTATTTGAAACTGATTTGTTCCGCTCCAGTTAGTGATCCACACGCAGTACAGTTCTACAGTGACAGATTCTCCCAGTAATACATGGCCACTGGGGTCAGGTGTTCCACTCCAGTTAGTGACCCACAGCCAGTACAGTTATACAGTGACAGATTCTCCCAGAAATACATGGCCACTGGGGTCAGGTGTTCCACTCCAGTTAGTGACCCACAACCAGTACAGTTATACAGTGACAGATTCTCCCAGAAATACATGGCCACTGGGGTCAGGTGTACCAGTCCTGTTAGGGAAACACACTCAGTACAATTCTACAGTGACAGATACTCCCAGTAATAAATGGCCACTGGGGTCAGGTGGTCCACTCTGGTTAGTGTCCCGCACTCAGTACAATTCTACAGTGAAAGATAATCCCAGTAAAACATTGCCACTGTGGTCAGGTGTTCCAGTCCAGTTAGTGACCCACACGCAGTAAAGTTCTACAGTGACAGACACTCGAGTAATGCATGGCCATTGGGGTCAGGTGTTCCACTCCAAATAGAGACCCACACTCAGTACAGTTCTACAGTGACAGATACTCCCAGTAATACATGGCCACTGGGGTCAGGCGCTCCACACTGGTTAGTGACCCACACGCAGGTCACTTGTACAGTGGCAGACACTCCCAGTAATGCATGGACACTGGCGTCAGGTGTTGCACTCCAGTTAGTGACCCACACTCAGTACAATCGTACAGTGACAAATATTCCCAGAAATTCATGGCCTCCGGACTCAGGTGTTCCTCTTTGGTTAGTGACCCACACTCAATACAATTCTCCAGTGACAGATACTCCCAGTAATACATGGTCACTGGGGTAAGGTGATCCACTCCAGTTAGTGACCCACACTCAGTACAGTTCTACAGTGACAGACACTCCCAGTATTACATGGCCACTGGGGTCAGGTGTTTCACTCCAGTTAGTGATCCTTGCTCACTACAGTTCTACAGTGGCAGACACTCCCTGTAATACACGGCCACTGGGGTCAGGTGTTCCACTGCATTTAGTGACCCACACTCAGTACAGTTCTACAGTGACAGCTACTCCCAGTAATACATGGCCACTGGGGTCAGGTGATCCACTCCAGTCAATGACCCACACTTAGTACAGTTTTGCAGTGACAGATACACCCTGTAATACATGGCTATTATGTCCGTGTATAATTGAGACACAGACTGCAAGAGTTGATTATAACAAGTCTTTACTGAATGGAGACAACCTGGAAACTGAAACTTAAGAAGCCTGCAGGGGTGGTCACTGCCGGTACTGCAGTCTGAGACCAGTTATTCCCTTAAAGGGACATACACAACAATTCCTCCCCTTTTAGATAAACAGTACATAACATTCATTTAACAACGAAATAATAACTAATTACATTTACGGTTGCTAGATACATTGGTTGAAGTTAAGCAATTATAAGTTCAGTCTTTGAGGAGGCTTCCTGATTCTGTCTGGATAACTCCTCTTTGGGATATCAGGTTCTTCTGGCAAGGTTGAGTCGGGATCAATGTCGTTGTTTGGTTCGTCTGCTTCCAATATCACCGATTCTGCGGTAGATGCAATTGGTACTTCGGTTTCATCGTCAGGTGTATCAGATCGTGGTGTGGAGTTGATGTTTTCCAGTGACTCTAGAATCTGGTCAGCATGGTGTCTTACAATGCTCTCCCCAACATCCACGGTATACATTAGAGGTCCTTGCCATGTACAGATCGTTCCTGGCTGCCATTTCTCTGTGCGGTAGTCCCGGGCAAAAACTGGTTGACCTATCTTAAAACTCCTGGTCGGCCTTTCACTCATATTCTGAAACTGCCTGTTCTCCACATCTCTTCTGACATTTGGCTTAACCAAATCCAAGTGGCATCGTAGTCTTCGATTGAAGAACATCATGGCTGGAGTTTGGTTGGAACCGCATGTGTCGCATTCCGGTAGGCAAACAAGAAGTTATCCACCTTGTGTTGTAGGGGTATATCTTCATTACACATTGCCTTGATAGCCTTCTTGAATGTTTGAACAAACCTCTCAGCCAATGCATTAGTGGCTGGATGATATGGGGTGGATGTGTAATGCTTAACACCATTGTTCTTTAAGAACCTCCGGAACTCTTCAGACACAAACTGTGGTCCATTGTCAGAGCAAATCTGTTCAGGCAGCCCATTCCTGGCGAATATGGTTCGTAAGACTGTGATAGTTTTTTCTGTGGTGGTTGAGGACATTTTTATTACCTCTGGCCACTTTGAATGTGCATCCACCGCAATTAAAAACATCGAGTCCATAAAGGGACCAGCAAAATCAATGTGCACCCTTTGCCATGGAGATGAGGGCCACTCCCATGGATGTAGAGGGGCTTGTGGTGGGGCGTTTTGGACCTTCTGGCATCCTGTACAGCTCTTGGTCATCTCTTCGATTTCTCTATTGATTCCCGGCCACCACACAAACGCTCAGGCTAAGTTCTTCATTTTTGCCCCTCCCAGATAACCCTCATGAAGCTCATTGAGCACTCTATCCTTCAATTTGGGTGGAATTACTACTCTGGATCCACACATCAATGTTCCTCTGCACACTGACAGCTGTTCTCTTCTCGGCGAGAGTGCTGGCAGCAGTGGTTCGCCATGTGCTGGCCATCCCTTCACCGTTAAGTCATAGACCCAGGAGAGTGTCGGGACATTTTGTGTTTCCTTTTCTATGTTTGCATTCATCACAGGGAGACATTCGCCTATAGTCGAGTGGAATAACTCCACTGGATCCACTGCCAGTTCTTCTTCCACCGTCGGCAATGGTAGGCGCGACAATCCATCAGCATTCCCATGCTGTTTAGTTCCTTTGTACTCGATGTCATATTGGTGAGCCCCTAGGAAAAGGGACCACCTCTGTAGCCGTTGTGCCGTCATTATCGGTACGCCCTTCTGAGGGTTGAAAATGGAGACGAGAGGTTGATGTTCAGTTAGTAGAGTAAATTTCTGACCGTGCAGGTAGTGATTGAACTTCTTCACCCCCCACACCAGGCTGAGGGCCTCTCTGTCAATCTGGGCGTAGTTACACTCGGCTGAAGTTAACGAGCGTGACGCAAAAGCTATCGGCCTCTCTGAACCATCAAGGAATTTATGTGACAGAACCGCCCCAATGCTGTAGGGAGACGCATCACACGCCCATCTTATCGGTAGTGATGGGTTGTAGTGAGCCAATACTTCTCTTGAAGTGATTAGGTCCTTACTCTTCTGAAAGGCCCGCTTGCATTCATTGCTCCATTTCCATGCTACTCCCATTCGTAGTAGGGCGTTCAGTGGATGCAGAATTGTGGACAAATTCGGCAAAAACTTATGGTAGTAATTCACCAATCCGAGGAATGACCTCAGTTGCGACACATTTTCAGGCGCTGGAGCCTTAACTACCGCTTCAATTTTGTCAGGGGACTTATGCAACCCGTCTTCATCAATCACGTGACCACAGTACGATGTCTGTTTCTTAAAAAACTCGCACTTGGGGTGATTGGCTCGTAGCACATGTTCACGTAGTCTAGTCAGCACCTGCTCTAGGTTGGCAAGGTGTTCACTGTCATCTTCACCTGTCACTAGGATGTCGTCCAAGTAACACTGAGTCCCCGGAATCCCTTGCAGGACTTGTTCCATCGCTCTTTGCCATATCGTCGGAGCTGATGCTACTCCGAATACCAGTCGATTATACTTGTAAAGACGTTTGTGAGTGTTTATCGTGAGATACTTCCGAGAGGATTCTTCAACCTCCATCTGCAAATATGCTTGTGCTAGGTCAATTTTTGTAAAACGCTTCCCTCCAGATAGTGAGGCGAAGATATCTTCTATCCTTGGAAGAGGATATTGTACTGTGTGAAGGACTGGGTTCACCGTCACCTTGAAGTCCCCACAGATGCGAACCTTCCTTGGCTCCTCAGACTTATTATTTAACATTTTTTTCATGACAGGAACGATGGGTGTCGCCCACTCGCTCCAGTCTACCTTAGATAACACGCCTGCATTCTCCAGATTCTGCAGCTCTGCCTCGACGGCTGGGCGAATTACATATGGTACCGGTCTTGCTTTGAAAAACTTGGGAATTGCATTCTCCTCTATTTTTATCGAGGCGGTTATGCCTTTAAGAGTGCTCAGTTCTTGTTGAAATACCTCTTTGGCGTCAGCTAAGATTGTTGACAATCGTCCAGGAGTGACATCGTCATCCTTTTTACCAGCCACCGTCAGTGCCTGAATGGAGTGCCAGTCTAAACTTATCTTTCTGATGCATTCACATCCCAATAACGGTGGTCCACCATCTTGCAGAATGTAGAGATACAATTTCCGTATTTTCTTGCCGTTGTATTCGACAGGTACCCTTATTTTTCCTCTGGGGTATATTTTTTGCCCCGTATACATCCTCAAGACAATGGATGTCACTCTCAAGGATATGTGTGAGAATAGCCGCTCGTAGTCTCGTCGATTCATGATGGTTAGAGCTGATCCTGTATCCAATTCCATTTTGACTTGGGACCCTATTATCGTGAGGGTGACCCAAATGGTTCGGTGATCCTCTTTTGTGATTACGTTGTGAAGTTTGAGACAGCTTTGTCTCTTGTTCCCGGATTCACCATCGCTCATCTGGTCTTCGGAACTACTGTCCATCATCATTTGTACTTTCCTGTACGGTTCCTTAGTAGCCTTTTTGTTGTCGTTAGTCTTCTTCCCAGACCTGCAAACTCGTGCAATGTGTCCCATCTTTCCACATTGCCTGCATATTTTGTCCTTGGACCAGCAGTCCTTCTGCTCATGGTTTGTTCTGCCGCAGCGATAACATTATGCAAATTCCCATGTCATTTCGTGGGTGCCGTATTCCTGTGGCTTTTGTTGTATTTCCGCAGCTCCCCTTGCTGCTGCTTCATACGATACTGCCACACTGAAAGCCTTATCTAGCGTCAGCTCTTTCACTGAGAGTAACCTCTTCTGGGTTCCTTCACTCAGGAGTCCACAGACAAATTTGTCCCGTAAGGTATCTGCCAGTCCTGCTCCGAACTGGCAGTGCTTTGATAGCTTGCATAGTTGTGTATGGTAATCAGCATTGCTCTCATTTTTATGCTGATTTCTCCTGTGGAATTTAAATCTTTCTGCTATCAGCAGCGGTGTAGGATTTAGGTGTTCCTGTAGGATAGCAACAATTTCATTAAAACTCTTCGCCTTCGGTTTGGCTGGAGTAATCAGGTCCAGCAATAGGCTGTACATCCTTGCGCCCATTAAATTTAGCAATACCGATGCCTTTTTCTCATCGGCTATTTCATTTGCCTCGCAATATACCTCGACTCTTTCCACATACGTGGTCCAGTCTTCTATTGCATTATTGAAGGCAGTGATATCGCCAGTCTTTGGCATCTTGGAAATCTAAGATGGCGCCTCCCGCGCTTTTCCTTCTTCCCTGCCGAGTTAAGATGGCGCCTCCCGCGCTTTTCCTTCTTCCCCGCCGAGTTAAGTTGGCACCTCCTGCGCTTTCCCACCCCTGCCGCTGCTGTCAATGCTGTTGCTGGCGATTATATTTATTTTACTCTCCTGTAATGGCGACGCCCTATGGTCTTCGCGCCTCCCCGATCGCTGCTGCCAACGCCGCTCTCCGCGGTATTTTATTTTTCTATCGCGCTTCAATATTTGCTCCGTTAATTGCAGAACTGTTCCCGTCGTGGAGCGGACCCTCTGGGACACTTCCCTCCCTCTTCTTAGGTCCGAATGCTGCCCGGCTTTGAAGCACCAGCCGCGCCCTGAGTGCTCCACCCTCTCTCTCTCTCTTTGCTTCCCGACTCGCTGCCCGGCCCCATTGCAGAGCCACCCGATCGAGCTCTAGCCTGCCGCAGCCCAGGAAGGATCAGTGCACTACCTGCTAACAGCCCGATTAGCTGGGAAACCACAGACTGGAGAACCAAGCCTGGCTCTCGACAGTCTCTCCTGCAATTTTTTCAATTCGATGATTAGGAGGGCGGTTGCCCACGGTCGACGCCCGTTTCTCGAGTTTTTTTGGATTATTATTTTTGTCTTTCTTCTGGCTCCGACCTTCAATAACGTCGTCTGAGGTGCTGCCGAGTTGCACGTAAGTTTGTTTCTTACTCGTCGTCAGTATTATGTCCGTGTATAATTGAGACACGGACTGCAGGAGTTGATTATAACAAGTCTTTACTGAATGGAGACAACCTGGAAACTGAAACTACAGAAGCCTGCTAGGGCCTTTTTTACAGGGGTGATCACTGCTGGTACTGCAGTCTGAGACCAGTTATTCCCTTAAAGGGACATACACAACAATGGCCACTGTGGTCAGGTGTTCCAATCTGGTTAGTGAACCACTCTCAGTACGGTTCCACAGTGAAAGATACTCCCAGTAACACATGACCACTGGGGTCAGGTGTCCTACACTGGTAAGTGACCCACACTCAATACATTTCTGCAGTGACAGATACTCCCAGTAATACATGGCGACTGGGGACAGGTGTTCCACTCCAGTTAGTGACCCACGCTCCATACAGTTCTACAGTGACAGACAGGCCCTGTAATACATGTCCACTGGGGTCAGTTGTTCCACGCTGGTTAGTGAACCACACTCAGCACAATTATACCGTCGCAGATTCTCCCATTAATACATGACCACTGGGGTCAGGTATTCCACTCCAGTTAGTGACCAGAATCAGTACAGAACTACAGTGACAGATACCCCTGTAATACACGGCCAATGGGGTCAGGTGTTCCACTCAAGTTAGTGACGCATACTCAGTACAATTCTACAATGACAGATACTCCCAGTAATACATGGCCACTGGGGTCAGGTGTTCCACTCCAGTTAGTGACCAACACTCAGTACAGTTCTACAGTGACAGACACTCCCAGTAATACATGGCCACTCTGGTCAGGTGTTCCACTCACTTTAGTGAACCGCACTCAGTACAGTTCTACAGTGACAGGTACTCCCAATAATACATGGCCACTGGGGTCAGGTGTTCCACTCTGTTCAATGACCCAAACTCAGTACAATTCTACAGTGACAGATACTCTCAGTAATACATGGCCACTGGGGTCAGGCGCTCCACACCGGTTCGTGACCCACACGCAGATCAGCTCTACAGTGGCAGACACTCCCAGTAATGCATGGACACTGGCGTCAGGTGATGCACACAAGTTAGTGACCCACACTCAGTAGAGTTCAACAGTGACAGATATTCCCGGTAATACATGGCCACTGGGGTCAGGTGTTACACTGCATTTAGTGACAGACACTCAGTACAGTTCTACAGTGACAGATACTCACAGTAAAACATGGCCACTGAGGTCAGGTGATCCACTCCAGTCGGTGACCCACACTCAGTACATTTCTACAATGACAGATACTCCCAGTAATACATTGCCACTGGGGTCTGGTGTTCCAATCTGGTTGGTGTCCCACACTCATTACAGTTCTACAGTGACAGCTGCTCCCAGTAATACATGGCCACTGAGGTCAGGTGATGCACTCCAGTCAGCGACCCACACTTAGTAAAGTTCTACACTGACAGACACACCCAGTAATACCTGGCCACTGGGGTCATGTGATCCACTCCAGTTAGTGTCCCACTCTCAGGACAGTTCTACAGTGAGGGAAAATCCCATTAATACATGACCACTGGGGTCAGGTATTATACTCCAGTTAGTGACCACAATCAGTACAGTTCTACAGTGACAGATACTCCCAGTAATACATGGCCACGGGGGTCAGGTGATCCACTCCATTTAGTGACCCACACTTAGTACAGTTCTAAAGTGACAGGTACTCCCAGTAAAACATGGTCACTGGGGTAAGGTGATCCACTCCAGTTAGTAACCCACATTCAGTACAGTTCTGCAGTGACAGACAATCCCAGTAATACATGGCCACTGGGTTCAGGTGTTCCACTCTTGTTAGTGACCCACACTCAGTACAATTATACAGTGTCAAATACTCCCAATAATACATGGCCACTGGAGTCAGGTGTTCCTCTCTGGTTAGTGACCCACACTCAGTTCAATTGTACAGTGACAGATACTCCCAGTAATACATGGCCACTGGGGTCAGGTGTTCCACTCCAGTTAGTGACCCACACTCAAAACATCTACATTGAAAGATACTGTCCGTAATACATGGCCACTGGGGTCAAGTGTTCCACTCCAGTTAGTGACCCACACTCAGTATAGTTCTACAGTGACAGATGCACCCAGTAATACATGGCCACTGGGGTCAAGTGTTGCACTCCAGTTAATGACCCACACTCAGTTCAATTCTACAGTGAAAGACACTCCCAGTAATACATGGCCACTGGGGTCAGGTCTAAAACTGCTTTTAGTGACCCACACTCAGTACAGTTCAACAGTGACAGATAATGCCAGTAATACATGGCCACTGGGGTCAGGTGTTCCACTGCATTTAGTGACACACATTCAGTACAGTTCTACAGTGACAGATACGCCCAGTAATACATGGCCACTGGGGTCAGGTGATCCACTCCAGTCTGTGGCGCTCACTTTGTACAATTCTACAATGACAGATACTCCCAGTAATACTTGGCCACTGGAGTCAGGTGTTCCATTCCAGTTAGTGACATACACTCAGTGCAGTTCTACAGTGACAGACACTCCCAGTAATACATGGCCACTGGGGTCAGGTGTTCAACTGCATTTAGTGACCCACACTCAGGACAGTTATACAGTGAGAGGCACTCCCAGTAATTCATGGCCACAGGGCCAGGTGTTCCAATGCAGTTAGTGACCCACGCTCTACATCTACAGTGACAGACACTGTCAGTAATACATTGCCACTGTGGTCAAGTGTTCCACTCCAGTTAGTGACCCACACGCAGGGCAGTTCTACAGTGGCAGGCACTCCCAGTAATGCATTGACACTGGGGTAAGGTGATCCACGCCAGTTAGCGACCCACACTGAGTACAATTCTACAGTGACAAATACTCCCAGTAATACATGGCCACTGAGGTCAGGTGATCCACTCCAGTCAGTGACCCACACTTAGTAAAGTTCTACAGTGACAGACACACCCAGTAATACCTGGCCACTGGGGTCATGTGATCCACTCCAGTTAGTGTCGCCCTCTCAGGACAGTTCTACAGTGAGGGAAAACCCCATTAATACATGACCACTGGGGTCAGGTATTACACTCCAGTTAGTGACCAGAATCAGTACAGTTCTACAGTGACAGCTACTCCCAGTAATACATGGCCATGGGGGTCAGGTGATCCACTCCATTTAGTGACCCACACTTAGTACAGTTCTAAAGTGACAGATACTCCCAGTAAAACATGGTCACTGGGGTAAGGTGATCCACTCCAGTTAGTAACCCACATTCAGTACAGTTCTACAGTGACAGACAATCCCAGTAATACATGGCCACTGGGTTCAGGTGTTCCACTCTTGTTAGTGACCCACACTCAGTACTATTATACAGTGTCAAATACTCCCAATAATACATGGCCACTGGAGTCAGGTGTTCCTCTCTGGTTAGTGACCCACACTCAGTTCAATTGTACAGTGACAGATACTCCCAGTAATACATGGTCACTGGGGTCAGGTGTTCCTCTCTGGTTAGTGACCCGCACTCAGTTCAATTGTACAGTGACAGATACTCCCAGTAATACATGGCCACTGGGGTCAGGTGTTCCACTCCAGTTAGTGACCTACACTCAAAACATCTACATTGAAAGATACTGTCCGTAATACATGGCCACTGGGGTCAAGTGTTCCACTCCAGTTAGTGACCCACACTCAGTACAGTTCTACAGTGAGAGATGCACCCAGTAATACATGGCCACTGGGGTCAAGTGTTGCACTCCAGTTAGTGACCCACACTCAGTTCAATTCTACAGTGAAAGATACTCCCAGTAATACATGGCCACTGGGGTCAGGTCTAAAACTGCTTTTAGTGACCCACACTCAGTACAGTTCAACAGTGACAGATAATGCCAGTAATACATGGCCACTGGGGTCAGGTGTTCCACTGCATTTAGTGACACACATTCAGTACAGTTCTACAGTGACAGATACGCCCAGTAATACATGGCCACTGGGGTCAGGTGATCCACTCCAGTCTGTGGCCCACACTTAGTACAATTCTACAATGACAGATACTCCCAGTAATACATGGCCACTGGGGTCAGGTGATCCACTCCAGTCAGTGACCCACACTTAGTACAGTTCTACATTGACAGATAGTGCCAGTAACACATGGCCACTGGGGTCAGGTGTCCTACTTCGGTTAGTGACCTACACCGATTAAAATACTAAAGTGACAGATAATCACAGTAAAACATGCCCACTGGTGTCAGGTGTTCCACTTTGGTTAGTGACCCACTCTCAGGACAGTTCGACAGTGAGTGACTCTCCCAGTAATACATGACCACTGGTGTCAGGTGTTCCACTCTGCATAGTGTCCCACACTCAGAACAGTTCTACTATGAAAGACACTGCATGTAACACATTGCCACAGGGTCAGGTGTTCCACTGCAGTTAGTGACCCAAACTCAATACAATTCTACAGTGACAGATACTCCCAGTAATACATGGCCACTGGGCTCAGGTGATCCACTCCAGTTAGTGACCCACACTTAATATATTTCAACAGAGATGGATAATCCCAGTAATACATGGCCACTGTGGTCAGGTGTCCTACTCCGGTTAGTGACCAACACTCAGGTCAGTTATACAGTGAGAGACACTCCCAGTAATTCATGGCCACAGTGCCAGGTGTTCCACTGCAGTTAGTGACGCACACTCAATACATCTACAGTGACAGATACTGTCAGTAATACATGGCCACTGGGGTCAAGTGTACCACTCCAGTTAGTGACCCACACGCAGGTCAGTTCTACAGTGGCTGGCACTCCCAGTAATGCATTGACACTGGGGTAAGGTGATCCACTTCAATTAGCGACCCACACTCAGTACAGTTCTACAGTGACAAATACTCCCAGTAATACATGGACACTGGGGTCAGGTGTTCCACTCTGGTTAGTGACCCACTCTCAGTGCAGTTCTACAGTGACAGACACTCCCAGTAATACATGGTCACTGGTGTAAGGTGATCCACTCCAGTTAGTGACCCACACTCAGTACAATTATACAGTGACAGATACTCCAAGTAATACATGGCCTCTGGTGTCATGTGTTCCACTCCAGTTAGGGACCCACTCTCAGTTCAATTCTACAGTGACAGATAATCCAAGTAATACATGGCCATTGGAGTCAGGTGTTCCTCTCAGGTTAGTGACCCACACTCAATTCAATTCTACAGTGACAGATACTGTCAGTAATACTTGGTCACTGTGGTCAGGTGTTCCACTCCAGTTAGGGACCCACTATCAGTTCAATTCTACAGTGACAGACACTCCCAGTAATACATGGCAACTGTGGTCAGGTGTTCCACTCTTGTTATTGACCCACACTCAGTTCAATTCTACAGTGACAAATACTCCCACTAATACATGGCCACTGGGGTCAGGTGATCCACTCCAGTTAGTGACCCACACTCAGTACAGTTCTACAGTGAAAAATAATCCCAGTAATACATGGCCACTGGGATCAGGTGATCCACTCCAGTTAGTGACCCTTGCTCACTACAGTTCCACAGTGACAGACACTCCCAGTAATACCTGGCCACTGGGGTCAGGTGTTCCACTGCATTTAGTGACACACACTCAGTACAGTTCTACAGTGACAGGTACTCCCAGTCATACATGGCCACTGGGGTCAGGTGCAACAATGTGGTTAGTGACCAACACACATTACATTTCAACAGTGACAGCTACTCCCAGTAACACATGGCCACTGAGGTCAGGTGATCCACTCCAGTTAGTGACCCACACTAAGTACAGTTCTACAGTGACAGATACACCCAGTAATACATGGCCACTGTGGTCAGGTTTTGCAATCTGGTTAGTGAACCACTCTCAGTAAAGTTCTACAGTGACAGATACTCCAAGTAATGCATGGCCTCTGGTGCCATGTGTTCCACTCCAGTTAGGGACCCACTCTCAGTTCAATTCTACAGTGACAGGTACTCCCAGTAATACATGGCCACTGGGGTCAGGTGTTCCACTGCATTAAGTGACACACATTTAATACATTTCAACAGAGACGGAGAATCCCAGTAATACATGGCCACGGGGGTCAGGTGATCCACTCCAGTTAGTGACCCACACTTAGTAAAGTTCTACAGTGACAGATACACCCAGTAATACATGGCCACTGTGTTCAGGTTTTCCAATCTGGTTAGTGAACCACTCTCAGTAAAGTTCTACAGTGACAGATACTCCGAGTAACACATGGCCATTGGTGTCAGGTGATCCACTCCAGTTAGTGTCCCACACTCAATACATCTACAGTGACAGATACTGTCAGTAATACAAGGCCACTGGGGTCAAGTATTCGACTCCAGTTAGTGACCCACACTCAGTACAGATCTACAGTGACAAATGATCCCAGTAATACATGGATACTGGGGTCAGGTGTTCCACTCCAGTTAGTGACCCACACTCAATACATCTACAGTGAGAGATACTGTCAGTATTACATGGCCACTTGGGTCAGGTGTTCCACTCCAGTTAGTGACCCACACTCAGTACAATTCTACAGTGACAGATACTCCCAGTAATACATGGCCACTGGGGTCATGTGTTCCACTCCAGTTAGTGACCCACACTCAGTACAATTCTGCAGTGAGAGATACTCCCAGTAATACATGGCCACTGGGGTCAGGTGATCCACTCGAGTTTGTGACCCACACTCAGTACTGTTCTACAGTGACAGATACTCCCAGTAATACATGGCCTATTCTGCCCTTGGAGCGCATTCCTATGCAGAGCTAGACAGAAATCTAACAACTTCATATCTTCCCATAAAAATCACAAGGCTTGAAGATTCTTGTAAACTTTACTGAAAGATTCTTATCGTGAAACTGAAATACAATACAGAAATGGAAGCACACATTGGTATACAAGCACATAACTGATATGCATACACAAATTTAGGTACGCTAAGCAACACAGTACATTGGCATGTAACTTACCAAAACACGTGGAAACACAGCTTACTGTGAATATACATTTAGCAAACTTAGCCCAGTACATAGTGCATCAAAATAAAGCTACAAGTTAACCAGCTAGACAGAGAGCGAGCACTTCACGGCTAGCTGTGTAAGTTTGCTTACGAGAAAAGATAAAAACTAAACATTTTCTGCAAAATATAGCATGCACTAATCATCTATAACATTCTCAAGTACTTACAGACAAATAGTGTCCAAGGCTGGAGCGTGACAAGAATATAACTTCCCAGACAGTGTGTGGCTGCAGTTCTGTGATATACAATGGCCACTGGGTCAAGTGTTCCACTCCAGTTAGTGACCCACACTCAGTACAGTTCTAGTGACAGGTACTCCCAGTAAGACATGGCCACTGGGATCAGGTGTTCCACTCTGCTTAGTGACCCACACTAAGTACAATTCTACAGTGAAAGATACTCCCAGTAATACATGGCCACTGGGGTCACGTGTTCCACTCCAGTTAGTGACCCACACTCAGCCCTGTTCTACAGTGACAGATACTCCCAGTAATACATGGCCACTGTGGTCAGGTGTTCAACTCCAGTTAGTGACCCACACTCAGTACAGTTCTAGTGACAGGTACTCCCAGTAAGACATGGCCACTGGGATCAGGTGTTCCACTCCGGTTAGTGACCCACACCCAGTACAATTCTACAGTGACAGATACTCCCAGTAATACATGGCCACTGGGGTCAGGCGTTCCGCCCCGGGTAGTGACCCACACACAGGTCAGTTCTACAGTGGCAGACGCACCCAGTAATACATGGCCACTGGGGTCAGGTGTTCCACTCCAGTTAGGGAACCACAACCAGTTCAGTACTACTGTGACAGATATTACCAATAATACATGGCCACTGGGGCCAGGTGTTCCACTCTGTGTAGTGACCCACACTCAGTACGATTCTACAGTGACAGATACTCCCAGTAATACATGGCCACTGGGATCAGGTGTTCCACTCGATTTAGTGACACACACTTAATACAATTTTACAATGACAGATAGTGCCAGTAATACATGGCCACTGGGATCAGGTGTTCCACTCCAGTTAGTGACTCACACTCAGTACAATTTTACAGTGAAAGATACTCCCAGTAATACATGGCCACTGGGTTCAGGTGTTCCATCCCAGTTAGAGAAACAAACTTATTTCAGTACTACTGTGACAGATATTACCAGTAATACATGGCCACTGGTGTCAGGTGATCCACACCAGTTAGTGACCCACACTTAGTACAGTTCTACAGTTACAGGTACTCCCAGGAATACATGGCCACTGTGGTCAGGTGTTCCAATCTGGTTAGTGAACCACTCTCAGTACAGTTCTATAGTGACAGATACTCCCAGTAACACATGGCCTCTGGGGCAAGGATTCCTACTCCGGTTAGGGAACCACACTCAGTAAAATACTACAGTGACAGATACTCACAGTAAACCACGGCCTCTGGGGTCAGGTGTTCCACACAAGTTAATGACACACACTCAGTACAGTTCTACAGTGACAGATATTCCCAGTAATACATGGCCACTGGAGTCATGTTTTCCACTCTGTTTAGTGACCCACACTCAGTATAATTCTACAGTGAAAGATACTCCCAGTAATACATGGCCACTGGGGTCTGGTGATGCACTCTAGTTAATGACCAACACTCAATACGTCTACAGTGACAGATACTGTCAGTAATACATGGCCACTGGGGTCAAGTGTTCCGCAACCGTTAGTGAACCACACTCAGTACAGTTCTACTGTGACAGATACTGCCAGTAATACATGGCAACTGGGATCAGCTGATCCACTCCAGTTATTGACCCACACTCAGTACAGGTCTACAGTGAGAACTACACAAATAAATACATGGCCACTGGAGGCAGGTATTCCACTCCATTTAGGGAACCACACTCTGTACAATTCTACAGTGACTGATATTCCAAGTAATACATGGCCACTGAATTCAAGTGTTCAACTCTTGTTAGTGACCCACACTCAGTACAATTCTAATGACAGATATTCCCATTAATACATGGCCACTGGTGTCAGGTGTTCCAATCCATTTAGTTAACCACACTCAATACATCTACAGTAACAGATACTCCCAGTAATACATGGTCACTGGGGTCAAGTGTTCCAATCTGGTTAGGGACCCACTCTCCGTTAAGTTCTACAGTGACAGATACTACCAGTAATATATGGTCACTGGGGTCAGGTGTTCCACTCCAGCTAGTCACCCACATTTAGTACAATTCTGAAGTGAGAGATACTCCCAGGAACACATGGTCACTGGGGTCAGGTGTTCCACTCCAGTTAATGACTCACAATCAGTACAGTTCTACATTGACAGACACCCCCAGTAATACATGGCCACTGGGGTCAGGTGTTCCACTGCAGTTAGTGATCCACACTCAATACATCTACAGTGACAGATACTGTCAGTAATACATGGCCACTGGGTTCAAGTATTCCACAGCAATTAGTGACACACACACAGTTGAGTTCGACAGTGAAAGATACTACAAGAAATACATGACCACTGGGGTCAGGTGATCCACTCCAGTTATTGACCAACACTCAGTACAGTTCTTCAGTGACAAATACTCCCAGTAATACATGGCCACTGGGGTCAGGTGATCCACTCCGGCTAGTGAAGAACACTCAGTAGAGTTCTACAGTGACAGATACTCCCAGTAACACATTGCCACATGGTGAGGTGATCCACTGTTGTTAGTGACCCACACTCAGTACAATGCTACAGTGACAGATACTCCCAGCAATACATGGCCACTGGGGTCAGATGTTCCACTCCAGTTAGTGACACCTACTCAGTACAGTTCTACAGTGACAGATACTCCCAGAAATACATGGCCACTGGAGTCAGTAGCTCCAATCTGATTAGTGACCCACTCTCAGTACAATTCTACACTGAGTGATACTCCCAGTAATACTTGGCCACTGGGGCAGGTGATCCACTCTGGTTAGTGTCCCACACTCAGTACAATTCTACAGTGATAGATACTCCCAGTAATACATGACCACTGGGGTCAGGCGTTCCACTCCAGTTAGTGACCCACACGCAGGTCAGTTCTACAGTGGCAGACAGACCCAGTAATACATCGACACTGGGGTTAGGTGTTCCACTCCATTTATTGACCCACACTCAGCACAGATCAACAGTGACTTATACTTCCAGTAATACATGGCCACTGAGGACATGTGTTCCACTCCGTTTAGTGACCCACTCTCAGTACAGTTCTGCAGTAAAAGATACTCCCAGTAATACATGACCACTGGTGTCAGGTGTTCCACTCCAGTTAGTGACCCACACTCAGTACAGTTCTACAATGAGAGATACTGCCAGTAACACATGGCCACTGGGGTCAGGTGATACACACAAGTTATTGACCCACACTCAGTACAGTACAGTGCGGCAGCGGCAGGAGGTGGAGCATAGCAGCAGAGCGACTACAAAAGGCCCCAGAGGCTCAGGTAGGCCTCAGTGCAGCATTGGCTGTGGCGGGAGGCGGAGCAGAGTGGCAGAGCGACTACAAGAGGCCCCAGAGGCTTAAGTAGGCCTCACCAAGCTCCAATCTCAGGAAAGGAGAGAGGTAATAAGTATTCAAGGTGTGACGTCACCACAAAACAGGTAGGTGATTGGTTGGAGTATTTCTCTCGTTTTAAAACATTAAATCTGTGGTTTATAGTTTTTAAGGTTGCTGTGGTGTACCAGGGACAGTTTGTAAACCAGGGCCCTTAAATATCTCATTTAACTGTAGTGAAATTGGTGGGATTCATTTAATTTTAATTAATTAGTTAAAGGGTAAGTGCGAGTCATCAAAGAGTGCTGTGAGTTTGGGTAAGAGTGAGAGTTCTTTATTTGTTATTTCTCTTTAAATCATTCTTGATAAGATTACTTTAAGCAGTTTAAGTAAAGGGGAAAAGTTAAATATTTGGGATTCTGTTGGTTTAAGAAGAGTAAAACAAGGTTACACTGCAGTAGGAGTAAATTGGCACAGCAGGCAGTGGAAACCAGTTTTCTATCCAATCAGCAGGGGTGACTCATTTGGCTGTAAACCAACAAACAGTATAAAAAGACCAGTCCTAGTGTGAGTCATCAAAGAGTGCTGTGAGTTAGGGTAAGTGGGGTGTTAGGTGCTCTTTTCAAACTTAAACTCTGTGGGTTGTAGTTAATAAGGCCTTACTGGTGCAGAGTGACTGTTGGTAAACCATTTAACTGGTGTAACTAGAGGGATTGATTTAATTTAAATCCAATTAATTAAAGGGGATACTAGCATCTTAAATCGGGCAGAGGGTGTCCAAAACTAACAATAAATTTTTTAAAATTAATTACATATAATGGAGCAGGTGATGTGTTACTGTTGCGAGATGCGGGAGCCAGTGAACCCCATTGAGGCTCACGGTGATTACGTCTGTGACAAGTGTCTGCTGCTACAGGAACTCCAGCTCTGTGTTGATGAGCTGCAGTCTGAGCTTCAGACACTGCGACACATCAGGGAGGGGGAGAAGTACCTGGACTCTCTGTATCAGGAGGTGGTCACAACTATGAAGTTAAGTAATTCAGATGTAGCCCATGATCAGGGACAGAACGGTGTGACTACGAGCGAGGCAGGTACGGGGATCCAGGAGGTAGAGCTGGAGGAGCCGCAGCCCTTGCGCTTGACCAACAGGTTCGAGGTTCTTACTCCCTGTGGTGACAGGAGCAGGTACTGCAGGGAGGATGAGCAACCTGGCCACAGCACCGTGGAACGGGGGGCCGTTCAAGAGGGGGGAGTAAATAGAAATGTTGTGGTGGTAGGGGACAGTATTATTAGGGGGATAGATAGAGTTCTCTGCAGCCGAGAGCGAGAGTCCCGAAGGCTGTTTTGCATACCCGGTGCCAGGGTTAATGACATCTCCTCTGTGCTGGAAAGAAACTTGCAGTGGGAGGGGTTGGATCCAGATGTCGCGGTCCATGTTGGTACAAACGACATAGATAGGACTAGGAAGCCGGTTCTGTTAAAGGAGTATGAGCAGCTAGGGGTCAAATTAAAAAACAGAACCTCAATGGTAATATATTACCTGAGCCAAGAGCGAATTTGGCTAGGACAAATCCAATTAGAGAGTTAAATGCGTGGCTCAAAGACTGGTATGGGAGAAATGGGTTTTGCTTCCTGGGACACTGGCACCAGTACTGGGGCAGGAGGGAGCTGTTCCGTTGGGATGGGCTTCACTTGGCCAGTGCTGGGACGAGAGTCCTGGCGGATCATATAACTAGGACTGCAGACAGGGCATTAAACTAACTAGTGGGGGGGAGGTTCCTAGAGAGCAAATAATAAAAATGACAACAGAGAAGGTCATAGACTTAGGTAGCAGTGGGGAAATTAAAAACCAGAGCGTGTCAGGAAGGGGCAGAAGGTATGGAGTAAAAGGTAAAGTAATAAAAAGGGCAAAAGCAGGAACTAAGTGTCACAAAACATCTTTGAAAGTTCTCTATCTGAATGCACGTAGCATTTGTAACAAAATAGACGAGCTAATGGAACAAATAACTACATATGGGTATGATCTTGTGGCCATTACAGAAACATGGCTGCAGGGTGACAATGCCTGGGAATTAAACATACCAGGTTATTTAACGATCAGGAAGGACAGGCAGGAAGGAAGGGGAGGTGGGGTGGCTATGTTAATAAAGGAAGGAATCACTGTAATACAGAGAAATGATATTGGGTCAAAAGATCAGGATAATGAAACAGTTTGGATGGAGGTAAGGAATAATAAGGGGAAAAAAACACTAGTGGGCGTAGTCTATAGGCCTCCGAACAGTTGCAACTCTGTTGGATAGAGTATCAATCAGGAAATAGTTGAGTCTTGTAATATGGGAGCATCTTTAATTATGGGGGATTTTAACTATCATATTAATTGGACAAATCAAATTGGGCAGGGCTGCCTTGAGGATGAGTTCATTGAGTGTATTAGGGATGGGTTTCTTGAGCAGTATGTAACTGAACCGACCAGGGAGCAAGCAACCTTAGATCTGGTTCTGTGTAACGAGACAGAATTAATTAAAAATGTCCAATAAAGGATCCCCTTGGAATGAGTGACCATAACATGGTTGAATTCCATATTCAATTTGAGGGTGAGAAGGTTGGATCTCAAACAAGCGTGCTAAGCTTGAACAAAGGAGACTAAGAAGGTATGAGAGCGGAATTGAGTAGAGTGGATTGGGAAAATAGATTAAAGGGTAAAACGATACATGATCAGTGGTGTGCATTTAAGGAGTGTGGTGATTATTTTTGTTTTATAAGAAGCATTGTAATTGGTTGCCTGTTTTCCTGCCTTGAGATATATGCTGTAAACCTATTGGTTAGTTGATGTCATGTGACCTGTGGTGGCCATCTTAAATTCAGTTATCCACAGTCTGGTTGAGACTGGGAACTTAGGATGTACTGCTGGTTTTTAAGGTTAATAACGCCTAGCTTTTGAAAGGCAATCTACTCTTCACCTCAATTTATTAACCTTTTGCTATAATGGAACGATATCTTCAACCAGAACGATTTAATGCTGACCCTAATTCTGCAGGAGTGGATGATCAATGGAAGCATTGGTATCGTACATTTAAAAACTTCTTGGGTGTGTTGGATCAGCAATCTCTAAAGTTGGATATACTAATCAACTACATTGCTCCGGATGTGTACAAGTATATTGTGGACTGTGAAACTTACGAATTGGCTATTGCTACATTGGAAATTTTTTTTGTTAAACCCAAAAATGAGGTATTTGCACGTCACCTTTTATCTGCCCGTAGGCAGCAGGCGGGAGAATCTTTGGATGCTTATTTACAGGCACTCGAGCGCCTTGGTGCTAACTGTAATTATAAGGCTGTGTCTGCAGAAGAATATAAGGAAGAGTCGGTACGGGATGCATTTATTAATGGATTACTGTCTAGATCAATTCGTCAGCGGTTATTAGAAAATAAGACCTTGGATCTTAAGAGTGCTTTTGAGCAAGCCTCTACATTGGATTTGGCTCAGAGAAGTTCGGATTCTTATGCTCCTTTTGATTGGCCTGCGACTGTGGTTTCGGCAGTTCCGGATGAAAGGGAATTATGTGGATTTAATAGGAGTGGTTTACCAGATTCCGAAACAGTTTCTACTTCGGCAGCTGTAGCCTCTAGGATTCAGAAGTGTTATTTCTGCGGGAACGCCCGGCACCCCCATCTGAAGTGCCCTGCCCGGGAGGCTGTGTGTAATAAATGTGGCAAGGGAGGTCATTGCGCACGTGTTTGTAAATCGGTTGCCTCCTCTGCGACCATTCAGCCTTTAGATAGGGCGTTTATTGCATCAGTTTCTGCCGCCTTTTCCCATGGCCTAAACAAAGCTATAGTTATGGCTCAAATTAATGGGTTAGAAGTGAAGGCCCTTATAGATACGGGCAGTACTGAGAGCTTTATAAGTCTTCAGTTTCTGAGGGAGAAGGTTTTGAAAATCTCGCCTGTTTCTTATCAGGTGTGTATGGCTCAGACGACTCTCACCTCACAAGTAGCTGGTTGTTGCCTTGTGAAATTAATTCTTTTAGGTAATACGTATACTGATATACGCCTATTTGTTCTGCCTAATCTCTGTGCGGATATTTTGATTGGTCATGATGTGCTTCAATTACATGAGTCCCTCAGTCTTTCTTTTGGAGGAACTAAGCCACCTTTGTCTATTGGTGGATTAACTTCTTTATCCATTTCTCCATTATCACCTTTTTCCAATTTTATGCCGGACTGTAAGCCAATTATTACTAAGTCAAGAAGGTGTAGCAGTCAGGATAAAGAATTTATTAATCTTCATAATGCTTTGTGCCATCCTGGTGTTATGAGGATGATACACTTCGTACGCAGTAAGAATTTGCCCTTTTCAGTTGAAGACATCAAGCGGATGACTTCGTCATGCTCTGTTTGTGCCCGGTGTAAACCGAATTTCTCTAAGCTTCAACGAGCTCATTTTATAAAGGTTACTTTTCCCTTTGAACGCCTGAGCATTGATTTTAAGGGGCCCCTTCCTTCAACGACTCAGAATCGATATATGTTTACTGTTGTGGATGAGTTTTCAAGGTTCCCTTTTGCTTTTCCTTGTGCAGATGTATCAGCTGCTACAGCTATTAAATGTCTGACTCAACTTTGTCATCTTTGGGATGCCTGCGTATATCCATTCGGATCAGGGAAGTTCTTTTCTGTATTCCCAGTTGAAGGAATACCTCCAGAGTCGGGGAATTTCTATTAGCAGAACTACCCCGTATAATCCCCAGGGTAATGGACAGTGCGAACAATACAATGGGGTGATCTGGAAGGCAGTTATGTTGGCTTTGACATCTCATAACCTTGAGAATACACAGTGGGAAATGGTACTGCCTCATGCCTTGCATTCCATTAGATCATTGCTTTCAACGGCTACTAATGTAACTCCCCATGAAAGGCTCTTCAACTATTCGCGGAGCTCCACTACGGGATATTCGGTACCTTCATGGCTTACTATGCAGGGACCTGTGCTGCTTCGACACCATGTTAGACTGTCAAAGTATGATCCTTTAGTGGAGGAGGTGGAGCTATTGGAGGTAAATTCCCAATATGCCCTCATTCGATTCCAAGATGGGAAAGAAAGTACGGTTTCAGTGAAAGACTTAGCTCCTTGTGGTGGCCAGCTCTCTTCTGAGGACATTAACAATAGCCATGATTCAGATAGTGTTGATGTCGTTATAGATACTACGAATATTTTCAATCCTATTGCAGATGCTTACAATTCTCCCAGTCTACCTTCTAATGGGACTTCCAATCCGGAAACTGTTGATAATCGGGATATTGATAGTCTCCCTACAGAAGATATTTTTGTGTCTCCTGATGTGGGAGGGCAAGGAACTTCACCAAGGCTAAGAAGGTCGACACGAACAAGATATCCGGTCGACCGATTAAAAATGGACTTTTAAAATAATTTGATAGTAAAATTTTTAAAATTGTTGAAGTCATTATACATGTATTGTTCTAGTCATAAATAACTAATTGTAAACTGTAAAGACTACCTAGGTTGAAGTATATTTTAAAAGGAGGGGTGAATGTGGTGATTATTCTTGTTTTATAAGAAGCATTGTAATTGGTTGCCTGTTTACCTGACTTGAGATATATGCTGTAAACCTATTGGTTAGTTGATGTCATGTGACATGTGGTGGCCATCTTAAATTCAGTTCCCCACAGTCTGGTTGAGACTGGGAACTTAGGATGTACTGCTGGTTTTTAAGGTTAATAAAGCCAAGCTTTTGAAAGGCAATCTACTCTTCACTTCAAGGAGTTATTTTACCAATTCCAAAAAAAAAATATTCCACTTAGAAGAAAAGGGTGTAAAAGAAAAGACAGCCATCCGTGACTAAGTAAAGAAATTAAGGATAGTATTTACTAAAAACAAGGGCATATAAGGTAGCCAAATCGAGTGGGAGGATAGAGGATTGGGAAAACTTTAAAAGACAGCAAAAAATAACAAAAAGACTGATTAAGAAAGGGAAGATAGATTATGAAAGTAAATTAGAAAAAATATAAAAACAGATAGTAAGAGTTTTTATAGCTTTATAAAAAGAAAAAGGGTGGCTAAAGTAAATGTTGGTCCCTTAGAGGATGAGACCGGGAAATTAATGGTGGGAAATATGGAGATGGCAAAAACATTGAATGAATATTTTGTATCAGTCTTTACAGTAGAAGACACTAAGAATATCCCAACACTGGACAAACGGGGCAAAAGGGGGGGGAGGAGCTAAACACGATCAAAATCACTAAGGAAGTGGTACTCGGTAAAATAATGGGACTCAAGGCGAATAAATCACCTGGACCTGATTGCTTACATCCTAGGGTCTTGAGGGAAGTGGCGGTATGCATTGTGGATGCATTGACAATCATTTTCCAAAACTCTCTGGACTCCGCAAAGCTCCCGGTAGAATGGAAAACTGCTAATGTAACGCCCTTATTTCAAAAGGGCAGTAGACAGAAGGCTGGAAACGATAGACCGGTTACCCTAACATCTGTGGTAGGTAAAATATAGGAGTCCATTATTAAGGAGACAGTAACAGGACATTTGGATAATAATAATTTAATAGGACAAAGTCAGCATGGTTTTATGAAGGGGAAGTCATGTTTGACAAATTTGCTGGAGTTCTTTGAGGAAGTAACATATAGGGTGGATAAAGAGGAACCAGTGGACGTAGTGTATTGAGACTTCCAAAAGGCATTTGACAAGGTGCCGCACAAAAAATTACTGCTTAAGATAAAAAATCACGGGATTGGGGGTAATATTCTGGCATGGATAGAGGATTGGCTATCTAACAGAAGTCAGAGAGTTGGAATAAATGGTTCATTCTCAGACTGGCAATCAGGAACTAGTGGTGTTCCGCAGGGGTCAGTGCTGTGTCCCCAACTCTTTACAATCTATATTAACGATTTGGAGGAGGGGACCGAGTGTAACATATCAAAGTTTGCAGATGATACTAAGATGGGAGGGAAAGTAGTGAGTGAGGAGGACATAAAAACCTGCAAGGGGACATAGACAGGCTAAGTAAGTGGGCAGAGATTTGGCAGATGGAATGCAATACTGGAAAGTGTGAGGTTATGCACTTTGGCAGGAAAAATCGTAGAGCAAGTTATTATCTTAATGGCAAGAAACTGGAAAGTACTGAAGTACAAATGGATCTGGGGGTCCTGGTGCACGATAATCAAAAGGTTAGTATGCAGGTGCAGCAAGTGATTAAGAAGGCCAATGGAATGTTGGCATTCATTGCTAGGGGGATAGAATATAAAAATAGGGAGGTATTGCTTCAGTTGTACAAGGTATTGTTGAGGCCACACCTGGAATACTGCGTACAGTTTTGGTGTCCATACTTAACAAAAGACATACTTGCTCTCGAGTCAGTACAAAGAAGGTTCACTCGGTTAATCCTGGGGATGAGGGGGATGGACCTATGAGGAGAGGTTGAGTAGATTGGGACTCTACTCATTGGAGTTCAGAAGAAAGAGCGGCGATCTTATTGAAACACATAAGATTGTGAAGGGGTTGGAACGGGTGGATGCGGGGAGGATGTTTCCGATGATGGGTGAAACTAGAACTAGGGGGCATAGTCTTAGAATAAGGGGCTGCTCTTTCAAAACTGAGATGAGGAGGAACTACTTCACTCAGAGGGTGGTAGGTCCATGGAATATGCTGCCCCATAAAGTTGTAGAAGCTACATCATTACATAAATTTAAAACAGAAATAGACAGTTTCCTAGAAGTAAATGGAATTAAGGGTTATGGGGAGCGGGTAGCAATTTGAACATGAGTTAAGGTTCGGATCGGTCATGGCGCTGTGGGTAGCGGAGCGGGCCCAGGGGCCATGTAGCCTGACCCTGCTCCTATTTCATGTTTCTAATTCTGTTAGATTCAGGAGATGGTTCTGTGATAGTAGATTGGCGGTTAGGATCAGATCAGCCATGATCTTATTGAAAGGTGGAGCAGGCACCAGGGGCCGATTGGCCTACTCCTGTTCCTATTTCTTATGTTCTTATGTACAGTGACATATACTCCCAGTGATCCATGCCCTCTGGGGTAAGGTGTTCCACTCCAGTTAATGACCCGCACTCAGTACAGATCTACAGTGAGTGATACTGCCATTAATACATGACCACTGGGGTCAGGTGTTCCACTCTTGTTAGTGAACCACACTCAGTACAATTCTACAGTGATGTATACTCCCAGTGATACATGGCCACTGATGTCTGGTGTTCCACTCAATTAGTCACCCACACTCAGTGCAGTTCCACAGTGACAGCTACTCCCAGTGATACATGGCCACTGGGGTCAGGTGTTCCAATCTGGATAGTGACCCACTCTCAGTCCTGTTCTGCAGTGACATGTACTCCCAGTAATACATAGCCACTGTAATCAGGTGTTCCACTCTTGTTAGTGACCCACATTCAGTACAAATCTACATTGACAGACACCCCCAGTAATACATGGCCACTGGGATCAGGTGATCCACTCCATTTAGTGACCCACACTCAATACATCTACAATGACAGATACTCCCAGTAATACATGGCCACTGGGGTAGGTGATCCACTCTGGCTAGTGAAGAACACACAGTAGAGTTCTACAGTGACAGGCACTCCCAGTAATACATGGCCACTGTGGTCAGTGTTCCACTCTGGTCAGTGTCCCACAGTCAGGACAGTTCTACATGACAGATCCTGCCAGTAACACATTGCCACATGGGCAGGTGTTCCACAGCAATTAGTGACCCACACTCAGTACCATTATACAGTGGCAGATACTCCCAGTAATACATGGCCAGTGGGGTCAGGTGTTCCACGCTGGTTACTGAACCGCATTCAGTACAATTCTACTATGAGAGACACTCCCAGTAATACATGGCTACTGGGGTCAGGTGTTCCACTCCAGTTATTGAACCACACTCAGTACAGTTCTACATTGACAGATACTCCCAGTAATACATGGCCACTTGGGTCAGGTTTTCCACGCTGGTTACTGAACCACACTCAGTACAATTCTACAATGGCAGATGCACCCAGTAATACATGGCCACTGGGGTCAGGTGTTCCACTCCAGTTAGTGACACGCACTCAGTACAGTTCTACAGTGACAGACACACCCAGGAATACTTTGCCACTGGGTTCAGGTGTTCCACTCTTGTAAGTGACCCACACTCAGTTCAATTCTGCAGTCACAAATACTCCCAGTATTAAATGGACACTGGTGTCAGGTGTTCCACTCTGGTTAGTGACCCACACTCAGTGCAGTTCTACAGTGGCAGACATTCCAGTAATACCAGGCTACTGGGGTCAGGTGTTACACTGCAGTTAGTGACCCACACTCAGTACAAATCTACAGTGAATGATACTCCCAGTAATACATGGCCACTGGGGTCACGTGTTCGACTCCAGTTAGTGACCCCCACTCAGTACAATTCTACATTGACAGACATCCCCAGTAAGACATGGCCACTGGGGTGAGGCGTTCCACTCCGGTTAGTGACACACACGCAGGTCAGTTCTACAGTGGCAGACACACCCAGTAATATATCGACACCGGGGTCAGGTGTTCCACTCCATTTAGTGACCCACACTGTGTACAGATCTATAATGACTTATACTTCCAGTAATACATGGCCACTGAGGACATGTATTCCACTCCGTTTAGTGAACCACACTCAGTACAATTCTACAGTGACACATACTCCCAGTAATACAAGGCCACGGGGGTCAGGTGTTCCACACAAATTAATGACGCACACTCAGTACAGTTCTACAGTGACAGATACTCCCAGTAATACATGGCCACTGGAGTCAGGTTTTCCACTCTGTTTAGAGACCCACACTCAGTATAATTCTAGAGTGAAAGATACTCCCAGTAATACATGGCCACTAGGGTCTGGTGATGCACCCTAGTTAATGACCAACACTCAATACGTCTACAGTGACAGATACTGTCAGTAATACATGGCCACTGGGGTCAAGTGTTCCGCAACCATTAGTGAACCACACTCCGTACAGTTCTACTGTGACAGATACTGCCAGTAATACATGGCAACTGGGATCAGCTGATCCACTCCAGTTATTGACCCACACTCAGTACAGTTCTACAGTGAGAAATACACAAATAAATACATGGCCACTGGTGTCAGGTGTTCCAATCCATTTAGTTAACCACACTCAATACATCTACAGTGACAGATACTCCCAGTAATATATGGCCACTGGGGTCAAGTGTTCCAATCTGATTAGTGACCCACTCTCCGTACAGTTCTACAGTGACAGATACTACCAGTAATATATGGCCACTGGGGTCAGGTGTTCCACTCCAGCTAGTCACCCACATTTAGTACAATTCTAAAGTGAGAGATACTCCCAGGAACACATGGTCACTGGGGTCAGGTGTTCCACTCCAGTTAATGACTCACAATCAGTACAGTTCTACATTGACAGACACCCCCAGTAATACATGGCCACTGGGGTCAGGTGTTCCACTCCAGCTAGTGACCCACACTCAATACATCTACAGTGACAGATAATCCCAGTAATACATGGCCACTGGGTTCAAGTATTCCACAGCAATTAGCGACACTCACTCAGTTGAGTTCGACAGTGAAAGATACTACAAGAAATACATGGCCACTGGGGTCAGGTGATCCACTCCAGTTAGTGACCAACACTCAGTACAGTTCTTCAGTGACAGATACTCCGAGTAATACATGGCCACTGGGGTCAGGTTATCCACTCCAGCTAGAGAAGAACACTCAGTAGAGTTCTACAGTGACAGATACTCCCAGTAACACATTGCCACATGGTGAGGTGATCCACTGTAGTTAGTGACCCACACTCAGTACAATGCTACAGTGACAGATACTCCCAGTAATGCACGGCCACTGGGGTCAGGTGTTCCACTCCAGTTAGTGACACACACTCAGTACAGTTCTACAGTGACAGTTACTCCCAGAAATACATGGCCACTGGAGTCAGTAGCTCCAATCTGATTAGTGACCCACTCTCAGTACAATTCTACACTGAGTGATACTCCCAGTAATACTTGGCCACTGGGGCAGGTGATCCACTCCGATTAGTGTCCCACACTCAGTACAATTCTACAGTGATAGATACTCCCAGTAATACATGGCCACTGGGGTGAGGCGTTCCACTCTGGTTAGTGACCCACACGCAGGTCAGTTCTACAGTGGCAGACACACCCAGTAATACAACGACACTGGCGTCAGGTGTTCCACTCCATTTATTGACCCACACTCAGCACAGATCTACAGTGACTTATACTCCCAGTATTACATGGCCACTGAGTCCAGTTGTTCCACCCCAGTTAGTGACCCACACTCAGTATATTTCTACAGTGACAGATACTCCCAGTAATACATGGCCACTGGGGTGATGTGTTCCACTCCAGTTAGTGACCCACATTTAGTACAATACTACAGTGAGAGATACTCCCAGTAATACATGGCCACTGGGGTCATGTGTTCCACGCTTGTTAGTGACCCACACTCAGTACAATTCTACAGTGACAGATACTCCCAGTGATACATGGCCACTGGGGTCAGGTGATCCACTGCAGATGGGACCCGCACTCAATAGTTCAACAGTGACAAATACTCCCAGTAATACATGGTCACTGGGGTCATGTGTTCCACATCAGTTAATGACCCACACTCAGTACAGTTCTACAGTGACAGATACTCCCAGTAATACATGGCCACGGGGTCAGGTGGTCCATGCTGGTTAGTGAACCACACTCAGTACAATTCTACAGTGACAGATACTCCCAGTGATACACGGCCACTGATGTCAGGTGTTCCACTCAATTTAGTGACCCACTCTCAGTACAGTTCTGCAGTGAAAGATACTCCCAGTAATACATGACCACTGGTGTCAGGTGTTCCACTCCAGTTAGTGACCCACACTCAGTACAGTTCTACAATGAGAGATACTGCCAGTAACACATGGCCACTGGGGTCAGGTGATACACACAAGTTATTGACCCACACTCAGTGCAGTACAGTGCGGCAGCGGCGGGAGGCGGAGCAGAGCGGCAGAGTGACTACAAAAGGCCCCAGAGGCTCAGGTAGGCCTCAGTGCGGCATCGGCAGCGGCGGGAGGCGGAGCAGAGCGGCAGAGCGACTACAAGCGACCCCAGAGGCTAAAGTAGGCCTCACCAATCTGCAATCTCAGGCAAGGAGAGAGGTAAAAAGTATTCAAAGTGTGACGTCACCACAAAACAGGTAGGTGATTGGTTGGAGTATTTCTCTCGTTTTAAAACTTTAAGGCCTAGAAATTCAGTTGGTTGCACCAGCCACTAGCGCCTTAGGAGGAGTAGATGTTGGGCGCTAGGCGGCTAGCACCCGGGCGCAGCGCGATCTGTGCCTCGCCCCAACTTCACTAGAGATTAAGCGGCGGCGCAAAGTCTTTGCGCGCGCTCAGCTGCGCGCGCAGATCATGACGTCATTTCCTCGTGCAACGCCCTTTGTGCGCCCCCAACCAGAACTTCAGTCGCGCCGCCCCATTGTGCGCCTGGCGCCCCTAGCGACTGTTAGAGTGGAACGGTGCTCAGCCGATGCGGGGCGCGGGGGGCACAAATTAAGGGGCACTCCTCCTGCAGTATGAAAGGCTGCCATTTTGCAGCACTCCTTCTTGATAAACGGATCTTTGGAAAGAGACCAAGGTAGAGAGCTTTCTGCTTTGGCCCAACACTAGGACAGGTACTTCTGGCTTCAGGCCACAGCTTTCCAATTGTCTTTGCCTTCATTGACATCTCATTGTTTGCCAGCATATTATGGGGGCTGCAATGGGTGTCAACGCTGGCTTTCTCAATTACATCCAAAGGGCTCACAGACGCCATGAGAGAGTGGCAGCCCTGGCTAGATGGAGAGGTGGCAACAGGCGTCGGCAAAGGAGGCCTTACCCACCCAGGGTATACCGCCAGCAGTTCTCCTATCTCAACATGTCTGATGAGCAGTGTGTTCGGAGGCTGTGATTCAGAGGGGACGTGGTCACAGAGATCTGCCAGCTGCTTGGCAGTGATCTGCAGCCACAGCTGAGGAGCAGGACATCTCTGTCGGTGGCAGTGAAGGTGACGGTGGCTCTCAACTTCTATGCCACCGGCTCCTTCCAATCCGCTACTGGGGACATTGCCAACATTTCCCAGTTCGCCGTGCATTGCTGCATCCGCCAGGTGACCAATGCCCTTTACAAAAGGAGACTTCAGTTCATCTCCTTCTCCATGGCCCTTGCCAAGCAGCAACAGCGTGCAATGGGCTTTGCAGCATTCGCGGGCTTCCCCATGGTGCAGGGCGCCATTGACTGCACGCATGTGGCTTTGCGGGCACCTCTGGAGAATGCCGAGGATTACCGCAACCGGAAGGGCTACCATTCGCTGAACGTCCAGCTGGTGTGTGGCCACAGGCAGCTCATCCTAGCTGTCAATGCCCGCTTTCCAGGCAGCAGCCACGATGCCTTCATCCTGTGACAGACTTCTGTGGCAGACATGTTCCAGGCACAGCCTCACCCACGAGGATGGCTTATCGGGGACAAAGGCTATCCTTTGTGTACCTGGCTGGTGACCCCGCTCCATGCGCCCAGCACCCCTGCTGAAGAGGGATACAACAAGAGCCATCAAGCGACCAGGAACATCATCGAACAAACAATCGGCGTCCTGAAGCAACGGTTCCACTGTCTGGATCATTCCGGTGGAGCCCTGCAGTATTCGCCGGAGCGAGTCTCCCATTTCGTGGTCGTTTGCTGCATGCTGCACAACCTGGCTATCCGCAGGACTCAGGCACTGCCACCAGAGATTGGAGGACCACCTCAGGAGGAGGAGCAGGAGGAGGAAGAGGAGGACCAGCACAGGAGGGAGGCACAACGTCGGTTCTAGGCCCCCTCTCAGGGAATGGCTTGTGCCAATGTCAGCAGATTAATGTAGCCGCTCCACAAGCCCTCAGCCGAGCAGGGCAACCAGGACTTAACCAAAAAACCATGCACACTGCAATTTAACAACAATAATTCATTGAAAACCTCTGCCCTTCCCACATTACATGCTCATGTGGAGAAGCCCCGTCCAAAAACACAGAACTACCAGTCTCGGCCTTAAAAAAAAACAAATCCACCCTCCCCCTTTAAGAGCTGACCGGTGCCAGAGTGTCTGCTGTCAATCATGAACTCGCCGCACCTGCGCTGCGCCCGGCCTCGGGGCTATCGCTCAGCACCGCCGGCTTAGCGCCTAAAGATAGTCGTGCATCGCCTGTTTTAGCGCAGCAGCAACGTCTTGGGGCGATGTGACTGAATATCGGCGAAGGGGGCGCGACTTTGCGCCGGGCGCAAACTTTAGCGGCCGCCCGACTTTACCGCCCCAAAAGTGGCTATGCTGAATTTCTAGGCCTAAGTCTGTGGTTTATAGTTTTTAAGGTTGATGTGGTGTACCGGGGACAGTTTTAAACCAGGGACCTTAAATATATCATTTAACTGTAGTGAAATTGGTGGGATTCATTTAATTTTAATTAATTAGTTAAAGGGTAAGTGCGAGTCATCAAAGAGTGCTGTGAGTTTGGGTAAGAGTGAGAGTTCTTTAATTGTTATTTCTCTTTAAATCATTCTTGATAAGATTACTTTAAGCAGTTTAAGTAAAGGGGAAAAGTTAAATGTTTGGGATTCTGTTGGTTTAAGAAGAGTAAAACAAGGTTACACTGCAGTAGGAGTAAATTGGCACAGCAGGCAGTGGAAACCAGTTTTCTAACCAATCAGCAGGGGTGACTCATTTGGCTGTAAACCAACAAACAGTATAAAAAGACCAGTCCTAGTGCGAGTCATCAAAGAGTGCTGTGAGTTAGGGTAAGTGGGGTGTTAGGTGCTCTTTTCAAACTTTACCTCTGTGGGTTGTAGTTAATAAGGCGTTTCTGGTGCAGAGTGACTGTTGGTAAACCATTTAACTGGTGTAACTAGAGGGATTGATTTAATTGAAATCCAAAAATTAAAGGGGATACTAGCATCTAAAATCGGGCAGAGGGTGTCCATAACTAACAATAAAAAATGTAATTAATTACATAGAATGGAGCAGTTGATGCGTTACTGTTGCGAGATGTGGGAGCCAGTGAACCCCATTGAGGCTCACGGTGATTACGTCTGTGACAAGTGTCTGCTGCTACAGGAATTCCAGCTCCGTGTTGATGAGCTGGAGTCTGAGCTTCAGACACTGCGACACATCAGGGAGGGGAAGAAGTACCTGGACTCTCTGTATCAGGATGTGGTCACACCTATGAAGTTAAGTAATTCAGATGTAGCCCATGATTAGGGACAGGCTGGTGTGACTACGAGTGAGGCAGGTACGGGGATCCAGGAGGTAGAGCTGGAGGAGCCGCAGCCCTTGCTCTTGACCAACAGGTTCGAGGTTCTTACTCCCTGTGAGGACAGGAGCAGGGACTGCAGGGAGGATGAGCAACCTGGCCACAGCACCGTGGAACGGGGGGCCATTCAAGAGGGGAGAGTAAATAGACATGTTGTAGTGGTAGGGGATAGTATTATTAGGGGGATAGATAGAGTTCACTGCAGCCGAGAGCGAGAGTCCCGAAGGCTGTGTTGCCTACCCGGTGCCAGGGTTAAGGACATCTCCTCTGGGCTGGAGAGAAACTTGCAGTGGGAGGGGTTGGATCCAGTTGTCGCGGTCCATGTTGGTACAAACGACGTAGATAGGACTAGGAAGCCAGTTCTGTTAAAGGAGTATGAGCAGCTAGGGCTCAAATTAAAAAACAGAACCTCAAGGATAATATATTACCTGAGCCACGAGCGAATTTGGCTAGGACAAATAAAATTAGAGAGTTAAATGCGTGGCTCAAAGACTGGTGTGGGAGGAATGGGTTTTGCTTCCTGGGACACTGGCACCAGTACTGGGGCAGGAGGGAGCTGTTCCGTTGGGACGGGCTTCACTTGGCCAGTGCTGGGACTAGAGTCCTGGCGGATCATATAACTAGGGCTGTAGAGAGGGCTTTAAACTAACTAGTGGGGGGGAGGTTCCAAGAGAGCAAATAATAAAAATGACAACAGAGAAGGTCATAGGCTTAGGTAGCAGTGGGGAAATTAAAAACCAGAGCGTGTCAGGAAGGGGCAGAAGGTATGGAGTAAAAGGTAAAGTAATAAAAAGGGCAAAAGAAGGAACTAAGGGCTAGATTTTCAGTATAGACAGTTTTGGGGCGCTAACCTTAGCGCCCGCCCGAAGTTAGCGCCCGCCCCAAAGTAGCGCCCCGTTGCCGGAAATTCAGTGGCTTCGCCCTAAGAGGTTGGTGGAGCACTAAAGAGGCGTTCCACTACTATCTTTAGGCGCTAAGCCGGCGGTGCAGAGCGTAACACCCGAGCTCGGGCGCAGCGCACGGCAGACACTCTGGTGCCAGTAAGCTCTTAAAGGGGAAGGGTGCATGTGTTTTTTTCAAAGGCAGAGTCTGGGGGGGAAAACAGGAGGAGGAGGAGGAGGAGGAGGTGGTGGTGGTGGTGGTGGTGGTGGTGGTGGTGGTGGTGGTGGCCGGAAACATACATACACCGTTCACAACAACACACTGGATCCTTCCACACAACACATGCAGACTGCCTTTTATAGTGCAGGAGGAGTGCCCTTTAATTTGCGCTCCCCAGGGTGTGTTGCGTTCCATTTTACAAACGCTCTGGACGCCAGCAGCACAATGGGGCGGTCCGACTGAAGTTTGGATTCGGGGCGGCCAAAGGGCGCTGCACGAGGATGTGACGTCATTTTCTGCGCGCGCATCCGGGCGGCCGCTAAACTTTGCGCCGGCGCTAACGGGCAACTTAATTTGGGGCGGGGCGCAAACTATGCTGCGCCCAGGCGCTACACGCATAGCGCCCGAAAATCACTTCTCTTAAGGCGCTAACTGCTGGTGCAAGCAACTGAAAATCCAGCCCCCAGTGTCACAAAACATCTTTGAAAGTTCTCTATCTGAATGCATGTAGCAATCGTAACAAAATAGACGAGTTAATGGAACAAATAACTACATATGGGTATGATCTTGTGGCCATTACAGAAACATGGTTGCAGGGTGACAATGCCTCGGAATTAAACATACCAGGTTATTTAACGATCAGGAAGGACAGGCAGGAAGGAAGGGGAGGTGGGGTGGCTATGTTAATAAAGGAAGGAATCACTGTAATACAGAGAAATGATATAGGGTCAAAAGATCAGGATAATGAAACAGTTTGGGTGGAGGTAAGGAATAGTAAGGGGAAAAATACACTAGTGGGCGTAGTCTATAGGCCTCCGAACAGTTGCAACTCTGTTGGATAGAGTATCAATCAGGAAATAGTTGAGTCTTGTAATAAGGGAACATCTATAATTATGGCGGATTTTAACTATCATATTAATTGGACAAATCAAATTGGGCAGGGCTGCCTTGAGGATGAGTTCATTGAGTGTATTAGGGATGGGTTTCTTGAGCAGTATGTAACTGAACCGACCAGGGGGCAAGCAACCTTAGATCTGGTCCTGTGTAACGAGACAGGATTAATTAAAAATGTCCTAGTAAAGGATCCCCTTGGAATGAGTGACCATAACATGGTTGAATTCCATATTCAATTAGAGGGTGAGAAGGTTGGATCTCAAACAAGCGTGCTGAGCTTGAATAAAGGAGACTGTGAAGGTATGAGAGCGGAATTGAGTAGAGTGGATTGGGAAAATAGATTAAAGGGTAAGACGATACATGATCAGTGGTGTACATTTAAGGAGTTATTTTACAACTTCCCAAAAAAATATATTCCACTGAGAAGAAAAGGGTGTAAAAGAAAAGAGAGCCATCCGTGACAAAGTAAAGAAATATTGGGCTAGATTTTCAGTATAGGCAGTTTTGGGGCGCTAACCTTAGCGCCCGCCCGAAGTTAGCGCCCGCCCCAAAGTAGCGCCCCGTTGCCGGGAATTCAGTGGCTTCGCCCTAAGAGGTTGGTGGAGCGCTAAAAGAGGCGTTCCACTACTCTCTTTAGGCGCTAAGCCGGCGGTCCAGAGGGATAGCGCCCAGGCGGGGCGCAGCACGGGTGCGGTCATTTTTGCACTGACAGCAGACCCCGTGGTGCCGACCAGCTCTTAAAGGGGGAAGGGACGAATTGGTCTGCTGCCACGCCCTGCACACTGCAGCCTTGCAAAGAGGCCTCAACACTACTGCTCAGCCCCAGGGAGTCATGGCAACGCCAGAGAAGGCCCGTCAGCGTGCCCTGCGCTTCTCAGAGGGTGATCTGGACATAATGGTCACAGCTCTGGAGGTGAGGCGCAAGATCTTGTTTCCAGAGAGTGGGAGGAATCCAACCCACCACGACTACACCAAAGCCTGGAAGCAGATCGCCCAGAGGGTGACGTTCACCGGCGAGGCCCCCAGGACCCACACACAATGCCGTAAGAAATACAACGATCTGACCAGGATTGTGAGGGTGAGTAGCCTTTCCAGTCTCCTCCTCATTCTTGCATGTACACCTGACATGATGGGCAAAGGGACCTGAAAGTCCTTTTGGCCAGCCCTCAGCCAGCAGCATTGGGACAGTCATGAGCATCAAATGGCCATTCGGCACTCTACACTTTGGCCCAGCTATTCCACCATGGGAGGCAGTGGACAGTACATCAGGGCTTCACTCTGTCCAAGCTATTCCACCATGGGAGGCAGTGCACACTACATCAGGGCTTCACTGCGCACTTACAGCCCGTCCTTTCTCTTGCAGGCTAAAGTAGCGTTTAATCGCCAGGCCCGTGCCAGGGGTGGCCGCGCCAAGCTGCAGAAGCTCACTCGGCTGGAGGAGCGCGTGTGTGTGCTCATGGGAGCCCGTGTGATTGTCCCCACAGCGTGCGGTGTATCCGACCCTCCACTGCCCGGCAATGGTAAGGACCTCGCCTTTTGGCCCTCTCGCGTCGCACTGGCCCATCCGAGCTACCTCCTTTGCCACTGTCCCACCAATGCGCTGAATCCCACCAGTCCTAACTCCCTCGCTGACGCCGTCTCCTCACTCTGAAGCTACTCTTGTGCATTCCTGCTTTCAGCTGGTGACGACCAGGACCCTGAGGCTGCCAGTGACAGCACCTCCAACCAGGAGGAGGAGGAGGAGCAAGCCGGACCTTCGGGGGAACAGTCACGTCCCGCAGGAGAGGAGGAAATGCTCGACACCTCCTCACTGGACGAGTGCCTGGAGGAACTGTCGCAGGGCAATGCAGCTTCTGGGACCAGTGGCGTCCAGCCACCCAGCAGCCGTGCGCGTGGCCCGCGGCCTTCCCCCCAAAGGGGGGAAGGATCAGAGGGGAGTGCTGCTGCTCGGCACACTCGCCGTCACCAACGCGGCAAGGGTCCCCTAGTTCGGCCCCCTCCTCCCCAGCGGGAGAGTCGCGACTCCAGTCCGGACACCTTCACTTCGGAGGAGGTGCGGAAGCTCGATCAGATGGCCGACGACTCGGACCGGCGCCACACGGAGCTCATGAGCGTGGTGGGGCGCATGCCTGAGGCCATCGAGTCGCTGGCGACCAGTGTGCGCGAGTTCGGGGCAGCAACTGCCGCAACTGGCCGCATGCTAACTGATGCCGTCAAGACCCTGGCGGATGTGATGCGCGCGCACACCAGGACCACAGGGCCACTCACTGCTGCCACACGCGCTGTCTCAGGCAGGCATCGCCAGGGCAGGCGCCGCGCTGGACCATCCCAGCAAGCCGGCCGTCGGCTGATTGCTGCGGATCCTGCAGTGCGGGCCCGGCCGAGTGCCACCGCGCCACAGCACCAGCCAGCGCATCCCAGACGCCAGCTGGCCCACATTGCGCCATCCGTCGCCGCCATTCCCCCTCTGGGGCGTCAAGGGCAAGCGGCTGCAGCTGATGGTGGCCAGGCTCAGGTGCGCCACTCAGGAGACGGCCCCTCGAGGCCCAAACGCCGTGTAGGCCGCCCCCCAGCGGCATCTGGCGGAAGGGCATCTGAGCCTCAGGCGCCTTCCCCCAGCCTCGCAGCAGCCACTGGGCAGAGCTTGCGAAGGAGCAGCAGGCAGGGCAGGGGAGGCAAAATGCTGGCCAAGGTCTCGCCCTCGCGGGCCACTCAGTAGAGGGTGTGGCCAGCTTTCCTTTAATATGGCGGTGGCCATCTTTATTTTGCCCATGGTTGTGCTTTTGGAGGGCTTTTTTTTTGCGTTAGGCCGACGTTGAGGCCCGGTTTCAATAAAGGTGGAGTGGCTCCTCCCCAGTTTGTGGGAGTGAGTCGTTTGTTGGGCTTTTTGTGGGGCCCGTTTATTGTTTTTGGGGATTCATGTGGGAAGGGCTTTTCATTTTTGTGTAATAAAAAATTATCTTTATTCATGCAGTCTCCATGGTTGTTCTTCTTAGTGTTTGTTGGCTTCGCCGGCTGAGGGCTTGCGGAGCGGCTGCATTCATCTTCCCTCATGGCCCCTGGCCATTCCCTGACAGGGGGCTTAGAAGTACCGTGTAATAAGGTGGCGTCGTGCGGCCCTTGGCCCTGGTCGCTCCCTCCTGGGAACGTACTCCTGCTCCTCCTCCTCCTCCTCCTCCTCCTCCTCATGCTCCTCCTGCTCCTCCTCCTGAGGTGCTGGTCCAACGTCAGGTGGCAGTGCCTGAGTCCTGCGGATAGCCAGGTTGTGTAGCATGCAGCAAACCACCACAAATTGGGAGACCCGGTCCGGCGAATACTGGAGAGCTCCTCCGGAGCGATCAAGGCAGCGGAACCGCTGCTTGAGGACCCCAATAGTTAGCTCGATGATGTTGCGGGTGGTTTGATGGCTCTCGTTGTAGGCCTCTTCAGCAGCGGTCCTGGGCGCGCGGAGCGGGGTCATGAGCCAGGTGCACAAAGGATAGCCTTTGTCCCCGAGTAGCCATCCTCTTGGGGGAGGCTGTGCCTGGAACATGTCATGCACAGTACTCTGCCGCAGGATAAAGGCATCGTGGCTGCTGCCTGGGAAGCTGGCATTGACTGCCATGATGCGCTGCTTGTGGTCACAGACCAGCTGCACATTCAGAGAATGGTAGCCCTTCCTGTTGCGATACTGCTCGCCATGCTCCAGAGGGGCCCGCAAAGCCACATGCGTACAGTCAATGGCGCCCTGCACCAAGGGGAATTCCCCGAGTCTGGAAAATCCCAATGCGCGCTGATGCTGGCTCTCCAGGGCCATGGGGAAGGAGATGAATTGGCTTCTCCTTCTGAACAGTGCTTCGGTCACCTGGCGGATGCAGCGATGCGCGCCGTACTGGGAGATGTTTGCTATGTCCCCAGCAGCGTATTGGAAGGAGCCGGTGGCATAGAAGTTCAATGCCACCGTCACCTTCACTTCCACCGACAGAGACGTCCTGCACCTGAGCTTTGGCCGCAGATCTCGGCGAAGCAGGTGGCAGATCTCTGCAATCACCCCCTTTCGGAATCGGAGCCTTTTAACACATCGCGCGGCACTCATGTTTAGGTAGGAGCGCTGCTGGCGGTATAGCCTGACTGGGTAAGGCCTACGTGGCCGACGCCTGTAGCCCCCTCTGCCTCTAGCCAGGGCTGCCCCTCTCACAATGCGTCTGCGAGCCCTACGGACATGGAGCTGCAGCTCCGCGTTGGCACCCCATGCAACCCCCATCAAATCCTGGCAAACACTCTAATTTCCAAATGGCCACTTGCAGCGCTGTTGCCTGAGTCCAAAAATACCTGGCTCTTGCTGCTTGAAACCAGTTAGCTATCCTCCTTGTTGTGTCTCCAGAAATGCGTTGCACAAGACTGTTTTCTGAAAAAAGGATGGCCTTTATACTGGAGAGGACGTTCCCTTTAATTAGCGCCCCCCGGGGCCCGCGCTGGTTGTGTTGCGTTCCTTTTTCCAAACGCTCCGGCCGCCCGCCGCACAATGGGGCGGTCCGACTGAAGTTTGCAATCGGGGCGGCCAAAGGGCGTTGCACGAGGATGTGACGTCATTTTCTGCGCGCGCATCCGGGCGGGCGCTAAACTTTGCGCCGGCGCTAACGGGCAACTTAATTTGGGGCGGGGCGCAAACTGCGCTGCGCCCGGGCGCTACACGCAGAGCGCCCGGAAATCACTTCTCTTAAGGCGCTAACTGCTGGCGCAAGCAACTGAAAATCTAGCCCTAAGGATAGTATTCGACTAAAAACAAGGGCATATAAGGTAGCCAAATCGAGTGGGAGGATAGAAGGTTGGTAAAATTTTAAAAGACAGCAAAAAATAACAAAAAGATTGATTAAGAAAGGGAAGATAGATTATGAAAGTATATTAGCAAAAAATATAAAAACAGATAGTAAGAGTTTTTATAGTTATATAACAAGAAAAAGGGTGGCTAAAGTAAATGTTGGTCCCTTAGAGGATGAGACCGGGAAATTAATGGTGGGAAATATGGAGATGGCAAAAACATTGAATGAATATTTTGTATCAGTCTTTACAGTAGAAGACACGAAGAATATCCCAACACTGGACAAACAGGGAGCTATAGTGGGGGAGGAGCTAAACACGATCAAAATCACTAAGGAAGTGGTACTCGGTAAAATAATGGGACTCAAGGCGAATAAATCACCTGGACCTGATGACTTACATCCTAGGGTCTTGAGGGAAGTCGCGGTATGGATTGTGGATGCATTGGTAACAATTTTCCAAAACACCCTGGACTCAGCAAAGGTCTCGGCAGACTGGAAAACTGCTAATATAACGCCCTTATTTAAAAAGGGCAGTAGACAGAAGGCTGGAAACTATAGACCGGTTAGCCTAACATCTGTGGTAGGTAAAATATTGGAGTCCATTATTAAGGAGGCAGTAACAGGACATTTGGATAATAATAAGTTAATAGGACAAAGTCAGCATGGTTTTATGAAGGGGAAGTCATGTTTGACAAATTTGCTGGAGTTCTTTGAGGAAGTAACATATAGGGTGTATAAAGAGGAACCAGTGGACGTAGTGTATTTAGACTTCCAAAAGGCATTTGACAAGGTGCCGCACAAAAGATTATTGCTTAAGATAAAAAATCACGGGATGGGGGTAATATTCTGGCATGGATAGAGGATTGGCTATTTAACAGAAGTCAGAGAGTGGGGATAAATGGTTCATTCTCAGACTGGCAATCAGTAACTAGTGGTGTTCCGCAGGGGTCAGTGCTGGGTCCCCAACTCTTTACAATCTATATTAACGATTTGGAGGAGGGGACCGAGTGCAACATATCAAAGTTTGCAGATGATACTAAGATGGGAGGGAAAGTAGTGAGTGAGGAGGACATAAAAACCTGCAAGGGGACATAGACAGGCTAAGTAAGTGGGCAGAGTTTTGGCAGATGGAATACAATACTGGAAAGTGTGAGGTTATGCACTTTGGCAGGAAAAATCGTAGAGCAAGTTATTATCTTAATGGCAAGAAACTGGAAAGTACTGAAGTACAAATGGACCTGGGGGTCCTGGTGCACGAAACTCAAAAGGTTAGTATGCAGGTGCAGCAAGTGATTAAGAAGGCCAATGGAATGTTAGCTTTCATTGCTAGGGGGATAGAATATAAAAATAGGGAGGTATTGCTTCAGTTGTACAAGGTATTGGTGAGACCACACCTGGAATACTGCATACAGTTTTGGTGTCCATACTTAACAAATGACATACTTGCTCTCGAGTCAGTACAAAGAAGGTTCACTCGGTTAATCCTGGGGATGAGGGCATGGACCTATGAGGAGAGGTTGAGTAGATTGGGACTCTACTCATTGGAGTTCAGAAGAAAGAGAGGCGATCTTGTTGAAACATATAAGATTGTGAAGGGGTTGGATCGGGTGGATGCGGGGGGGTTTCCGATGATGGGAGAAACTAGAACTAGGGGGCATAGGCTTAGAATAAGGGGCTGCTCTTTCAAAACTGAGATGAGGAGGAACTACTTCACTCAGAGGGTGGTAGGTCCATGGAATATGCTGCCCCAAAAAGCTGTAGAAGCTACATCATTACATAAATTTAAAACAGAAATAGACAGTTTCCTGGAAGCAAAGGGAATTAAGGGTTACGGGGAGCGGGCAGGAATTTGGACAGTAGTCAATATTCGGATCGGTCATGGCCCTGTGGGTAGCGGAGAGGGCCCAGGGGCTGTGTAGACTGATCCTGCTCCTATTTCATGTGTCTAATTCTTTTAGATTCAGGAGATGGTTCTGTGATAGTAGATTGGCGGTTAGGATCAGTTCAGCCATGATCTTATTGAATGGCGGAGCAGGCTCCAGGGGCCGATTGGCCTACTCCTGCTCCTATTTCTTAAGTTCTTATGTTCTTATGTACAGTGACATAAACTCCCAGTGATACATGGCCTCTGGGGTCAGGTGTTCCAATCTGATTAGTGACCGACACTCAGTACAGCTCTACAGTGAGTGATACTGCCATTAATACATGGCCACTGAGGTCAGGTGTTCCAACCTCATTAGTGACCGACACTCAGTACAAATCTACAGTGACATATACTCCCAGTGATACATGGCCACTGGGGTCAGGTGTTTCAATCTGGATAGTGAACCACTCTCAGTACTGTTCTACAGTGACATGCACTCCCAGTAATACATGGCCTCTGGAATCAGGTGTTCCACTCTTGTAAGTGACCCACATTCAGTACAAATCTACATTGACAGACACCCCCAGTAATACCTGGCCACTGGTGTCAGGTGTTCCAATCTACTTAGTGACCCACTCTCAGTACATTACTACATTGACAGATACTCCCAGTAATACATGGCCACTGGGGTCAAGTTTTCGAAACTGGTTAGTGACCCACTCTCAGTACAGTACTACAGTGACAAACACTCCCAGTAATAAATGGCCACTGTGGTCAGGTGTTCCACTCTGGTTGGTGCCCCACACTCAGGACAGTTCAACAGTGACAGATACACCCAGTTACACATTGCCACTGGGTCAGGTGTTCCACTGCAGTTAGTGACCCACACTCAGTACAATTCTAGAGTGACAGATACTCCCAGTAACACATGGCCACTGGGGTCAGGAGTTCCACTCTACTTAGTGACCCACTCTGAGTAAAGTTCTACAGTAACAGACACTCCCAGTCATGCATGGCCACTGGAGTCAGGAGTTCCACTCTACTTAGTGACCCACTCTAAGTAAAGCTCTACAGTAACAGACACTCCCAGTCATACATGGCCACTGTGTTCAGGTTATCCACTCCGATTAGTGACCCACACTCAGTACAATTCTGCAGTGACAGATACTCCCAGTAATACATGGCCACTGGGGTCCAGTGTTACACGCTGGTTAGTGAACCACACTCAGTACAATTCTACATTGGCAGATGCACCCAGCAATACATGGCTACTGTGGTCAAGTGTTCCACTCCAGTTAGTGACCCACACTCAGCACTGTTCAACAGTGACAGATACTCCCAGTAATACATGGCCACTGGTGTCAGGTGTTCCACTCCAGTTACTGAACCACACTCAGTACAATTCTACAGTGAGAGACACTCCCAGTAATACATGGTGACTGGGTTCAGTTGTTCCACTCCAGTTAGTGACCCACAATCAATACATCTACAGTGACAGATACTGTTAGTAATACATGGCCACTGGGGTCAAGTGTACCACTCCAGTTAGTAACCCACACTCAGTACTGTTCTACAGTGACAGATACTCCCAGTAGTACATGGCCATTGTGTTCAGGTGTTCCACTCCAGTTAGTGACCCACACTCAGTACTGTTCTACAGTGACAAATAATCCCAGTAGCACATTGTAGTGTCCGTGTGTAGATAAAGACACTGAAGACAGGAGTTGGTTCATAGGTATTTACTAAGCAAGTCTGGGGGGGGGGTCTAAAGGATATACACAATACACCACAATTCCTCCCCTTCTAGCTAACTAGTACGTCATATTTTAAGTAATTATTAATTAAATGTTATATGCAAAATAAGATACATTGCTGTATTAATTAATTATAAGTTAGTCTCTCAGGAGGCTTCCTGACTCGGTCCGGATAACGCCTCGGGGGTGTAGTAGTTTCTGGTGGTGTAGTAGGTTCTTCTGGCAAGGCTGATTCGGCTTGAATGCCAGTGTCGGGTTCATCGGGTTCCAGTCTCACCGGATCGGAGGTAGATATGGGTATATCTACTTCATCGTTAGATGTATAGAGTGGTGGTGTAGGTTGTCCCTTTTCGGATGACTTGATGATTTGGTCAGCATGGCGTCTTATTATGCTTTCTCCGATGTCCACGGTATACATCAGTGGTCCTAGTCGTGTGCAGATAGTTCCAGGCTGCCATTTCTCGGTACGGTAGTCCCGGGCCAAAACCGGTTGGCCTATCTGGAAGGTCCTAGTTGGCTTTTCATTCATGCCCTGAAACTGCCGGTTCTCCACGTCCCTTCGGATGTTGGGCTTGACCAAATCCAGCCGGCATCTTAGGTTTCTATTGTAGAACATCATGGCGGGAGTTTGGTTAGTAACCATATGTGTTGCATTCCTATATGCAAATAAGAAGTTATCCACCTTGTGCTGAAGTTTTATGTCTTCATTACTCATGGCCTTTATGGCCTTCTTGAAGGTCTGGACAAACCTTTCAGCCAATCCATTGGTGGCGGGATGGTATGGGGCGGACGTGTAGTGCTTTACCCCATTGTTCTTTAAGAACTTTCTGAATTCTTCGGACACAAATTGCGGTCCATTATCAGAACATATCTGTTCCGGCAGCCCATTCCTGGCAAATATGGTCCTTAATACTGTGATGGTTTTTTCCGTGGTGGTGGAGGACATCTTTATTACCTCCGGCCACTTGGAGTGTGCATCAACTGCGATTAGAAACATTGAGTCCATAAATGGACCAGCAAAGTCGATGTGCACCCTTTGCCAGGGAGATGAGGGCCACTCCCATGGATGTAGAGGGGCTTGTGGTGGAGCGTTTTGGACCTTCTGGCATCCTAGGCAGCTCTTGGTCATTTCTTCGATGTCTCCATCGATACCTGGCCACCATACAAACGCCCTAGCTAGGTTCTTCATTTTCACTCCACCCAGATGCCCCTCGTGAAGCTCCTTTAGCACTTTATCCTGGAGTTTGGGTGGAATCACCACTCTGGATCCACACATCAAGGTTCCTCGGCACACTGACAGCTGTTCTCTTCTTTGCGAGAATGCTGGCAACAGTGGCTCGCCATGTGCTGGCCATCCCTTCACTGTTAAATCGTAGACCCGTGAGAGAGTAGGGTCATTTCTTGTCTCCCTTTCAATGGCAGAATTTGTCACCGGTAGACATTCCACTGTGGTAGAGTGGAATATCTCTACTGGGTCTACTGTAGGTGCCTCTTCTATCGTTGGCAACGGTAGGCGCGATAAACCGTCAGCATTCCCATGCTGTTTTGACCCTTTGTATTCAATGTTGTATTGGTGTGCCCCTAGAAAAAGGGACCACCTCTGTAGTCTTTGTGCCGTCATAATGGGGACACCTTTTTTAGGGTTGAATATGGAGATGAGGGGTTGATGGTCAGTCAGCAAGGTAAATTTTTGTCCGTGTAGGTAATGGTTGAATTTCTTCACTCCCCATACCAGGCTGAGTGCTTCCCTGTCTATTTGGGCATAGTTACGCTCAGCTGAGTTTAATGAGCGTGACGCAAAAGCTATCGGCCGTTCCGAGCCATCAGGGAATCTATGGGATAATACCGCTCCTATGCCGTAAGGGGATGCATCGCACGCCAGTCTGATTGGTAGTGATGGGTTGTAATGAGCCAAAACTTTCTCCGATGTGATTAAGTCTTTACATTTATGGAAGGCACGTTTACAGTCTTCGTTCCATTTCCAAATCACTCCTGTCTGTAGAAGATCATTAAGAGGGTGTAGAATAGTTGATAAGTTCGGTAAAAATTTATGATAGTAATTTATTAATCCCAGGAATGACCTTAATTGTGAAACATTTTCAGGTGCTGGGGCTTTTATAACTGCTTCAATTTTTTCAGGTGACTTATGCAACCCTTCCTTATTAATTATGTGGCCACAATATGATATCTGATTTTGGAAAAATTCGCACTTGGGGCAATTTGCTCGTAGGCCCCGTTCTTTCAGCCTAGTGAGCACCTGCTCCAAATTGGCAAGGTGCTCGTTGTCGTTTTCTCCTGTTATAAGGATGTCGTCTAGGTAGCATTGAGTCCCCGGAATCCCTTGCAGGACTTGCTCCATAGCTCTTTGCCAGATAGCTGGAGCTGATGCTACTCCAAAAACCAGTCGATTGTACTGGTACAGGCCTTTGTGTGTGTTTATTGTGAGATACTTTTTAGAGGTCTCCTCAACCTCCATCTGTAGATATGCCTGTGCCAAGTCAATTTTTGTGAAACGTTTCCCTCCGGATAGTGAGGCGAAAATATCTTCTATCCTCGGAAGAGGATACTGTACCATGTGAAGGACCGGGTTTACAGTCTCCTTAAAGTCCCCACAGATGCGAATTTTTCTCTGTTCCTCAGAGTTATTTTTCAATGCTTTTTTCATGACTGGAACGATGGGTGTTGCCCATTCGCTCCAATCTACTTTGGATAATACGCCTGCCTTTTCCAAATTCTCCAGCTCTGCCTCGACTGCCGGACGTATTGCGTATGGCACCGGTCTTGCCTTAAAATTTTTTTGGAATTGCTGTATCTTCCACTTTTATTGAGGCGGTGATGCCTTTCAAGGTTCCTAGTTTCTCTTGAAACACTTCTTTGGCGTTGGCCAAGATGTCTTTTAATCGTTCAGGTATGATGTCATCATTGTTTTTTTCCTTACTGGTCACCGTCAGTGCCTGAATGGAGTGCCAGTCTAAACGTATCTTCCTTATCCATTCGCGTCCCAACAACGGTGGACCACCATCTTGTAGAATGTATAAATACAACTTTTGTATTTCTTTGCCGTTGTATACCACAGGCACCCTTATTTTTCCTTTGCGGTAGACTTTCTGCCCCGTATATGTTTTTAAGATAATAGATGTGTCTTTTAGAGGTATATGCGAAAATAGCCTCTCGTAATCTCGTCGATTTATCACGGTTAGAGCTGATCCTGTATCTAGCTCCATTTTAACTGGGGACCCTGCTATTGTGAGGGTAACCCAAATGGTTTGGTAATCTTCATTGGCAATTACATTGTATAATTTGAGAGAGCTTAGTCTCTTGTTCCCAGAGTCGCTATCGCTCTTCTGGTCTTTGGAGCTAATGTCCGTCATCATTTGTACCTTTCTCTGCTTTTCCTTATTGATTCTTTTCCCGTTAGTGGATTTTTTATTTTCAGATCGGCATACACGTGGAATGTGTCCTATCTTTCCGCATCGCTTGCATGCTTTTTCTTTGAACCAGCAATCCCTCTGGTCATGGTTGGATCTGCCGCATCGATAACATTTCTTGAAACCCCGTGTCATTTCATGGGTGCCGAAGTCCTGTGGCCTTTGCTTTATCTTTGCCACTCCTATTGCACTGAAAGCCTTGTCCAGTGTTAAATCTTTTCTAGAAGATACCTTATTTTGTGTTTCTACACTTAGGGGATCGCAGATGAATTTGTCTTGCAGAGAATCTGCCAGTCCTGCCTCGAATTGGCAGTGTAGGGTATCAACAATCTCTTCAAAATTCTTGTCCATCGGTTCGGCTGGAGTGATTAAGTTGCGTAACAGCTTGTATGTTTCTGCGCCCATTAGATCCAGAAGAACTGAAGCTTTTTGTTCATCTTCTATTCCATTTGCGGTGCAGAACACCTCCACTCTTTCTACATATGTGGTCCAATCCTCTATCTTGTTATCAAAAACATCAATATTGCCAAAGTTAGGCTCTGTTTCGTTATCAAAAGCATCAATATTGCCAGACTTAGGCATTTCAAAAAAAAGATATGGCGCTTCCCGCGCTTCCCCGCCGCTGCTACCGATAACAACGCTGTTTTACTGTGGTTTCCGTTTATTCACTGTTGGAGACTCGTTCCCGACGGAGGTCTAGATGCTGACCTGCTTGCCGCGCCGGCCGTCTCCCGAGTGCACCCTCCCAGTCCGTTATTGCTTGCCTCCGATTTCGCTGCTTGTCTCAGCTGTAGAGCCCGCCGCTGGAGCCCCAGCCTGATGCCCAGGAAGGATTAGCGCAGTACCTGCCACCAGCTTGGCCAGCTGGTGAAACCACAGTTTCTATTACTTCCTTGAGTCTTCTGGACGCTGGAGGAATCGATGTCCTTGAGTGCTGCCGAATTGCAGGTAAGTCCGTTTCCACTTCGTCACCACTGTAGTGTCCGTGTGTAGATAAAGACACTGAAGACAGGAGTTGGTTCATAGGTATTTACTAAGCAAGTCTGGGGGGGGGGGTCTAAAGGATATACACAATACACCACACACATGGCCACTGGGTTCAGGTTTCCACTCCAGTTAGTGACCCACACTCAACACAATTCTACAGTGGCAGACACTCCCAGTAATGCACAGCCACTGGGTTCAAGTTTACTACACCAGTTATTGACCCATGCTCATTACAATTCTACCGTGACAGATAATCCCAATTATACATGGCCACTGGGGTCAGGAGTTCCACTCTACTTAGTGACCCACACTCAGTAAAGTTCTACAGTAACAGGCACTCCCAGTCATGCATGGCCACTGGGGTCAGGTGTTCCACTCCAGTTAGTGACCCACATTCAGTACAGTTCTACAGTGACAGACACTCCCACTGATACATGGCCTTTGGGTCAGGTGATCCACTCCATTTAGTGAACCACACTCAGTACAGTTCAACAGTGACAGACACACCCAGTAATACATGCCCACTGGGGTCAGGTTTTCCAATCCAGTTAGGGAACCACACTCAGTACAGTTCAACTGTTACAGATACTCCCAGTACTACCTGGCCACTGCGATAGGTTTTCCGCTCTGGTTAGTGAACCACACTCAGTACAATTCTACATTGACAGATGCTCCCAGTAAAAATGGCTACTGGGGTCAAGTGTTCCACTCCATTTAGTGACCCACACTTTAGTGTCCCACACTCAGTACAGTTCCACAGTGAAGGATACTCCCAGTAATACATGGCCACTGGAGTCAGGTGTTCAATTCCATTTAATGACCCGCACTCAGTAGATTTCTACAGTGACAGTACTCCCAGTAATACCTGGTCACAGAGTCAGGTGTTTCACTCCAGATAGTGACCCACACTCAGTACAATTCTACAGCGATAGACACTCCCAGTAATACATGTCCACTGGGATGAGATGTTCCACTCCTGTCAGTGACCCACACTCAGTACAGTTCTTTTTTTTAAATTAATTGTTGGGATGTGGGCGTCGCTGGCTGGTTAGGGCTGAATTCAGTGCCCATCCCTAATTGCACTTGAGAAGATGGTGGTGAGCCGCCTTCTTAAACCGCTGCAGTCCATATGGTGTAGTTACACCCACAATGCTGTTAGGAAGGGAGTTCCATGATTTTGGCCCAGCGACAGTGAAGGAACGGTGATACAGGTCCAAGTCAGGGTGGTGTGTGGCTTGGAGGGGAACTTGTAGGTGGTGATGTTCCAATGCGTCTGCTGCCCTTGTCCTTCTAAGTGGTAGAGGTCGCAGGTTTGGAAGGTGCGGTTGAAGGAGCTTTGGCGAGTTGCTGCAGTGCATGTTTTAGATGGTACACACTGCAGCCACAGTGCGCCGGTGGTGGAGTGAGTGAATGTTGAAGGTGGAAGGAGTGCCAATCAAGTGGGCTGCTTCATCCTGAATGGTGTCGAGCTTCTTGAGTGTTGTTGGAGCTGCACTCATCCAGGCAAGTGGAGAGTATTCCATCACACTCCTGACTTGTGCCTTGTAGATGGTGGAAAGGCTTTGTGGAGTCAGGAGGTGAGACACTCGCCGCAGAATTCCCAGCCTCTGCCCTGCTCTTGTAGCCACAGTATTTATATGGCTGGTCCAGTTCAGTTTCTGATCAATGGTAACCCCCAGGTTGTTGATAGTGGGGTATTCAGCGATGGTAATGCCATTGAATGTCAGGGGAAATGGTTAGAGTCTCGCTTGTTGGAGATGGTCATTGCCTGGCACTTGTGTGGTGCGAATGTTACTTGCCACTTGTCAGCCCAAGTCCGAGTGTTGTCCAGGTCTTGCTGCACATGGACACAGACTCCATCAGTATCTGACGAGTCTCGAATGGTGCTGAACAGTGTGCAATCATCAGTGAACATACCCACTTCTGACCTTATGATGGAGGGAAGGTCATTGATGAAACAGCTGAAGAGGGTTGGGCCTAGGACACTGCCCTGAGGAACTAATGCAGTGATGTCATGTGATTGAGATGAATGACCTCCAACAACCACAGCCAACTTCCTTTCTACAATGAAGGATACTCCCAGTAATACATGGCCACTGTTGCACTCCAGTTAGTTACCCACACTCAGTACAGTTCTAAAGTGAGAGATACTTCCAGTATTACTTGGCCACTGGGGTCAGGTGTTCAATTCCATTTAGTGACCCACACTCAGTACAGTTCTACACTGACAGATACGCCAAGTAATACATAACTACTGAGGTCAGGTGTTCCACTCCGGTTAGTGAACCACACTCAGCTCAGTTATAAAATGAAAGACACTCCCAGTAATACAACGCCACTGGGGTCAGTTGTTCCACTCCTGTTAGTGACCCATACTCAGTACAGTTCTACACTGACAGATACTTCCAGTAATACATGGCCATTGGGGTCAGGCATTACACTCCATTATTGAACCACACTCAGTACAGTTCTACACTGAGAGACACTCCCAGTCAGTCATACACAGCCACTGGGTTCAAGTGTACCACTCCAGTTAGTGACCCACACTCAGTAAAGTTCAACAGTGAAAAATAATACCCATACTGCATGGCCACTGGGGTCAGGTGACCAATCATGTTATTGAACCACACTCATAACAATTCTACAATGAGAGAAAATCCCATTAGTACATGGCCACTGGGGTCAGGAGTTCCACTCTATTTAGTGACCCACACTCAGTAAAGTTCTACAGTAACAGATACTCCCTGTCATGCATGGCCACTGGGTTCAGGTTATCAACTCCGATTAGTGATGCACAATCAGTACAATTCTACAGAGACAGACACTCCCAGTAATGCATGGCCACTGGAATCAGGTGATCCACTCCAGTTAGTGACCCACACTCAGTACAGTTCTACAGTGTCAAACACTCCCAGTAATACTTGTCCACTGGGGTCAGGTGTTCCACTTCAGTTCATGACCCACACTCAGGACAGTTCTACAGTGAGAGATACTCCCAATAATACATGGCCACTTGGAACAGGTGTTACAATCTGGTTAGTGACCCACTCTCAGTACAATTCTACAGTGGCACACACTCCCAGTAATGCACAGCCACTGGGGTCAGGTGTTCCACTCCAGTAGGTGACCCACACTCAGTGCAATTCTACAGTGACAGATACTCCCAGTAATACATGGCCACTGGGGTCAGGTGTTCCACTCCAGTTAGTGACCCACACTCAGTACAGTTCTACAGTGACAGATACTCCCAGTAATACATGGCCACTGGGGTCAGGTGTTCCACTCCAGTTAGTGACCCACACTCAGTACAATTCTACAGTGACAGATACTCCCAGTAATACATGGCCACTGGGATCAGGTGTTCCACTCAAGTTAGTGAACCACACTCTGTACAATTCTACAGTGATAAATACTCCCAGTAATACATCGTCACTGGGGTCAGGTTTTCCTCGCCAGTTAGTGACCCACACTCAGTAGGTCTACAGTGACAGACATTCCCAGTAATACATGGCCACTGGGGTCAGGTGTTCCACTCCAGTTAGTGACCCACACGCAGTACAGTTCTACAGTTACAGACACTTCCAGTAATGCATGATCACTGGGGTCAGGTGTTCCACACCAGTTAGTGACCCGCAGTCAGTTCAATTCTACAGTGATAAATACTCCCAGTAATACATGGCCACTGGGGTCAGGTGTTCCACTCCAGTAGGTGACCCACACTCAGCACAATTCTACAGTGACAGATACTCCCAGTAATACATGGCCACTGGGGTCAAGTGTTCCACTCCAGTTAGTGACCTACATTCAGTACAGTTCTACAGTGTCAGACACTCCCACTAATACATTGCCACTGGGTCAGCTGATCCACACCAGTTAGTGAACCACACTCAGTACAGTTCAACAGTGACAGATACACCCAGTAATACATGCCCACTGGGGTCAGATTTTCCAATCCAGTTAGGGAACCACACTCAGTACAGTTCTACAGGTACAGATACTCCCAGTACTACATCGCCACTGGGGTATGTTTTCCACTCTGGTTAGTGAACCACACTCACTACATTTATACAGTGAAAGATACTCCCAGTAATAAATGGCTACTGGCGGTCAGGTGTTCCACTCCAGTTAGTGACCCACACTCAGTACATTTCTTCAGTCAAAGATACTCCCAGTAATACAGGGCCACTGGGGTCTGGTGTTCAATTCCATTTAGTGACCCACACTCTGTAATGTTCTACAGTGACAGATACTCCCAGTAATACATGGCCACTGGGGTCAGGTTTTCAATTCCATTTAGTGACCCACACTCAGTACAATTCTACAGTGACAGAATCTCTCAGTAATACATGGTCACATAATCAGGTGTTCCACTCCAGACAGTGACCCACACTCAGTACAATTCTACACTGATAGACACTCCCAGTAATACATTGCCACTGGGATGAGATGTTCCACTCTGGTTAGTGAACCACACTCAATACTGTTCTACAGTGAGAGATACTCCCAGTAATACATGGCCACTGTGGTCAGGTGTTACACTCCAGTTAGTGACCCACACTCAGTTCAGTTCTACAGTGACAGACACTCCCAGTAATGCATAGCCACTGAGGTCAGGTGTTCCACTCCGGCTAGTGACCCACACTCAGTACAGTTCTACAGTGACAGATACTCCCAGTAATACATGGCCACTGGCGTCAGGTGTTCCACTCCAGTTAGTGACCCACACTCAGTACAATTCTACAGTGACAGATACTCCCAGTAATACATGGCCACTGGGATCAGGTGTTCCACTCAAGTTAGTGAACCACACTCTGTACAATTCTACAGTGATAAATACTCCCAGTAATACATCGTCACTGGGGTCAGGTTTTCCTCGCCAGTTAGTGACCCACACTCAGTAGGTCTACAGTGACAGACATTCCCAGTAATACATGGCCACTGGGGTCAGGTGTTCCACTCCAGTTAGTGACCCACACGCAGTACAGTTCTACAGTTACAGACACTTCCAGTAATGCATGATCACTGGGGTCAGGTGTTCCACACCAGTTAGTGACCCGCAGTCAGTTCAATTCTACAGTGATAAATACTCCCAGTAATACATGGCCACTGGGGTCAGGTGTTCCACTCCAGTAGGTGACCCACACTCAGCACAATTCTACAGTGACAGATACTCCCAGTAATACATGGCCACTGGGGTCAAGTGTTCCACTCCAGTTAGTGACCTACATTCAGTACAGTTCTACAGTGTCAGACACTCCCACTAATACATTGCCACTGGGTCAGCTGATCCACACCAGTTAGTGAACCACACTCAGTACAGTTCAACAGTGACAGATACACCCAGTAATACATGCCCACTGGGGTCAGATTTTCCAATCCAGTTAGGGAACCACACTCAGTACAGTTCTACAGGTACAGATACTCCCAGTACTACATCGCCACTGGGGTATGTTTTCCACTCTGGTTAGTGAACCACACTCACTACATTTATACAGTGAAAGATACTCCCAGTAATAAATGGCTACTGGCGGTCAGGTGTTCCACTCCAGTTAGTGACCCACACTCAGTACATTTCTTCAGTCAAAGATACTCCCAGTAATACAGGGCCACTGGGGTCTGGTGTTCAATTCCATTTAGTGACCCACACTCTGTAATGTTCTACAGTGACAGATACTCCCAGTAATACATGGCCACTGGGGTCAGGTTTTCAATTCCATTTAGTGACCCACACTCAGTACAATTCTACAGTGACAGAATCTCTCAGTAATACATGGTCACATAATCAGGTGTTCCACTCCAGACAGTGACCCACACTCAGTACAATTCTACACTGATAGACACTCCCAGTAATACATTGCCACTGGGATGAGATGTTCCACTCTGGTTAGTGAACCACACTCAATACTGTTCTACAGTGAGAGATACTCCCAGTAATACATGGCCACTGTGGTCAGGTGTTACACTCCAGTTAGTGACCCACACTCAGTTCAGTTCTACAGTGACAGACACTCCCAGTAATGCATAGCCACTGAGGTCAGGTGTTCCACTCCGGCTAGTGACCCACACTCAGTACAGTTCTACAGTGACAGATACTCCCAGTAATACATGGCCACTGGCGTCAGGTGTTCCACTCCAGTTAGTGACCCACACTCAGTACAATTCTACAGTGACAGATACTCCCAGTAATACATGGCCACTGGGATCAGGTGTTCCACTCAAGTTAGTGAACCACACTCTGTACAATTCTACAGTGATAAATACTCCCAGTAATACATCGTCACTGGGGTCAGGTTTTCCTCGCCAGTTAGTGACCCACACTCAGTAGGTCTACAGTGACAGACATTCCCAGTAATACATGGCCACTGGGGTCAGGTGTTCCACTCCAGTTAGTGACCCACACGCAGTACAGTTCTACAGTTACAGACACTTCCAGTAATGCATGATCACTGGGGTCAGGTGTTCCACACCAGTTAGTGACCCGCAGTCAGTTCAATTCTACAGTGATAAATACTCCCAGTAATACATGGCCACTGGGGTCAGGTGTTCCACTCCAGTAGGTGACCCACACTCAGCACAATTCTACAGTGACAGATACTCCCAGTAATACATGGCCACTGGGGTCAAGTGTTCCACTCCAGTTAGTGACCTACATTCAGTACAGTTCTACAGTGTCAGACACTCCCACTAATACATTGCCACTGGGTCAGCTGATCCACACCAGTTAGTGAACCACACTCAGTACAGTTCAACAGTGACAGATACACCCAGTAATACATGCCCACTGGGGTCAGATTTTCCAATCCAGTTAGGGAACCACACTCAGTACAGTTCTACAGGTACAGATACTCCCAGTACTACATCGCCACTGGGGTATGTTTTCCACTCTGGTTAGTGAACCACACTCACTACATTTATACAGTGAAAGATACTCCCAGTAATAAATGGCTACTGGCGGTCAGGTGTTCCACTCCAGTTAGTGACCCACACTCTGTAATGTTCTACAGTGACAGATACTCCCAGTAATACATGGCCACTGGGGTCAGGTTTTCAATTCCATTTAGTGACCCACACTCAGTACAATTCTACAGTGACAGAATCTCTCAGTAATACATGGTCACATAATCAGGTGTTCCACTCCAGACAGTGACCCACACTCAGTACAATTCTACACTGATAGACACTCCCAGTAATACATTGCCACTGGGATGAGATGTTCCACTCTGGTTAGTGAACCACACTCAATACTGTTCTACAGTGAGAGATACTCCCAGTAATACATGGCCACTGTGGTCAGGTGTTACACTCCAGTTAGTGACCCACACTCAGTTCAGTTCTACAGTGACAGACACTCCCAGTAATGCATAGCCACTGAGGTCAGGTGTTCCACTCCGGCTAGTGACCCACACTCAGTACAGTTCTACAGTGACAGATACTCCCAGTAATACATGGCCACTGGCGTCAGGTGTTCCACTCCAGTTAGTGACCCACACTCAGTACAATTCTACAGTGACAGATACTCCCAGTAATACATGGCCACTGGGATCAGGTGTTCCACTCAAGTTAGTGAACCACACTCTGTACAATTCTACAGTGATAAATACTCCCAGTAATACATCGTCACTGGGGTCAGGTTTTCCTCGCCAGTTAGTGACCCACACTCAGTAGGTCTACAGTGACAGACATTCCCAGTAATACATGGCCACTGGGGTCAGGTGTTCCACTCCAGTTAGTGACCCACAGGCAGTACAGTTCTACAGTTACAGACACTTCCAGTAATGCATGATCACTGGGGTCAGGTGTTCCACACCAGTTAGTGACGCGCATTCAGTTCAATTCTACAGTGGTAAATACTCCCAGTAATACATGGCCACTGGGGTCAGGTGTTCCACTCCAGTAGGTGACCCACACTCAGTACAATTCTACAGTGACAGATACTCCCAGTAATACATGGCCACTGGGGTCAAGTGTTCCACTCCAGTTAGTGACCTACATTCAGTACAGTTCTACAGTGTCAGACACTCCCACTAATACATTGCCACTGGGTCAGCTGATCCACACCAGTTGGTGAACCACACTCAGTACAGTTCAACAGTGACAGATACACCCAGTAATACATGCCCACTGGGGTCAGATTTTCCAATCCAGTTAGGGAACCACACTCAGTACAGTTCTACAGGTACAGATACTCCCAGTGCAACATCGCCACTGGGGTATGTTTTCCACTCTGGTTAGTGAACCACACTCACTACATTTATACAGTGAAAGATACTCCCAGTAATAAATGGCTACTGGCGGTCAGGTGTTCCACTCCAGTTAGTGACCCACACTCATTACATTTCTTCAGTGAAAGATACTCCCAGTAATACAGGGCCACTGGGGTCTGGTGTTCAATTCCATTTAGTGACCCACACTCTGTAATGTTCTACAGTGACAGATACGCCCAGTAATACATGGCCACTGGGGTCAGGTTTTCAATTCCATTTAGTGACCCACACTCAGTACAATTCTACAGTGACAGAATCTCTCAGTAATACATGGTCACATAATCAGGTGTTCCACTCCAGACAGTGACCCACACTCAGTACAATTCTACACTGATAGACACTCCCAGTAATACATTGCCACTGGGATGAGATGTTCCACTCTGGTTAGTGAACCACTCTCAGTACAGTTCTACAATGAAGGATACTCCCAGTAATACATGGCCACTGGGATCAGCTGTTCCACTCCAGTTGGTGACACACACTCAATACTGTTCTACAGTGAGAGATACTCCCAGTAATACATGGCCACTGTGGTCAGGTGTTACACTCCAGTTAGTGGCCCACACTCAGTTCAGTTCTACAGTGACAGACACTCCCAGTAATGCATAGCCACTGAGGTCAGGTGTTCCACTCCGGCGAGTGACCCATACTCAGTTCAGTTCTAAAATGACAGACACTCCTTGTAATACAACGCCACTGGGATCAGGTGTTCCACTCCATTTAGTGACCCACACTCAGTACTGTTCTACAGTGACAGATACTCCCAGTAATACATGGCCACTGGGATCAGGAGTTCCACTCCATTTAGTGACCCACACTCAGTACTGTTCTACAGCGACAGATACTCCCAGTAATACATGGCCACTGGGGTCAGGTGTTCCACTCCATTTAGTGACCCACACTCAGTACTGTTCTACAGTGACAGATACTCCCAGTAATACATGGCCACTGGGATCAGGAGTTCCACTCCATTTAGTGACCCACACTCAGTACTGTTCTACAGCGACAGATACTCCCAGTAATACATGGCCACTGGGGTCAGGTGTTCCACTCAAGTTAGGGAACCACACTCAGTAAAGTTCTACAGTGAAGGATACTCCCAGTATTACATGGCCACTTGGGTCAGGTGTTCCAGTATGGTTACTGAACCACACTCAATACAATTCTACACTGACAGATACTCCCAGTAATACATGGCTACTGGGGTCAGGTGATCCACTCCAGTTAGGGAACCACACTCAATACAGACCTACAGTGAAAGATACTCCCAGTATTTCTTGGCCACTTGGGTCAGGTGTTCCAGTATGGTTACTGAACCACACTCAATTCAATTCTACAGTGGCAGATGCACCCAGTAGTACATGGCCACTGGGGTAGTTTTTCCAATCCGGTTAGTGAACTACACTCAATACAGTTTTACAATGAGAGATACTCCTGGTAATAAATGGTTACTGGGGTCAGGCGTTCCACTCCAGTTAGTGACCCACACTCAGTACAGTTCTACAGTGATAGATTCTCCCATTAATACATGGCCACTTGGGTCAGGTGTTCCACTCCAGTTAGTGACCCACACTCAGTACAATCTACAGTGACAGGAACTCCCAGTAATAGATGGTCACAGAGTCAAGTGTTCTACTCCAGTTAGTGACCCACACTCAGCACAGTTCTACAGTGACAGATACTCCCAGTAATACATGGCCACTGGGGTCAGGTGTTCATTTCCATTTAGTGACCCACACTCAGTACAGTTCTACAGTGACAGATAGTCCCAGTAACACATGGTCACTGGGGTCAGGTGTTCCAATCTGATTAGTGACCGACACTCAGTACAGCTCTACAGTGAGTGATACTGCCATTAACACATGGCCACTGGGGTCAGGCGTTCCAATCTGATTAGTGACCGACACTCAGTACAATTCTACAGTGACATATACTCCCAGTGATACATGGCCACTGGGGTCAGGTGTTCCAATCTGGATAGTGACCCACTCTCAATACTGTTCCACAGTGACATTTACTCCCAGTAATACATGGCCACTGGGGTCAGGTGTTCCACTCTTGTAAGTGACTCACATTCAGTACATATCTACATTGACAGACATCCCCAGTAATACATGGCCACTGGGGTCAGGTGATCCACTCCATTTAGTGACCCACACTCAATAAATCTACAGTGGCAGTTACTCCCAGCAATACATGGCCACTGGGATGAGGTGATCCACTCCGGCTAGTGAAGAACACACAAGTAGTGTTCTACATTGACAGAGACTCCCAGTAATACATGGCCACTGTGGTCAGTGTTCCACTCTGGTTAGTGTCCCATACTCAGGACAGTTCTACATGACAGATCCTGCCAGTAACACATTGCAAAATGGGCAGGTGTTCCACAGCGATTAGTGACCCACACTCAGTACCATTATACAGTGGCAGATACTCCCAGTAATATATGGCCAGTGGGGTCAGGTGTTCCACGCTGGCAACTGAACCACATTCAGTACAATTCTACAATGAGAGACACTCCCAGTAATACATGGTTACTGGGGTCAGGTGTTCCTCTCCAGTTATTGAACCACACTCAGTACAGTTCTACATTGACAGGTACACCCAGTAATACATGGCCACTGTAGTCAGGTGTCCCACTTCGGTTCGTGACGCACACTCAGTACAGTTCTACAGTGAAAGATACTCCCAGTAACACATGGCCACTGGAGCCAGGTGTTCCACTCTGGTTAGTGACCCACACTCAGTACAGTTCTACAGTGAAAGATACTCCCATTAATACATGGCCACTGGGGTCAGGTGATCTACTCTAGTTAATGACCCACCCTCAATATATCTACAGTGACAGATACTGTCAGTAATACATGGCCACTGGGGTCAAGTGTTCCACACCCGTTAGTGACCCACACTCAGTACAGTTCTACAGTGAAAGATACTCCCATTAATACATGGCCACTGGGGTCAGGTGATCCACTCTAGTTAATGACCCACCCTCAATATATCTACAGTGACAGATACTGTCAGTAATACATGGCCACTGGGGTCAAGTGTTCCACACCAGTTAGTGACCCACACTCAGTACAATTCTACAGTGAAAGATACTCCCAGTAATACATAGCCACTGGAATCAGGTGTTCCACTCTTGTCAGTGACCCACACTCAGTACAATTCTACAGTGACAGACACCCCCAGTAATACATGGCCACTGGGGTCAGGTGTTCCACTCCAGTTATTGACCCACACTCTGTTGAGTTCGGCAGTGACAGATACTACAATGAATACATGGCCGCTGCAGTCAGGTAATCCACTCCAGTTGGTGACCAACACTCAGAACAGTTCTACAGTGAAAGATAATCCCAGTAATACCTGGCCACTGGTGTCAGGTGTTCCAATCTACTTAGTGACCCACTCTCAGTACATTACTACATTGACAGATACTCCCAGTAATACATGGCCACTGGGGTCAAGTTTTCGAAACTGGTTAGTGACCCACTCTCAGTACAGTTCTACAGTGACAGATACTACCAGTAATACATGGCCACTGGGGTCAGGTGATCCACTCCGTTTAGTGAAGTACACTCAGTAGAGTACTACAGTGACAGATACTCCCAGTAATACGTGGCCACTGGGGTCCGGTGTTACACGCTGGTTAGTGAACCACACTCAGTACAATTCTACAGTGGCAGATGCACCCAGTAATACATGGCCACTGGGGTCAGGTGTTCCACTCCAGTTAGTGACCCACACTCAGCACTGTTCAACAGTGACAGATACTCCCAGTAATACATGGCCACTGGGGTCAGGTGTTCCACTCCAGATAGTGACCCACACTCAGTACAATTCTACAGCGATAGACACTCCCAGTAATACATGTCCACTGGGATGAGATGTTCCACTCCGGTCAGTGACCCACATTCAGTACAGTTCTTTTTTTTAAATTAATTGTTGGGATGTGGGCGTCGCTGGCTGGCTAGGGCTGAATTCAGTGCCCATCCCTAATTGCCCATGAGAAGATGGTGGTGAGCCGTCTTCTTAAACCGCTGCAGTCCATATGGTGTAGTTACACCCACAATGCTGTTAGGAAGAGAGTTCCAGGATTTTGGCCCAGCGACAGTGAAGGAACGGTGATACATGTCCAAGTCAGGGTGGTGTGTGGCTTAGAGGGGAACTTGTAGGTGGTGATGTTCCCATGCGTCTGCTGCCCTTGTCCTTCTAAGTGGTAGAGGTCGCAGGTTTGGAAGGTGCGGTTGAAGGAGCTTTGGCGAGTTGCTGCAGTGCATGTTTTAGATGGTACACACTGCAGCCACAGTGCGCCGGTGGTGGAGTGAGTGAATGTTGAAGGTGGAAGGAGTGCCAATCAAGCGGGCTGCTTTATCCTGAATGGTGTCGAGCTTCTTGAGTGTTGTTGGAGCTGCACTCATCCAGGCAAATGGAGAGTATTCCATCACACTCCTGACTTGTGCCTTGTAGATGGTGGAAAGGCTTTGTGGAGTCAGGAGGTGAGACACTCGCCGCAGAATTCCCAGCCTCTGGCCTGCTCTTGTAGCCACAGTATTTATATGGCTGGTCCAGTTCAGTTTCTGATCAATGGTAACCCCCAGGTTGTTGATAGTGGGGTATTCAGCGATGGTAATGCCATTGAATGTCAGGGGAAATGGTTAGAGTCTCGCTTGTTGGAGATGGTCATTGCCTGGCACTTGTGTGGTGCGAATGTTACTTGCCACTTGTCAGCCCAAGTCTGAATGTTGTCCAGGTCTTGCTGCATATGGACACAGACTCCATCAGTATCTGACGAGTCTCGAATGGTGCTGAACAGTGTGCAATCATCAGCGAACATCCCCACTTCTGACCTTATGATGGAGGGAAGGTCATTGATGAAACAGCTGAAGAGGGTTGGGCCTAGGACACTGCCCTGAGGAACTACTGCAGTGATGTCATGTGATTGAGATGAATGACCTCCAACAACCACAGCCAACTTCCTTTCTACAATGAAGGATACTCCCAGTAATACATGGCCACTGTTGCACTCCAGTTAGTTACCCACACTCAGTACAGTTCTAAAGTGAGAGATACTTCCAGTATTACTTGGCCACTGGGGTCAGGTGTTCAATTCCATTTAGTGACCCACACTTAGTACAGTTCTACACTGACAGATACGCCAAGTAATACATAACTCCTGAGGTCAGGTGTTCCACTCCGGTTAGTGAACCACACTCAGTTCAGTTATAAAATGAAAGACACTCCCAGTAATACAACGCCACTGGGGTCAGTTGTTCCACTCCTGTTAGTGACCCACACTCAGTACAGTTCTACACTGACAGATACTTCCAGTAATACATGGCCATTGGGGTCAGGCATTACACTCCATTATTGAACCACACTCAGTACAGTTCTACACTGAGAGACACTCCCAGTCAGTCATGCACAGCCACTGGGTTCAAGTGTACCACTCCAGTTAGTGACCCACACTCAGTAAAGTTCAACAGTGAAAAATAATACCCATACTGCATGGCCACTGGGGTCAGGTGACCAATCATGTTATTGAACCACACTCATAACAATTCTACAATGAGAGAAAATCCCATTAGTACATGGCCACTGGGGTCAGGAGTTCCACTCTATTTAGTGACCCACACTCAGTAAAGTTCTACAGTAACAGATACTCCCTGTCATGCATGGCCACTGGGTTCAGGTTATCAACTCCGATTAGTGATGCACAATCAGTACAATTCTACAGAGACAGACACTCCCAGTAATGCATGGCCACTGGAATCAGGTGATCCACTCCAGTTAGTGACCCACACTCAGTACAGTTCTACAGTGTCAAACACTCCCAGTAATACTTGTCCACTGGGGTCAGGTGTTCCACTTCAGTTCATGACCCACACTCAGGACAGTTCTACAGTGAGAGATACTCCCAATAATACATGGCCACTTGGAACAGGTGTTACAATCTGGTTAGTGACCCACTCTCAGTACAATTCTACAGTGGCACACACTCCCAGTAATGCACAGCCACTGGGGTCAGGTGTTCCACTCCAGTAGGTGACCCACACTCAGTGCAATTCTACAGTGACAGATACTCCCAGTAATACATGGCCACTGGGGTCAGGTGTTCCACTCCAGTTAGTGACCCACACTCAGTACAGTTCTACAGTGACAGATACTCCCAGTAATACATGGCCACTGGGGTCAGGTGTTCCACTCCAGTTAGTGACCCACACTCAGTACAATTCTACAGTGACAGATACTCCCAGTAATACATGGCCACTGGGATCAGGTGTTCCACTCAAGTTAGTGAACCACACTCTGTACAATTCTACAGTGATAAATACTCCCAGTAATACATCGTCACTGGGGTCAGGTTTTCCTCGCCAGTTAGTGACCCACACTCAGTAGGTCTACAGTGACAGACATTCCCAGTAATACATGGCCACTGGGGTCAGGTGTTCCACTCCAGTTAGTGACCCACACGCAGTACAGTTCTACAGTTACAGACACTTCCAGTAATGCATGATCACTGGGGTCAGGTGTTCCACACCAGTTAGTGACCCGCAGTCAGTTCAATTCTACAGTGATAAATACTCCCAGTAATACATGGCCACTGGGGTCAGGTGTTCCACTCCAGTAGGTGACCCACACTCAGCACAATTCTACAGTGACAGATACTCCCAGTAATACATGGCCACTGGGGTCAAGTGTTCCACTCCAGTTAGTGACCTACATTCAGTACAGTTCTACAGTGTCAGACACTCCCACTAATACATTGCCACTGGGTCAGCTGATCCACACCAGTTAGTGAACCACACTCAGTACAGTTCAACAGTGACAGATACACCCAGTAATACATGCCCACTGGGGTCAGATTTTCCAATCCAGTTAGGGAACCACACTCAGTACAGTTCTACAGGTACAGATACTCCCAGTACTACATCGCCACTGGGGTATGTTTTCCACTCTGGTTAGTGAACCACACTCACTACATTTATACAGTGAAAGATACTCCCAGTAATAAATGGCTACTGGCGGTCAGGTGTTCCACTCCAGTTAGTGACCCACACTCAGTACATTTCTTCAGTCAAAGATACTCCCAGTAATACAGGGCCACTGGGGTCTGGTGTTCAATTCCATTTAGTGACCCACACTCTGTAATGTTCTACAGTGACAGATACTCCCAGTAATACATGGCCACTGGGGTCTGGTGTTCAATTCCATTTAGTGACCCACACTCTGTAATGTTCTACAGTGACAGATACTCCCAGTAATACATGGCCACTGGGGTCAGGTTTTCAATTCCATTTAGTGACCCACACTCAGTACAATTCTACAGTGACAGAATCTCTCAGTAATACATGGTCACATAATCAGGTGTTCCACTCCAGACAGTGACCCACACTCAGTACAATTCTACACTGATAGACACTCCCAGTAATACATTGCCACTGGGATGAGATGTTCCACTCTGGTTAGTGAACCACACTCAGTACAGTTCTACAATGAAGGGTACTCCCAGTAATACATGGCCACTGGGATCAGCTGTTCCACTCCAGTTGGTGACACACACTCAATACTGTTCTACAGTGAGAGATACTCCCAGTAATACATGGCCACTGTGGTCAGGTGTTACACTCCAGTTAGTGACCCACACTCAGTTCAGTTCTACAGTGACAGACACTCCCAGTAATGCATAGCCACTGAGGTCAGGTGTTCCACTCCGGCTAGTGACCCACACTCAGTACAGTTCTACAGTGACAGATACTCCCAGTAATACATGGCCACTGGCGTCAGGTGTTCCACTCCAGTTAGTGACCCACACTCAGTACAATTCTACAGTGACAGATACTCCCAGTAATACATGGCCACTGGGATCAGGTGTTCCACTCAAGTTAGTGAACCACACTCTGTACAATTCTACAGTGATAAATACTCCCAGTAATACATCGTCACTGGGGTCAGGTTTTCCTCGCCAGTTAGTGACCCACACTCAGTAGGTCTACAGTGACAGACATTCCCAGTAATACATGGCCACTGGGGTCAGGTGTTCCACTCCAGTAGGTGACCCACACTCAGTACAATTCTACAGTGACAGATACTCCCAGTAATACATGGCCACTGGGGTCAAGTGTTCCACTCCAGTTAGTGACCTACATTCAGTACAGTTCTACAGTGTCAGACACTCCCACTAATACATTGCCACTGGGTCAGCTGATCCACACCAGTTAGTGAACCACACTCAGTACAGTTCAACAGTGACAGATACACCCAATAATACATGGCCACTTGGAACAGGTGTTACAATCTGGTTAGTGACCCACTCTCAGTACAATTCTACAGTGGCACACACTCCCAGTAATGCACAGCCACTGGGGTCAGGTGTTCCACTCCAGTAGGTGACCCACACTCAGTGCAATTCTACAGTGACAGATACTCCCAGTAATACATGCCCACTGGGGTCAGATTTTCCAATCCAGTTAGGGAACCACACTCAGTACAGTTCTACAGGTACAGATACTCCCAGTACTACATCGCCACTGGGGTATGTTTTCCACTCTGGTTAGTGAACCACACTCACTACATTTATACAGTGAAAGATACTCCCAGTAATAAATGGCTACTGGCGGTCAGGTGTTCCACTCCAGTTAGTGACCCACACTCATTACATTTCTTCAGTGAAAGATACTCCCAGTAATACAGGGCCACTGGGGTCTGGTGTTCAATTCCATTTAGTGACCCACACTCTGTAATGTTCTACAGTGACAGATACTCCCAGTAATACATGGCCACTGGGGTCAGGTTTTCAATTCCATTTAGTGACCCACACTCAGTACAATTCTACAGTGACAGAATCTCTCAGTAATACATGGTCACATAATCAGGTGTTCCACTCCAGACAGTGACCCACACTCAGTACAATTCTACACTGATAGACACTCCCAGTAATACATTGCCACTGGGATGAGATGTTCCACTCTGGTTCGTGAACCACACTCAGTACAGTTCTACAATGAAGGATACTCCCAGTAATACATGGCCACTGGGATCAGCTGTTCCACTCCAGTTGGTGACACACACTCAATACTGTTCTACAGTGAGAGATACTCCCAGTAATACATGGCCACTGTGGTCAGGTGTTACACTCCAGTTAGTGACCCACACTCAGTTCAGTTCTACAGTGACAGACACTCCCCGTAATGCATAGCCACTGAGGTCAGGTGTTCCACTCCGGCTAGTGACCCATACTCAGTTCAGTTCTAAAATGACAGACACTCCTTGTAATACAACGCCACTGGGATCAGGTGTTCCACTCCATTTAGTGACCCACACTCAGTACTGTTCTACAGTGACAGATACTCCCAGTAATACATGGCCACTGGGATCAGGAGTTCCACTCCATTTAGTGACCCACACTCAGTACTGTTCTACAGCGACAGATACTCCCAGTAATACATGGCCACTGGGGTCAGGTGTTCCACTCAAGTTAGGGAACCACACTCAGTAAAGTTCTACAGTGAAGGATACTCCCAGTATTACATGGCCACTTGGGTCAGGTGTTCCAGTATGGTTACTGAACCACACTCAATACAATTCTACACTGACAGATACTCCCAGTAATACATGGCTACTGGGGTCAGGTGATCCACTCCAGTTAGGGAACCACACTCAATACAGACCTACAGTGAAAGATACTCCCAGTATTTCTTGGCCACTTGGGTCAGGTGTTCCAGTATGGTTACTGAACCACACTCAATTCAATTCTACAGTGGCAGATGCACCCAGTAGTACATGGCCACTGGGGTAGTTTTTCCAATCCGGTTAGTGAACTACACTCAATACAGTTTTACAATGAGAGATACTCCTGGTAATAAATGGTTACTGGGGTCAGGCGTTCCACTCCAGTTAGTGACCCACACTCAGTACAGTTCTACAGTGATAGATTCTCCCATTAATACATGGCCACTTGGGTCAGGTGTTCCACTCCAGTTAGTGACCCACACTCAGTACAATCTACAGTGACAGGAACTCCCAGTAATAGATGGTCACAGAGTCAAGTGTTCTACTCCAGTTAGTGACCCACACTCAGCACAGTTCTACAGTGACAGATACTCCCAGTAATACATGGCCACTGGGGTCAGGTGTTCATTTCCATTTAGTGACCCACACTCAGTACAGTTCTACAGTGACAGATAGTCCCAGTAACACATGGTCACTGGGGTCAGGTGTTCCAATCTGATTAGTGACCGACACTCAGTACAATTCTACAGTGACATATACTCCCAGTGATACATGGCCACTGGGGTCAGGTGTTCCAATCTGGATAGTGACCCACTCTCAATACTGTTCCACAGTGACATGTACTCCCAGTAATACATGGCCTCTGTAATCAGGTGTTCCACTCTTGTAAGTGACTCACATTCAGTACATATCTACATTGACAGACATCCCCAGTAATACATGGCCACTGGGGTCAGGTGATCCACTCCATTTAGTGACCCACACTCAATAAATCTACAGTGGCAGTTACTCCCAGCAATACATGGCCACTGGGATGAGGTGATCCACTCCGGCTAGTGAAGAACACACAAGTAGTGTTCTACATTGACAGAGACTCCCAGTAATACATGGCCACTGTGGTCAGTGTTCCACTCTGGTTAGTGTCCCATACTCAGGACAGTTCTACATGACAGATCCTGCCAGTAACACATTGCAAAATGGGCAGGTGTTCCACAGCGATTAGTGACCCACACTCAGTACCATTATACAGTGGCAGATACTCCCAGTAATATATGGCCAGTGGGGTCAGGTGTTCCACGCTGATTACTGAACCACATTCAGTACAATTCTACAATGAGAGACACTCCCAGTAATACATGGTTACTGGGGTCAGGTGTTCCTCTCCAGTTATTGAACCACACTCAGTACAGTTCTACATTGACAGGTACACCCAGTAATACATGGCCACTGTAGTCAGGTGCCCCACTTCGGTTCGTGACGCACACTCAGTATAGTTCTACAGTGAAAGATACTCCCAGTAACACATGGCCACTGGAGTCAGGTGTTCCACTCTGGTTAGTGACCCACACTCAGTACAGTTCTACAGTGAAAGATACTCCCATTAATACATGGCCACTGGGGTCAGGTGATCCACTCTAGTTAATGACCCACCCTCAATATATCTACAGTGACAGATACTGTCAGTAATACATGGCCACTGGGGTCAAGTGTTCCACACCAGTTAGTGACCCACACTCAGTACAATTCTACAGTGAAAGATACTCCCAGTAATACATAGCCACTGGAATCAGGTGTTCCACTCTTGTCAGTGACCCACACTCAGTACAATTCTACAGTGACAGACACCCCCAGTAATACATGGCCACTGGGGTCAGGTGTTCCACTCCAGTTATTGACCCACACTCTGTTGAGTTCGGCAGTGACAGATACTGCAATGAATACATGGCCGCTGCAGTCAGGTAATCCACTCCAGTTGGTGACCAACACTCAGAACAGTTCTACAGTGAAAGATAATCCCAGTAATACCTGGCCACTGGTGTCAGGTGTTCCAATCTACTTAGTGACCCACTCTCAGTACATTACTACATTGACAGATACTCCCAGTAATACATGGCCACTGGGGTCAAGTTTTCGAAACTGGTTAGTGACCCACTCTCAGTACAGTTCTACAGTGACAGATACTACCAGTAATACATGGCCACTGGGGTCAGGTGATCCACTCCGTTTAGTGAAGTACACTCAGTAGAGTACTACAGTGACAGATACTCCCAGTAATACGTGGCCACTGGGGTCCGCTGTTACACGCTGGTTAGTGAACCACACTCAGTACAATTCTACAGTGGCAGATGCACCCAGTAATACATGGCCACTGGGGTCAGGTGTTCCACTCCAGTTAGTGACCCACACTCAGCACTGTTCAACAGTGACAGATACTCCCAGTAATACATGGCCACTGGTGTCAGGTGTTCCACTCCAGTTACTGAACCACACTCAGTACAATTCTACAGTGAGAGACACTCCCAGTAATACATGGTGACTGGGTTCAGTTGTTCCACTCCAGTTAGTGACCCACAATCAATACATCTACAGTGACAGATACTGTTAGTAATACATGGCCACTGGGGTCAAGTGTACCACTCCAGTTAGTAACCCACACTCAGTACTGTTCTACAGTGACAGATACTCCCAGTAGTACATGGCCATTGTGTTCAGGTGTTCCACTCCAGTTAGTGACCCACACTCAGTACTGTTCTACAGTGACAAATAATCCCAGTAGCACATGGCCATTGTGTTCAGGTTTCCACTCCAGTTAGTGACCCACACTCAGTACTGTTCTACAGTGACAAATAATCCCAGTAGTACATGGCCACTGGGTTCAGGTTTCCACTCCAGTTAGTGACCCACACTCAACACATTTCTACAGTGGCAGACACTCCCAGTAATGCACAGCCACTGGGTTCAAGTTTACTACACCAGTTATTGACCCATGCTCATTGCAATTCTACCGTGACAGATAATCCCAATTATACATGGCCACTGGGGTCAGGAGTTCCACTCTACTTAGTGACCCACACTAAGTAAAGTTCTACAGTAACAGACACTCCCAGTCATGCATGGCCACTGGGGTCAGGTGTTCCACTCCAGTTAGTGACCCACATTCAGTACAGTTCGACAGTGACAGACACTCCCACTGATACATGGCCTTTGGGTCAGGTGATCCACTCCATTTAGTGAACCACACTCAGTACAGTTCAACAGTGACAGACACACCCAGTAATACATGCCCACTGGGGTCAGGTTTTCCAATCCAGTTAGGGAACTACACTCAGTACAGTTCAACTGTTACAGATACTCCCAGTACTACCTGGCCACTGCGATAGGTTTTCCGCTCTGGTTAGTGAACCACACTCAGTACAATTCTACATTGACAGATGCTCCCAGTAAAAATGGCTACTGGGGTCAAGTGTTCCACTCCATTTAGTGACCCACACTTTAGTGTCCCACACTCAGTACAGTTCTACAGTGAAGGATACTCCCAGTAATACATGGCCACTGGAGTCAGGTGTTCAATTCCATTTAATGACCCGCACTCAGTAGATTTCTACAGTGACAGTACTCCCAGTAATACCTGGTCACAGAGTCAGGTGTTTCACTCCAGATAGTGACCCACACTCAGTACAATTCTACAGCGATAGACACTCCCAGTAATACATGTCCACTGGGATGAGATGTTCCACTCCGGTCAGTGACCCACAATCAGTACAGTTCTTTTTTTAAAATTAATTGTTGGGATGTGGGCGTCGCTGGCTGGCTAGGGCTGAATTCAGTGCCCATCCCTAATTGCACTTGAGAAGATGGTGGTGAGCCGTCTTCTTAAACCGCTGCAGTCCATATGGTGTCGTTACACCCACAATGCTGTTAGGAAGGGAGTTCCATGAATTTGGCCCAGCGACAGTGAAGGAACGGTGATACATGTCCAAGTCAGGGTGGTGTGTGGCTTAGAGGGGAACTTGTAGGTGGTGATGTTCCCATGCGTCTGCTGCCCTTGTCCTTCTAAGTGGTAGAGGTCGCAGGTTTGGAAGGTGCTGTTGAAGGAGCTTTGGCGATTTGCTGCAGTGCATGTTTTAGATGGTACACACTGCAGCCACAGTGCGCCGGTGGTGGAGTGAGTGAATGTTGAAGGTGGAAGGAGTGCCAATCAAGCGGGCTGCTTTATCCTGAATGGTGTCGAGCTTCTTGAGTGTTGCTGGAGCTGCACTCATCCAGGCAAATGGAGAGTATTCCATCACACTCCTGACTTGTGCCTTGTAGATGGTGGAAAGGCTTTGTGGAGTCAGGAGGTGAGACACTCGCCGCAGAATTCCCAGCCTCTGGCCTGCTCTTGTAGCCACAGTATTTATATGGCTGGTCCAGTTCAGTTTCTGATCAATGGTAACCCCCAGGTTGTTGATAGTGGGGTATTCAGCGATGGTAATGCCATTGAATGTCAGGGGAAATGGTTAGAGTCTCGCTTGTTGGAGATGGTCATTGCCTGGCACTTGTGTGGTGCGAATGTTACTTGCCACTTGTCAGCCCAAGTCTGAATGTTGTCCAGGTCTTGCTGCATATGGACACAGACTCCATCAGTATCTGACGAGTCTCGAATGGTGCTGAACAGTGTGCAATCATCAGCGAACATCCCCACTTCTGACCTTATGATGGAGGGAAGGTCATTGATGAAACAGCTGAAGAGGGTTGGGCCTAGGACACTGCCCTGAGGAACTACTGCAGTGATATCATGTGATTGAGATGAATGACCTCCAACAACCACAGCCAACTTCCTTTCTACAATGAAGGATACTCCCAGTAATACATGGCCACTGTTGCACTCCAGTTAGTTACCCACACTCAGTACAGTTCTAAAGTGAGAGATACTTCCAGTATTACTTGGCCACTGGGGTCAGGTGTTCAATTCCATTTAGTGACCCACACTCAGTACAGTTCTACACTGACAGATACGCCAAGTAATACATAACTACTGAGGTCAGGTGTTCCACTCTGGTTAGTGAACCACAATCAGTTCAGTTATAAAATGAAAGACACTCCCAGTAATACAACGCCACTGGGGTCAGTTGTTCCACTCCTGTTAGTGACCCACACTCAGTACAGTTCTACACTGACAGATACTTCCAGTAATACATGGCCATTGGGGTCAGGCGTTATACTCCATTATTGAACCACACTCAGTACAGTTCTACACTGAGAGACACTCCCAGTCATGCACAGCCACTGGGTGCAAGTGTACCACTCCAGTTAGTGTCCCACACTCAGTAGGTCTACAGTTACAGACACTTCCAGTAATACATGATCACTGGGGTCAGGTGTTCCACACCAGTTAGTGACCCGCAGTCAGTTCAATTCTACAGTGATAAATACTCCCAGTAATACATGGCCACTGGGGTCAGGTGTTCCACTCCAGTAGGTGACCCACACTCAGTACAATTCTACAGTGACAGATACTCCCAGTAATGCATGGCCACTGGGGTCAGGTGTTCCACTCCAGCTAGTGACCCACACTCAGTACAGTTCTACAGTGACAGATACTCCCATTAATACATGGCCACTGGAGTCAGGTTTTCCTCACCAGTTAGTGACACACACTCAGTAGGTCCACAAACAGAGATACTCACAGTAATACATGGCCACTGGGTCAGGTGTTGCACACCAGTTAGTGACCCACACTCAGTACAATTCTTCAGTGAAAAAACTCCCAGTAATACTTGGCCACTGGAGTCACATTTTCCTCACTAGTTAGCGACCAACACTCAGTACAATTCTACAGTGACAGATACTCCCAGTCATACGTGGCCACTGGGGTCAGGTGTTCGACACCAGTTAGTGACCCACACTTAGTACAGTTCTACAGTGAGAGATACACCCAGTAATACATGGCCACTGGGGTCAGGTGTTCCACGCTGGTTACTGAACCACACTCGGTACAACTCTACAGTGGCAGATGCACCCAGTAATACATGGCCACTGGGGTCAAGTGTTCCACTCTACTTAGTGACCTACTTTAAGTACAGTTCTACAGTGTCATACACTCCCACTAATACATTGCCACTGGGTCAGCTGATCCACACCAGTTAGTGAACCACACTGAGTAAAGTTCAACAGTGACAGATACTCCCAGTAATACATGCCCACTGGGGTCAGATTTTCCAATCCAATTAGGGAACCACACTCAGTACAGTTCTACAGGTACAGATACTCCCAGTACTACATCGCCACTGGGGTATGTTTTCCACTCTGGATAGTGAACCACACTCACTACATTTATAAAGTGACAGATACTCCCAGTAATAAATGGCTACTGGCGGTCAGGTGTTCCACTCCAGTTAGTGACCCACACTCAGTACATTTCTACAGTGAAAGATACTCCCAGTAATACAGGGCCACTGGGGTCTGGTGTTCAATTCCATTTAGTGACCCACACTCTGTAATGTTCTACAGTGACAGATACTCCCAGTAATACATGGCCACTGGGGTCAGGTTTTCAATTCCATTTAGTGACCCACACTCAGTACAATTCTACAGTGACAGAATCTCTCAGTAATACATGGTCACACAATCAGGTGTTCCACTCCAGACAGTGACCCACACTCAGTACAATTCTACACTGATAGACACTCCCAGTAATACATTGCCACTGGGATGAGATGTTCCACTCTGGTTAGTGAACCACACTCAGTACAGTTCTACAATGAAGGATACTCCCAGTAATGCATGGCCACTGGGATCAGCTGTTCCACTCCAGTTGGTGACACACACTCAATACTGTTCTACAGTGAGAGATACTCCCAGTAATACATGGCCACTGTGGTCAGGTGTTACACTCCAGTTTGTGACCCACACTCAGTTCAGTTCTACAGTGACAGACACTCCCAGTAATACATGGCCACTGGGGTCAGGTGATCCACTCCAGTTAGTTACCCACGCTCTGTACAATTCTACAGTGACAGATACTCCCAGTAATACATAGCAACTGGGATGAGTTGTTCCACTACAGTTAGTGACCCACACTCAGTAGGTCTACAGTGACAGACACTCCCAGTAATACATGGCCACTGGGGTCAGGTGTTCCACACCAGTTAGTGACCCACACTCAGTACAGTTCTACAGTGACAGATACTCTCAGTAATACATGGCCAATGTGGTCACGTGTTCCACTACGTTTAGGGTTCCACACTCAGTGCAGTTCTACAGTGACAGATACTCCCAGTAATACATGGTCACTGGGGTCAGGTGTTCCACTCCAGTTAGTGACCCACACTCAGATCAATTCTACATTGAAAAATACTCCCAGTAATACATGGCCACTGGAGTCAGGTGTTCCTCACCAGTTATTGACCCATACTCAGTAGGTCAACAGTGACATATTCTTCCAGTATTACATGGACACTGGGGTAAGGTGTTCCACTCCATTTAGTGACCCACACTCAGTACAGTTCTACAGTGACAGATACTCCCAGTAATACATGGCCACTGGGGTCAGGTGTTCCACTCCATTTAGAGACACACACTCAGTACTGTTCTACAGTGACAGGTACTCCCATTAATACATGGCCACTGGGGTCAGGTGTTCCACTCTAGTTAATGACCCCCACTCAGTTCTGTTCCACAGTGACAGACACTCCCAGTAATGCATTGCCACTGAGGTCAGGTGTTCCACTCCGGTTAGTGACCCATACTCAGTTCAGTTCTAAAATGACAGACACTCCCTGGAATACAACGCCACTGGGGTCAGGTTTCCACTCCTGTTAGTGACCCACACTCAGTGCAGTTCTACACTGACAGTTTCTTCCAGTAATACATGGCCATTGGGGTCAGGCGTTCCACTCCATTACAGACCCACACTCAGTACAGTTCTACACTGACAGACACTCCCAGTACAGCACAGCCACTGGGCTCAATTGTACCACTCCAGTTAGTGACCCACACTCAGTACAGTTATACAGTGACAGATACTACTAATACTACGTGGCCACTGGTGTCAGGTGACCCATCAAGTTCTTGACCCACACTCATTATATTCTACAGTGACAGATAGTCCCATTAATACATGGCCACTGGGGTCGGGAGTTCCACTCAATTTAGTGATCCACACTCAGGAAAATTCTACAGTAAAAGATACTCCGTGTCATGCATGGCCACTGGGTTCAGGTTATCATCTCCGATTAGAGACCCACACTCAGTACTGCTCTACAGTGACAGACACTCCCAGTAATACATAGCCACTGGGGTCAGGTGTTACACTCCATTTAGTGACCCACACTCAGTACTGTTCTACAGTGACAGATACTCCCAGTAATACATGGCCACTGGGATCAGGTGTTCCACTCAAGTTAGAGACCCACACTCAGTACTGTTCTACAGTGACAGACACTCCCAGTAATACATGGCCACTGGGGTCAGGTGTTCAACTCCAGTTAGTAAAACACACCCTGTACAATTCTACACTGACAGATACTCCCAGTAATACATGGCTACTGGTGTCAGGTGTTCCACTCCAGTTAAGGAACCACACTCAATACAGACTAACAGTGGCAGATGCACCCAGTAATACATGGCCACTGGGGTAGGTTTTCCAATCCGGTTAGTGAACTACACTCAATACATTTCTACAATGACAGATACTCCCAGTAATACATGGCCACTGGGGTCAGGTGTTCCACTCCAGTTAGTGACCCACACTCAGTACAGTTCTACAGTGACAGATACTCCCAGAAATACATGGCTGTGGTGATTATTCTTTATGTTTAGTAAGAAGTATTAGTAATTGGTTGTTTGTTTCCTGCCTTGAGATATATGCTGTAAACTCATTGGTAGTTGATGCCATGTGATTTGTGGTGGCCATCTTAAATTCAGTTCTCTACAGCCTTGGTCGGGACTGGGTGTTGAAAGATGTGCTACTGGATTTTTAAAGTTAATAAAGCCTAGATTAGAAAGGCAAATCTCTTCTTTATTTCAATTTATTAACTTTATGTCAGAATGGAGCGATATCTTCAACCGGAATGATTCAATGCTGACCCTAATTCTGCAGGAGTGGATGATAAATGGAAACACTGGTATCGTACATTTAAAAACTTTTTGGGTGTGTTGGATCAAGATTCTCTAAATAAGCTGAATATGCTGATGAACTACATTGCTCCGGATGTGTATAAGTATATTTGGACTGTGAAACTTACGTATTGGCCATTTCTACATTGGAAAAGATTTTTGTTAAACCAAAGAATGAGGTATTTGCACGTCACCTTCTATCTGCCCGTAGGCAGCAGGTGGGAGAATCTTTGGATACTTATTTACAAGCACTTCGGCGCCTTAGTGCTAACTGTAATTATAAGGCCGTGACGGCAGAAGAATATAAGGAAGAATCGGTACGGGATGCTTTTATTAATGGATTACTGTCTGGACCAATTCGTCAGCGGTTGTTAGAAAATAAGACGTTGGATCTTAAGAGTGCTTTCGAGCAAGCCTCTACATTGGATGTGGCTCAGAGAAGTTCGGCTTCTTATGCTCTTTTTAATCAGCCTGCAACTGTGGTTTCGGCAGTTTCGGATGAAAAGGAATTATGTGGACTTAATAGGAGTGGTTTACTAGATTCTGAAACAGTTTCTACTTCGGCGGCTGTTGCCTCTAGGATTCAGAAATGTTATTTTTGTGGGAACGTCCGGCACCCTCGTCTGAAGTGTCCTGCTCGGGAAGCTGTGTGTAGTAAATGCGGCAAGAGAGGTCATTATGCACGTGTTTGTAAATCATCAGGTTCAATTACCTCTTCTGCGACTATTCAGCCTTTAGATAGGGCGTTTATTGCATCAATTTCTGCTGCATTTGCTCATGGCCTAAGCAAAGCTATAGTTATGGCCCAAGTTAATGGGTTAGAAGTGATGGCCCTTATAGATACGGGCAGTACCGAGAGTTTTATAAGTCTTCAGTTTGCAAAGGAGAAGCGTTTGAAAATTTCGCCTGTTACTTATCAGGTGTGTATGGCTCAGATGACTCTCACTTCACAAGTAGCTGGTTGTTGCCTTGTGAAATTGATTCTTCTAGGTAATACGTATACTGATATATGCCTATCTGTTTTGCCTAATCTTTGTGCGGATACTTTGATTGGTCATGATGTGCTTCAATTACACGAGTCTCTCAGTCTTTCATTTGGAGGGACTAAGCCACCTTTATCTATTTGTGGATTAACCTCTTTATCCATTTCTCCATTATCACTTTTTTCCAATTTGATGCCGGATTGTAAGCCAATTGCTACCAAGTCAAGAAGGTATAGCAGTCAGGATAGAGAATATATTAATTCTGAAGTTGAACGTCTTTTATTGGAAGGAATCATTGAACCTAGTTGTTCGCCTTGGCGGGCACAGGTAGTTGTCACCACTAACGAGAGACATAAGAAACGAATAGTGATAGACTACTCCCAGACTATTAATAGGTATACTCAATTAGATGCGTACCCTTTGCCTAAGATTGATGAGCTTATCAACAAAGTATCTCAGTATAAGGTTTTTAGCACTATTGACTTAAAGAGTGCTTATCATCAGATTCCTATTGTTAAGAGGGATCAACCATATACGGCCTTTGAGGCTGGCGGAAAGCTGTATCAGTTTTGCCGAATACCATTTGGTGTTACTAATGGTGTTGCTTGTTTTCAACGGGCAATGGATGCTTTTATAAGTGATAACTCTCTCTCTGACACCTTTTCATACTTAGATGACATCACGGTGTGTGGCAAATCAAGGGTGGAGCATGATTCTAATTTAGAAAGATTCCTTCGAACTGCGGAAAAAGTTGGTTTAATTTTCAATAAAGAGAAGTGTATCTTTTCGACTGCTGAGGTAAATCTACTGGGGTATATTATCTCAGGAAACAAGATTAAACCAGATCCAGAACGTCTGCGACCATTGATTGATTTACCTTTTCCTACTAATTCTAAGGCTCTGCAACGAGTTGTTGGACTGTTTTCTTACTATTCTAATTGGATTGCAAACTTTTCACAGAAGATCCAGCCCCTTATTCGGGTTACGACATATCCTCTATCATGGGAGGCCAGGACGTGTTTTGATAATTTTAAAAAGGATATCCTTGGAGCAGTTGTGCATTCTATTGATGAGTAGGTTCCCTTTGTGATTGAGATGGACGCTTCTGATTTTGCAATTGGGGCTACTCTGAACCAAAATGGAAGACCTGTGGCCTTTTTCCCACGTACCTTGTACAATCGTGAAAAAAGACATTCTTCAATAGAGAAAGAGGCGTATGCAATAGTAGAAGCACTGCGTAAATGGAGACATTATTTATCGGGGCGACATTTTACTTTGGTAACTGACCAAAAATCTGTGTCCTTTATGTTTGATGTCAAACATTTTGGAAAGATCAAGAATGATAAAGTAATGAGGTGGAGGATTGAGTTGGCATGCTACCATTTTGATATAGTTTATCGTCCGGGGAAGGATAATATTGCTGCTGATGCGCTGTCGAGGGCTTATTGTTCTGTGATTCACGGAGATACGCTTATTAATCTTCACAATGCCTTATACCATCCTGGGATTACGAGGATGATACACTTCGTACGCATTAAGAATTTGCCCTTTTCAGTTGAAGATGTCAAGCGGATGACTTCATCATGTTCTATCTGTGCTCGGTGTGAACCGAATTTCTTTAAGCCTCAACGAGCTCATCTTATAAAGGCTACTTCTCCTTTAGAACATTTGAGCATTGATTTTAAAGGGTCTCTTCCTTCAACGACTCAAAATCGATATATATTTACTGTTGTGGATGAGTTTTCAAGGTTCCCTTTTGCTTTTCCTTGCGCAGATGTATCAGCTGCTACAGTTATCAAATGTCTGACTCAACTTTTTGTCATTTTTGGGATTCCTGCGTATATCCATTCGGATCAGGGAAGTTCTTTTATGTCTTCCCAGTTGAAGGAATACCTTCAGAGTCGGGGAATCTCTACTAGTAGAACCACCCCGTATAATCCCCAGGGTAATGGACAGTGCGAACGATACAATGGGGTGATCTGGAAGGCAGTTATGTTGGCTTTGACATCTCGGAACCTTAAGAATACACAGTGGGAAATGATACTGCCTGATGCCCTGCATTCCATTAGATCATTGCTTTCAACGGCTACTAATGTGACCCCCCATGCAAGGCTCTTTAACTATCTGCGGAGATCTACTACAGGATATTCGGTACCTTCATGGCTTACTATGCAGGGACCTGTGCTGCTTTGACGACATGTTAGATTGTCAAAATATGATCCTTTAGTGGAGGAGGTGGAGCTGTTGGAGGCAAATTCCCAATATGCTCATATTCGATTCCAAGATGGGAAAGAAAGTACTGTTTCAATTAAAGACTTGGCTCCTTGTGGTGGCCAGCCCTCTTCTGAGGATATTAACAATAGTCATGATTCAGATAATGTGGATGTCGTTACAGATACTACGAATATTTCCAATCCGATTGCAGATAATTATACTTCTATTAGTCAGCCTTCGATGGATGTTCATGACCGTCCCAGTTTACCTCCTGATGGGATTTCCAATCTGGAAACCGTTGATAATCAGGATATGGATAGCCTTCCTGCAGAAGATAGTTCTGTGTCTCCTGGGGTAGGAGGGCAAGGAATTTCACCAGGGTTAAGAAGGTCGACACGAATAAGATATCCAGTCGACCGATTGAAAATGGACTTTTAAATTGATAGTAATGTTTTAAAATTGTTGAAATATTATATTTGTATTGTTTTAGTTGAGAGATACTTAACACTTATGTGCAATGTTACTACTTGTTGCTGCTCACTTAGTATTGTGTCATGTTGAATAGTTTTATTTTTGTCTGTGTATAGTTTTAGTTGTAAATAATTAATTATAAATTGTAAAGGTTATTTAGGTTGGAGTATATTTTAAAAGGAGGGGTGAATGTGGTGATTATTCTTTATGTTTAGTAAGAAGTATTGTAATTGGTTGTTTGTTTCCTGCCTTGAGATATATGCTGTAAACTCATTGGTAGTTGATGTCATGTGATTTGTGGTGGCCATCTTAAATTCAGTTCTCTACAGCCTTGGTCGGGACTGGGTGTTGAAAGATGTGCTACTGGATTTTTAAAGTTAATAAAGCCTAGATTAGAAAGGCAAATCTATTCTTTATTTCAATGGCCACTGGGGTCAGGTGTTCCACTCCAGTTAGTGATCCACACTCAGTACAGTTCTACAATGACAGATACTCCCAGTAATAAATAGTGACTGGGGTCAGGTGTTCCACTCCAGTTAGTGACCCACACTCAGTACAGTTCTACAGTGACAGATACTCCCAGTAATACATGGCCACTGGGGTCAGGTGTTCCACTCCAGTTAGTGACCCACACTCAGTACAGTTCTACAGTGATAGATACTCCCAGTAATACATGGCCACTGGGGTCAGGTGTTCATTGCCATTTAGTGACCCACACTCAGTACAATTCTACAGTGACAGAAACTCCCAGTAATACATGGTCACAGAGTCAGGTGTTCCACTCCAAATAGTGACCCACAGTCAGTACAAATCTACATTGATAGACATTCCCATTAATACATGTCCACTGGGATGAGATGTTCCACTCCGGTTAGTGACCCACATTCAGTACAGTTCTTTTTTTAAAATTAATTGATGGGATGTGGGCGTCGCTGGCTGGCTAGGCCTGCATTTAGTAATACATTGTCACTGGGGTCTGGTGTTCCACACCAGTTAGTGAACCACGCTCAGTACAATTCTACAGTGAAAGACACTCCCAGTAATACATGGCCACTGGGGTCAGGTGTACCACTCCAGTTAGTTACCCACGCTCTGTACAATTCTACAGTGACAGATACTCCCAGTAATACATGGCAACTGGGATGAGTTGTTCCTCTACAGTTAGTGACCCACACTCAGTAGGTCTACAGTGACAGACACTCCCAGTAATACATGGCCACTGGGGTCAGGTGTTCCACACCAGTTAGTGACCCACACTCAGTGTGATGAAATATATGCCTTCATCAGCCCATGTGTTTTACCTGCTTGTATTGTGTTAACCGCCCCCTTTTGTTCCTATTGTGGGTATTGGCTAAGCCCCTGTCTTTTGCCATATAAAGGTCTCAAGAGCTGTATGAGTCATTCCTACCAGACGAACCCGATGTGGGAAGACCTGCAATGCTGCAATGTTCTTAGTGATTAAAAGCCTTTAGTTGAATCCTTGTCTTGGAGTTATTGATGGCATATCAATTTTAATCACTAAAACACCAAGATGGATCAACTCCTGAAACCAGAGCGCTTGGATCTGGACCCCCATGCCTCAGACGCAACCACACAGTTCGGACACTGGTTCCAATGCTTCGAATTTTTCATTGCAAACTCATCCACCGCCATAGCAGCCGCAACCGCTACCGGAGACATGAAACTGGGAAACCTGCGAAACTGGGTGAGCCATCGGGTCTCCCCTCTCATCCAAGATGCCACCAGCTACGGGGATGCCTGCACCATTCTGAAGGCCCACTACGTGCGGCCAATAAACGAGGTGTACGCCAGGCATCTTCTGACTACTCGAACGCAGCTGCATGGTGAGTCACTAGAGGACTTTATACTAAGCCTAAAAGTACTGGGCCGAGACTGTAACTGTAAGGCCGTGTCTGCCATCGTGTACACGGAGGAGCTGATTCGAGACTCACTTATTGCGGGCCTCAGTTCAAATTACATTCGGCAGAAACTGTTTGAAAAGGAGGGACTGGACTTAAAACAGGCTATAAATATAGCGCGATCACTGGATATGACCCAGAAGAACTCTGAATCCTGTTCCCCAGGCCACGCGGCCCACTCCACCTCGTGCGCACCGTGGGGACCGCCATCTTGGAAGCCATCTTCACCTCCCAGGTCTCAGGCCAGCCCAGCACCATCGGAGCCCCAGCCTCCACCCAGGAGCCCCACTACTGCCGCGATGTATCGGGGCCCGAAATGCTACTTCTGCGGCCAGGACAAACACTCCAGGCATCTGTGCCCAGTGAAGGGCACCACCTGTTTTAAATGCGGGAAGAAAGGACATTTCAGCAAAGTCTGCAGAGGGAACCCCGCCTCCAACTCCATCACCGCCGCGTGCGCGCCATGGGGGCGGCCATCTTGTCCACCCTCATGGAGTTCCCATCTTGCCCCGACTACACGGACCTCCAGGACCCACTAGTGGCCTCGATCACAGTGGATCAATCCAGGCCACATCCGTTGTACAAATCGATGATGGACATAGAGGTAAACGGGAACAAGGTTAAATGCTTGATTGACTGCGGGAGCACCGAAAGCTTTATTCATCCTAGCCTCGTAAAATGACTTTCACTAACGATAGTCCCCACACAGGGCAAAATTGCCATGGCCGATAAGACTCATACCTCAACAAATTACAGGTTTCTGCGTGGTTATGTTGTCGGTAAAAGGCAATGATTACAGAGATTTTAAACTATTGATAATGCCAGATCTCTGTGTGAGCATGATCTTGGGTCTGGACTTCCAGTGCCACCACCAAAGTATCACGCTTACCTACGGTGGGTCCCAGCCGCCCCTCACAGTGTGAGGTCTGGCTACCCTGAAGGTCAAGCCGCCCTCTCTGTTCGCCAACCTCGCACCCAACTGTCGACCCATAGCGACCAAGAGTAGGCGGTACAGCTGGGAGGATAGATGGTTCATTGCGTCAGAAGTAGAAAGACTCAAGCGGGAGGGTATCATCGAATGCAGTACCAGCCCATGGCGCGCCCAGGTAGTAGTAGTTAAGGGTAGCAAAAAGTAGCGGATGGTGATAGATTATAGCCAGACGGTTAATCTATACACCCAGCTAGACGCCTACACTCTACCCTGCATAGCGGATATGGTTAACCAAATCGCGCAATACCGGGTGTTTTCCACCATCGACCTAAAATCGGCATACCACCAGCTCCCCATTAGGCCAGTGGACCATCCATACACCGCCTTCGAGGCGAACGGACGTCTCTACCACTTCCTCAGAGTCCCCTTTGGGGTAACGAACGGGGTCTCGGTCTTCCAGTGGGAGATGGATAGCATGGTCGATGAGAACCAGTTAACAGCCACCTACACATACCTAGACAATGTCACCATCTGCGGCCATGACCAGCAAGACCACGACTCGAACCTCGCGAGATTTCTGAAAACTGCCCTCAGACTCAATCTCACCTACAATGAGGATAAGTGTGTCTTTAGCACCACGCGCCTCTGTATCCTGGGCTGCATGGTGGAAAACGGGGAAATCGGTCCGGACCCCGACCGATTGCGCCCCCTAAGGGAGCTACCCCTACCAAACACTCCCAAGGCCCTGAAAAGGTGCCTGGGGTTCTTCTCCTATTACGCCCAATGGGTCCCCAATTATTCCGACAAGGCCCGTCCCCTCCTGAAATCAACATCCTTCCCACTCACGGCCGAGGCCCACGCCGCCTTCAACAGCATTAAACACGACATTGAGAAGGCCGCGCTGTGGGCAGTGGATGAAAACATCCCTTTCCAGGTCGAAAGCGATGCGTCCGACTTCGCCTTAGCAGCCACCCTCAACCAGGATGGGCGGCCCGTAGCCTTTTTCTCAAGAACCCTCCAAGGGCCCGAGATCAGGCACTCCTCGGTAGAGAAGGAGGCCCAGGCCATAGTGGAGGCAGTGCGGCACTGGAGGCACTATCTAGCCGGCAAATGCTTCACCCTGCTTACCGACCAGCAGTCGGTAGCCTTCATGTTTAACAACAAACAGAGGGGGAAGATCAAGAATGACAAAATTCTCAGGTGGCGGATCGAACTCTCCACGTTTGAGTACGACATAATATCTAGGCCGGGGGCCCTCAACGAATCCCCCGACGCCCTATCACGAGGGGTGTGTGCCAGCATCCAGGGGGACAGGCTACAGGGCCTCCACAATGGCCTCTGCCACCCGGGGGTCACCTGGCTCTTCCACTTTATAAAATCCCGTAACCTGCCCTATTCCATCGAGGAGGTCCGGTGTATGACCAGGGACTGCCGCACCTGTGCGGAATGCAAGCCCCGTTTTTTCAGGCCCGACCGAGCCCACCTGATCAAAGCTACACAGCCATTCGAGCGCCTGAGATTAGATTTCAAGGGACCACTCCCCTCCACTGACTGCAATGTGTACTTTCTCAACATTGTGGACGAGTACTCCCGCTTCCCATTCGCCTACCCCTGCCCAGATATGACCAGTGCCACGGTCATCAAGTGCCTCGGCAACCTGTTTTGCACGTTTGGCATGCCTAACTACATCCACACTGACAGGGGGCGTCGTTCATGAGCGATGAACTGCGCCAATACCTGCTGTCGAAGGGGATAGCCACGAGTCAGACCACTAGTTATAACACCCGGTGTAATGGGCAAGTGGAGAGGGAGAACACGACAGTGTGGAAGGCGGTCACCTTAGCACTAATGTCTAAAGGCCTTCCCACCTCCCGCTGGCAGGAGGTCCTCTCAGACATACTCCACTCGATAAGGTCGCTACTGTGTACTACTACTAACGCCACTCCTCACAAGAAGATGTTTGTTTTTCCCCGCAAATCAACCTCAGGAGTATCCCTACCCTCGTGGCTCTCCACCCCAGGGACAGTCCTGTTATGGAAGCATGTGAGGGGCCACAAAACTGATCCCCTCGTGGAGGCAGTACACCTACTCCACGCAAACCCACAGTACGCGTACGTCAAGCACGCCGACGGGCGTGAAGACACCGTATCCATAAAGGACTTCGCCTCGGCAGGAAGCGACGATGACGACCCATCACCACCACCCCCAGAAGAACCTCCACCATCCCAAGAGGTATCCTCACCACCCCCAGAAGTACCTGCAACATCACCAGCACATGGGTATGCCCAGGAGGGCACCACGGACTCCCGGTCCGAACCCGAGGTACTGTTGCGACGTTCAGGAAGGACTATCACACCCCCGGACAGACTAAATCTGTAGGAGGGGTGAATGTGATGAAATATATGCCTTCATCAGCCCATGCGTTTTACCTGCTTGTATTGTGTGAAGCGCCCCCTTTTGTTCCTATTGTGTGTATTGGCTACGCCCCTGTCTTTTGCCATATAAAGGTCTCAAGAGCTGTATGAGTCATTCCTACCAGACGAACCCGATGTGGGAAGACCTGCAATGCTGCAATGTTCTTAGTGATTAAAAGCCTTCAGTTGAATCCTTGTCTTTGAGTTATTGATGGCATATCACTCAGTACAGTTCTACGGTGACAGATACTCTCAGTAATACATGGCCAATGTGGTCATGTGTCCCACTACTTTTAGGGTTCCACACTCAGTACAGTTCTACATTGACAGATACTCCCAGTAATACATGGCCACTGGAGTCAGGTTTTCCTCACCAGTTATTGACCCACACTCAGTACAGTTCTAGAGTGACAGGTACTCGCAGTAATATATGGCCATTGGGGTCAGGTGTTCCACTCCAGTTAGTGACCCACACTCAGTGCAGTTCTACAGTGACAGACATTCCCAGTAATACATGGCCACTGGGGTCATTTGTTACACTTCGGTTAGTGACCCACACTCAGTACAGTTCTACAGGTACAGATACTCCCGGTAATACATGGCCACTGGTGTCAGGATTTCCTCACCAGTTAGTGACACACACTCAGTAGGTCTACAATCAGAGATACTCCCAGAAATACATGGCCACTGGGTTCAGGTGTTGCACACCAGTTAGTGACCCACACTCAGTACAGTTCTTCAGTGATAAAATCTCCCAGTAATACTTGGCCACTGGAGTCACGTTTTCCTCAATAGTTAGTGACCCACACTCAGTACATTTCTACATTGTCAGACACTCCCGCTAATACATGGCCACTGGGTCAGGTGATGCACACCAGTTAGTGACCCACACTCAGTACAGTTCAACAGTGACAGATACACCCAATAATACATGGCCACTGGGGTCAGGTTTTCAAAACCATTTAGGGAACCGCACTCAGTACAGTTCCAGAGGTACAGATACTCCCAGTAATACTTGGCCACTGGGGTATGTTTTCCACTCTGGTTAGTGAACCACACTCACTACAGTTATACAGTGACAGATATACCCAGTAATAAATGGCTACTGGCGGTCAGGTGTTCCACTCCATTTAGTGAGCCACACTCAGTACATTTCTACAGTGAAAGATACTCCCAGTAATACAGGGCCACTGGTGTCTGGTGTTCAATTCCATTTAGTGACCCCCACTCTGTAATGTTCTACAGTGACAGATACTCCCAGTAATACATGGCCACTGGGGTCAGGTGTTCATTTCCAATTGGTGACCCACACTCAGTACAATTCTACAGTGACGGATACTTCCAGTAATACATGGTCACAGAGTCAAGTGTTCCACTCCAGATAGTGACCCACGCTCAGTACAATTCTACAGTAAAAGACACTCCCAGTAATACATGGCCACTGGGGTCAGGTGTTCCACTCCAGTTAGTGACCCACACTCAGTACAGTTCTACAGTGAAAGACACTCCCAGTAATACATGGCCACTGGGAACAGGTGTTCCACTCCAGTTAGTGAACCACGCTCAGTACAATTCTACAGTGAAAGACACTCCCAGTAATACATGGCCACTGGGATGAGATGTTCCACTCCGGTTAGTGACCCACACTCAACACAGTTCTTTTTTTTAAATTAATTGATGGGATGTGAGCGTCGCTGGCATATGGCAAGGCTGGAAGGCATTTATTTTAATGCAGGGAGTCTTGCAAATAAGGTGGATGAACTGAAGTTGTTGTTGAACACATGGGAGTACGATATTGTTGCTATCACGGAGACATGGTTGAGGGAGGGTCAGGACTTGCAGCTCAATATTCCAGGGTATACAATCTTCAGGCGAGACAGAAGGGGGTGTAAAAGGGGAGGGGGTGTTGCTGTATTAATTAAGGCGTCAATTACTGCTGTAAGGAGGGATGATATATTAGCGGGTTCCTCTAATGAGGCCATATGGGTAGAACTTAAAAACAAAAAGGGGGCAAGCACTTTGCTGGGAGTGTACTATAGGCCGCCAAACAGTCAGGGGTAGATAGAGGAACAGATATTTAGGCAAATCTCAGAGAAGTGCGAACATAATAGGGTAATAATAGTGGGGGATTTCAACTTCCCCAATATTAATTGGGATAGTCAGCGTGTGAAAGGCTTAGAGGGTGCAGAATTCTTAAAGTGCATCCAGGAGAGCTTTTTGAGCCAACATGTGGAAAGTCCTACAAGAGGGGGGGGGCGGTACTGGAACTAATTCTAGGGAATATAGCCGGGCAAATGGTGGAAGTGTCAGTAGGAGAGCATTTTGGCGACAGTGACCATAATTCGGTGAGATTTAAGGTGGTCATGGAAAAAGACAAAGACGGCCCAGAAATAAGGGTTCTAAATTGGGGGAAGGCCGATTTTAATATGATAAGGCAGGATCTGGCCAAAGTGGACTGGGAGCAGCTACTTATAGGAAAATCCACATCAAAGCAGTGGGAGACTTTCAGAAGGGAAATAGAGAGAGTACAACACCAACATGTTCCTGTAAAGGTCAAGGGTGGGACCAACAAGCAAAGGGGACCTTGGATGACAAGGGATATACAAAAATGCATTAGGAAAAAAAGGGGGCTTTTAGCAGTTACAAAAGACTAAAGACGGAGGAAGCCCTAGAGGAGTATAAAAAGTGCAGGGACATACTTAAAAAAGAAATTAGGAGAGTGAGGAAGGGCCATGAAATAACACTGGCGAGCAAAATAAAGGAAAATCCTAAGATGTTTTATAAGTATATTAAGGGCAAGAGGATAACCAGGGAAAGGGTAGGGCCCATTAGGGACCAAAGTGGCAATCTGTGTGTAGAGCCAGATGATGTAGGCGGGGTTTTAAATGATTTTTTTCCATCTGTGTTCACTATGGAGAAAGACGATGTAGACATAGAAATCGGGCAAGGGGACTGTGATATACTTGAACATATTAGCATCGAGAGGGAGGAGGTACTAGCGGTTTTAGCAGGCCAAAAAGTGGATAAATCTCCAGGCCTGGACGAGATGTATCCCAGGCTGCTGTGTGAGGCAAAGGAGGAGTTTGCAGGGGCTCTGACACAAATTTTCAGAACCTCTCTGGCCACAGGGGGTGTACCAGGGGACTGGAGAACAGCTAACATAGTACCATTATTCAAGAAGGGTAGCAGGGATAAACCACGGAATTACAGGCCAGTGAGCCTAATATCTGTGGTAGGGAAATTATTGGAAAAAATTCTGAGGGACAAAATTAGTCTCCAATTGGAGAGGCAAGGATTAATCAGGGATAGTCAGCATGGCTTTGTCAAGGGTAAATCATGTCTGACCAATCTGATTGAATTTTTCGAGGGGGTGACTAGGTGTGTGGATGAGGGAAATGCTGTTGATGTGGACCTCAGCAATGCTTTTGACAAAGCCCCGCATAGGCACGTTGGATCCTAAACTGGCTGAGTGGCAGGAGGCAGAGGGTGATGTTCGAAGGTTGCTTTTGTGACTGGAAGCCTGTGTCCAGTGGGGTACCTCAGGGATCGGTGCTGGGTCCCTTGCTGTTTGTGATCTACATAAATGATTTGGATGAGAATGTAAAAGGTATGATCAGTAAGTTCGCAGATGACACGAAAATTGGTGGGGTGGTAAATTGCGAGGAGGAAAGCCTCAGGCGACAGGACGATATAAACGGGTTGGTCAGATGGGCGGAAAAGTGGCAAATGGAATTTAACCCTGAAAAGTGCGAGGTGATGCATTTTGGACGGACAGATAAGCCAAGGGAATACACAATGAGTGGTAGGACCCTAGGAAGTACAGAGGGTCAGAGGGTCCTTGGTGTACATGTAGATAGATCCCTGAAGGCAGCGGAACAGGTAGATAAGGTGGTTAAAAAGGCATATGGGATACTTGCATTCATTAGCCGAGGCATAGAATATAAGAGCAGGGAGGTTATGATGGAGCGGTACAAAACGCTGGTAAGGCCACAGCTGGAGTACTGTGTGCAGTTCTGGCCGCCTCACTATAGGAAGGATGTGATTGCTTTGGAGAGGGTGCAGAGGAGATTCACCAGGATGTTACCTGGGATGGAGCGCCTCAGCTATGAAGAGAGGCTGGACAGGCTGGGGTTGTTTTCCTTGGAGCAAAGAAGGCTGAGGGGGGACCTGATTGAGGTGTACAAAATGATGAGGGGCATAGATAGGGTAGATAAAGAGGAACATTTCCCCTTAGTAGGGGGGTCAATAACAAGGGGGCATAGATTCAAGGTAAGGGGCAGGAGGTGTAGAGGGGATTTGAGGAGTAACATTTTCACCCAGAGGGTGGTTGGAGTCTGGAACTCACTGCCTGAAAGGATGGTAGAGACAGGAACCCTCACAACATTCAAGAAGCATTTAGATGAGCACTTGAAATGCCATTTCATACAAGGCTATGGACCAAATGCTGGAAAATGGGATTAGATTGGACAGGGCTTGATGGACGGCGCAGACACGATGGGCCGAAGGGCCTCTTTCTGTGCTGTATAACTCTATGACTCTATGACTGGGGTCAGGTAATCCACTCCAGTTAGTTACCCACGCTCTGTACAATTCTACAGTGAAAGAATCTCCCAGTAATAGATGGTCACAGAGTCAGGTGTTCCACTCCATATAGTGACCCACACTCAGTACAATTCTACAGTGATAGACACTCCCAGTAACACATGGCCACTGGGATGACATGTTCCACTCCAGTTAGTGACCCACACTCAGTACAGTTCTACAGTGACTGATACTCCCAGTAATACATGGCCACTATGGTCAGGTGTTCCACTCCAGTTGGTGACCCACACTCAGTACTGTTCTACAGTGACAGGTACACCCAGTAATGCATATCCACTGAGGTCAGGTGTTCCACTCCGGTTAGTGACCCATACTCAGTTCAGTTCTAAAATGACAGACACTCCCTGTAATACAACGCCACTGGGGTCAGGTTTTCCACTCTTGTTAGTGGCCCACACTCAGTACAGTTCTACACTGACAGTTTCTTCCAGTAATACATGGCCATTGGGGTCAGGCGTTCCACTCTGTTAGTGACCCACACTCAGTACAGTTCTGCACTGACAGACACTCCCAGTACAGCACAGCCACTGGGGTCAATTGTACCACTCCATTAAGTGACCCACACTCAGTACAGTTATACAGTGACAGGTACTACTAATACTACATGGCCACTGGTGTCATGTGACCCATCAAGTTCTTGACCCACACACATTACAATTCTACAGTGACAGATAATCCCATTAATACATGGCCACTGGGGTCTGGAGTTCCACTCAATTTAGTAACCCACACTCAGTAAAATTCTACAGTAAAAGATACTCCGAGTCATGCATGGCCACTGGGTTCAGGTTATCAACTCCGATTGGAGACCCACAATCAGTACAATTCTACAGTGACAGGCACTCCCAGTAATACATGGCTATTGGGATCAGGTGTTCCCCTCCAGTTAGTGACCCACACTCTGTACAATTCTACACTGACAGATACTCCCAGTAATACATGGCCACTGGGGTCAGGTGTTCCACTCCATTTAGAGACCCACACTCAGTACTGTTCTACCGTGACAGATACTCCCAGTAATACATGTCCACTGGGATCAGGTGTTCCACTCAAGTTAGAGACCCACACTCTGTACAATTCTGCAGTGACAGATACTTCCAGTAATACATGGCCACTGGGGACAGGTGTTCCACTCCAGTTAGTGAACCACGCTCAGTACAATTCTACAGTGAAAGACGCTCACAGTAATACATGGCCACTGGGATCAGTTGATCCCCCGACCACCAGAGATCAGCGGGGTACATATCAGGAACACTACAAGGACCACCAACACACCAACCGAGACCAGAGAGGATCCCCATGCAAAACAACAATGTCAGACCTGCACCACTCCTGTCCCACAGGGGAATAGGACTGCTCCCAGCCAGACAGAGGGAGAGATGCACAGGACGTACGCAATACCTCAGACAGAAACAATCCATTAAGAGACAATAAGCAGATGTGCAGCAGCATCTACTTCCGCCTTATGGATCAAGGACTAATTAATAGAAAGAACTGTAACCAAATTGTATTAACTTTTGTAGACAACTGATGTGATCTTTTTTTTCCCACACTTAGACACGACAAACACGTACCACTCTTTAACCTATCATAGTAAAAGATCAAACTTAACATGAAATCCTTATATATTTCGACCTGGAATATCCAAGGTCTACGCTCTTCACTGCGAGAAGTGAAAAGTAGGACCCCAGAGTTCATAGATGAAACTAAAGACCTAGATATTATCATTTTACAGGAAACTTGGTATAAAGGAAAAGGACACACTGGCTGTCCCCAAGGGTACACTGAGCTGGTGGTGCCCTCCAATAAATTACCAAGTGTAACCCAAGGCAGAGACTCCGGAGGCATACTGATCTGGTTTAAAACAGAACTTAAGAATTACATCAAATTTATAAAAAAGGGCGAAAACCATATGTGGCTCAAACTTGAGAGGGAGATTATCTCAAACACCCAAGATGTTTACATTTGCGCACTTTATATCCCTCCAATCGATTCCCCGTACTTTAAAGAGGACACCTTCTCCAACATGGAGGGGGAAATTATCCAATACCAGGCCCAGGGGAACGTGTTGATCTGTGGGGACCTCAATTCAAGAACGGGCGAAGAACCAGACTTCACCAATAATCAGGGAAACAATTATGTTTTCGGGAATAACCACTTTGACATCCCTTCCCTTCCATACAGGCATAACTGCGACAAGCAGTCAAATACCAACGGAAAACAGCTACTACAGCTCTGTCGAAACCTGGGTCTGTACATTGTCAATGGTAGGTTCATAGGAGACCTCCTAGGAAGATCGACCTATTGCTCACCTCTTGGCTGCAGCACAGTAGACTATATGATTACAGACTTAGACCCATCCTCTTTCAGAGCATTCACAGTCAAACCACAAACAACACTGTCAGATCACAGTCAAATTACTATGTTCCTCAAAAAGACAGAAACAAACAACATAGAAACACAACCCAGTAAACTGTACAACACCAAAAAATCGTACAGATGGGCCAAAAACGACACGGAAAAATACCAGAAAACAATTAGCAATGCATCAACTCAAGCTCTCTTAGACACCTTTCTGGATAACATATACACTCACAATAAAGAAGGCGTAAACCGGGCAGTTAGTAAACTAAACAATATTTTTGATAATTTGGCAACAAATGCAAACTTGAAAGCTCGCAAGAACAAACCCAAAACAAAAAACTATGAAAAATGGTTTGACCGAGATTGCCATAACATGAGGAAAAAACTTAGAAAAATATCAAACCAAAAACACAGACATCCAGAAAACGAGGAACTACGCCTTACTTATTGTCAGACACTAACACAATACAGAAACACACTCAGAACCAAAAAAGAGCAATATATTAAGAATACACTCAGCTCCATGGAGGAATCCATTGATTCCAATTGTTTCTGTTCTGGGAAAACTTGAAAACACTACACAAAAAACAACACGACGATTTGGCCATTCAAAATGGGGACACATGGGTAAACCACTTTGAAAAATTATACCAGAAAAAAACACTAAGACCAGAGCAACACCAAATATGCAAAAAACTGGAAAAGCTAGAAATGGCCATAAAAGATAACCAAAACCCGCTGGACGCCATAATAACAGAAAAAGAACTTCTTGAAAAACTCAAGGACCTGCGACCAGGAAAAGCCTGCGGGACAGATGGCATACTAAACGAGATGATTAAACACACAGACAACAAAATGAAACTGGCTATCCTAAAACTCTTCAACTTGGTTCTGAGTGTCGGTTATTTCCCTGATATCTGGAACAAAGGACTCATAACGCCCATATACAAAAGTGGGGACAAAATCGACCCAAACAACTATCGAGGCATCTGTGTAAACAGTAACCTGGGGAAGGTATTCTGTAGCATCATAAACAAAAGACTTATAAACTTCCTTGAGGAGCACAATGTCTTGAGTAAAAGCCAAATTGGATTCCTGCCAAACTATAGAACATCCGATCATATCTTCACCCTACAGACCCTAATTGACAAACACGTTCACAATAACAAAAGCAAAATCTACGCATGCTTTGTAGATTTCCAGAAGGCTTTCGACTCCATCTGGCATGACGGTTTATTCCTGAAACTTATCGAAAGTGGGGTAGGAGGGAAAACATATGATGTAATTAAATCAATGTATACAAACAACAAATGTGCAGTTAAAATTGGAGACAAACAAACAAAATACTTCCCACAGGGGCGGGGGGTGACGCAGGGCTCGCCAATCTCACCGACACTCTTTAATATTTACATAAATGGATTGGCAAAACTACTTGAACAATCTACAGCACCCGGCCTCACCCTATATGAATCCAAGGTTAAATTCCTCCTCTATGCAGACGACCTGGTTCTGCTGTCACCTACTAAAGAGGGGCTACAGCAAAACCTGGACCTGCTGGAGTCGTACTGCCAGACTTGGGCCCTGACAATAAATCCCCAAAAAACCAAAGTCCTTGTGTTCCAGCAAAGATCCAAACATCAGGGACCCAAAATAAATTTCACAGTAGGAACAACCAAAATTGAACAAACCACTAACTACACATACTTGGGCTTAAAAATCAGTTCTACGGGAAACTTCAAACTGGCTGTGAATGAACTGAAAGAGAAAGCAAGAAGGGCTTTCTATGCCATCAAAAAATCAATCCAAATAGAAATCCCAATTAGCATTTGGCTCAAAATTTTCAAATCAGTAATTGAACCAATTGCACTCTATGGCAGTGAGGTATGGGGACCGCTAACTCAACAAGAATTTGCAAAATGGGACAAACACCCAATTGAGATCCTACATGCAGAATTCTGTAAAAGTATCCTCCGGACTCAAAGGAAAACAGTAAACAATGCATGCAGGGCGGAACTAGGCCAATATCCATTAATAATCACTATCCAAAAAAGAGCCACCAAATTTTGGAATCACCTACAAATGAGCAATCCCCAATGCTATCACTACGACGCCCTGAAATGCCAAGAGCTGACCATAAAGAAGAATACCCTCAGTCAATTAGTCCTGGGACTCAGTGAAGTAACTACTAACAATACTAACAATAACCAGCCCCAGGACAGTGACAGGGTAACACAAAGAATTCGACCCAACACAATCGTCGCTAAGCAAAAGGAAAAATATCTGACATATTGGGCAGAAACAACAAAAACCCAAAGCAAACTCAATTGCTACTTGGCCCTAAACAGACAATACAACATAGCTGATTACCTGACCATGGTAAAGGATAACAAACTGAGAAGAACCTTGACAAGGTACAGACTTAGCGAACATAGCCTAGCGATCGAAAAAGGCAGACACAGGCAGACCAGGCTGCCAAGAGAGGACAGGATATGCTCTCACTGCAGTCAGGGAGTGGTGGAGACAGAGATGCACTTCCTCACAGCTTGTGGAAAATATCAGGGCATCAGGGAGAATTTCTACCAAAAATTCTCACAAATATGCCCTGATTTCAGAAATCTGAATGACAACCAAAAACTCCCATTCCTACTGGGAGAGGAGAGAAGCTGTATAACACTGGCGGCGCACTATGTTACAGCTTGCCATGAACAGAGGGACAACCAGTAAACTAAGAAAAAAATATATATAAACAATGCGAATGTATATTTATACACTCAGGGATATACCTGTTTATACACTGTATGAATAGAACTGCGTTTATGTGCTAAACCATAAATGTATTTTGATGCTTTGGCAACATAAGATGTAACTTATCATGCCAATAAAGCGATTTAAATTGTAAATTGTAAAAAAAATAGTTACCCATGCTCTGTACAATTCTACAGTGAAAGATACTCCCAGTAATACATGGCAACTGGGATGAGTTGTTCCACTACAGTTAGTGACCCACACTCAGTAGGTCTACAGTGACAGACACTCCCAGTAATACATGGCCACTGGGGTCAGGTGATCCACTCCAGTTAGTGACCCACACTCAGTAGGTCTACAGTGGCAGACACTCCCAGTAATACATGGCCACTGGGGTCAGGTGTTCCACACCAGTAGGTGACCCACACTCAGTACAGTTCTACAGTGACAGATACTCTCAGTAATACATGGCCAATGTGGTCATGTGTTCCACTACGTTTAGGGTTCCACACTCAGTGCAGTTCTACATTGACAGACACTCCCAGTAATACATGGCCACTGGGGTCAGGTGTTCCACTCCAGTTAGTGACCCACACTCAGATCAATTCTACAGTGATAAATACTCCCAGTAATACATGGCCACTGGAGCCAGGTTTTCCTCACCAGTTATTGGCCCACACTCAGTAGGTCAACAGTGACATATTCTCCCAGTATTACATGGACGCTGGGGTAAGGTGTTCCACTCCATTTAGTGACCCACAAACAGTACAGTTCTACAGTGACAGATACTCCCAGTAATACATGGCCACTGGGGTCAGGTGTTCCACACCAGTTAGTGACCCATGCTCAGCACATTTCTACAATAACATATAATCCCAGTAATATATGGCCACTGGGGTCAGGCGTTCCACTCCAGTTAGTGACCCAGACTCAGTACAGTTCTAGAGTGACAGATACTCCCAGTAAAATATGGTCACTGGGGACAGTTGTTCTACTGCAGTTAGTGACCCACATTCAGAACAGTTCTACGATGACAGATACTCCCAGTAATACATGGCCACTGGGGTCAGGTGTTCCACTCCGGTTAGTGACCCACACCCAGTACAATTCTACGGTGACAGACATTCCCAGTAATACATGGCCACTGGGGTCAGTTGTTACACTTCGGTTAGTGACCCACACTCAGTACAATTCTACAGTGACAGATATTCCCAGTAATACATGGTCACTGGGGTCAGGTGTTGCACACCATGTAGTGACCCACGCTCAGTACAATTCTTCAGTGATAAAAACTCCCAGTAATACTTGGCCACTGGAGTCACGTTTTCCTCACTAGTTCGTGACCCACACTCAGTAGGTCTACAATCAGAGATACTCCCAGTAATACATGGCCACTGGTGTCAGGTGTTCCACTCCAGTTAGTGACCCACACCCAGTACAATTCTACAATGACCGTTACACCCAGTATTACATGGCCACTGGGGTCAGGTGTTCCATTCCTGTTAGTGATCCACATTCAGTACAATTCTACAGTGAGAGATACTCCCTGTAATACATGACCACTGGGTTCAGGTGTTCCAGTCCAGTTAGTGACAAAGACTCAGTACAGTTCTACAGTGACAGATACTCCCAGTAATACATGGCCACTGGGGTCAGGTGTTCAACTCCAGTTAGTGAGCCACACTCAGTACAGTTTTACAGTGACAGTCCCTTTCACCAATACCTACTCTCAGAGAGTTGCTTACACTGAGGCCTGATTGAACAGGACGCAATATTACACTTTACACAATAAGTTCATAACACAGCGAGCCCGTGAGTTACACACAGAGTTTTACTTTCAGTTCAGGCAGTGGAATAAATCCTTAGACAATTCAGGACTTTTGACTGAATGAAATGTTATCACTAATCGGGTGTCTGTGTAACGGTGACCACTAGATCATAATGTAACATTATCACAGAGCAAAATCAGCGATCAGCTCATGCACAGATTTACAAATCTTCAATGGTTATTGTCACTTACCAGGAACACCAATGATGGCAATAGTCACGTAGATTGCTTCTTCGAAATAGTAAAAATCGTAATGTTCAAGCATTTTCTGTGTGAAGCGATGTGTCCCTTCGTGCTGCAGGCAATCTCTCTGAATTAAACGCTGAGGCGGGACATTCCCACAGCCTTTAATTTATACCCTGCGGGATCTCCACGAGGATATTGAGGTTACAACATCGCTGAAAATACAATTATAAAATATATTTGAACAAACAGATAACACAGCCGTGTTAATTCCCTGTTGTGATGGAATATATTTAGTGCTGAGATTGAAATTGAAAGCTCCAAAAACTAGAGAATTCTGATCACATGAATTAACTAATGGAAATTGCCAGCTGTATTCTCCCAGCAATGGGGTTGTTGTTTCAAGCACCACCAGGCCCATCTATAGATCTCAGATTGTTTTGGTGATGTCCTTCACTCTGCTGTGGCCATTCAGTAATTAAATTCCAAATGTTAGAGTGTCCTGTCAGGGCTGCTCTGCTGCACTCTGGGATGGGGCTATCTGTATTTTAACTGTGGGCATTTAGTTAAACATTTAAAGTGGGGAATTTGTGTCGATGGATCCTCAAATTAATAGAGCTCTTCAATATAATACAGCCCCTGAAACTATTAGAGTACCTCAAACTAATACAGCCCCTCAAACTAATATGGGCCCTCAAACTAATACAGCCACTCAAACTAATATGGCCCCTCAAACTAATGCAGCCACTCAAACTAATATGGCCCCTCAAACTAATACAGTCCCTCAAACTAATACAGACCCTCAAACTAATAAAGCTCTTCAAACTAATAAAGCACCTGAAACTAATACAGTACCTCAAACTAATACAGCTCTTCAAACTAATGCAGCTCCTCAAATTAATACAGCTCCTGAAATTAATACAGCCCATCAAACTAATACAGCTCTCAAACTAGTACAGTACCTCAAACTAATACAGCCCCTCAAACTAATACAGTACATAGAAACATAGAAACATAGCAGAGAGGAGCAGGAGTAGGCCATTAAGCCCTTCGAGCCTGCTCCGCCATTCAATGAGATCATGGCTGATCATCCAAATTCAGTACCCTGTCCCTGCCTTCTCCCCATATCCCTTGATCCCTTTAGCTTCAAGAAATATATCCAACTCTTTCTTGAATATATTTAATGAACTGGCCTCCACTGCCCTCTGTGGCAGAGAATTCCACAGGTTCACTAATCTCTGGGTGAAGAAATTCCTCCTCATTTCAGTCCTAAATGGCTTACCCCTTATCCTTAGACTATGACCCCTCGTTCTGGACTCCCCGGCCATCCAAAACATCCTTCCTGCATCTAGTCTGTCCAGACCTGACAAAATTTTATAGGTTTCGATGAGATCCACTCTCAATCTTCTAAACCCCAGTGAGTATAAGCCCAATCGACACAATCTCTCCTCATATGTCATTCCTGCCATCCCAGGTATCAGCCTGGTGAATCTTCGCTGCACTCCCTGCATGGGAAGAATGTCCTTCCTCAGATAATGCGACCAAAACTGCACACAATACTCAAGGTGCGGTCTCACCAAGGCCCTGTACAACTGTAGCAAGACATCCTTGTTCCTGTACTCGAACCCTCTTGCTACAAAGGCCAGCATACCATTTGCCTTCTTAACCGGCTGCTGCACCTGCATGCTTACCTTCAGCGACTGGTGCACATGGACACCCAGGTCTCGTTGCACTTCCCCTTCTCCCAATCTATTGCCATTCAAATAATAATCTGCCTTCCTGTGTTTGCCACCAAAGTGGATAACATCACATTTATCCACATTATAGTGCATTTGCCATGCTTCTGCCCAATCACCCAACCTGTCCAAATCGTACTGGAGTTTCACGACATCCTCCTCACAGCTTATCCTCCCACCCAGCTTTGTGTCGTCTGCAAATTTGGAGATATTACATCCAATTCCCTCGTCCAGATCATTAATATATATTGTGAACAGCTGGGGTCCTAGGACCGATCCTCAAACTAATACAGCCCCTCAAATTTATAAACACCCTCAAACACATACAGACCCACAAACTAATGCAGCCCCTCAAACTAATACAGATCCTCAAACTAATACAGCCCCTCAATCTAATACAGCCCCTCAAACTAATGCAGCCACTCAAACTAATACAGATCCTCAAACTAATACAGCCCCTCAATCTAATACAATCGCTCAAACTAATGCAGCCACTCAAAATAATACAGCACCTCAATCTAACAGAGCCCCTCAAACTAATACAGCCCCACAAACTGGTACAGTACAGCAAACTAATACAGCCCCCAATCTCATACAGACCCTCAAACTAGTACAGTAACTCAAAATAACACAGCCCCTCAAACTAATACAGCCCCTCAAACTAATACAGCCCCTCAAACTAATACAGCCCCTCAAACTAATACAGCACCTCAAACTAATACTGCAACGCAAACTAATACAGCCCCTCAAACTAATACTGCAACGCAAATTAATACTGCAACGCAAACTAATACAGCCCCTCAAACTAATACAGCCCCTCAAACTAATTCTGCAACGCAAACTAATACAGCACCCACAAACTAATACAGCCCATCAAACTGATACTGCCCCTCAAACTAATACAGCCCCTCAACCTAATACAGAACCTCAAACTAATACAGAACCTCAAACTAATACAGTACCTCAAACTAATACAGAACCTCAAACTAATACAGCCCATCAAACTAATACAGCCCCTCAAACTAATACAGCTCCTCAAACTAATACAGCCCATCAAACTAATACAGCCCCTCAAACTAATACAGCTCCTCAAACTAATACAGCCCATCAAACTAATACAGACCCTCAAACTAATACAGCTCCTCAAACTAATACAGCCCATCAAACTAATACAGCCCCTCAAACTAATACAGCTCCTCAAACTAATACAGCCCATCAAACTAATACAGCCCCTCAAACTAATACAGCCCATCAAACTAATACAGCCCATCAAACTAATACAGCCCCTCAAACTAATGCAGCTCCTCAAACTAATACAGCCCATCAAACTAATACAGCCCATCAAACTAATACAGCCCCTCAAACTAATACAGCCCCTCAAACTACTACAGCTCCTCAAACTAATACAGCCCATCAAACTAATACAGCCCCTCAAACTAATGCAATACTTCAAACTAATACATCACCTCAAACTAATGCTGCCCCTCTAACTAACACAGCCACTCAACGTAATACAGCCCTTCAAAATACTACAGATCCTCAAACTAATACAGTACCTCAAACTAATACAGCCCCACGAACTAATACAGCACATCACACTAATACAGCCCCTCAAACTAATACAGTCCCTCAAGCTAATACAGCCCGTTAAACTAATACAGCCACTCAAACTAATACAGCACCTCAAACTAATAGAGTACCACACACTAACACAGCCCCTGAAACTGATACAGCCCCGCAAACTAATACAGCCTCTCAAACAAATACAGCACCTCAAACTAATAGAGTACCTCAAACTAATGCAGTCACTCAAACTAATACAGCTCCTCAAAATAATACAGCCCCTCAAACTAATACAGCCCATTAAACTAATACAGTACCTCAAACTAATACAGCCCCTCAAACAAATACATTCCCTCAAACTAATACAGCCCATCAAACTAATACAGCCCCTCAAACTAATGCAGCCACTCAAGCTAATACAGCCTCTACAAATTAACACAGTACCTCACACTAATACAGCCCCTCAAACTAATAGAGCCCCTCAAACTAATACAGCACCTCAAACTAATACAGTACCTCAAACTAATGCAGTCGCTCAAACAAATACCGCACCTCAAAATAATACAGCCCCTCAAACTAATACAGACCAACAAACTAATACAGCCCCTCAAACTTATACAGCCCCTCAAACTAATACAGCACCTCAAACTAATACAGTACCTCAAACTAATGCAGTCGCTGAAACTAATACAGCCCCTCAAACTTATACAGCCCCTCAAACTAATACAGCCCATCAAACTAATACAGCACCTCAAACTAATACAGTACCTCAAACTAATGCAGTCGCTGAAACTAATACAGCCCCTCAAACTTATACAGCCCCTCAAACTAATACAGCCCATCAAACTAATACAGCACCTCAAACTAATACAGCTGCTCAAACTAATACAGCCCCTCAAACTAATACAGTCCCTCAAACTAATACAGCTGCTCAAACTAATACAGCCCCTCAAACTAATACAGCCCCTCAAACTAATACAGTCCCTCAAACTAATACAGTCCCTCAAACTAATACTGCAACTCAAACTAATACAGCCCCTCAAACTAATACAGCCCCTCAAACTAATACAGTCCCTCAAACTAATACAGCCACTTAAACTAATACAGCTCTTCAACCTAATACAGCTCCTCAAATTAATACAGCCCCTCAAACTAATACAGCCCCTGAAACTAATAGAGTCCCTCAAACTAATACAGCCCCTGAAACTAATACAGCCCCTCAAACTAATAAATACCCTCAAACACATACAGCCCCTCAATGTAATACAGCCTCTGAAACTAATAGAGCCCCTCCGAAAAAGCACCCCCTCAAACAAATAAAATATCTCAAACTAATACAACCCCTCAAACTAATGCAGCCTCTCAAAATAATACAGCCACTCAATCTAGCACAGCCCCTCAAACTAATACAATACCTAAAATTAATATATCCCCTTAAACTAATACAGCCCCTCAAACTAACACAGAACCTCAAACTAATACAGCCCCGTGAACTAATACAGATCCTCAAACTAATCAGTTCTTCAAACTAACACAGCACCTCAAACTAATACAGCCCCTCAAACTAATGCAGGCTCTCAAATTAATGACAGTACCTCACACTAATACATCCCCTCAAACTAATACAGACCCTCAATCTAATACAGTACCTCACACTAATACAGCACCTCAAACTAATAAAGCCTCTCAAACTAATACAATACCTCAAACTAATACAGTCCTTAAATCTACTACAGCCCCTCAAACTAAAACAGCCTCTCAAATTAATGCAGTACTTCAAAATAATACAGATCTTGAAACTAGCACCGCCCCTCAAACAAATAAAGCCCCTCAATCGAATACAGCCCTTCAAACTAATACAGTACCTCAAACTAATACAAACTCTCAAACTAATACAGCCCCTCAAACTAATACAGACCCTCAAACTAATGCAGGCCCTCAAACTAATACAGAACATCAAATTAATACAGCCTCTGAACCTAATACAGTACCTCACACTAAAACATGCCCTCAAAACAAAACAGCCCCTCAAACTAATACAGCCTCTCAAAATAATACAGCCCCTCAAACTAATACAGCACCACAAACTAATGCAGTACCTCAAACTAATACAGCCCATCAAACTATTACAGCCCCTCAAAATAATACAGCCCCTCAAACTAATACAGTACCTCAAAATAATACAGATCCTCACACTAATACCGACCCTCAAACTGATAAAGCCCTTCAATCTAATACAGCCCCTCAAACTAATACTGCACCCTAATTTAATACAGCCCATCAAACAAATACAGACCCTCAAACTAATACAGCACCTCAATATAATACAGCACCTCAAACTAATACAGCCACTCAAACTAATACAGCCCCTCAAACTAATAGAGTAATACACACTAATACAGCCCCTGAAACTGATGCAGCCCCACAAACTAATACAGCCCCTCAAACTAATACAGCACCTCAAACTAATAGAGTACCTCAAACTAATGCAGTCGCCCAAACTAATTGTGGTGATTATTCTTTATGTTTAGTAAGAAGTATTGTAATTGGTTGTTTGTTTCCTGCCTTGAGATATATGCTGTAAACTCATTGGTGGTTGATGTCATGTGATTTGTGGTGGCCATCTTAAATTCAGTTCTTTCCAGTCATGGTTGGAGACTGGGCATGGAAGATGTGCTACAGGATTTTTTAAAGTTAATAAAGCCTAGATTAGAAAGGCAAATCTATTCTTTATTTCAATTTATTAACTTTATGTCAGAATGGAGCGATATCTTCAACCAGAACGATTCAACGCTGACCCTAATTCTGCAGGAGTGGATTATAAATGGAAACACTGGTATTGTACTTTTAAAAACTTTTTGGGTGTGTTGGATCAAGAGTCTCTAAATAAGCTGAATATGCTGATCAACTACATTGCTCTGGATGTGTATAAGTATATTTTGGACTGTAAAACTTACGAAGTGGCTATTTCTACATTGGAAAAGATTTTTGTTAAACCAAAGAATGAGGTATTTGCACGTCATCTTCTCTCTGCCCGTAGGCAGCAGGTGGGAGAATCTTTGGATACTTATTTACAAGCACTTCGGTGCCTGAGTGTTAACTGTAATTATAAGGCCGTGACGGCTGAAGAATATAAGGAAGAATCGGTACGGGATGTTTTTATTAATGGATTACTGTCTAGATCAACTCATCAGCGGTTGTTAGAAAATAAGACTTTGGATCTTAAGAGTGCTTTTGAGCAAGCTTCTACATTGGATGTGGCTCAGAGAAGTTCAGATTCTTATGCTCTTTTTAATCAGCCTGCGACTGTTGTTTCGGCAGTTCCGGATGAAAAGGAATTATGTGGACTTAATAGGAGTGGTTTACTAGATCCTGAAACAGTTTCTACTTCGGCGGCTGTTGCCCCTAGGATTCAGAAGTGTTATTTTTGTGGGAACATCCGGCACCCTCGTCTGAAGTGTCCTGCTCGGGAGGCTGTGTGTAGTAAATGCCGCAAGAGAGGTCATTACGCACGTGTGTGTAAATCATCAGGTTCAATTACCTCCTCTGTGACTATTCAGCCTTTTGATAGGGCGTTTATTGCATCAATTTCTGCTGCATTTGCTCATGGCTTAAACAAAGCTATAGTTACGGCCCAAGTTAATGGGTTGGAAGTGAAGGCCCTTATAGATACGGGCAGTACTGAGAGTTTTATAAGTCTTCAGTTTGCGAAGGAGAAGCATTTGAAAATTTCGCCTGTTACGTATCAGGTGTGTATGGCTCAGACAACTCTCACTTCACAAGTAGCTGGTTGTTGCCTTGTGAAATTGATTCTTCTAGGTAATACGTATACTGATATACGCCTATCTGTTTTGCCTAATCTCTGTGCGGATATTTTGATTGGTCATGATGTGCTTCAGTTACACGAGTCTCTCAGTCTTTCATTTGGAGGGACTAAGCCACCTTTATCTATTTGTGGATTACCCTCTTTATCCATTTCTCCATTATCACTGAACCTAGTTGTTCGCCTTGGCGGGCACAGGTAGTTGTCATGACTAATGAGAGATATAAGAAACGAATGGTGATAGACTATTCCCAAACTATTAATAGGTATACTCAATTAGATGCGTACCCTTTGCCTAAGATTGATGAGCTTATCAACAAAGTATCTCAGTATAAGGTTTTTAGCACAATTGACTTAAAGAGTGCTTATCATCAGATTCCTATTGTTAAGAAGGATCAACCATATACGGCCTTTGAGGCTGGTGGAAATCTGTATCAGTTTTGCCGAATACCATTTGGTGTTACTAATGGTGTTGCTTGTTTTCAACGGGCAATGGATGCTTTTATAAGTGATAACTCTCTCTCTGACACCTTTTCATACTTAGATGACATCACGGTGTGTGGCAAATCAAGGGTGGAGCATGATTCTAATTTAGATAGATTCCTTCAAGCTGCAGAAAAAGTTGGTTTAACTTTTAATAAAGAGAAGTGTATCTTTTCGACTACTGAGGTAAATCTATTGGGGTATATTATCTCGGGAAACAAGATTAAACCAGATCCAGAACGACTGCGACCATTGATTGATTTACCTTGTCCTACTAATTCTAAGGCTTTGCAACGAGTTGTTGGACTGTTTTCTTATTATTCTAATTGGATTGCAAATTTTTCACAGAAGACCCGGCCTCTTATTCGGGTTACGACATATCCTCTATCATGGGAGGCCAGGACGTGTTTTGATAATTTTAAAAAGGATATCCTTGGAGCAGTTGTGCATTCTATTGATGAGCAGGTTCCTTTTGTGATTGAGACAGACGCTTCTGATTTTGCAATTGGGGCTATTCTGAACCAAAATGGAAGACCTGTGGCCTTTTTCTCACGTACTTTGAACAATAGTGAAAAAAGACACTCCTCAATAGAGAAAGAGGCGTATGCAATAGTAGAAGCACTGCGTAAATGGAGACATTATTTATCGGGGCGACATTTTACGTTGGTAACTGATCAAAAGTCTGTGTCCTTTATGTTTGATGTCAAACATTTTGGAAAGATCAAGAATGATAAAATAATGAGGTGGAGGATTGAGTTGGCATGTTACCATTTTGATATAGTTTATCGTCCGGGGAAGGATAATATTGCTGCTGATGTGCTGTCGAGGGCTTATTGTTCTTTGATTCACGGAGATACGCTTATTAATCTTCACAATGCCTTATGCCATCCTGGGGTTACGAGGATGATACACTTCGTACGCAGTAAGAATTTGCCCTTTTCAGTTGAAGACATCAAGTGGATGACTTCATCATGTTCTATCTGTGCTCGGTGTTAACCGAATTTCTTTAAACCTCAACGAGCTCATCTTATAAAGGCTACTTCTCCTTTTGAACGTTTGAGCGTCGATTTTAAGGGGCCTCTTCCTTCAACTACTCAAAACCGATATATATTTACTGTTGTGGATGAGTTTTCAAGGTTCCCTTTTGCTTTTCCTTGCGCAGATGTATCAGCTGCTACAGTTATCAAATGTCTGACTCAACTTTTTGTCATCTTTGGGATGCCTGCGTATATCCATTCGGATCAGGGAAGTTCTTTTAAGTCTTCCCAGTTGAAGGAATACCTTCAGAGTCGGGGAATTTCTACTAGCAGAACTACCCCGTATAATCCCCAGGGTAATGGACAGTGCGAACGATACAATGGGGTGATCTGGAAGGCAGTTATGTTGGTTTTGACATCCCGGAACCTTAAGAATACACAGTGGGAAATGGTACTGCCTGATGCCCTGCATTCCATTAGATCATTGCTTTCAACGGCTACTAATGTGACCCCCCATGAAAGGCTCTTTAACTATCCGCGGAGATCTACTATGGGATATTCGGTACCTTCATGGCTTACTATGCAGGGACCTGTGCTGCTTCGATGCCATGTTAGATTGTCAAAATATGATCCTTTAGTGGAGGAGGTGGAGCTGTTGGAGGCAAATTCCCAATATGCTCATATTCGATTCCAAGATGGGAAAGAAAGTACCGTTTCAATTAAAGACTTGGCTCCTTGTGGTCGCCAGCCCTCTTCTGAGGCTATTAACAATAGTCATGATTCAGATAATGTGGATGCTGTTACAGATACTATGAATATTTCCAATCCGATTGCAGATAATTATACTTCTATTAGTCAGCCTTTGATGGATGTTCATGACCGTCCCAGTTTACCTCCTGATGGGATTTCTAATCCGGAAACCGTTGAAAATCGGGATATGGATAGCCTTCCTGCAGAAGATACTTCTGTGTCTCCTGGTGTGGGAGGGCAAGGAATTTCACCAAGGTTAAGAAGGTCGACACGAACAAGATATCCAGTCGACCGATTGAAAATGGACTTTTAAATTGATAGTAATGTTTTAAAATTGTTGAAATATTATATTATATTGTTTTAGTTGAGAGATACTTAATACTTATGTGCAATGTTACTATTTGTTGTTGCTCATTTAGTATTGTGTCATGTTGAATAGTTTTATTTTTGTCTGTGCATAGTTTTAGTTGTAAATAATTAATAATAAATTGTAAAGGTTATTTAGGTTGGAGTATCTTTTAAAAGGAGGGGTGAATGTGGTGATTATTCTTTATGTTTAGTAAGAAGTATTGTAATTGGTTGTTTGTTTCCTGCCTTGAGATATATGCTGTAAACTCATTGGTGGTTGATGACATGTGATTTGTGGTGGCCATCTTAAATTCAGTTCTTTCCAGTCTTGGTTGGAGACTGGGTGTTGAAGATGTGCTACAGGATTTTTTAAAGTTAATAAAGCCTAGATTAGGAAGGCAAATCTATTCTTTATTTCACTAATACAGCTCCTCAAAATAATACAGCCCCTCGAACTAATACAGCCCCTCAAACTAATACAGTCCCTCAAACTAATACAGCCCCTCAAACTAATACAGCCCTTCAAACTAATACAGCCACTCAAACTAATACAGCCCCTCAAACTAATAGAGTAACACGCACTAATAGAGCCCCTGAAATTAATACAGCCCCGCAAACTAATACAGCTCCTCAAACTAATACAGCACCTCAAACTAATACAGTACAACAAACTAATGCAGTCGCTCAAACTAATACAGCTCCTCAAAATAATACAGCCCCTCGAACTAATACAGCCCCGCAAACTAATACAGTCCCTCAAACTAATACAGTCCCTGAAACTAATACAGTCCCTCAAACTAATACAGCCCCTCAAACTAATACAGCCCCTCAAACTAATACAGCACCCTCAAACTAATACAGCCCCTCAAACTAATACAGCTCTTCAACCTAGTGCAGCCCCTCAAATTAATACAGCCCCTCAAATTAATACAGCCCCTCAAACTAATACAGCCCCTCAAACTAATACAGCCCCTGAAACTAATACAGCCCCTCAAACTAATAAGATTATAAGAGCATAAGAAATAGGAGCAGAAGTAGGCCAATCGGCCCCTCGAGCCTACTCCACCATTCAATAAAATCATGGCTGATCTGATCCTAACCTCAAATCCACTATCATGCTACATCCCTCCCAAACCCATGTGATCTCCTGGGAGAGGAGAAAAACCAGGTAAAAAAACCAATGGCCAATTTTGGGAGAAAAAAATCTGGGAAATTCCTCTCCGACCCATCTAGGCGATCGAAACTCATCCAGGAGATCACTGTCCCTATATCTTCTACAGTACTTACTGTGATAAAAATAACAACTTCCGGGAAGTTATGTCATCACTTCCTGTGAACTGTGAACTATGAACTATGAACTGTGTACATACCTCACTTCCTGTCATGTGTCACTTCCTGTTGGACTGGTATAAATACTGGTCTGTTCAGTTTTGTAAGAGGCTTCTACCAGAGGCATGGTAAAGACCTCTCTTGTATATAGTGTGTTTATAAGTTACTTAAAGCTTACTTTAAAGTTACTTGATGGTAAGCCTCCTTTTTCTTACATCAATTTAAGTAACTTAGTATTTACACTCACAAATACTAGACCTTCGGACAAACTCAGAATTAAGGATCCAGGGAACCACCCATCATGGAGAAAATCCTTAGACCTATTCGTCTGGACTTGGACCCGAATGCACCAGCAGCTGGCAGGGTATGGAAGCATTGGTACCGTACTTTTGAGAATTTTCTGGATGAATGTGAAGCGGATGCTCCTGCTAGATTGAAGATACTTATCAATTATGTGACCCCAAAAGTGTTCGAATATGTTGATGAATGGGATAATTACAATGAGGTGATTCGGGCACTTAAGAAACTGTATGCCAAGACCCCAAATGAGGTCTATGCTAGACATCTACTGGCCACAGCCCGACAAGGGCCAGGGGAATCAATTGATGAATTCCTGCAAGAACTTCGCAGGCTCAGCGTAGATTGTAACTTTCAGGCAGCCTCAGCTGAGCTGTACCGCCAAGAAATGATTCGTGATGCTTTCATCTGCGGGATTGCCTCTCCATTTATACGCCAGCGTCTACTAGAAAGTAAAACACTTGAGCTACAAAAAGCTTTTGACCTAGCTTGTTCACTGGATTTGGCAAAGAGAAATGCAGACCTCTATCAGCTGCCCAGATCTCGATCTGCTGCTGTAGCTGCAACCAGACAATTCAAGCGGTCTCAGGTGAACCCTATCATGGGGGAATCTAATTCTGATAATTCTGATGAAGAAGAGGAGGACGACCCCACTTTAGCAGCCTCTTGGCAATCTAGGAAGGAATGCTTCTTTTGTGGAGATGCTTTTCACCCTAGGAAAACCTGCCCTGCTCGCAATGCAATCTGCAGTTATTGCGGGAAAAAAGGACACTTTGCTAAAGTTTGCCTATCAAGGGCCTCTACGAGGGCCAATCCAGCTAAGGCCTACCGAACTGCCCCAATTAGGGCCTATCAAGATGCTCCAGCTAGGACCTATCAAGCTTCCTCTCGAGCTCTCTCCCGAAGAAGCACACCGAGAGTTTTAGCCACTCTCTGTGCAACGACACCAATTACAGCTGCTTGCCCACAGAACCTGTCTCATGCAGCCACAAAAATTTCAATTAAAGGGCATACCTTAGATGCCTTAATTGACTCAGGAAGTACTGATAGTTTCATTAAGGAACAGATTGTTGCGAAATTGAAACTACATGTCTTCCCATCGGACCAGGCAATTGCGATGGCCCAGTCATCACTTAATACCAGAATCTCCGGCTTTTGTGTTGTTGATATGACACTTCATGGTCGTATGTATCCCTCCACCCGACTTTCGGTGCTCAAGGACTTATGTAGTGATCTCCTCTTAGGACTGGACTTCCAAAAACAGCATAAGAAACTCACCATTGAGTTTGGTGGATCCAAACCCGGACTTACTATTTCTAATATACCGTCTAAATTACCATTTTGTGCATTATCAGCAGCTTCACTTGATGAACCCTCATTATTTGCCAGTATTCCGCCTCAATGCCAACCGATAATAACGAAATTGCGGCGCTTTAATCAGGAAGACCAATCTTTTATTGCGGCTGAAATCTCTCGACTTCTAGCAGAGGATATCATTGAACCATGTTCGTCGCCCTGACGGGCTCAAGTCGTCATTGTCAAGAACCCTCTAAAACCTCACAAACAGCGACTATGCATCGATTATTCGCAAACCATCAATCAATATACCGACTTGGACGCCTACCCATTGCCACGCATTGATGATATGGTTAATAAACTGGCCGAATACAAAGTGTTCTCAACTTACGATTTAAAAAGTGCCTATCATCAGTTACCCTTGAAGGTCTCAGATAAGCAGTACACAGCCTTTGAGGCTAATGGACGGCTGTACCAATTTCGTCGCCTCCCATTCGGGGTTACTAATGGAGTGGCTGTCTTTCAACGGGCAATGGATGGCCTGGTTAAGCAGGAAAACCTAAGGGACACTTTTCCCTATCTTGATAACATTACCATTGCAGGTCACGATCAACAGGAACACGACTCCAACCTCCAAAAATTTCGGGATGCCCTCCATCGCCGTAATTTGACCCTGAATGAATCCAAATCTGTTGAGTCGCAACCGACCATCAACATCCTTGGCTACTGCGTAGGCAATGGTATCATTAAGCCAGACCCAGAAAGACTTCGCCCGCTCCAAGAGCTCCCGTCACCTAAGAATCCGGCTTCTTTACGTCGGGCTCTCGGTCTGTTTGCATACTACGCTAAATGGATTCCTCATTTTTCGGACAAAATCCAACCCTTGCTGCATGCCAGATCATTTCCACTGGGAACAGCGGCTGTTGCAGCCTTTAACCTTCTCAAAAAACAGTTGGAGGAAGCGGCTCTTCACTCCATTGATGAGAATCTCCCTTTCGTGGTTGAATGTGATGCCTCGGAGGTGGCGATCTCGGCTACTCTGAATCAGGAAGGTCGTCCTGTAGCATTTATGTCCAGGACCTTACAAGGTGCCGAGCTACATTATCCTCCGGTTGAGAAAGAAGCCACAGCCATCATCGAGGCAGTACGGAAGTGGAACCATTTTCTAGCTCGCCAGCACTTTACATTGATCACGGACCAACGATCAGTCGCCTTCATGCTCGATAATCGAAAACGAACCAAAATTAAGAATAATAAAATACAACTTTGGAGGATGGAACTGGCCTCTTTTGGTTATACCATTCTCTATCGGCCTGGCAAGGAGAATGTGGCCCCGGACACCCTCACACGGGCATTCTGCTCCACTATGTCATCCTCCACCCTCATGGATGTCCACAATGGTTTGTGTCATCCTGGCGTTACGCGCATGCTACATTTCGTACGATCACGGAATCTCCCTTTTTCCACTGGAGATGTAAAGAAAATATGCTCAGAATGCCGGCTTTGTGCGGAATTAAAACCTCAGTTCTTCCGCCCCTCAGATGGTATACTCATACATGCAACCCAACCGATGCAACGACTTAGCATCGATTTTAAGGGCCCAGTGCCCTCTTCAACTCGGAACACATATTTGCTCACCATGATCGACGAATATTCACGTTTTCCGTTTGCCTTCCCCTGCTCCAATATGCTGGCGTCCACAGTAATCTGCTGCCTTGAGCAGGTATTTTCTCTCTGTGGCATGCTGGCTTATATTCACTCAGATCGGGGTCCATCCTTTATGTCGAGGGAACTCAAGGACTACCTCTCAGAACGGGGAATTGCTACAAGCAAAACAACACCATACCATCCCATCGGAAATGGGCAGGTAGAGAGGTATAACGGTATCATCTGGAATTCCGTACGTCTCGCTTTAAGATCTCGGGGCCTACCAGACCAGCAATGGGAAACAGTGCTTCCGGATGCATTGCACTCTATACGGTCCCTGCTTTCTACAGCCACAAATACTACACCTCATGAGCGGTTCTTTGGATTCCAGCGTCGCTCAGCTCATGGGACATCACTCCCGTCATGGCTAACTACTCCTGGACCTGTATTACTCTGAAGATACGTTCGGACGTCTAAAAATGACCCTCTTGTAGACGAGGTCGAACTAACCGATGCCAACCCCACCTATGCAAACATACGATATTCCGACGGCCGAGAATCTACCGTATCATTACGGGATCTGGCTCCCTGCCCACCAGGACCTAGTGGGACATCGGGTGATGGCATTTCACCAGGAAACTCTTGGGACCTATCGGGTACCCCTCTCCAGGATCCTGATCGGACACCAACTAGCTTGGTGCCAGTAGAACCCCGTGCTCAAGGTTGCGACCCTCCCAGTACCACGCATGAAAGTACTGGTCCGCCACAGACCAGCTCTGCACCTCCCTCTGAACAGAGGCAGTCTGACTTTGAACCTATTGGGGCTCGTACTCGAAGCCATGATCTCCCCGACCCTTCACAGGGCAATCCAGGCCAAACGGACTCTGGCCAATGGCCAACCGCATGTAAGCGGACCAGTGACCCTCTACGACGGGAATCCAAATGGGTGCGACTCTTCCTTGTTCGGCGGCTGCGGACCAAATGGTAGACCACAGCCTCCTAAACCTGCAGGAGGGAAGAATGTGATAAAAATAACAACTTCCGGGAAGTTATGTCATCACTTCCTGTGAACTGTGAACTGTGAACTATGAACTATGAACTGTGTACATACCTCACTTCCTGTCATGTGTCACTTCCTGTTGGACTGGTATAAATACTGGTCTGTTCAGTTTTGGAAGAGGCTTCTACCAGAGGCATGGTAAAGACCTCTCTTGTATATAGTGTGTTTATAAGTTACTTAAAGCTTACTTTAAAGTTACTTGATGGTAAGCCTCCTTTTTCTTACATCACTTACCTTCTGTAAAAGGTGATCTCCACCCGAGCCAGGAACAGGAATAGAAGCATCTCCTGAAATCTAACACGTAATTAGATGCAAGAAGTAGGAGTAGAACCAGGCTACATGGCCCCTGGGCCCGTTCCGTTACCCACAGGGCCATGACCGTTCCAAACATAGACTCGTGTCCAATTTCCTGCCCGCTCCCCGTAACCCCTAATTCCATTTACTTCTAAGAAACTGTCTATTTCTGTTTTAAAATTATTTAATGATGTAGCTTCCACAGCTTTCTGGGGCAGCAAATTCCACAGACCTACTACCCTCTGAGTGAAGAAGTTTCTCCTCATCTCAGTTTTGAAAGAGCAGCCCCTTATTCTAAGATTATGCCCCCTAGTTCTAGTTTCACCCATCATTGGGAACATCCTCACCACATCCACCCGATTAAGCCCCTTCACAATCTTATGGCCTAGAAATTGGGTATAGCCCAGCTTGAGGCGTTAGAACTGGCGGAGCGCTAAGTTTATAGCCAGACGAAAGTTATCGCTGCCTGGCGAGATATTGGGTTGCATCATTCCCAAAGGGGATTGAGACGCTAATTCAGCCATTGCACGGTGCTCCTAAGGCGCAAAAGTTCAGGCGCTACTCAATATTGACGCGGACGGGCGCAGCGCAGGTGACCTCAATTACGGGAAACCACGAGACTTCCAGGTGCCGGCCGGCTCTTAAAGGGGTGGGTCAGTCAGCCTGAGCTTCAACAACCAACGCCCTGCAGGCCTCAGAATCGGCACTCGCCCTTGTCTGCCGTTACAAACTTGTTCAGCATGGAGAAGGCTAGACAGAGAGCAGAGCGCTTCAGCACTGAGGCTCTGGATCACTTGGTGGCTGCAGGTGAGCGCCGTCGAGATGTCCTGTATCCGGACAATGGCAAGAGGCCGAATCAGAACGCTTACCGACGATCTTGGAGGGAGGTTGCTGTGAGGGTCAACTCCAGCAGCATGGCGACCAGGACCCCTGTTCAGTGCAGGAAGAAATTCAACGACCTCACACGGATCGTTAGGGTGAGTGATGGTTTAGCAAACTTCTGATTCCCTCCATCTGCAGCTGACTTCGGGCACCCTGTTGCAATGATGCCCCAATGGCCACCTGTCAGCATGCACCCATGGCCCTTTCTGGGCACACACATGGACAGATGTCTCAAGGCCTCATGTAAGGGCTCTTGCACCATGGGGGGCATGTGATGATCTCTCAAGGCCTCATGTAAGTGCTCTTGCACCATGGGGGGCATGCGATGATCTCTCAAGGCCTCGTGTAAGGGCTCTTGCACCATGGGGGGCATGCGATGATGTCTCAAGGCATCATGTTACAGAACTTCCCCTTCTTTCCCCTGCAGTCCAAGCTGGCGATGATCCGAAAGGAGCAGCGTCGAACCGGTGACGGACCTCCACAAGTGATCACTCTCACGGATCTGGAGGAGAGAGTACCAGATACTTGGAGGACCTCTGTCTGGTCCTCTGACCACTGCATCTGCCGACCCCATTTCCGACAGCGAGGGTAAGACTCTCACCTTTTTCACATGTTGCCTTCCACTTGGTCCCCCCGCCAGCATGCTTCCTCAGTGTGCAGCCATGTCAGAGCCTTGCCGCAATCTGGCATGCCTTTCAGCAAACCTATCCTTTTGTTCAAGCCACTTTTCCACCTCGCAGTTTCAGATGAAGCAGCACCAACTCGGGCTCAACGCACTGAAGCTGCCAGTGCCAGTGCCACCGGAGGTGAGGACCAGGAGGAATCCGGACCAGCCATTGCAGAATCCGGGGAGCGGACACATCTACAGACTGGGGATAGTAGTCCCCTGGAGGGGAGGGGGGATGCTCTGAGGATGAACCAGTTGCCGGACCAAGCGGCATGGAGCAACGCACGGGGGAAAGGCAAGTTCGGCCACCGTCTCCCTGGAGGGCAAGGCAGGTAGTGATGTCTGCTGCACAGAGTGCTGATGAGGTACGTCGCCTGGCTGAGATGAGCAAACAGGCCCGGCTGAGACACACGGAGCTGATGGCTGCAGTCGAGAAGATGCCTGAGTCAATAGATTTATTGGCTAAGATTATGTTGGACTTCGGGGCAACAATGGAGAGGACTCTCCAGGGCTTTGGGGCAACAATGAACAGGACTCTCCAGGTCTTCGGGGCAACAATGGACAGGTCTATCCAGGGCTTCGGGGCAACAATGGCCAGGACTATCCAGGGCTTCGGCCCAACAATGGAGAGGACTGTCCACGGCTTTGAGTCAGCTATGGAAAGGACTGTTCAGGGCTTCGGACAATCCCTGGAAAGGTCTGTCCACGGCTTGTCCGAGGCAGTGGAGCGGTCGGCACCAGCCTTGTATGAAGCAATGGGAAGAACTGTCCAGGCCTTCTCCGAAGCACTGGCACCTGGCACACAGGTCCTCACTGTTGCCACGCAGTCACTTGCTGGGCTCCTCCACACCCAGATTGACGCAACGCGATCTCTCACTGTAGCCACCCTCTCTGCATCAGTTAGGATCACCCCGGGCCCTTCCAGTCCCATACAAGGCCAGGAATCAGTGGAGCATGCGATTGTGGCGGATGAGCCGAGCTGCTCCCCTCAGATAGCCAGTGTGTCGTCCGACCATGGTGCAGGTGTCCTCTCTCGTAAGGAGACCATTGCACCTGCCAGCACTGGGACGCCTGCATTGCAGCTGCCACCAACTGCAGGCCACACTGCTTCCAGCCATGGTCACATCAAGCATCCTGCGTCCGCACCCTCCAAGCCCAGAGGTCGGCCAGGCCGTCCCTCAAGGGCTTCTGCACTTCCAGACAGTCCGCAGGCGTCCCCCAGCCTTGAGGCCACCACTGGGGTCCAATTACGTAGGAGCAGCAGGGAGGGAAGGGGCCAGGCGTGAAAGAGAAGTCGTTCTCCCTCAAGGGGCCAGTTGTAGAGGGAAGTGCTGAGACGTTTGTTTGTCCAAATTCAAGGACACCCTCACCTGTTGTTATATTTGCAGATGGTTTTTTGAGTTTTGCGGCTTTGCCGAAGAGTTCACAGTTATTATGAAAGTTATGGTTTCTGTTGACATTACGTTGTTTAGCTGTAATGAAAGACTTTTGTGCCAATAAACAAAAGTTTCAATGTGGCATGGTGCATGTGACTAGTTTCAGTGATGCTGGCATTCAGAGGCCGTCAAACATCCAAAGTGCACATGAGTTAAGACTCTCATCATTCCGCCACAGGGGTCTCGACACGAGTCCAGATGAGCCTCTGACGTATGGCCCTTCCACTTTCAGCAGGCCTTCCATCTTCCTCGTCCTCCTCCACCTGCTCTTCCTCCTCCTCCTCCTCTGCCTCCTCCTCCTCCGCCTGCTCTTCCTCCTCCTCCTCCTCCTCCTCTCCGCCTCCTCCTCCTCTGCCTGCTCTTCCTCCTCCTCCTCCTCTGCCTCCTCCTCCTCTGCCTGCTCTTCCTCCTCTTCCTCCTCCTCCTCCGCCTCCTGCTCCTCCACCTGCTCTTCCTCCTCCTCTTCCTCCGCCTCCTCCTCCTCCTCCGCCTGCTCTTCCTCTTCCTCCTCCTCCTCATCCTCCTCCTCCTCCGCCTGCTCTGCTGGTTGTTGAGGGACAGCTGGGATTGGCTGGGTGCATCGATTCGCCAAGTTGTGGAGCATGCAGCAGACGACGATGATGTGTCCCACTTGCTGCGGCGAGTACTACAGGGATCCCCCCGAATGTTCCAGACATTGGAAACGCTTTTTGACGACACCAATAGTGTGCTGTTTACTGTGCCTGGTCGCCTGATGGCCGCTGCTGATCAGCTCTTCTGCTGGGGTGTCGGCCACACGGAGTGTTGTCATCAGCCATGGCCAGAGAGGATAGCCCTTGTCCCCAGTAAGCCAGCCTCGTCTTCGAGGCAACCCCTCAAAAAGGTTACAAATTGAGGTCAACCGCAGGATAAAGGCACCGTGGCTGCCTGGGAAATGCACGGTGACTGCCATGATAATTTGGCGGTGGTCACAGACCAGCTACATGTTGAGGGAGTGGAACCCCTTGCGGTTGCAGAAGTCCTAAGGATGATGGCATGGGGCCCTCAAAGCCACGTGTGTGCTGTCACTCGCCCCCTGCACCATGGGGAAGTCTGCAATAGAAGCGACACCCTGCGCGCACTCCGCCTGCTTCTGCAGGTTCAGAGGGAAGGTCAAGAATTGACACCTTCGCCTATAAAGGGCATCTGTAACTTGCCGGATGCAACAGTGGACTGCAACCTGAGCGACAGTCGCAATGTCCCAATGGCTGACGGAAAGGATCCATTGGCATAAAAATTCAGGCCATCAGTCAGTTTAGCGATCACGGACAGAGAGGTTCTGCAGCGTTCACGCGGCTGCAGATCCTGACCAAGCAGGTGGCACAGATCAGTAACAATGTCCCTCCAGAATCGGAGCCTTCGCAAACACTGCTCCTCCGACATGTCAAGGTTTCTCACCTGCTGCCTAAAGACCCTCGCAGCTTCCCGTCGGATTGGCCGACCTCCATTGCCCCTCCTCCTTCTGGCCAATCCTGGCCCTCTCTCCCGCCATCTCTCTGCCCCTTCACAGTGTTGGGCGATGAGACCATCTCCCTCCAAAGAAGCTCCAATTCCGATGCCAGTTGGTCAAAAGGCTTTTAGGTGTAGTGCTGCAAGTGCTTCGGACAAGTTTGAAGGTCTCAAGTACTCTAAAGCTAAATTCCCAGAACTCCGCTCCACATTAGCTCGCCAACTCTCTCCAGCAATGATCGCAATGAGCAGGCCAAGTGGCTGTTGATTCTGCACTAGAGCTGTCCCCTTTAAATAGCGACCTCTACTCCGAGAAGGGCCTGTTAGCCCTCCCTCGAACTGTCACTAATAGCGCTGGGCGTTAAGGCTCCGGGCGCCACCCAATATGCGCTCAGGCACTCCTAAAAGGCGTTGAACACTGAAATGACGTCATGATCTGCTTGCGCTCGCAGGCGTGCGCAAACACTTAGCGCAGGCGCTAAATGTATAGTCAATATCTGAGTTGTCGCTATCTTCATAGCGAACGCCCCAACATAGGGTATCGCCCCAATTCTAGGTCTCTTTAGGCGCTCAGCGCCAGCGCTACCAACCGAATTTCTAGGCCTATATGTTTCAATAAGATCGCCTCTCAGTCTTCTGAACTCCAAAGAGTAGAGTCCCAATCTACTCAACCTCTCCTCATACGTCCAGCCCCTCATCCCCGGGATTAACCAAGTGAACATTCTTTGTACTGACTCGAGAGCAAGTATGTCTTCTCTTAAGTATGGACACCAAAACTGTATGCAGTATTCCAGGTGTGGTCTCACCAATACCTTGTACAACTGCAACAATACCTCCCTGTTTTTATATTCTATCCCCCTAGCAATGAAAGCCAACATTCCATTGGCCTTCTTGATCAATTGCTGTACCTGCATACTATCTTTTGGAGTTTCATGCACCAGGACCCCCAGGTCCCTTTGTACTACAGTACTTTCCAGTTTCTTGCCAATAAGATAATAACTTGCTCTATGATTTTTCCTGTCAAAGTGCATAACCTCACACTTTCCAGTATTATATTCCATCTGCCAAATCTCTGCCCACTTACTTAGCCTGTCTATGTCCCTTTGAAGGTTTTTTATGTCATCTTCACTCACTACATGCCTTCCCATCTTTGTATCATCTGTAAACTTTGATATGTTACACTCAGTCCCCTCCTCCAAATCATTAATATAGATTGTAAAGAGTTGGGGACCCAGCACTGACCCCTGCGGAACACCACTAGTTACTGATTGCCAGTCTGAGAACGAACCATTTATCCCAACTCTCTGCTTGCTGTTTGTTAGCCAATCCTCCACCCATGCCAGAATATTACCCCCATCCCATGATTTTTTATCTTCAGCAATAATCTTTTGTGTGGCACCTTTTCAAATGTCTTTTGGAAGTCTAAATACACAACGTCCACTGGTTCCCCTTTATCCACCCTGTATGTTACTTCCTCAATGAACTCAAGCAAATTTGTCAAACATGACTTCCCCTTCATAAAACCATGCTGACTTTGTCCTATTCAATTATGTTTATCCAAATGTCCCGTTACTGTCTCCTTAATAATGGACTCTAAAATTTTACCAACCACAGATGTTAGGCTAACAGGTCTATAGTTTCCAGCCTTCTGCCTACTACCCTTTTTAAATAAGGGTGTTACATTAGCAGTTTTCCAATCTGCTGGGACCTTTTCTGAGTCCAGTGAGTTTTGGAACATTATTACCAATGCATCCACAATCCCTACCGCCACTTCCCTCAAGGTCCTAGGATGTAAGCCATCAGGTCCAGGGGATTTATCCGCCTTGAGTCCCATTATTTTACGAAGTACCACTTCCTTAGCGATTTTAAACGTTTTTAGCTCCTCCCTCCCTAGAGCCCCCTTTTTATCCAGTGTTGGGATATTCTTAGTGTCCTCTACCGTAAAGACTGATACAAAATAATTGTTCAGGGTTTTTGCCATCTCCATGTTTCCCACCATTAATTTACCGGTCTCATTCTCTAAGGGACCAACATTTACTTTAGTCACGCTTTTCCTTTTTATATAACTATAGAAACTTTTGCTATCTGTTTTTATATTTTTTGCTAATTTACTTTCATAATCTATCTTCCCTTTCTTAATCAATCTTTTAATTATTTTTTCTGTCTTTTAAAGACTTCTCAACCTTCTATCCTCCCAGTAGATTTGGCCACCTTATATGCCGTTGTTTTTTGTCGGATACCACCCTTAATTACTTTACTTAGCCACGGATGGCTATCTTTTATCTTGCACCCTTTTTTCCTCAGTGGAATATATATTTTTTTGGAAGTTGTAAAATAACTCCTTAAATGTACACCACTGATCATGTACTGTCTTACCCTTTAATCTATTTTCCAAGTCCACTCTAATCAATTCCGCTCTCATAACTTCATAGTCTCCTTTATTGAAGCTCAGCACGCTTGTTTGAGATCCAACCTTCTCACCCTCTAATTGAATATGGAATTCAACCATGTTATGGTCAGTCATTCCAAGGGGATCCTTTACTAGGACATGTTTAATTAATCCTGTCTCATTACACAGGACCAAATCTGAGGTTGCTTGCCCCCTGGTCGGTTCAATTACATAATGCTCAAGAAACCCATCCCTAATACATTCAATGAACTCATCCTCAAGGCTGCCCTGCCCAATTTGAGTTGTCCAGTTAATATGATAGTTAAAATCCCCCATAATTATAGCTGTTCCCTTATTACAAGCCTCAACTATTTCCTGATTAATACTCCGTCCCTCAGAGTTGCAACTGTTCAGAGGCCTATAGACTATGCCCACTAGTGGTTTTTTTCCCCTTATCATTCCGTATCTCCACCCAAACACACTATCCTGATCCTTTGACCCAATATAATTTCTCTGCATTACAGTGATTCCTTCCTTTATTAATATAGCCACCCCACCCAATATCATTTCTCTGCATTATTGTGATTCCTTCCTTTATTAACATAGCCACCCCACCTCCCCTTCCTTCCTGCCTGTCCTTCCTGATTGTTAAATAACCCGGTATATTTGATTCCCAGTCATGGTCATCCTGCAGCCATGTTTCTGTAATGGCCACAAGATCATACCCATATGTAGTTATTTGTGCCGTTATCTGGTCCATTTTGTTACGAATGCTACGTGCATTCAGATAAAGAACTTTCAAATATGTTTTGTGATATTTATTCCTGATTTTTCCCCTTTTACTCCATACCTTCTGTCCCTTCCTGACACGCTCTGTTTTTTAATTCCCCCACTGCTACCTAAGTCTATGACCTTCTCCGTAGTCATTTTTATTATTTGCTCTCGAGAAACCTCCCCCCCAACTAAATGCAGCCCCTCAAACTAATACAGCCCCACAAACTAACAGAGGCCCTCAAAATAATACAGCCATTCAATCTAGCACAGCCCCTCAAACTAATACAGTACCTAAAATTAATACATCCCCTCAAAATAATAGAGCCCCTCAAAATAATAGAAATCTTCTAACTAATACAGCCCCTCAAACTAATACAGCACCTCAAACTAATACAGCCCCTCAAACTAATACAGCACCTCAAACTAATACAGTACCTCAAAGTAATAGAGCCCCTCGAACTAATACAGCACCTCACACTAATATAGCCCCTCAAACGAATACAGTCCCTCAAACTAATACAGCCCATTAAACTAATACAGCCACTCAAACTAATACAGCCCCTCAAACTAATTGATCACCGCACACTAATACAGCTCCTCAAATTCATACAGCCCCTCAAACTAATACAGCCCCTGAAACTAACACAGCCCCTCAAACTAATAAATGCCCTCAAACACATACAGCCCCTCAATGTAATACAGCCTCTGAAACTAATAGAGCCCCTCAAAATAAAGCACCCCCTCAAACTAATACAATACCTCAATCTAATACAGCCCCTCAAACTAATAAGAACATAAGAACATGAGAAATATGAGCAGGAGTAGGCCAATCGGCCCCTCGAGCCTGCTCCACCATTCAATAAGATGATGGCTGATCTGATCCTAACCTCAAATCCACTATCACTCTACATCCCTCCCGAACCCATGTGATCCCCTGGGACAGGCGAAAAACCAGATAAAAAATCCAATGGCCAATTTGGGAGAAAAAAATCTGGGAAATTCCTCTCCGACCCATCTAGGCAATCGAAACTCATCCAGGAGATCACTGTCCCTATATCTTCTACAGTACTTACCTTCTGTAAAAGGTGATCTCCACCCCAGCCAGGAACAGGAACAGAAACATCTCCTGAAATCTAATACATAACTGGACGCAAGAAGTAGGAGAAGAACCGGGCTACATGGCCCCTGGGCCCGTTCCGTTACCCACAGGGCCATGACGGTTCCGAACATAGACTCATGTCTAATTTTCTGCCTGCTCCCCGTAACCCCTAATTCCCTTTACTTCTAAGAAACTGTCTATTTCTGTTTTAAATTTATTTAATGATGTAGCTTCCACAGCTTTCTGGGGCAGCAAATTCCACAGACCTATTACCTTCTGAGTGAAGAAGTTTCTCCTCATCTCAGTTTTGAAAGAGCAGCCCCTTATTCTAAGATTATGCCCCCTAGTTCTAGTTTCACCCATCATAGGGAACATCCCCATCACATCCACCCGATCAAGCCCCTTCACAATCTTATATGTTTGAATAAGATCGCCTCTCATTCATCTGAACTCCAAAGATTAGAGTCCCAATCTACTCAACCTCTCCTCATACATCCGCCCCCTCATCCCCGGGATTATCCGAGTGAACCTTTTTTGTACTGACTCAAGAGCAAGTATATCTTTTCTTAAGTATGGACACCAAACTGTATGTAGTGTTCCAGGTGCGGTCTCACCAATACCTTGTACAACATCAACAATACCTCCCTGATTTTATATTCTATCCCCCTAGCAATAAAAGCCAACATTCCATTGGCCTTCTTGATTATTTGCTGCACCTGCATACTAACTTTTTAAGTTTCGTGCACCAGGACCCCCAGATGCCTTTGTACTACAGTACTTTCCAGTTTCTTGCCATTAAGATAATAACTTGCTCTATGATTTTTCCTGCCAAAGTGCATAACCTCACACTTTCCAGTATTGTATTCCATCTGCCAAATCTCTGCCCACTTACTTAGCCTGTCTATGTCCCTTTGAAGGATTTTTATGTCCTCCTCACTCACTTATTTCATTCCCATCTTTGTATCATCTGCAAATTTTGATATGTTTCACTCGGTCTCCTCCTCCAAATCATTAATATAGATTGTGAAGAGTTGGGGACCCAGCACTGACCCCTGCGGAACACCACTAGTTACTGATTGCCAGTCTGAGAACGAACCATTTATCCCAACTCTCTGCTTGCTGTTTGATAGCCAATCCTCCACCCATGCCAGAATATTACCCTCAATCCCATGATTTTTTATCTTGAGCAATAATCTTTTGTGTGGCACCTATTCAAATGCCTTTACAAAGTCTAAATACACTACGTCCACTGGTTCCCCTTTATCCACCCTGTATGTTACTTCCTCAAAGAACTCAAGCAAATTTGTCAAACATGATTTACCCTTCATAAAACCATGCTGACTTTGTCCTATTAAATTATGTTTATCCAAATGTCCCGTTACTGTCTCCTTAATAATGGACTCTAAAATTTTACCAACCACAGATGTTAGGCTAACAGGTCTATAATTTCCAGCCTTCTGCCTAGTACCCTTTTTAAATAAGGGTGTTACATTTGCAGTTTTCCAATCTGCCAGGACCTTTGCTGAGTCCAGGGAGTTTTGGAAAATTATTACCAATGCATCCACAATCCCTACCGCCACTTCCCTCAAGACCCTAGGATGTAAGCCATCAGGTCCAGGGGATTTATCCACCTTGAGTCCCATTATTTTACCAAGTACCACTTCCTTAGTGATTTTAATCGTATTTAGCTCCTCCCCCCTAGAGCCCCCTGTTTATCCAGTGTTGGGATATTCTTAGTGTCCTCTACCGTAAAGACTGATACAAAATAATTGTTCAGCGTTTTTGCCATCTCCATGTTTCCCACCATTAATTTCCCAGTCTCATCCTCTAAGGGACCAACATTTACTTTAGCCACCCTTTTTCTTTTTATATAACTACTAGCTGGAGTGCCCGGCGGTGCCGAGGCTTTTTCGAGGGCATGTTGTTGTTGGAAGAAAGAGGGAGAGAGCGACTGGGGGGGGGGAGAAGAGAGAGAGAGAGCGCAACTGGGGGGGGAAGAGAGAGAGCGACTGGGGGGTAGAGAGAGGGCGACTGCGGGGAAGAGAGAGAGCGACTGGGGGGAAGAGAGCGGGTGGGGGGAAGAGAGAGAGCGGGGGTGAAGGGAGGGCGGGGGGGAAGGGGCGGGGGGAAGGGAGGGGGGAAGGGGCAGAGGGAAGGGAGGGGGGAAGGGGCGGGGTGGTAGGGGGGGCGGGGGCGGGGTGGGGGGGGCGGGGCGGGGGGGAAGGGGGGGAAGGAGGGGCGGGGGGGAAGGGGGCGGCGGGAAGGGGAGCGGGAAGGGGGGGCGGGGGGGGGAAGGGGGGGCGGGGGGGGCGGGAAGGGGGGGGGCGGGGGGGAAAGAGGGGGCGGGGGGGGCGACGGGGGGGGAGCGGGTGGGGGAAGGGGGCGGGGGGGGCCCAGGCCGAGAGCCCCACTCTCCGAGCCCCGCCCCCCCGGCCGAGAGCCCCGCTCTCCGAGCCCCGGCCCCCCCCCGGCCGAGCCCAATTGCAGCTCTGAGAGACGGCCGGCAGGCGAGCCCCGCCCCCCCCCCCGGCCGAGCCCGATTGCGGCTCTGAGAGACGGCCGGCGGCTGAGCCCCGCCCCCCCGTCCGAGCCCGATTGCGGCTCTGAGAGATGGCCGGCGGCCGAGCCCCGCCCCCGCCCGCCCGAGCTGAGCACGGAACAGAGACGGCGAGTCTCATCTGCTCCTGCTGCGCGCGCACCCTGACCCTCGTGGCTGACGCCATTGCCCTGGGTAATGTGACATGGGGGGGAGGGTGAGGAGCTTAGCAGAAGCGCAATCACCTAGCTCAGGCCTGGCTGGGCAAGAAAGGTGCAGGCTTTGAGGCCTAAGAAAAAAACGGGGAAAGGTAGGAAAAAGAATGTTCAGGTTAGAGAAAATATTTACAAATGAGTGATTTTTTTAAAAACAACTTTATAAATTCAATTTTATTTTGGTGGAAATGTATATTTGAAAAGAAAGACGCAGAAAGCAAGAAAAAGAATGGAAGCAAGATGGCGGCGACTCACCTCGGTTCAGAACGATAAGGCCCGCCCACACACGCACCGATTGGTCGACCGTCGGGTCACCAAAGCGTAGGATTGGTCAATCGTCCTGTCACTCGACCGTAGGAGGGCCCGGCCGCACGCGGCAGCAAGCCGCCATACGATTGGTCGACCTCGAGGTCACTCTGTCGCGAATGAGCGGATAATGAGATGCTAATGAGCGGAATGTTAAGGTTTTTCGGATACCGCGGGCGTGATTTTAGCCCGGCCGAAACGTAAATACGCTTAAAACTGTCTCGGAAGCGTAAGCTTTCTTTGGAGGTAACGCGCGCGTAGGTACGCCCTGTAACTTTCGAGAGCATAGCCGCCCAGACGCACACGCGATGACAGACAGACAGAAGGATAGACAGACAGACAGATCGACCGATTTATATATATAGATAGAAACTTTTGCTATCTGTTTTTATATTTTTTGCTAATTTACTTTCATAATCTACCTTCCCTTTCTTAATCAATCTTTTAGTTATTTTTTGCTGTCTCTTAAAGACTTCCCAATCTTCTATCCTCCCAGTAGATTTGGAACCTTATATGCCCTTGTTTTTAGTCGGATACTATCCTTAATTTCTTTACTTAGCCATGCATGGCTATCTTTTCTCTTACACCCTTTTTTCTTCAGTGGAATATTTTTTTTTGGAAGTTGTAAAAGAATTCCTTAAATGTACACCACTGATCATGTACTGTCTTACCCTTTAATCTATTTTCCAAGTCCACTCTAATCAATTCCGCTCTCATAACTTCATAGTCTCCTTTATTGAAGCTCAGCACGCTTGTTTGAGATCCAACCTTCTCACCCTCTAATTGAATATGGAATTCAACCATGTTATGGTCACTCATTCCAAGGGGATCCTTTACTCGGACATGTTTAATTAATCCTGTCTCATTACACAGGATCAAATCTAAGGTTGCTTGCCCCCTGGTCGGTTCAGTTACATATTGCTCAAGAAACCCATCCCTAATACACTCAGCGAATTCATCCTCAAGGCTGCCCTGCCCAATTTGATTTGTCCAATTAATATGACAGTTAAAATCCCCCATAATTATAGCTGTTCCCTTATTACAAGCCTCAACTATTTCCTGATTAATACTCTGTCCAAAAGAGTTGCAACTGTTCAGAGGCCTATAGACTATGCCCACTAGTATTTTTTTCCTCTTATTATTCCGTATCTCCACCCAAAGCCACTATCCTGGTCCTTTGACCCAATATCATTTCTCTGCATTACTGTGATTCCTTCCTTTATTAACATAGCCACCCCACCTCCCCTTCCTTCCTGGCTGACCTTCCTGATTGTTAAATAACGTGGTATATTTGATTCCCAGTCATGGTCACCCTGCAGCCATGTTTCTGTAATGGCCACAGGATCATACCCATATGTAGTTATTTGTGCCGTTAACTCGTCCATTTTGTTATGAATGCTACGTGCATTCAGATAAAGAACTTTCAAATATATTTTGTGAGACTTAGTTCCTGCTTTTTCCCCTTTTACTCCATTCCTTCTGTCCCTTCCTGACACGCTCTGTTTATTAATTCCCCTACTGCTACCTAAGTCTATGACCTTCTCCGTAGTCATTTTTATTATTTGCTCTCTAGAAACCTCCCCCCACTAAATGCAGCCCCTCAAACTAATACAGCCCCACAAACTAACAGAGGCCCTCAAAATAATAAAGCCACTCAATCTAACACAGCCCCTCAAACTAATACAGTTCCTAAAATTGATACATCCCCTCAAACTAATAGAGCCCCTCAAAGTAATAGAAATCTTCTAACTAATACAGCCCCTCAAACGAATACAGAACCTCAAACTAATACAGCCGCACGAAATAATAAAGCTCCTCAAACTAATGCATTCGCTCAAACTAACACAGCACCTCAAGCTAATAGAGCACCTCAAACTAATGCTGCCTCTCAAATTAATTACATTACCTCACACTAATACAGCCCCTCAAACTAATACAGACACTCAAACTAATACAGCCCCTCAAACTAATACAGACCCTCAAACTAATACAGCCCCTCAAACTGATACAGACCCTCAAAATAATACAGCCACTCAAACTAATGCAGTCCCTAATTCTGAATCCAGCCCCTCAAACAAATACAGCCTCTCAAATTAATGCAGTACCTAAAAATTATACAGATCTTCAAACTGATACCGCCCCTCAAACTAATAAAGGCCCTCAATCTAATACAGCCCTTCAAACTAATACAGTACCTAAAACGAATGCAGACTCTTAATCTAATACAGCCCCTCAAACTACTACAGACCCTCAAACTAATATCAACCCTCAAACTACTACAGACCCTCAAACTAATACAGACCCTCAAACTAATAGAGTCCCTCAAACTAATACAGCCCCTCAAAATAATATAGCCCCTCAAACTAATACAGTCCCTAAATCTAATACAGCCCCTCAAACTAATACTGCCACTCAAACTAACATGGCACCTTAATCTAATACAGCCCCTCAAACTACTACAGACCCTCAAACTAATACAGACACTCAAACTAATAGAGTCCCTCAACCTAATACAGCCCCTCAAACTAATACAGCCTCTGAACCTAATACAGCACCTCACGTTAATACAGGCCCTCAAAATAATACAGCCCCTCAAACTTATAGAGCCTCTCAAACTAATACAGCACCTCAAACTAATGCAGTCCCTCACACTAATACAGCCACTCAGTCTAATTCAGCCCCACAAACTAATACAGCCCCTCAAACCAATACAGTACCTCAATCTAATAGTCCCTAAAACGAATACAGCCCCTAAAACTAATGCAGCCCATCAAACTAATACAGCCCCTCAAACTAGTAGAGCACGTCAAACTAATACAGTACATCAAAATAATACAGATCCTCAAACTAATACCGATCCTCAAACTAATAAAGCCCCTCAATCTAATGCAGCCCCTCAAACTAGTGCTGCACCCCAATTTAATACAGCCCCTCAAACTAATACAGAACCTGAAACTAATACAGACCCTCAAATCATACAGCCCCTCAATCAATTAAAGCACCTCAAACTAATACAGCCCCTCAAACTAATACAGCGCCTCAAACTAATACAGCCCCTCAAACTAATACAGCACCTCAAACTAATACAGCACCTCAAACTAATACAGCACCTCAAACTAATGCAGCCCCTCGAACTAATACAGCCCCTCAAACTAATACAGTACCTCAAACTAATACAGACCCAAGAACTAATACAGCACCTCACACTAATACAGCCCCTCAAACGAATACAGTCCCTCATACTAATATGGCCCGTTAAACTAATACAGCCACTCAAACTAACACAGCCCCTCAAACTAATAGATCACCACAAACTAATGCAGTACCTCAAACTAATACAGCCCCTCAAACTAATACAGCACCTCAAACTAATACAGCACCTCAAACTAATACAGCCCCTCAAACTAATACAGCCCCTCAAACTGTTACAGCCCCTCGAACTAATACAGCCCCTCAAACTAATACAGCAACTCAAACTAATACAGCCCCTGAAACTAATACATTCCCTCAAACTAATAAATACCCTGAAACACATACAGCCCCTCAATGTATCACAGAATCACAGAATCACAGAATCCCCACAATGCAGATAGAGGCCATTTCGGCCCATCGAGCCTGCACCGACACATATCCCATCCTATCCCCGTAACCCCACGTATTTAATCCCCTAACAGTAAGGGTCAATTTATCATAGCCAAATCAACCTAACCCGCACATCTTTGGACTGTGGGAGGAAACTGGAGCACCCGGAGAAAACCCACGCAGACACAGGGAGAATGTGCAAACTCCACACAGACAGTCGCCCGAGGCTGGATTTGAACCCGGGTCCCTGGTGCTGTGAGGCAACAGTGCTAACCACTATGCCACCGTGCCAATGTAATACAGCCTCTGAAACTAATAGAGCCCCTCAAAATAAAGCACCCACTCAAACTATTAAAATTCCTCAAATTAACACAGGCCGTCAAACTAATGTATTCCTTCAAACTAATACAGCCCCACAAACTAACAGAGGCCCTCAAAATAATACAGCCACTCAATCTAGCACAGCCCCTCAAACTAATACAATACCTAAAATGAATACATCCCCTCAAACTAATAGAGCCCCTCAAAATATTAGAAATTTTCTAACTAATAAAGCTCCTCAAACTAATGCAGTCCCTCAAACTAACACAGTCCCTCAAACTAACACAGCACCTCAAACTAATACAGCCCCTCAAACTAATGCAGCCTCTCAAATTAATAACAGTACCTCACACTAATACAGCCCCTCACACTAATACTGCCTTCTCCCCATATCACTTGATCCCTTTAGCCTTACAAAATATATCCAAATCTTCCTTGAATATATTTAATGAATCTGTCCTCCACCGCCCTCTGTGGCAGAGAATTCCACAGGTTCACCATTCTCTGGGTGAAGAAATTCCTCCTCATTTCAGTCCTAAATGGCTTGCCCCTTATCCTTAGACTATGACCCCTGGTTCTGGACTCCCCGGCCATCAGAAACATCCTTCCTGCATGTAATCTGTCCAGGCCTGACAGAATTTTATAGGTTTCGATTAGATCCCCTCTCAATCTTCTAAACTCCAGTGAGTATAAGCCCAATCGACACAATCTCTCCTCATACGTCACTCCTGCCATCCCAGGTATCAGCCTGGTGAATCTTCGCTGCACTCCTTCCATGGCAAGAACGTCCTTCCTCAGGTAAGGCGACCAAAACTGCACACAATACTCAAGGTGCGGTCTCACCAAGGCCCTATACAACTGTAGCAAGACATCTTTGTTCCTGTACTCGAACCCTCTTGCTACGAAGGCCAACATACCATTTGCCTTCTTAACCGCCTGCTGCAGCTGCATGTTACCTTCAGCGACTGGTGCACAAGAACACCCAAGTCTCTTTGCACTTCCCCTTCTCCCAATCTATTGCCATTCAAATAGTAATCTGCCTTCCTGTTTTTGCCACCAAAGTGGAGAACCTCACATTTATCCATATTATAGTGCATTTGCCATGTTTCTTCCCAATCACCCAACCTGTCCAAATCGTACTGGAGTTTCATGACATCCTCCTCACAGCATACCCTCCCACCCAGCTTTGTGTTGTGTGCAAATTTGGAGATATTACATCCAATTCAGTCGTCCACATCTTTAATATATATTGTGAAAAGCTGGGGTCCTAGGACCGATCCGTGCGGTACCCCACTAGTTACTGCCTGCCACTTGGAAAACGACCCATTTATTCCAACTCTTTGCTTTCTGTCCGCTGACCAGTTCTCTATCCAAGTCAGTACCTTGCCCCCAATCCCATGTGCCTTAATTTTGCACGCCAATCTCTTATGTGGGACCTTCTCGAAAGCCTTCTGAAAGTCCAAGTACACCACATCCACTGGTTCTCCCTTATCATTTTTACCATTTACATCCTCAAGAAATTCCAGTAGGTTAGTCAATCATGATTTACCTTTTGTAAATCCATGTTGACTTTGTCCGATCCTGTCACTGCTTTCCAAGTGCTCTGCTATTACATCTTTTATAATGGACTCTAGCATTTTCCCCATTACCGATGTCAGGCTTACCGGTCAATAATTCCCCGCTTTCTCTCTACCTCCTTTTTTGAATAGTGGGGTAACATTAGCTACCCTCCAATCCATGGGTACTCTTCCAGAGTCTATCGAGTTCTGGAAGATGACCAGCAAAGCATCTAATAATTCTAGGGCCACTTCCTTAAGTACTCTGGAATGTAGATTTTCAGGCCCTGGGGATTTGTCGGCCTTCAGTCCCATCACTTTTCCAAACAATAATACCCTACATATAATGATTTCCTTCAGTTCCACCCTTTCATCAGACCCTATGTTGCCTGGCTTCTCTGGGAGGTTATTTGTGTCCTCCTTTGTGAAGACAGAACCAAAATGTGTATTTAGTTGGTCGGCCATTTCTTTGTTCCCCATTATAAATTCCACTGATTCTGACTGCAAGGGATCTACGCTTGACTTCACCAATCTTTTTCTCTTCACATATCTGTTCAATCCGTCCCAACCGGGAATGTTCAAACAATGCTAAATAGGAATGGTCAATCAATGGCAACTGGGAATGGTCAATCAATGCTAACTGGGAATCATCAATCAAATGCCAACGGGGAATGGTCAATCAAATCTAACTGGGGATGGTCAATCAATGCCAACTGGGAATGTCCAATCAATGCTAACTGGGAATGGTCAATCAAAGCCAACTGGGAATGGTCAAACAGTGCCAAATGAGAATGATCAATCAATGATAACTGTGAATGTTTACTCAACGCCAACAGGGGATGGTCAATAAATGCCATCTTGGAATGATCAATCAGTTCCAACTAGGAATGGTCAATCAATGCTAACTGGAATTGGACAATCAAATGACAACTGGGAATGGTCAAACAATGCTAACTGGGGATGCTCAATCAATGCCAACAGGGAATTGTCAATCAATGCCAATTGGGGAATGTCAATCAAAGCTAACTTGGGATCGTCAAACAATGCCAACTGGGAATGGTCAATCAATGCCATCAGGAGATTATCAATCAATGCCAACAGGGAATGGCCAATCAGTGCTAACTGGGGATGGTCAATCAACGCCGACTGGGGATGGTCAGTCAATGCCAACTGGGAATGATTAATCAATGCTAACTGGGGATGCTCAATCAATGCCAACAGTGGGTGGTCAATCAATGCTAACTGGGAATGATCAATCAATGCCAACTGGGAATGGTCAATCAATGCCTACTTGGAAGCGTCAATCAATGCTATATATGAATGGTCAATAAAATGCCAACTGGGAATGGTCAATCAATGCTAACTGGGGATGTTCAATAAATGCCATCTGGGAATGGTCAATCAATGCCAACTAGGAATGGTCAATTACTGGTAACTGGGGATGGTCAATCAATGCTGACTGGGGATGTTCAGTCAATGCCAACTTGGAATGATCAATCAATGCCGACTGGGAATGGTCAATCAAATGCCAACTATGAATGATCAAGCAATGCTAATTGGGAATGATCAATAACTGCCTATTGGGAATGGTCAATCAATGCTAACTGGGGATGGTCAATCAATGCCAACTGGCAATGGTCAACCAATGCCAACTGGGGATGGTCAACCAATGCTAACTGGGAATGGTTAATCAATGCCAACTGGGAATGGTCAATCAATGCTATATTTGAATGGTCAATACATTGCCAACTGGGAATGGTCAATCAATGCTAACTGGGGATTATCAATCAATGACAACTGGGAATGTTCAATCAATGATAACTGGGGATGGTCAGTCAATGCCAACTGGAAATGCTCAGTCAATGCTACCTTGGAGTGGTCAATCAATGACAACTGGGAATGGACAATCAATGCCTAATTGTAATGTTTAATCAATGCTAATTGGGAATGGCCAATCAATGCTAACTAGGAATGGTCAATCAAGCTGAATGGGGATGGTCAATAAATGCCGACTGGGGATGGTCATCCAATGCCAACTGGGAATGATCTATCAATGCCAACTGGGAATGATCAATCAATGCTAACAGGGGATGCTCAGTAAATGTCAACAGGGGATGTTCTATCAATGCTAACTGGGAATGATCAATCAATGCCAACTGGGAATGGTCAATCAATGGCTGCTTCGAAGTGTCAATCACTGCTCTATATGAATGTTCAATAAAATGCCAACTGGGAATGGTCAATCAAAGCTAACTGGGGATGTTGAACAAATGCCAACTGGGAATGGTCAATCAATTTTAACTGGGGATTGTCAATCACTGCTAACTGGGAATGCTCAATCAATGCTAACTGGGAATCGTCAATCAAAGCCAACTGGGAATGGTCATTAAATGCTAACTGGGGATGGTCAATCAATACCTAACTGTAATTGTCAATCAATGCTAACTGGGAATGGTCAATCAATGCTAAGTAGGAATGGTAAATCAATGCTAACTGGGAGTGGTCAATCAAGCCAAATGGGGATGGTCAATCAATGCCGACTGGGGATGTTCAGCCAATGCCAACTGGGAATGGTCAATCGAATGCCAACTGGGAATGATCAATCAATGCTAACTGTGTCACGGGGCCGTGCATTCACGGGGCCGTTTTGTTAGGGTTACGGTAGTGGACCCAAGTGCAGGAAACCAATCCAGGGACTTCAAAACCGGGTAACACTCGAGAGATGATTCACTTGAGACTTGTAAACACAGAAACAGGGTAACATTCGAAAGGAGATTCCTTGAAACTCAGAAACACAGAAAAAGGGTAACACTCGAAAGGAGATTCCTTGAAACTTGGAAACACAGAAACAGGTTAACACTCGAAAGGAGATTCCTTGAAACTCAGAAACAAAGAAACAGGGTAACACTCAAAAGGAGATTCCTTGAAACTCAGAAACACAGAAACACGGTAACACTCGAAAGGAGGTTCCTTCAAACTCGAAAAGACTCGAAAAAAAAGGAGGCACAGCAAGAGCTGTTACTTGCAGGCAGTCAAACCCAGGACTGAGCACAGAGGACAGGAAACAGGAAGCTTAAATAGAGACCAGATTGGTCACGTGACAATTATTCAAACGAGACACAGGAGACAAATACTTTAATAACACACAGGTGAGGCCAGAGGCACAGAGACAAGCCTAATTTACTCTGATGAGAACAATTACTCAAAAAACAGGAGAGGAAGGGTGCCCAGAGGCACGGCAGCAGCGCACCGAAGCCTCCAAAACTGCCCTCAGGCAGCCAGCAGAGGGAAGCGCAGCTGGAACCGTGACAAAATAGGGATGTCAGGAATGACCCAGGTTCTGCCTCACCTCGCCACCAGAGGGCACCACGAACTCTTAATTGTTTCCTTCTTTATTCTTAATCATATTCACCTGTGCATGGTTATATGCCTGCTATTTAACTGTTGCTTAGTTTTTGGTCCAGTGCTCAGTCTTGAGTTTCACTCTGCCTTGTGATCCTCTTGCTGGCCTGCTAGCCTGTATCTGTGCTGTTGTTATTTTGATTGTTTCAAGTTAAGTCAATCTTTGTTTTTGCAACCTAACCTCTACCTCAGTTTGCTTTCCTGCAGTTGGGTTCACCGAGTTCCATTCCTCACAGCAAGACTGGGCCAAACATGGACCCAGCAGAGAAGGACCAATGGCTACAACAACGCTTTGAACAGCTACAACTGGTCTTGGACGAACTGCGGTGCCTCGCCACGTCATTCTCCTGAAGCCAGAAACAGCTGGAGGCCCTCGTCATTGCTTTCCATCAGAGCCAGAGTCAGGCGACCCAAGCTACTCCAGCACCGTTACCCGCTCCTCCGGTTTCACCTCCCCCTCTGAAAGAACCCCGATTACCTGCACCCGAGCGCTATGACGGTAACCCGGGAGGATGTCGAGGCTTTCTAACCCAGTGTTCCCTGGCTTTCGAACTGCAAGGTTTATTATTTCCCAGTGACAGTTCCCGAGTAGCCTACATCATTTTGCTACTCACCGGCAAAGCACTTACCTGGGCTATGGCTGTCTGGGAACAGCAAACTCCGTCATGTCCAAACTACCAACTTTTCTCTGAGGAAATGAGAAGGGTCTTTGATCATCTGGTCAGTGGGAGAGAGGCATCTAACAAACTGCTTCGGCTTCGCCAGGGGACTCGTAGCATTGTGGACTATGCTTTTGAGTTTCGCACTCTCGCGGCAGAGAGCCAATGGAATTCGGAGGCGCTCATCGCCACTTTTCGCCATGGTCTCACGAATGAAATCAAGGATGAACTGGCTTCCAGAGATCCGGTGAGTGATTTGGAGTCTCTCTTTGATATCTCCATTCGAGTGGATAATTGTCTCCGTGAGAGGCGAAGAGAACGCCACTCCTTTTTCACCCCACTTCCGGAGACAACAGCCTTCCCTGCTTCAAAGCCATCCGAGAACCTCTGAGCCATCCCGAGTCCATCTTTGACTGATCCAGAGGAGCCCATGCAGTTGGGAGTAACTCGTCTCTCGCAGCCTGAACGTGATCGCCGAATGAGAGAGGGTTCTTGCCTCTATTGTGGGGAACCGTGCCACTTTCGCTCTTCTTGCCCAAAGTTGGTGGGAAAAGCCAGGGCTCGTCCAGGACAGAGGGACCTGAGATGAGCGTAACCATCCCTCCCGGTCCCACTTTTTCTAGGCTCCTGCTGGCATCTTCCCTTTTCTGGGGCAATCAACAACATGATCTTAAGGCCCTGGTGGATTCTGGGTCCGATGGTAACTTCACGGATCTGGGTTTAGCTAAACAGCTCAAGATTCCCCTGACCCATCCAGATTACACCCTCACTGTTATTGCCCTTGATGGAAGACCCCTGGGCTCCGGAACTATTCACCATCTTACTGTCCCCCTGTGTATGGGCATGGAAGGACAACATTTCGAGACCATCCAATTCTCCCTCATCTACTCTCCCGAGTTTCCATTAGTTCTACTTTACCCTTGGTTGGCCTGCCATAATCCATGCATGGATTGGGCCACCTGCCAGCTTACGGAATGGGGCTCTGCCTCCATACCACCTGTCTTCGCTCCAAGTCTCCTTCCCAGCCCCAGGAGCCCCCATCGCAGTCTGAATTGTCCCGAGTGCCTCCCGAGTATGAGGATTTAAAAGAGGTCTTCAGTATGGTTCGAGACACATCACTTCCCCATCATAGACCATATGACTGTGCCATTGACCTCCTGCCTGGGAAGTGCCCACCTAGGGGTAGGATCTTCTCACTTTCTGCTCCAGAGACCGCCGCCATGGAGGATTACATCCGTGATGCCCTCGCCGCTGGCTTCATCCATCCGTCCACCTCTCCTGCTGGTGCTGGTTTTTTCCTCATGACTAAGAAAGATGGAGGTCTCCGCCCCTGCATCGACTACCGTGGCCTTAAGAAGATTACTATAAAAAACCGTTATCAACTTCCGCTCATATCAACGGCCTTCGAGCTACTACAGGGAGCCACAGTCTTCACAAAATTGGATCTCCGCAACGCCTACAACCTCATCCATGTCCGCGAAGGGGACGAGTGGAAGGCGGCATTCAACACACCTACCGGGCACTATGAGAACCTGGTCATGCCTTTTGGATTGGCCAACGCCCCTGCTGTGTTCCAGGCACTCATCAACGACATCCTCCGAGACATGCTGAATCACTTTGTCTTTGTCTACCTGGACGACATTCTCATTTTCTCCAGAACTCTTCACGATCATGTCTGGCATGTAAGGCAAGTCCTGCAAAGTTTGCTTAATAACCTCTTGTTTGTCAAGGCTGAGAAGTGTGAGTTTCACGTTTCCACGGTTTCATTCCTGGGCTTCATCATCTCCAGCGGCAATATCCAAATGGACCCTGGCAAGACCCAAGCTGTCCGAGATTGGCCACCACCGACCTCTCTCAAACAGGTGCAACGCTTCTTGAGGTTTGCTCATTTCTATTGGAGATTCATCAGGAACTTTGGCACCATTGCTGCCCCTCTCAACGCCCTCACCAAAACCGCTTCCACCCGGTTCAGTTGGTCTGCTGAGGCTGCGCAGGCTTTCGAGGATCTCAAGCGGCGCTTCACGTCTGCTCCTGTCCTCATGATTCCGGATCCCTCACTCCCCTTCATTGTCGAGGTGGATGCCTCTGATGTAGGAGTGGGTGCCGTTTTGTCCCAGCGGTCTAACGACAACAAACTGCACCCTTGCGCTTTCTTTTCTCGCCGACTCACTCCTGCAGAACGAAACTACGATATTGGAAACAGGGAACTACTAGCAGTTAAGTTGGCACTGGAGGAGTGGAGACATTGGTTGGAGGGGTCTAAACACCCGTTCATTGTCTGGACTGACCATAAGAATCTGGCCTATATCCAAGAGGCCAAATGGCTTAACTCTTGTCAAGCTCGCTGGGCACTGTTTTTCAATCGTTTCGAATTTGTCCTGTCATATCGTCCAGGAGCCAAGAATCTCAAGCCTGATGCTCTCTCCAGGCAATTTGATCCACCCGAGCGTGAGAGACAACCAGAACCTATTCTTCCAACTTCTCAAATTGTAGCACCGGTTCGCTGGGGGATCGAGACACTGGTCAGAAAGGCGCAACAGAGGGAGGCAGACCCTGGCAACGGCCCACCAGGTTGCCTTTTTGTTCCCGACATGGCACGCTCACAAGTCCTGCAGTGGGGGCATTCGTCTTGACTCTCCGGTCATCCAGGCACATCCAGGATGCTGGAGTTTCTTCGCAGAAAGTTCTGGTGGCCCACCATGGAGAAGGATGTAAAGGCGTCCGTGGCAGCTTGTGCTATTTGTGCACGAAACAAGAACCCTCGGTTCCACCCCCAGGGTATGCTGCATCCTCTCCCCATTCCCACCTGCCCCTGGTCACACCTCTCTGTGGATTTCATCACAGGCCTTCCACCATCTCAAGGCAACACTGTCATTCTGGTCATCGTAGATCACTTCTCCAAAGCCTGTCGCTTTCTGCCCTTGCCCAAGCTTCACTCAGCCCAAGAGACAGCCGAGCTCATAGTCCAGCATGTTTTGAGGTTGTTCGGTTTGCCTCTTGACATCGTCTCTGACCGTGGTCCACAATTCACCTCCCGGTTTTGGAGAGCTTTGTATAAGCTCATTGGAGCCACTGTCAGCCTTTCCTCGGGCTTCCACCCTCAGTCTAATGGTCAAACAGAACGGATCAACCAAGACCTGGAGACGACCCTGAGGTGTCTCGTTTCCGCTAACCCTGCGACCTGGAGTCGTCACATCATCTGGGCTGAGTACGCGCACAACACCTTGTGCTGCTCCTCCACAGGAATGTCGCCATTCGAGTGCCAGTTCGGTTTTCAGCCTCCACTGTTCCAGGAGCAGGAGCTCGAGGTGGGGGTTCCCCCCTCAGAGAAGTTTGTCCAGCGCTGTCAACGGACCTGGAGGAGAGCGTGGCTGGCTTTACAACGAGCTTCTTGGCAATGACGGATCCAGGCCAACAAGCGGCGCTGATCGGCTCCTTCATTCCGTACTGGTCAGAGGGTCTGGCTTTCTACTCAGGATCTCCCGCTCTGAGTGGAGTCCCGCAAGTTGGCGTCCCATTTCATTGGTCCTTTCATGGTATTGAGGACGGTCAACCCGGTGTACTACGTCTCCAGCTGCCCCGCTCTATGCGGATTCATCCTACCTTCCACGACTCCCAGCTCCGGCCAGTGGCCATCAGTTCTCTGGCACCCGCCACGAGGCCTCCCCCATCCTCGCATCATCGACGGCCAGCCTGCCTACACGGTCTGTCACCTGATGGACTCTCACCGGGTTCATGGGGGCCTCCAGTTCCTGGTGGACTGGGAGGGATATGGTCCGAAGGAACGCTCGTGGGTCCTGGACCGGAACATCCTGGATCGCGACTTGGGGCAGGACTTTCTTTGTCGCCGCCATGCACCAACTGGGGGAACGTCGGGGGCCATTCCTAGGGGGCGGGGTCCTGTCAGGAATGACCCAGGTTTTGCCTCACCTCGCCACCAGAGGGCACCATGAATTCTTAATTGTTCCCTTCTTTATTCTTAATCATACTCACCTGTGCATGGTTATATGCCTGCTATTTAACTGGTGCTTATTTTTTGGTCCAGTGCTCAGTCTTGAGTTTCACTCTGCCTTGTAATCCTCTTGCCGGCCTGCTAGCCTGTATCTGTGCTGTTGTTATTTTGTTTGTTTCAAGTAAAGTCAATCTTTGTTTTTGCAACCTAACCTCTGCCTCAGTTTGCCTTCCTGCAGTTGGGTTCACCCAGTTCCATTCCTCACAGGGGATGGTCAATCAATGCCAACATGGGGTGGTCAATCAATGCCAACTGGGAACGGTCAATCAATGCCTACATGAAAAGGTCAATCAATGCTATCTCTGAATGGTCAATAAAATGCAAAGTGGAAATGGTCAATCAATGCTAAGTGGGATGTTCAATCAATGCCAACTGGGAATGGTCAATCAGTGCTAACTGGGGATGGTCAATCACTGCCAACTGGGAATGGTCAATCAATGCCAACTGGGAATGGTCAATCAATGCTATCTGTGAATGGTCAATAAAATGCAAACAGGGAATGTTCAATCAATGCCAACTGGGAATGGTCAATCAATGCTAACTGGGAATGGTCAATCAATGCTAATTAGGAATGGTGAGTCAATGCAATTTGGGAATGGTCAATCAATGACAACTGCGAATTGTCAATAAATTCTAACTGGGAATGGTCAATCAGCGTTAACTGATGAAGGTCAATCAATCCTAACCATGAATGGTCAATCAATGCCAAATGGGAATGGTCAATCAATGCAACTGGGGATTAGCAATCATTGTCAACTGGGAATGGTCAATCAATGCTAACTGGGGATGGTCAATCAATGCTGACTGGGGATGTTCAGACAATGTCAACTGGGAATTATCAATCAATGCCAACTGCGAATGGTCAATCAAATGCCAACTAGGAATGGTCAATCAATGCTAACTGGGAATGATCAATCAATGCCACCTGGGAATGGTCAATCAATGCTAACTGGGGATGGTCAATCAATGCTTACTGGGGATGGTCAATCAATGCTTACTGGGGATGGTCAATCAATGCCAACTGGGAATGGTCAATCAATGCCAACTGGGGATGGTCAATCAATGCTTACTGGGGATGGTCAATCAATGCCAACTGGGAATGGTCAATCAATGCCAACTGGGGATGGTCAATCAATGCTAACTGGGAATGGTCAATCAATGACAACTGGGAGTGGTCAATCAATGCTATCTCTGAATGGTCAATATATTGCCAACTGCGAATGGTCAATCAATACTAACTCGGGATTATCAATCAATGCTAACTGGGAATGGTCAGTCAATGCTAACTGGGAATGGTAAATTAATGCCAACAGGGGATGGTCAACCAATGCCTAATTGGAATGGTCTATCAATGCTAACTGGGAAAGGTCAATCAATGCCAACTGGGAATGTTCAATCAATGCTTATTAGGAATGGTGAGTCAATGCCATTTGGGAATGGTCAATCAATGCCAACTGGGAATTGTCAATAAATGCTAACTGGGAATGGTCAATCAATGTTTACTGAGGAAGGTCAATCAATCCTAACTAGGAATGGTCAATCAATGCCAAATGGGAATGGTCGATGAATGCTAGCTGGGGATGGTCAATCAATGCTAACTAGGAATGGTGAAACAATGCCAACTGGGAAACGTCAGTCAATGCCAGCTGGGGATGGTCAATCAATGCTATCTGGGAAAGTTCAATCAATGCTAACTGGGAAACATAGAAACGTAGAAGATAGGGGGGGAGTCGGCCTTTCGGCCCTTCGAGTCTGCTCCGCCAATCAATGAGATCATGGCTGATCATCCAAATTCAGTACCCTGTCCCTGCCTGCTCCCCAGATCCCTTGATCCCTTTAGCCGTAAGAAATATATCCAAATCTTTCTTGAAAATATTTAATGAACTGACCTCCACCGCCATCTGTGGCAGAGAATTCCACAGGTTCACCACTCTCTGGTGAAGAAATTCCTCCTCATTTCAGTCCTAAATGGCATACCCCTTATCCTTAGTCTATGACCCCTGGTTCTGGAAACCCCCGCCATCAGAAACATCCTTCCTGCATCTAGTCTGTCCAGGCCTGACAGAATGTTATATGTTTCGATGAGATACCCTCTCAATCTTCTAAACTCCAGTGAGTATAAGCCCAATCGACACAATCTCTCCTCATACGTCACTCCTGCCATCCCAGGTATCAGCCTGGTGAATCTTCGCTCCACTCCTTCCATGGCAAAAACGTCCTTCCTCAGATAAGGCGACAAAACTGCACACAATACTCAAGGTGCGGTCTCACCAAGGCCCTGTACAACTGTAGCAAGACATCCTTGTTCCTGTACTCGCATGCTTACCTTCAGCGGCTGGTGCACAAGAACACCCAGGCTTCTTTGCACTTCCCCTTCTCCCAATCTATTGCCATTCAAATAATAATCTGCCTTCCTGTTTTGTGACCAAAGTGGATAACCTCACATTTATCCACATTATAGCGCATTTGCCATGTTTCTGCCCAATCACCCAACCTGTCCAAATCGTACTGGACTTTCATGACATCCTCCTCACAGCATACCCTCCCACCCAACTTTGTGTCATCTGCAAATTTGGAGATATTACATCCAATTCCCTCGTCCAGATCATTAATATATATTGTGAGCAGCTGGGATCCCAGGACCGATCCTTGCGGTACCCCACTAGTCCCTGCATGCCACTCGGAAAACGACCCGTTTATTCCATTTCTTTGCTTTCTGTCCGCCGACCAGTTCTCTATCCAAGTCAATACCTTGCCCCCAATCCCATGTGCCTTAATTTTACACGCTAATCTCTTATGTGGGACCTTATCGAAAGCCTTCTGAAAGTCCAAATACACCACATCCGCTGGTTCTCCCTTATCTTTATTAACAGTAACATCCTCAAACAATTGCAGTAGATTAGTCAAGCATGATTTACCTTTTGTAAATCCATCTTGATTTTGTCCGACCCTGTCACTGCTTTCCAAGTGCTCTGCTATTACATCTTTTATAATGGACTCTAGCATTTTCCCCACTACCGATGTCAGGCTTACCGGTCTATAATTCCCTGCTTTTTCTCTACCACCTTTTTTGAATAGTGGGCTAACATTAGCTACCATCCAATCCATGGGTACTCTTCCAGAGTCTATCGAGTTCTGGAAGATGACCAGAAATGCATCTTCTATTTCTAGGGCCACTTCCTTAAGTACCCTGGGATGTAGATTATCAGGACCTTGGGATTTATCGGCCTTCAGTCTCATCAATTTTCCGAACACCATTTCCCTACAAGTACTGATTTCTTTCAGTTCCACCCTTTCATCAGACCCTATGTTCCCCGGCACCTCTGGGAGGTTATTTGTGTCCTCCTTTGTGAAGACAGAACCAAAATGTGTATTTAGTTGGTCGGCCATTTCTTTTTTCCCCATTATAAATTCCACTGATTCTGACTGCAAGGGACCTACGCTTGACTTCACCAATCTTTTTCTCTTCACATATCTATCTTTTTCTCTTCACATATCTGTTCAATCCGTCCCAACCGGGAATGTTCAATCAATGCTAAATAGGAATGGTCAATCAAATGCAATTGGGAATGGTCAATCAAAGCTAACTGGGATTTGTCAATCAATTACCAACTGGGAATGGTCAATCAAAGCTAGCTGGGGATGGTCAATCAATGCTAACTGGGAATGTTCAATCAATGTTAAATGGGAATGGTCAATCAATGCTAACTGGGAATTGTGTATCAATGCCAACAGGGAATGATCAATCAATGCTAACTGGGAAAGGTCCATCAAAGCCAACTGGGAATGGTCAATCAATGTTAAATGGGAATGATCAATCAATGCTAACTGGGAATGGTCAATCAATGCTAACTGGGGATTATCAATCAATGACAACTGGCAATGTTCAAGCAATGATAACTGGGGATGCTCAGTCAATGCTAACTGTGAATGGTCAATCAATGCCAACTGGGAATGGACAATCAATGCCAACTGGGAATGGACAATCAATGCCAACTGGGAATTGTCAATGAATGCTAACTGGGAATGTTCAATCAAAGCTAATTAGGAATGGTGAAACAATGCCAGCTGGGGATGGTCAATCAATGCTATCTGGGAAATTTCAATCAATACTAACTGAGAAACATATAAACAAAACAACATAAAAGATAGGAGCAGGAGTAGGCCATTCGGCCCCTCGAACCTGCACTGCCATTCAATGAGATCATGGCTGATCATACAAATTCAGTACCCTGTCCCTGCCTTTTCCCCATATCCTTTGATCCCTTTAGCCTTAAGAAATATATCCAACTCTTTCTTGAATATATTTAATGAACTGGCCTCCACCGCCCTCTGTGGCAGAGAATTCCACAGGTTCACCTCTCTCTGGGTGAAGAAATTCCTCCTCATCTCACTCCTAAATGTCCTACCCCTTATCCTTAGACTATGACCCCTGGTTCTGGACTCCCCGGCCATCAGAAACATCCTTCCTGCATCTAGTCTGTCCAGGCCTGACAGAATTTTATAGGTTTCGATGAGATCCCCTCTCAATCTTCTAAACTCCAGTGATTATAAGCCCAATCGACACAATCTCTCCTCATACATCACACCTGCCATCCCAGGTATCAGCCTGGTGTATCTTCGCTGCACTCCTTCCATGGTAAGAACGTCCTTCCTCAGGTAAGGCGACCAAAACTGCACACAATACTCAAGGTGCGGTCTCACCAAGGCCCTGTACAACTGTAGCAAGACATCCTTGTTCCTGTACTCGAACCCTCTTGCTACGAAGTCCAACATACCATTTGCCTTCTTAACCGCCTGCTGCACCTGCATGCTTACCTTCAGCGACTGATGCACAAGAACACCCAGGTCTCTTTGCACTTCCCCTTCTCACAATCTATTGCCATTCAAATAATAATCTGCCTTCCTGCTTTTGCCACCAAAGTGGATAACCTCACATTTATCCACATTATAGTGCATTTGCCATGTTTCTGCCCAATCACCAAACTGTCCAGATCGTACTGGAGTTTCATGGCATCCTCCTCACAGCATACCCTCCCACCCAGCTTTGTGTCATCTGCAAATTTGGTGATATTACATCCAATACCCTCGTCCAGATCATTAATATATATTGTGAACAGCTGGTGTCCCAGGGCCGCTCCTTGCAGTACCCCACTAGTCACTGCCTGCCACTCGGAAAATGACCCGTTTATTCCAACTCTTCGCTTTCTGTCCGCCAACCAGTTCTCTATCCAAGTCAATACCTTGCCCCCAATCCCATGTGCCTTAATTTTGCACGCTAATCACTTATGTGGGACCTTATCGAAAGCCTTCTGAAAGTCCAAATACACCACATCCACTGGTTCTCCCTGTAGTGTCCGAGTATCAATAATACACAGACTGCAGGAGAACAATAATGATAGTTATTTACTGACAGAGGGTAAGCTTAAACTGAAAGTACAGAAGCCTGCTATAGCTTTATATACAGGTGTGGTCACTGCCGGCACTACAGTATAAAATCAGTTCTCTCTTAAAGGTACATACACAACAATTCTTCCCCTTTTAGGTAACAGTACATAACATTCATTTAACAATTAAATAATAACTAATTACAATTACAATTTTCCTTGTACTATATACATCAACTGAAATAATCATTTATAAGTTCGGTCTTTGAGGAGGCTTCCTGATCCTGACTGGATAGTGCCTTACTCGAGTATCCTGTTCTTGCGGCGGAGTCGATTCTGGCTCATTGTCATTGGTTGGTTCATCAGCTTCCAATACCACTGATTCTGAGGTAGACGCAATCTGTACTTCGGGTTGATTACCAGGTGCACCTGCTCGTGGTATGGGCTTGGCTTGTTCCTGTGACTCTAGAATCTGGTCAGCATGGCGTCTCACGATGCTCTCTCCAACGTCCACTGTGTACATTAGTGGTCCCTGCTGTGTGCATATCGTTCCTGGCTGCCATTTTTCTGTTCGGTAGTCGCAGGCCAAGACTGGTTGCCCTATCTTGAAGCTCCTGGTTGGCTTCTCATTGATGTGCTGGAATTGCTTATCCTCAACATCTCGTCTTATGTTTGCTTTGAGCAAATCCAGGCAACATCTCAGCCTTCGGTTGAAGAACATTATGGCTGGAGCTTGGTTGGTGAATGCATGTGTCGCATTCAGGTAAGCAAACAAGAAATTATTCACCTTGTGCTGTAGTGGTATGTCGTCTTTATACATCGCCTTTATTGCCTTTTTAAAGATCTGAACAAACCTCTCAGCCAATCCATTTGTGGCTGGATGATATGGGGCAGATGTGTAATGTTTCACCCCATTATTCCTCAGGAACCTCCGGAAATCATCGGACACAAACTGTGGTCCATTGTCATAGCAAATCTGTTCTGGCAAGCCATTCCTGGCGAAGATGGTCCGTAGGACTGCAATAGTTTTCTCCGTGGTGGTGGAGGACATTTTGATGACCTCTGGCCATTTTGAATGGGCATCCTCGGCGATTAAAAACATTGAGTCCATAAATGGACGAGCAAAATCAATGTGTACCCGTTGCCATGGAGATGAGGGCCACTCCCATGGGTGTAGCGGGGCCTGTGGTGGAGCGTTTTGGGCCTTCTGGCATCCTGTGCATCTCTTGGTCATATCCTCGATTTCTTTATCGATTCCCGGCCACCACACTAACGCACCTGCTAGGCTCTTCATTTTTACCCCTCCCAGATGACCCTCATGAAGCTCATTGAGCACTCTATCTCTCAACTTGGGTGGAATTACCACTCAGGATCCACACATCAAAGTCCCCCGGCACACTGACAGCTGTTCTCTCCTTGTCGAGAATGCTGGCAACAGTGAGTCGCCATGTGCTGGCCATCCCTTCACCATCAAATCATAGACCTGAGAGAGTGTCGGGTCATTTCGAGTTTCCTTCTCTATACTTGAGTTTGTAACAGGTAGACATTCGACTATGGTCGAATGGAATATCTCAACAGGGTCCACTGCAGGTGCTTCCTCCACCATAGGCAACGGTAGGTGCGAGAGCCCATCAGCGTTTCCATGCGGTTTCATACCCTTGTACTCTATGTCGTACTGATGTGCCCCTAGAAAAAGTAACCACCTTTGCAGCCGTTGCGCCGTCATCACTGGAATGCCCTTCTTTGGGTTAAGAATGGAGACCAGAGGCTGATGATCAGTCAGTAGGGTGAATTTCTGCCCGTGCAGATAGTGATTGAACTTCTTCAACCCCCACACCAGGCTGAGGGCCTCCCTGTCAATCTGGGCGTAGTTACGCTCGGCTGAGGTTAACGAGCGCGACACAAAGGCTATTGGCCTCTCTGAACCGTCAAGGAATTTGTGTGACAGCACAGCTCCAATGCCGTAGGGAGATACATCACATGCCAACCGAATCGGTAGTTTTGGATTGTAGTGGGCCAATACTTCTTTTGAAGTGATTAGGCATTTAAATTTCTGAAAGGCACGCTTACACTCATCACTCCATTTCCATGTTACTCCAGTTTGCAGCAGGGCATTCAGTGGGTGCAGAATTGTAGATAAATTCGGCAAGAACTTATGGTAGTAGTTCACCAACCCGAGGAACGACCTCAGTTGTGACACATTTTCCGGTGCTGGAGCCTTGACTACTGCCTCAATCTTGTCTGGGGACTTATGCAACCCTTCCTCATCAATCATGTGGCCACAATACGAGATTTTTCTCTTGAAGAACTCGCATTTGGGGCGGTTGGCTCGTAGCCCATATTCTTGTAATCTAGTGAGCACCTGCTCCAGGTTGGCAAGGTGTTCACTGTCATTTTTGCCCGTAACCAGGATGTCGTCCGAATAACACTGGGTCCCCGGGATCCCTTGCAGGACTTGTTCCATCGCCATCTGCCAAATAGCCGGGGCTGATGCTACCTCGAATACCAGTCTGTTGTACTGGTAAAGACCTCTGTGAATGTTTATTGTGAGGTATTTCCTAGATGCTTTTTCCACCTCCATTTCTAGATACGCTTGGGCCAGATCAATCTTCGTAAAGCATTTCCCTCCAGATAGTGAGGCGAAAATATCTTCTACCCATGGCAGAGGATATTGTACTGTGTGCAGGACTGGGTTCACAGTTACCTTGAAGTCCCCACAGATGCGAACCTTCTTCAGCTCCCCAGGCATACTGCTCAATGATTTCTTCATTACAGGTACGATAGGTGTGGCCCACTCACTCCAGTCCACCTTGGACAGCACACCCGAACACTCCAGACTCTCCAGCTCTGCTTCAATGGCTGGGCGGATCGCGTACGGTACCGGACTGGCCTTAAAAAATTTCGGGTTTGCGTTATCTTCGACTTTTATCATTGCCGTTACTCCTTTTAGAGTCCCAAGTCCTTGTTGGAACACGTCTTTCGCGTCAGTTAGAATTTTTGACAGTCGTCCAGGTGTGACGTCGTCATCCTTTATGTCAGTCACCGTTAGCGCCTGAATGGAATGCCAATCCAATTGTATTTTTCGGATCCATTCACGTCCCAATATTGGTGGTCCTCCATCTTGTAGTATATTTAGATACAGTTTCTGTGTTTCCTTGCCGTTGTATTTAACTGGCACCCTTATTTTTCCTCTGGTGTAGACTTTTTGCCCCGTGTATGTTTTCAATACAATGGACGTGTCCTTCCAGGGTATGTGTGAGAATAGCCGCTCATAGTCTCGTCGATTCATGACAGTTAGGGCTGATCCTGTGTCCAATTCCATCTTTATTTGGGACCCTGCTATCATGAGGGTGACCCAAATGGTTCGGTGATCCTCCTTTGCGATCACGTTGTGTAAATTTAGACAACTTAGTCTCCTGTTCCCAGAGTCATTATCACTCTCCTGATCATCTGAACTACTATCTGTCATTTGTTTTACTGTCTTGTACTTTTCCTTAGTAGTTATTTTAGTGTTGGTTTTCTTTCCCGACCTGCAGACTCTTGCTATGTGTCCCATTTTCCCACATTGCCTGCATACTTTGTCCTTAAACCAGCAGTCCTTCTGATCATGGATTGTTCTGCCGCAGCGATAGCTGTTTTCTGCTCCATATGCCATTTCGTTAGCGCTGTATTCTTGTGGTTTCTGTTGTATTTCTGCAGCTCCCCGTGCTGCTGCTTTGTAGGATACTGCCACGCTGAAAGCCTGTTCTAGCATCAGGTCCTTTTGCGAAAGTAGTCGTTTCTGGGTTCCTTCACTCTGGAGCCCACAGACAAACTTATCCCTTAAGGTGTCTGCCAGTCCTGCTCCGAACTGGCAGTGCTTCGATAACTTGCATAGTTCCATAAGATAGTCAGCATTGCTCTCATCTTTGTGCTGGTTTCTTTTATGGAACTTGAATCTTCCTGCTACCAGCAGCGGTGTAGGGTTTAGGCGTTCCTGTAAGATAGTAACAATCACTTCAAAACCTTTCTCCATTGGTTTAGCTGGGGTAATTAAATTCCGCAATAGGCCGTACATTCTCGCGCCCATCCAATTTAATAATACCGACGCCTTCTTTCCATCGGCCACTTCATTTGCCTTGCAGTACACTTCAATTCTTTCCACATACGTGGTCCAGTCTTCTACCTCGTTGTCGAAAGCAGTGATACTGCCACTCTTCGGCATCTTGGGTGGTTTAAAAGGGCGCCTCCCACGCTTTTTCTTCTTCCCCAACGGAATAAAATGGCGCCTCCCGCGCTTTTCCTTCTTCCCCTTGCTGCCACGCTGCTCCTAGCATTCTACAGGGTAATGGCGGTGACCCGCGGCTTCGGCGCATCTCACTTTTCCTTCCCCTCATTTTATTTCCTCTACGCTGCCCCGTTCTTGAGCTGTGCGCTCCACCCTCTCTCTCTCTCTTTTCCTCCCGATGACGCTGCACGGCCCCTTTGCAGAGCCGCTCGATTGAGCTCGAGCCCGCCGCAGTCCAGAAGCGTCAGCGCATTACCTGCTACCAGCACGATTTGCTGGAATACCTTGACTGGGGAGCCAAGCCCAGCTCTCCACAGCCTCCCCTGCAATTCTCCGAACTCCGATGGACCCCTGGGCAGTTACCCGAGGTCGACGCCCGTTGCTCTGACTTCGACCTCCAAGAATCTTCTTTTCAGGGAAAGATCCCCGTGAGATGATGCAGTACTGCAGGTGAGTTTGAACCTGCTCGTGGGCAGTGTAGTGTCCGAGTATCAATAATACACGGACTGCAGGAGAACAATAATAATAGGTATTTACTGACAGAGGGTAAGCTTAAACTGACAGTACAGAAGCCTGCTATGGCTTTATATACAGGTGTGGTCACTGCCAGTACTAAAGTATAAAATCAGTTCTCTCTTAAAGGTACATACACAACACTCCCTTATCTTTTTTAACATTTACATCCTCAAACAATTCCAGTCGATTAGTCAAGCATGATTTACTTTTTGTAAATCCATGTTGACATTGTCCGATCCTGTCACTGCTTCACAAGTGCTCTACTATTACATCTTTTATAATGGACTCGAGCATAATCCCCACTATCGATGTGAGGCTTATAATTCCCTGCTTTTTCTCTGCCACCTTTTTTGAATAGTGGGGTAACATCAGCTGCCCTCCAATCCATGGGTACTCTTCCAGAGTCTATCGAGTTCTGGAAGGTGACCAGCAATGCATCTACTGTTTCTAGGGCAACTTCCTTAAGTACCCTGGGATGTAGATTATCAGGCCCTGGGGATTTATCGGCCTTCAGTCCCATCAATTTTCCTAACACCATTTCCCTACAAATACTGTTTTCTTTCAGTTCCACCCTTTCATCAGACCCTATGTTCCCCGGCATCTCTGGAAGGTTATTTGTGTCCTCCTTTGTGAAGACAGAACCAAAATGTGTATTTAGTTGGTCTGCCATTTCTTTGTTCCACATTATAAATTCCACTGATTCTGACTGCAAGGGACCTACGGTTGACTTCACCAATCTTTTTCTCTTCACATATCTATCTTTTTCTCTTCACATATCTATATTTTTCTCTTCACATATCTGTTAAATCCGTCCCAACCGGGAATGTTCAATCAATGCTAAATAGGAATGGTCAATCAATGGCAACTGGAAATGGTCAATCAATGCTAACTGGGAATGTTCAATCAAATACCAACTGGGAATGGTCAATCAATGGCAACTGGGAATGTTCATTCAAATACCAACTGGGAATGGTCAATTAATGCTAACTGGGGATTATGAATCAATGACAACTGGAAATGGTCAATCAATGATAACTGGGAATGGTCAATCAATGCCAACTGGGAATGGTCAATCAATGCTAACTAGGAATGGTCAATCAATGCTAACTAGGAACGGTGAATCAAGCTAAATGGGGATGGTCAGTCAATGCCGACTGGGGATGGTCGTCCAATGCCAACTGGGAATGATCTATCAAATGCCAACTCGGAATGATCAATCAATGCTATCAGGGGATTATCAATCAATGCCAACAGGGAATGTCCAATCAATGCTAACTGGGGATCGTGAATCATTGCCGACTTGGGATAGTCTGTCAATGCGAACTCGGAGTGATCACTCAATGCCAACTGGGAATGGTCAATCAAATGCCAACTGCGAATGATCAATCAATGCTAACAGGGGATGCTCTATCAATGCCAACAGGGGATGTTCTATCAATGCTAACTGGGAATGATCAATCAATGCTAACTGGGAATGATCAATCAATGCCATCTGGGAATGGTCAATCAATGCTAACTGGGAATGATCAATCAATGCCAACTGGGGATGGTCAATCAATGCTAACTGGGAATGGTCAATCAATGCCAACTCGGAATATTCAATCATATACCAACTGGGAATCGTCAATCAATGCTAACTGGGAATGGACAATCAATGCCAACTGGGAATGGTCAATCAATGCTAACTGGGGATGGTCAATCAATGCTTACTGGGGATTGTCAATCAATGCCAAGTGGGAATGGTCAATCAATGCCAACTGGGGATGGTCAATCTATGCTAACCAGGAATGGTCAATCAATGCCAACTGCGAATGTTCAATCAATGCGATATCTGAATGGTCAATAAATTGTCAACTCGGAATGGTCATTCAATACTAACTGGGGATTATCAATCAATGCCAACTGGGAATGTTCAATCAATGCTAACTGGGAGTGGTGAATCAATGCCAACTGGGACTGTTCATTCAATGCTAATTGGGCACTGTCAATCAATGCCAACAGGGGATGGTCAATCAATGACTAATTGGAATGGTCAATCAAAGTTAACTGGGTATTGTCAATCAATGCTAACTAGGAATGGTAACTCAATGCTAACTAGGAATGGTCAATCAAGCTAAATGGGGATGGTCAGTCACTGCTTACAGGGGATGGTCAATCAATGCCAGCTGGGAATGGTCAATCAATGATCACTGGGGATCGTCAAGCAATGCCAACTGGGAATGTTCAATCAATCCTAACTGGGAATGATCAATCAATGCCAAATGGGAATGGTCAATCAATGCTAACTAGGAATGGTCAATCAATGCTAACTAGGAATGATCATTCAAGCTAAATTGGGATGGTCAATCAATGCCGACTGTGGATGGTCAGCCAATGCCAACTGGGAATGATCTATCAATGCCGACGGGGAATGGTCAATCAAATGCCAACTGGGAATGACCAATCAATGCTAACTGGGGATGGTCAATCAATGCCAACATGGGGTGGAAAGTCAAAGCTAATTAGGAATGATCAATCAATGACAACTGGGAATGGTCAATCAATGCGTACAGGGAATGATCAATCAATGCTATCTCTGAATGGTCAATAAAATGCCAACTGGAAATGGTCAATCAATGCTAAGTGGCGATATTCAATCAATGCCAACTGGGAATGTTCAATCAATGCTAACTGGGGATGGTCAATCAATGCTAAATGGGAATACTCAATCAATGCTAACTGGGAATGGTCAATCAATGCTATTTGTGAATGGTCAATAAAATGCCAACTGGAAATGGTCAATCAATGCTAAGTGGGATATTCAATCAATGCCAACTGGGAATGGTCAATCAATGCTAACTGGGGATGGTCAATCAATGCTAAATGGGAAGGGTCAATCAATGCCAACTAGGAATGGTCAATCAATGTTAACAGGGAATGGTCAATCAATGCTAATTAGGAATGGTGAGTCAATGCCATTTGGGAATGGTCAATCAATGCCAACTGGGAATTGTCAATAAATGCTAACTGGGAATGGTCAATCAATGTTAGCTGAGGAAGGTCAATCAATCCTAACTAGGAATTGTCAAACAATGCCAACTGGGAATGGTCAGTCAATGCCAGCTGGGGATGCTCAATCAATGCTATCTGGGAAAGTTCAATCAATGCTAACTGGGAAACATAGAAACATAGAAACATAGAAGATAGGGGCAGGAGTAGGCCTTTCGGCCCTTCGAGCCTGCTCCGCCATTCAATGAGATCATGGCTGATCATTCAAATTCAGTACCCTGTCCTGCCTTCTCCACATATCCCTTGATCCCTTTAGCCTGAAGAAATATATCCAACTCTTTCTTGAATATATTTAATGAACTGTCCTCCACCGCCCTCTGTGGTAGAGAATTCCACAGGTTCACCAGTCTCTGGGTGAAGAAATTCCTCCTCATTTCAGTCCTAAATGGCTTACCCCTTATCCTTAGACTATGACCCCTGGTTCTGGACTCCCCAGCCATCAGAAACATCCTTCCTGCATCTTGTTTGTCCAGGCCTGACAAAATTTTATAGGTTTCGATGAGATCCCCTCGCAAACTTCTAAACTCCAGTGAGTATAAGCCCAATCGACACAATCTCTCCTCATACATCACTCCTGCCATCCCAGGTGTCAGACTGGTGAATCATCGCTGCACTCCTTCCATGGCAAGAACGTCCTTCCTCAGGTAATGCGACCAAAACTGCACACAATACTCAAGGTGCGGTCTCACCAAGGCCCAGTACAACTGTAGCAAGACATCCTTGCTCCTGTACTAGAACCCTCTTGCTACGAAGGCCAACATACCATTTGCATTCTTAACCGCCTGCTGCACCTGCATGCTTACCTTCAGCAAATGGTGCACAAGAACACCCAGGTCTCTTTGCACTTCCCCTTCTCCCAATCTATTGCCATTCAATTAATAATCTGCCTTCCTGTTTTGGCCACCAAAGTGGATAACCTCACAGTTATCCACATTATAGTGCATTTGCCATGTTTCTGCCCAATCACCGAACCTGTCCAAATCGTACTGGAAATTCAAGACATCCTCCTCACAGCATACCCTCCCACCCAGCTTTGTGTCATCTGCAAATTTGGAGATATTACATCCAATTCCCGTGTCCAGATCATTAATATATATTGTGAGCAGCTGGGGTCCCAGGACGGATCCTTGCGGTACCCCACTAGCCACTGCCGGCCACTCGGAAAATGACCTATTTATTCCAACTCTTTGCTTTCTGCCGCCGACCAGTTCTCTATCCAAGTCAATACCTTGCCCCCAATCCCATGTGCCTTAATTTTGCATGCTAATCTCTTATGTGGGACCTTATCGAAAGCCTTTTATAAGTCCAAGTACACCACATCCGCTGGTTCTCCCTTATCTTTTTTAACAGTTACATCCTCAAACAATTCCAGTAGATTAGTCAAGCATGATTTATCTTTTGTAAATACATGTTGACTTTGTCCGATCCTGTCACTGCTTTCCAAGTGCTCTGCTATTAAATCTTTTATAATGGACTCCAGCATTTTCCCCACTACTGATGTCCCCGCTTTTTCTCTACCAACGTTTTAGAATAGTGGGGTAAAATTAGCTACCATCCAATCCATGGGTACTCTTCCAGAGTCTATCGAGTTCTGGAAGATGACCAGCAATGCATCTACTATTTGTAGGGCCACTTCCTTAAGTACCCTGGGATGTAGATTATCAGGCCCTGGGGATTTATTGACCTTCAGTCCCATCAATTTTCCTAACACCATTTCCTTACAAGTACTGATTTTTTTCAGTTCCACCCGTTCATCAGACCCTATGTTCCCTGACATCTCTGGGAGGTTATTTGTGTCCTCCTTTGTGAAGACAGAACCAAAATGTGTTTTCTGCCCTTGCAGCGTGTTCCTATGCAGAGCTAGACCGGTAGCTAACAACTTGATATCGTCCCATAAAAATCACAAGGCTTGACTTTTCTTGTAAACTTTACTGAAAGATTCTTATTGTGAAACTGAAATACAATACAGAAATTGAAGCACACATTAGTATACAAGCACATAACTGAGATTCATACACAAATTTAGGTAAGCCTGAGCAACACAGTACATTGGCATGTAACTTACTAAAACACGGAAACACAGCTTACTGTGAATATACATTTAGCAAACTGAAAGGCATGCTCTTACATTCACTTTAAATTAGCCCTGTACATAGTGCATCAAAATACAGCTACAAGTTAACCAGCTAGACAGAGAGCGAGCACTTCACGGCTAGCTGTGTAAGTTTGCTTACAGAGAAAAGTTACAAACTAAACATTTTCTGCAAAATATAGTGTACACTAATCATGTATAACATTCTCAAGTATTTACAGATAAATAGTGTCCTAGGCCGGAGCGTAACAAGAAAATAACGGCAAGACCATGTGTCGAGCTGCAGGTCTTGTGCTATACATTAGTTTACTTTATTGCACTTTACTGTGCTTTACTGCACTTTACTGCGCTTTACTGTACTTTACTGCACTTTACTGCACTTGCTAGGTACCAAATATCCACTAGGTGGTGGCGCACAATGGAAATCAACCCTAATTACTCAAACCCCTGAATTAACTGGAAAACTAACATTAATTCCTAAAGGAAGGCAACACATTCCCCGCTTGGTACCACTACAGATACAAAATTAAACCTAAAGAAAACGTCCTTTGGCCGCAAACATACTCAGAATCCTTTCTCTAGGTTTCTTCAGAAAGTAGGACTACAATCTCTGAGACTGGCCTCAGAAACACTTTGAGAGTGCCCTCCTTGACAATCTTCACCTCCACCTTGTGGACCCTTTTGTCCCTGCTCGGCAGACTTTTGACAACCAGTCCCACTGGCCATTCATTTCTGTGTGCTTGGCTGTCTTTCAGCAAGACAACATCTCCCACTTTGACATTTGGCTTGTCTTCTGTCCATTTCCTACGGCTCTGTAGGGTGGACAAATACTCTCCTCTCCATCTCCTCCAAAGAGTGTCTGCAAGTCACTGGACTTGCTTCCACTGCTTCCCGTGCAGCTCAGCCATGTCGAAGTTTCCAGAGGGGGCTGAAATAGCACTCATCTTTTGAGTCAGGAGCATCGCTGGGGTGAGGACTGCAGGCATGTCTGGGGCGATGGATACCGGCACCAGGGGTCGTGCTTTCATGATCGCCATGACTTCAGCCATGAGAGTGCTCAAGACATCGTGTGTGAGACGAGTGGGTCCCGTCCGAAGCAGCATAGCATCCAGAGTATGCCTGGCAGCACCGATGAGCCTCTCCCATGAACCACCCATGTGGGATGAATGCGGGGGGTTAAACACCCACGTGCATCCTTTCTTTTGGAGGTAGCTTCTTACCGCTGCATCGTCCGTGTGGATGTCCAACTCCTTACAGGCACCCACGAAATTAGTCCCTCTGTCGGAGCGGAGAAGTTTGGCTGGACCACGGATTGAGAAAAACCTGCTCAGGGCACTGATGGTTAAGAAAGCTTTGTCATCCATGGGTAGTGTTGGTTTGTCATCATCCTCGGACCTATCAAACACTGAGCATCCTAGGCTGTCTATGCTCACAGTGAGGCCTGCCTCTTCCTCACAGGCAGAGGAGGTTGACCTATGATGCTGCGTCATGCCATCATAGTCTTCCTTTACCTGGATCCTGTTTGGGCATGGGCTGAGAAAGGACGTGCGACCACTGTGCAACACGTTTGCTTTATATATGTTGACATCCGCTGGTTTGTGGACTGTTCCCAGGCAAACTCCACCCACGAGGACCCATCCCAGGTCAAGCCGCTGCACATAAGGAGCATTGTGGGGCCCGTTGATTTGCTCATGCACCTTGTGCACCCTGAAGACGTCTCTTCCCAAGAGCAGGAGGATTGGAGCGTCCGGGTCCACAGCTGGAATCTTGTTGGCAACTGGCTGTAGGTGGGACTGATGGCGTGTGACCTCTGGGGAGGGAATTTCAGTCCTATCATCTGGCATCATGTCACACTCAATTAAGGTGGGAAGGGGAAGCTGTAGTTTCCCATCCATGGACTCAATCATGAGGTTGCCAACTCTCCTACCCGTAGTCTCTGTTGTCCCTGAACAGGTTTTTAGCGTGTATGGAGCTGCGCTGGCCTTGACTTCAAAGAGATTGAAGAATTCTGTCTTCACTAGAGACTTGTTACTTTGCTGATCAAGCACTGCATACATCTTAATTGCCTTCTCCTTTCTCCCTGCAGGTTATGCTTCAACCAAGCAGATATTGGAGCATGAGCGTGGGCTGCTTGCATTTCCACAAACCTCTGTACACTTGGAGGTGACTGAAGAAGATGCGCTTTTGCTTTGCTCCCCGCTATCCTCTTTGTCAACCGTGGCTCTCTCGGTGGTCGAAGGAGTGGGACCTGGATGCAGGGCTGCGATGTGTTTTTCACTGTTGCACTCGAAGCACTTGAATGTCGCCTTGCAGTCTTTTGCCATGTGCATAGTCGACCCACAACACCTGAAGCAGATGCGATTCTCTTTCAGGTATGATTTGCGCTCATCAATAGGCTTGCCTCTAAAGCTTCGACACTTTTTGAGTGGGTCGGGCTTCTTGTGTATTGGACACTGACAATCTGGGTCATCCACTTTATTACCAGCAGAACTGGATTGGTTGACTGAGGGTTCGGCTGGAACATCTGTTTTGTGCACGCTCACAGAGGCTTTGTTGCTGTACTTTGTGGGTTTCTCTGTTCTCGAAGGAGCGTAACTGTTGGAGGTGGAGAAAGTGAAACTTGGATCATTCCTCACCTTTGCCTGTTGTTGGACGAACCTGGAGAAGAGAGATAAGGGAGGAAATGCTACTCCGTAGTCCCCCTTGTACTTGGATCCCTTACCTATCCATTTCTCTTGAAGGTTGTAGGGGAGCTTTTCCACTATTGGGTTTACCCCACGAGCTGTATCCAAATACGAGAGGCCTGTCAGGTAACCTTCTCCCTTAGCACACTCCAGTTCGAGGAGAATGTCACCCAGTTCTCGAAGCTCGACATTATCTTTGTTGGTTAGCTTCGGAAAGTCCTCAATCTTCTTAAGCAGTGCATGTTCAATGACTTCTGGTGTCCCATAACAGTCTTCGAGACGTTGCCAAACCAGGTTGAGGCCTGCTGTGGGATTGCTACGTGCACGGAGCGAATTCTCCTCGCCTGTTCTGACAACTCAGCTCTGAGCCACTTTTTCTTCAAATCTAGTTCTTCTCTGGCTGACAGATTCAAGTCCTTGGTGGTACTCAGGAAGGACGCTTTCCATGACCAATAATTTTCAGGACGGTCATCAAATTCTAGAAGACCTGAACTTAACAATTCTCGGCGGATGAGGTACCTAGCGAGGTCTTGTGCACCTTGTGGCTCGGGTAAGGACTGCTTGGCTGGATTGGCCGAGTGCTGTGGAGGTCTCTGCAGGTAAGTCTTACTTGCTTCCTCTCTTTTAAGCTCAGTGTCTCCGAAAACAGGCTGTTTGTTACTGTGGTGAGTAGCAGGTTCTGTGTCGAGATATCTGGCTGTTTCCTTGAAGAACAATTTGGAGTGTTGTTGGACATACTCACTTGTACGTTGCACTGGACTGAGGGGCTGTTCTAGAACATATGCTTCATGGCTGTGCTCCCCGCCTTCGTTCTCCTCACCTTCTTCATAAGCTGCAGCTTCAGCTTCAGCGGCAGCGGCAGCTCTCTGGCTTTGGAGAATGTGGAGACTGGCGTCGAGGTCAGCTCTCTGCTTCATCACACTAGCTTCTTTTTCAGCGAAGGACAATTGAGCCTGGGCAGATTTTGCCTTTGCATGTGCTTTGGCGGCTGCAGAAGCTGTCGATGATGACAGTCTGCTGGACCACCGAGATGATCTAGAGGATGCTTCAGAGGACTGTGACTTGGCATCATTTGCTCGAAGAGGCTCATGTTTGTCAGTTGGCTGGTCGACGTCCTCTATGGTATATTGTCTTCCTGAGCATAGACTCATGGTAGCTGAGTGGTATCTTCTTATGCTTGAGCCCGCTGTGCTGTTGCCTTTTCACTTTTCTGCCCTTGCAGCGCGTTCCTATGCAGAGCTAGACAGGTAGCTAACAATTTGATACCTTCCCATAAAAATCACAAGGCTTGACTTTTCTTGTAAACTTTACTGAAAGATTCTTATTGTGAAATTGAAATACAATACAGAAATGGAAGCACACATTAGTACACAAGCACATAACTGATATGCATACACAAATTTAGGTAAGCCTGAACAACACAGCACATTGGCATGTAACTTACCAAAACACGTGGAAACACAGCTTACTGTGAATATACATTTAGCAAACTGAAAGGCATTCTCTTACATTCACTTTAAATTAGCCCTGTACATAGTGCATTAAAATACAGCTACAAGTTAACCAGCTAGACAGAGAGCAGCACTTCACGGCTAGCTGTGTAAGTTTGCTTACAGAGAAAAGTTACAAACTAAACATTTTCTGCAAAATATAGTGTACACTAATCATGTATAACATTCTCAAGTATTTACAGATAAATAGTGTCCTAGGCCGGAGCGTAACAAGAAAATAACGGCAAGACCATGTGTCGAGCTGCAGGTCTTGTGCTATACATTAGTTTACTTTATTGCACTTTACTGTGCTTTACTGCACTTTACTGCGCTTTACTGTACTTTACTGCACTTTACTGCACTTGCTAGGTACCAAATATCCACTAGGTGGTGGCGCACAATGGAAATCAACCCTAATTACTCAAACCCCTGAATTAACTGGAAAACTAACATTAATTCCTAAAGGAAGGCAACACATTCCCCGCTTGGTACCACTACAGATACAAAATTAAACCTAAAGAAAACGTCCTTTGGCCGCAAACATACTCAGAATCCTTTCTCTAGGTTTCTTCAGAAAGTAGGACTACAATCTCTGAGACTGGCCTCAGAAACACTTTGAGAGTGCCCTCCTTGACAATCTTCACCTCCACCTTGTGGACCCTTTTGTCCCTGCTCGGCAGACTTTTGACAACCAGTCCCACTGGCCATTCATTTCTGTGTGCTTGGCTGTCTTTCAGCAAGACAACATCTCTCACTTTGACATTTGGCTTGTCTTCTGTCCATTTCCTACGGCTCTGTAGGGTGGACAAATACTCTCCTCTCCATCTCCTCCAAAGAGTGTCTGCAAGTCACTGGACTTGCTTCCACTGCTTCCCGTGCAGCTCAGCCATGTCGAAGTTTCCAGAGGGGGCTGAAATAGCACTCATCTTTTGAGTCAGGAGCATCGCTGGGGTGAGGACTGCAGGCATGTCTGGGGCGATGGATACCGGCACCAGGGGTCTTGCTTTCATGATCGCCATGACTTCAGCCATGAGAGTGCTCAAGACATCGTGTGTGAGACGAGTGGGTCCCGTCCGAAGCAGCATAGCATCCAGAGTATGCCTGGCAGCACCGATGAGCCTCTCCCATGAACCACCCATGTGGGATGAATGCGGGGGGTTAAACACCCACGTGCATCCTTTCTTTTGGAGGTAGCTTCTTACCGCTGCATCGTCCGTGTGGATGTCCAACTCCTTACAGGCACCCACGAAATTAGTCCCTCTGTCGGAGCGGAGAAGTTTGGCTGGACCACGGATTGAGAAAAACCTGCTCAGGGCACTGATGGTTAAGAAAGCTTTGTCATCCATGGGTAGTGTTGGTTTGTCATCATCCTCGGACCTATCAAACACTGAGCATCCTAGGCTGTCTATGCTCACAGTGAGGCCTGCCTCTTCCTCACAGGCAGAGGAGGTTGACCTATGATGCTGCGTCATGCCATCATAGTCTTCCTTTACCTGGATCCTGTTTGGGCATGGGCTGAGAAAGGACGTGCGACCACTGTGCAACACGTTTGCTTTATATATGTTGACATCCGCTGGTTTGTGGACTGTTCCCAGGCAAACTCCACCCACGAGGACCCATCCCAGGTCAAGCCGCTGCACATAAGGAGCATTGTGGGGCCCGTTGATTTGCTCATGCACCTTGTGCACCCTGAAGACGTCTCTTCCCAAGAGCAGGAGGATTGGAGCGTCCGGGTCCACAGCTGGAATCTTGTTGGCAACTGGCTGTAGGTGGGACTGATGGCGTGTGACCTCTGGGGAGGGAATTTCAGTCCTATCATCTGGCATCATGTCACACTCAATTAAGGTGGGAAGGGGAAGCTGTAGTTTCCCATCCATGGACTCAATCATGAGGTTGCCAACTCTCCTACCCGTAGTCTCTGTTGTCCCTGAACAGGTTTTTAGCGTGTATGGAGCTGCGCTGGCCTTGACTTCAAAGAGATTGAAGAATTCTGTCTTCACTAGAGACTTGTTACTTTGCTGATCAAGCACTGCATACATCTTAATTGCCTTCTCCTTTCTCCCTGCAGGTTATGCTTCAACCAAGCAGATATTGGAGCATGAGCGTGGGCTGCTTGCATTTCCACAAACCTCTGTACACTTGGAGGTGACTGAAGAAGATGCGCTTTTGCTTTGCTCCCCGCTATCCTCTTTGTCAACCGTGGCTCTCTCGGTGGTCGAAGGAGTGGGACCTGGATGCAGGGCTGCGATGTGTTTTTCACTGTTGCACTCGAAGCACTTGAATGTCGCCTTGCAGTCTTTTGCCATGTGCATAGTCGACCCACAACACCTGAAGCAGATGCGATTCTCTTTCAGGTATGATTTGCGCTCATCAATAGGCTTGCCTCTAAAGCTTCGACACTTTTTGAGTGGGTCGGGCTTCTTGTGTATTGGACACTGACAATCTGGGTCATCCACTTTATTACCAGCAGAACTGGATTGGTTGACTGAGGGTTCGGCTGGAACATCTGTTTTGTGCACGCTCACAGAGGCTTTGTTGCTGTACTTTGTGGGTTTCTCTGTTCTCGAAGGAGCGTAACTGTTGGAGGTGGAGAAAGTGAAACTTGGATCATTCCTCACCTTTGCCTGTTGTTGGACGAACCTGGAGAAGAGAGATAAGGGAGGAAATGCTACTCCGTAGTCCCCCTTGTACTTGGATCCCTTACCTATCCATTTCTCTTGAAGGTTGTAGGGGAGCTTTTCCACTATTGGGTTTACCCCACGAGCTGTATCCAAATACGAGAGGCCTGTCAGGTAACCTTCTCCCTTAGCACACTCCAGTTCGAGGAGAATGTCACCCAGTTCTCGAAGCTCGACATTATCTTTGTTGGTTAGCTTCGGAAAGTCCTCAATCTTCTTAAGCAGTGCATGTTCAATGACTTCTGGTGTCCCATAACAGTCTTCGAGACGTTGCCAAACCAGGTTGAGGCCTGCTGTGGGATTGCTACGTGCACGGAGCGAATTCTCCTCGCCTGTTCTGACAACTCAGCTCTGAGCCACTTTTTCTTCAAATCTAGTTCTTCTCTGGCTGACAGATTCAAGTCCTTGGTGGTACTCAGGAAGGACGCTTTCCATGACCAATAATTTTCAGGACGGTCATCAAATTCTAGAAGACCTGAACTTAACAATTCTCGGCGGATGAGGTACCTAGCGAGGTCTTGTGCACCTTGTGGCTCGGGTAAGGACTGCTTGGCTGGATTGGCCGAGTGCTGTGGAGGTCTCTGCAGGTAAGTCTTACTTGCTTCCTCTCTTTTAAGCTCAGTGTCTCCGAAAACAGGCTGTTTGTTACTGTGGTGAGTAGCAGGTTCTGTGTCGAGATATCTGGCTGTTTCCTTGAAGAACAATTTGGAGTGTTGTTGGACATACTCACTTGTACGTTGCACTGGACTGAGGGGCTGTTCTAGAACATATGCTTCATGGCTGTGCTCCCCGCCTTCGTTCTCCTCACCTTCTTCATAAGCTGCAGCTTCAGCTTCAGCGGCAGTGGCAGCTCTCTGGCTTTGGAGAATGTGGAGACTGGCGTCGAGGTCAGCTCTCTGCTTCATCACACTAGCTTCTTTTTCAGCGAAGGACAATTGAGCCTGGGCAGATTTTGCCTTTGCATGTGCTTTGGCGGCTGCAGAAGCTGTCGATGATGACAGTCTGCTGGACCACCGAGATGATCTAGAGGATGCTTCAGAGGACTGTGACTTGGCATCATTTGCTCGAAGAGGCTCATGTTTGTCAGTTGGCTGGTCGACGTCCTCTATGGTATATTGTCTTCCTGAGCATAGACTCATGGTAGCTGAGTGGTATCTTCTTATGCTTGAGCCCGCTGTGCTGTTGCCTTTTCACTTTTCTGCCCTTGCAGCGCGTTCCTATGCAGAGCTAGACAGGTAGCTAACAATTTGATACCTTCCCATAAAAATCACAAGGCTTGACTTTTCTTGTAAACTTTACTGAAAGATTCTTATTGTGAAATTGAAATACAATACAGAAATGGAAGCACACATTAGTACACAAGCACATAACTGATATGCATACACAAATTTAGGTAAGCCTGAACAACACAGCACATTGGCATGTAACTTACCAAAACACGTGGAAACACAGCTTACTGTGAATATACATTTAGCAAACTGAAAGGCATTCTCTTACATTCACTTTAAATTAGCCCTGTACATAGTGCATTAAAATACAGCTACAAGTTAACCAGCTAGACAGAGAGCAGCACTTCATGGCTAGCTGTGTAAGTTTGCTTACAGAGAAAAGTTACAAACTAAACATTTTCTGCAAAATATAGTGTACACTAATCATCGATAACATTCTCAAGTACTTACAGATAAATAGTGTCCAAGGCCAGAGCGTAACAAGAAAATAACTGCAAGGCCATGTGTTGAGCTGCAGGTCTTGTGCTATACATTAGTTTACTTTATTGCACTTTAATGCGCTTTACTGCACTTTACTGCACTTTACTGCACTTTACTGCACTTGCTAGGTACCAAAAATCCACTAGGTGGCGGCACGCAATGGAAATCGACCCAAATTACTCAAACCCCTGAATTAACTGGAAAACTAACATAACTTCCTAAAGGAAGGCAGCACAATGAGTATTTAGTTGGTGCTCCTTTTCTTTGTTCCCCATTATAAATTCCACTGATTCTGACTGCAAGGGACCTACGCTTGACTTCACCAATCTTTTTCTCTTCACATATCTATCTTTTTCTCTTCACATATCTGTTCAATCCGTCCCAACCGGGAATGTTCAATCAATGCTAAATAGAAATGGTCAATTAATGGCAACTGTGAATGGTCAATCAATGCTAACTGGGAATGGTCAATCAAGTAACAACTGGGAATGGTCAATCAAAGCTAACTGGGGATAGTCAATCAATGCTGACTGGGGATGTTCAGTCAATGCCAACTGGGAATAATCAATCAATGCCAACTGGGAATGTTCAATCAAGTGCCAACTAGGAATGGTCAATCAATGCTAACTGGGAAAGATCAATCAATGCCAACTGGGAATTGTCAATCAATGCTAACTAGGAATGGTCAATCAATGCTAACTAGGAATGGGCAATCACAGCTAACTAGGAATGGTCAATCAAGCTAAATGGGGATGGTAAATCAATGCCGACTGGGCATGATCGGCCAATGCCAACTGGGAATGATCTTTTAATGCCAACTGGGAATGGTCAATTAAATGCCAACTGGGAATGATCAATCCATGCTAACTGGGGATGGTCAATCAAATGACAACTGGGAATGGTCAAACAATGCTAACTGGGGATGCTCAATCAATGCCAACTGGGATTTGTCAATCAATGCCAATTGGGCATGGTCAATCAATGCTAACTGGGGATCGTCAAACAATGCCAACTGGTATTGGTCAATCAAAGCTAACTGGGGATGGTCAATCAAATGACAACTGGGAAAGGTCAAACAATGCTAACTGGGGATGCTCAATCAATGCCAACTGGGAATTGTCAATCAATGCCAATTGGGCACGGTCAATCAATGCTAACTGGGGATCGTCAATCAAATGGCAACTGGGAATTATCAATCAATGCTAACTGGGGATGCTCAATCAATGCCAACAGGGGATGGTCAATCAATGATAACTGGGAATGGTCAATCAATGCCAACTGTGAATGGTCAATCAATGACTACTTGGAATGGTCAATCAATGCTATATATGAATGGTCAATAAAATGCCAACTGGAAATGATCAATCAATGCAATCTAGGGATGTTCAATAAATGCCAACTGGGAATTGTCGATCAATGTTAACTGGGAATGACCAATCAATGCCAACTGGGAATGGTCAACCAATGCCAACTGGGAATGGTGAATCAATGCCAACTGGGAATGATCAATCAATGCTAACTGGGGATGGTCAACCAAATGACAACTGGGAATGGTCAAACAATGCTAACTAGGGATGCTCAATCAATGCCAACTGGGAATTGTCAATCAATGCCAATTGAGGATGGTCAATCAATGCTAACTGGGGATGGTCAAACAATGCCAACTGCTATTGGCCAATCAAAGCTATCAGTGGATTATCAGTCAATTAACAGGGAAAGGGTAACCAATGCTAACTGGGGATGGTCAATCAATGCCGACTGGGGATGGTCAGTCAATACCAACTGAGAATGATCAATCAATGCCAACTGGGAATGGGCAATCAAATGCCAACTGGGAATGATCAATCAATGCTAACTGGGGATGCTCAATCAATGCCAACAGGGGATGGTCAATCAATGCTAACTGTGAATGATCAATCAATGCCAACTGGGAATGGTCAATCAATGAATACTTGGAATGGTCAATCAATGCTATATATGAATGGTCAATAAAATGCCAACTGGGAATGAACAATCAATGCCAACTGGGAATGATCAACCAAAGCTAACTGGGGATGCTCAATCAATGCTTACTGGGGATGGTCAATCAATGCCAACTGGGAATGGTCAATCAATGCCAACTGCATATGGTCAATCAATGCTAACTGGAAATGGTCAATCAATGCCAACTGGGAATGGTCAATCAATGCTATCTTTGAATGGTCAAAAAATTACCAAATGGGAATGGTCAATCAATGCTAACTGGGAAAGGCCAATGAATGCCTACTTGGAGGTTTCATGCAATGCTATATATGAATGATCAATAAAATGCCAACTGGGAATCGTCAATCAATGCTAACTAGGAATGTTGAATAAATGCCAACTGGGAAAGAACAATCAATTTTAACTGGGGATGGTCAATCAATGCCAACTGGGAATAGTCAATGAATGCTAACTGGGGATGTTCAATCAATGCCAATTGGGAAGTTTGAAGCAATGCCAACTGGGAATGGTCAAACAATGTTAACAGGGGATGCTCAAACAATGCCAAATGGGAATGGTCAATCAATGCTAACTGGGGATTATCAAGCAATGCCAACTGGGAATGGTCAGTCAATGACTACTTGGAATGGTCAATCAATGCTCTATATGAATGGTCAATAAAATGCCAACTGGGAATAGTCAATCAATGCTAACTGTTGAATATCAATCAATGCCAACTGGGAATGGTCAATCAATGCTAACTGGGGATGGCCAATCAAATGCCAACTAGGAATGGTCAATCGATGCTAACTGGGAATGCCAACTGGGAATGGTCAATCAATGCTAACTGGGGATGGTCAATCAATGCCAACTGGGAATGGTCAAACAATGCCAACTGGGGATGCTAAATCAATGCTAAGTGGGAATGGTCAATAATTTTCCAACTGGGAATGGTCAATCAATGTTAACTGGGGATTATCAATCAATGCCAACTGGGATTGGTCAATCAATGCTAATTGGGGATGGTGAGTCAATGCCAACTAGGAATGCTCAGTCAATGCTAACTGGGAATGGTCAACAATGCTAACTAGGAATGGTCAATCAAGCTAAACGGGGATGGTCAATCAATGCCAACTGGGAATGGTCAATCAATACTGAGTGGGGATGTTCAATCAATGCCAACTGGGAATGGTCAATCAATGCTAACAAGGTTGGTCAATCAATGCCAACAGGGGATGGTCAATCAATGCTAACTAGGAATGGTCAATCAATGCTATTTAGGAATGATCAATCAAGCTAAATGGTGATGTTCAATCAATGCCGACTGGGAATCGTCGGTCAATGCCAACTGGGAATGATCTTTTAATGCCAACTGGGAATGGTTAATCAAATGCCAACTGGGAATGATCAATCAATGCTAACTGGGGATGCTCAATCAATGCCAACTGGGAATTGTCAATCAATGCCATTTGGGGATGGTCAATCAATGCTAACTGGGGATGGTCAAACAATGCCAACTGTTATTGGCCAATCAAAGCTTTCAGCGGATTATCAGTCAATTAACATGAGAATAGTTAACCAATGCTAACTGGGGATGGCCAATCAATGCCGACTGGGGATGGTCAGTCAATGCCAACTGAGAATGATCAATCAATGCCAACTGGGAAAGGTCAAACAATGCTAACTGAATATGGTCAATCAATGCCACCTGGAAATGTTCAATCAGTCCCAAATGGGAATGGTCAATCATTGCTAATTAGGAATGATCAATCAATGCAAACTGTGAATGGCCAATCAATGCTAACTGGGAATGTTCACTCAAATGCCAACTGGGAATGGTCAATAAATGCTAACTAGGAACGTTGAATCAATGCCAATTGGGAAAGGTCAAGCAATGCCATCTGGATATGTTCAATCAATGCTAACTGGGAATGTTCAATCAACGCCAACTGGGAATGGTCAATCAATGCTAAATAGGAATGGTCAGTCAATGCTACCTGAGAATGGGCAATCAATGCCAACTGGGAATGGTGAATCAATGCTAAATAGGAATGGTCAATCAATGCTAACTGAGAATGGGCAATCAATGCCAACTGGGAATGGCCAGTCAATGCTAACTGGGAATGGTCAATCAATGCTAACTGAGAATGGTCAATCAATGCTAACTGAGAATGGTCAAACAATGCTAACTGGGAATGGTCAATCAATGCTAAATAGGAATGGTCAATCAATGCTAACTGAGAATGGGCAATCAATGCCAACTGGGAATGGTCAGTCAATGCCAAATAGGGCTGGTCAATCAGTGCCAACTGGGAATGGTCAATCAATGCTAACTGGGAATGGTCAATCAATGCTAACTGGGAATGGTCAATCAATGCTAACTAGGAATTGTCAAGCACTGCTAATTGGGGATGTTCAATCAATGATTACTGCGGATGGTTAATCAATGCTAACTGGGAATGGTTAATCAATGCCAACTGGGAATGGTCAATCAATGCTAACTGGGAATGTTCAATCAATGCCAAATGGGAATTGTCAATCAATGCCAAAAGCGAATGGGCAATCAATGCTAACTGGGAATGCTCAATCAATGCCAACTGGGGATGGTCAATCAACGCCAACAGGGGATGCTCAATCAAAGCCAACTGGGAGTGGTCAATCAATGCCAACTGGGAATGGACAATCAATGTTAACTGGGGATGGTCAATTAATACCAACAGGGTATGGCCAATCATTGCTAACAGGGAATGTTCATTCACATGCCAATTTGGAATCGTCAATCAATACTAACTGAATATGGTCAATCAATTCCTGCTGGGAATTTTCAATCAATCCCAACTGGGAATGGTCAATTATTGCAAATTAGGAATGATCAATCAATGCAAACTGTGAATGGCCAATGAATGCTTACTGGGAATGATCAATCAAATGCCAACAGGGAATGGTCAATAAATGGTAACTAGGAATGGTGAATCAATGCCAACTGGGAATGGTCAAAAAATTCCATCGGGTTATGTTCAATCAATGCTTTCTGTGAATGTTGAATCAATGCTTTCTGGGAATATTCAATCAATCCCAACTGGGAATGGTCAATCAATGCTAAATATGAATGGTCAATCAATGCCAACTGGGAAAATCAATCAATGCCATCGGGGAATGGTCAATCAATGACAATTGAAGATGGTCAATCAATGCCAACTGGGAATGGTCAATCAGTGCTTACTAGGAATTTGTCAATAAATGCCAACTGAGAATGGTCAATCAAAACCAAATGCGACTTGTCAATTAATGCTAACTGGGAAAGGACAATCAAAGCTAACAGAGAATGGTCAATTATTGCCAACTGGGAATGATTAATCAACAATAACTGGGAATGGTCAATCAACGCCAACTGGGAATTATCAATCAATGATAACTGGGAATGTTCAACCAACGCCAACTAGGAATGGTCAATCAATGCTAAATAGGAATGGTCAATCAATGCTACCTGAGAATGGTCAATCAATGCTAACTGGGAATGGTCAATCAATGCTAACTAGGAATTGTCAATCAGTGCCAACTGGGAATGTTCAATCAACGCTAACTGGGAATAATCAATCAATGCTAACTAGGAATTGTCAAGCACTGCTAAATGGGGATGTTCAATCAACGATTACTGCGGATGGTCAATCAATGCTAACTGGGAATGGTCAATCAATGCCAACTGGGGATGGTCAATCAATGCTTACTGGGAATGGTCAAAAATGCTAACTGGGAAGGTTCAATCAATCACAACTGGGAATGGTCAATTAATGCTAAATAGGAATGGTCAATCAATACCAACTGGGACTGGCCAATCAATACTAACTAGGAACGGTCAATCAAAGCCAAATGGGAAAAATCAATCAATGCCAACTGGGAAAAATTATTGAATGCCAACTGGGAAAGATCAACCAATGCCATCAGGGAATGGTCAATCAATGACAATTGGTGATGGTCAATCAATGCCAACTGGGAATTGTGAATCAATGCTAACTAGGAATTGTCAAGCACTGCTAACTGGGGATGGTCAATCAATGCTTACTGCGGATGGTCAATCAATGCCAACTGGGAATGGTCAATCAATGCCAACTGGGGATGGTCAATCAATGCTAACTGGGAATGGTCAAAAATGCTAACTGGGAATGTTCAATCAATCACAACTGGGAATGGTCAAATAATGCTAACTAGGAATTGTCAATCAATGCCTACTGGGAATGATAAATCAATGCCAACTAGTAATGTGCAACCTATGCCATCTGTAAATAGTCAAACAATGCCAACTGGGGATTGTCAATCAATGCTTATTAGGAACAGTCAATCTATGCCAACTGGGAATGGTCAATCAATGCTTACTAGGATTGGTCAATCAATGACAACAGGGAATTGTCAATCAAACCCAAATGGAAATTGACAATCAATGCTAACTGGGAATGTTCAATCAAAGCTAAATGGGAATGGTCAATCAATGCCAATAGGAAATGATCAATCAATGATAACTGGGAATGGTCACTCAATGCTAATTGGGGATGTTCAAGCAATGCCTACTGCGAATGCTCAATCATTACCAACTGAGAATGATCAATCAATGCTAACGGGGAATGGTCAAACAATGCCAACTAGGGTGGTTAATCAATGCCAACTGGGGATGGTCAATCAATGCCAATTGGAGATGGTCAATCAAAGCCAACTGGGAATGGTCAATCAATGTCAACAGTGAAAGGTCAATCAATGCTAACTGGGGATGGTCAATCAATGCTAACTGGGAATGGTCAAACAATGCCAACTAGGGTTGTTAATCAATGCTAACTGGGGATGGACAATCAACGCCAACTGGGGATGGTCAATCAAAGCCAACTGGGAATGGTCAATCAATGTCAACTGTGAAAGGTCAATCAATGCTAACTGGGGATGGTCAATCAAGGCCAACTGGGAATTATCAATGATAACTGGGAATGTTTAATCAAATGCCAACTGGGAATGGTCAATAAATGCTAACTAGGAATGTTGAATCAATGCCAACTGGGAATGGTCAAGTAATGCCATCTGGCTATGTTCAAGCAATGCTAACTGTGAAAAGTTAATCAGTGCTAACTGGGAATATTCAATCAAATGCAAACTGGGAAAGGTCAATCAATGCTAACTAGGAATGGTCAATCAATGCCAACTGTGAAAAATCAATCAATGCCAACTGGTAAAAATTATTCAATGCCAACTGGGAAAGGTCAACCAATGCCATCGGGGCATGTTCAATCAATGACAATTGAAGGTGGTCAATCAATGCCAACTGGGAATGGTCATTCAGTGCTTACTGGGAATGATAAATCAATGCCAACTGGGATTGTGCAATCTATGCCAACTGAAAATGGTCAAACAGCGCCAACTGGGGATTGTCAATCAATGCTCATTAGGAATTGTCAATCTATGCCAACTGGGAATGTTCAATCAATGCTTACTAGGATTGGTCAATCAATGCCAACTGGGAATGGTCAATCAAAGCCAAATGGGAACTGACAAACAATGCTAACTGGGAATGTTCAATCAAAGCTAAATGGGAATGGTCAATCAATGCCAGCAGGACATGATCAACCAATGATAATTCGGAATGGTCAATCAACGCCAACTGGGAATGATCAATCAATGCAACTGGGAATGGTCAATCAACTACGAATGGTCAATCAATGCTAACTGGGAATGGTCAAAAATGTTAACTGGGAATGTTCAATCAATCACAACTGGGAATGGTAAATAAATGCCAACTGAGATTGTTCAACCAATGCCAACTGGGAATGGTCAATCAATGATTATGGGGATGGTCAATCAATGCTAACTAGGAATTGTCAATCAATGCCAACTGTGAATGCTCAATCAATGCCAAAAAGAAATGGTCAAACAATGCCATCTCTAAATGCTCAAACAATGCCAACTGGGGATTGTCAATCAATGCTTCCTAGGAGTAGTCAATCAATGCCAACTGGGAATGTTCAATCAATGCCAACTGTGTATGGTTAATCGAAGCTTACTAGGAATGACCAATCAAAGTGAACTTGGAATGGTCAATCAATGCCAACTTCGAATGGTCCATCAATGCCAACTTTGGATGGTCAATCAATGCCAACTGGGAATGATCAATCAATGCTAACTGGTGATGGTTAATCATTGCCAACAGGGGATGGTCAATCAATGCTAACTAGGAATGTTCAATCAATGCCAACTAGGAATGGTCAATCAATGCAAACTGGGAATCGTCAATCAATGCTAACTGGGAATGGTCAATCAATGGAAACTGGGAATGGTCAATCAATGACAATGGGGGATGGTCATTCAATGCTAACTGGGAATGGCCAATCAAAGCCAACTGCGAATGTTCAATCAATCCCAACTGGGAATGGACAATCATTAATAAATACAAATGGTCAACCAATGCCAAATGGGAATGGTCAATCAATGCTAACTGGAAAAGTTCAATCAAATGCCAACTGGGAATGGTCAATCAATGCTAACTGGGGATGGTCAATCAATGCCAACTGGGAATTTTCAATCAATCCCAACTGGGAATGGTCAATTAATGCTAAATAGGAATGGTCAATCAATGCCAACTGGGAATGGTCAATCAACGCCAACTTTGGATGGTCAATCAATGCCAACTGGGAATGTTCAAACAATGCCAACTGGGAATGGTCAATCAATGCTAACTGGTGATGGTCAATCAGTGCTTACTAGGAATTTGTCAAAAAATGCCAACTGAGAATGGTCAATCAAAACCAAATGCGACTTGTCAATCAATGCTAACTGGGAAAGGACAACCAAAGCTAACAGGGAATGGTCAATTATTGCCAACTGGGAATGATTAATCAACGATAACTGGGAATGCTCAATCAATGCCAACTGGGAATTATCAATCAATGATAACTGGGAATGTTCAATCAACGCCAACTGGGAATGGTCAATCAATGCTAAATAGGAATGGTCAATCAATGCTACCTGAGAGTGGGCAATCAATGCCAACTGGGAATGGTCAATCAATGCTAAATAGGAATGGTCAATCAATGCTATCTGAGAATGGGCAATCAATGCCAACTGGGAATGGTGAATCAATGCTAAATAGGAATGGTCAATCAATGCTAACTGAGAATGGGCAATCAATGCCAACTGGGAATGGTCAGTCAATGCTAACTGGGAATGGTCAATCAATGCTAACTGAGAATGATCAATCAATGCTAACTGAGAATGGTCAAACAATGCTAACTGGGAATGGTCAATCAATGCTAAATAGGAATGGTCAATCAATGCTAACTGAGAATGGGCAATCCATGCCAACTGGGAATGGTCAGTCAATGCCAACTAGGGATGGTCAATCAGTGCCAACTGGGAATGTAAATCAATACTAACTAAGAATGGTCAATCAATGCAAACTGGAGATGGTCAAACACTTCCAACTGGGAATGGTCAAACAATGCTAACTGGGAATGGTCAATCAATGCTATCTGGGAATGATCAATCAATGCTTACTGGGAATTATCAATCAATGATAACTGGGAATGTTCAATCAATGCTAACTGGGAATGGTCAATCAATGCTACCTGGGAATGGTCAATCAATGCTAACTAGGAATTGTCAAGCACTGCTAATTGGGGATGTTCAATCAATGATTACTGCGGATGGTTAATCAATGCTAACTGGGAATGGTTAATCAATGCCAACTGGGAATGGTCAATCAATGCTAACTGGGAATGTTCAATCAATGCCAAATGGGAATGGTCAGTCAATGCCAAAAGCGAATGGGCAATCAATGCTAACTGGGAATGCTCAATCAATGCTAACTGGGAATAATCAATCAATGCTAACTGGGAATGGTCAAACAATGCCAACAGGGGATGGTTAATCAATGCCAACTGGGGATGGTCAATCAACGCCAACAGGGGATGCTCAATCAAAGCCAACTGGGAGTGGTCAATCAATGCCAACTGGGAATGGACAATCAATGTTAACTGGGGATGGTCAATTAGTATCAACAGGGTATGGCCAATCATTGCTAACAGGGAATGTTCATTCACATGCCAATTTGGAATCGTCAATCAATACTAACTGAATATGGTCAATCAATTCCTGCTGGGAATTTTCAATCAATCCCAACTGGGAATGGTCAATTATTGCAAATTAGGAATGATCAATCAATGCAAACTGTGAATGGCCAATGAATGCTTACTGGGAATGGTCAATCAATGCCAACTGGGAATGATCAATCAATGATAACTGGGAATGTTCAATCAACGCCAACTGGGAATGGTCAATCAATGCTAAATAGGAATGGTCAGTCAATGCTACCTGAGAATGGGCAATCAATGCCAACTGGGAATGGTGAATCAATGCTAAATAGGAATGGTCAATCAATGCTAACTGAGAATGGGCAATCAATGCCAACTGGGAATGGCCAGTCAATGCTAACTGGGAATGGTCAATCAATGCTAACTGAGAATGGTCAATCAATGCTAACTGAGAATGGTCAAACAATGCTAACTGGGAATGGTCAATCAATGCTAAATAGGAATGGTCAATCAATGCTAACTGAGAATGGGCAATCAATGCCAACTGGGAATGGTCAGTCAATGCCAAATAGGGCTGGTCAATCAGTGCCAACTGGGAATGTAAATCAATACTAACTAAGAATGGTCAATCAATGCAAACTGGAGATGGTCAAACACTTCCAACTGGGAATGGTCAAACAATGCTAACTGGGAATGGTCAATCAATGCTAACTAGGAATTGTCAAGCACTGCTAATTGGGGATGTTCAATCAATGATTACTGCGGATGGTTAATCAATGCTAACTGGGAATGGTTAATCAATGCCAACTGGGAATGGTCAATCAATGCTAACTGGGAATGTTCAATCAATGCCAAATGGGAATTGTCAATCAATGCCAAAAGCGAATGGGCAATCAATGCTAACTGGGAATGCTCAATCAATGCCAACTGGGGATGGTCAATCAACGCCAACAGGGGAGTGGTCAATCAATGCCAACTGGGAATGGACAATCAATGTTAACTGGGGATGGTCAATTAATACCAACAGGGTATGGCCAATCATTGCTAACAGGGAATGTTCATTCACATGCCAATTTGGAATCGTCAATCAATACTAACTGAATATGGTCAATCAATTCCTGCTGGGAATTTTCAATCAATCCCAACTGGGAATGGTCAATTATTGCAAATTAGGAATGATCAATCAATGCAAACTGTGAATGGCCAATGAATGCTTACTGGGAATGATCAATCAAATGCCAACAGGGAATGGTCAATAAATGGTAACTAGGAATGGTGAATCAATGCCAACTGGGAATGGTCAAAAAATTCCATCGGGTTATGTTCAATCAATGCTTTCTGTGAATGTTGAATCAATGCTTTCTGGGAATATTCAATCAATCCCAACTGGGAATGGTCAATCAATGCTAAATATGAATGGTCAATCAATGCCAACTGGGAAAATCAATCAATGCCATCGGGGAATGGTCAATCAATGACAATTGAAGATGGTCAATCAATGCCAACTGGGAATGGTCAATCAGTGCTTACTAGGAATTTGTCAATAAATGCCAACTGAGAATGGTCAATCAAAACCAAATGCGACTTGTCAATTAATGCTAACTGGGAAAGGACAATCAAAGCTAACAGAGAATGGTCAATTATTGCCAACTGGGAATGATTAATCAACAATAACTGGGAATGGTCAATCAACGCCAACTGGGAATTATCAATCAATGATAACTGGGAATGTTCAACCAACGCCAACTAGGAATGGTCAATCAATGCTAAATAGGAATGGTCAATCAATGCTACCTGAGAATGGTCAATCAATGCTAACTGGGAATGGTCAATCAATGCTAACTAGGAATTGTCAATCAGTGCCAACTGGGAATGTTCAATCAACGCTAACTGGGAATAATCAATCAATGCTAACTAGGAATTGTCAAGCACTGCTAAATGGGGATGTTCAATCAACGATTACTGCGGATGGTCAATCAATGCTAACTGGGAATGGTCAATCAATGCCAACTGGGGATGGTCAATCAATGCTTACTGGGAATGGTCAAAAATGCTAACTGGGAAGGTTCAATCAATCACAACTGGGAATGGTCAATTAATGCTAAATAGGAATGGTCAATCAATACCAACTGGGACTGGCCAATCAATACTAACTAGGAACGGTCAATCAAAGCCAAATGGGAAAAATCAATCAATGCCAACTGGGAAAAATTATTGAATGCCAACTGGGAAAGATCAACCAATGCCATCAGGGAATGGTCAATCAATGACAATTGGTGATGGTCAATCAATGCCAACTGGGAATTGTGAATCAATGCTAACTAGGAATTGTCAAGCACTGCTAACTGGGGATGGTCAATCAATGCTTACTGCGGATGGTCAATCAATGCCAACTGGGAATGGTCAATCAATGCCAACTGGGGATGGTCAATCAATGCTAACTGGGAATGGTCAAAAATGCTAACTGGGAATGTTCAATCAATCACAACTGGGAATGGTCAAATAATGCTAACTAGGAATTGTCAATCAATGCCTACTGGGAATGATAAATCAATGCCAACTAGTAATGTGCAACCTATGCCATCTGTAAATAGTCAAACAATGCCAACTGGGGATTGTCAATCAATGCTTATTAGGAACAGTCAATCTATGCCAACTGGGAATGGTCAATCAATGCTTACTAGGATTGGTCAATCAATGACAACAGGGAATTGTCAATCAAACCCAAATGGAAATTGACAATCAATGCTAACTGGGAATGTTCAATCAAAGCTAAATGGGAATGGTCAATCAATGCCAATAGGAAATGATCAATCAATGATAACTGGGAATGGTCACTCAATGCTAATTGGGGATGTTCAAGCAATGCCTACTGCGAATGCTCAATCAATGCTAACGGGGAGTGGTCAAACAATGCCAACTAGGGTGGTTAATCAATGCCAACTGGGGATGGTCAATCAATGCCAATTGGAGATGGTCAATCAAAGCCAACTGGGAATGGTCAATCAATGTCAACAGTGAAAGGTCAATCAATGCTAACTGGGGATGGTCAATCAATGCTAACTGGGAATGGTCAAACAATGCCAACTAGGGTTGTTAATCAATGCCAACTGGGGATGGACAATCAACGCCAACTGGGGATGGTCAATCAAAGCCAACTGGGAATGGTCAATCAATGTCAATTGTGAAAGGTCAATCAATGCTAACTGGGGATGGTCAATCAAGGCCAACTGGGAATTATCAATGATAACTGGGAATGTTTAATCAAATGCCAACTGGGAATGGTCAATAAATGCTAACTAGGAATGTTGAATCAATGCCAACTGGGAATGGTCAAGTAATGCCATCTGGCTATGTTCAAGCAATGCTAACTGTGAAAAGTTAATCAGTGCTAACTGGGAATATTCAATCAAATGCAAACTGGGAAAGGTCAATCAATGCTAACTAGGAATGGTCAATCAATGCCAACTGTGAAAAATCAATCAATGCCAACTGGTAAAAATTATTCAATGCCAACTGGGAAAGGTCAACCAATGCCATCGGGGCATGTTCAATCAATGACAATTGAAGGTGGTCAATCAATGCCAACTGGGAATGGTCATTCAGTGCTTACTGGGAATGATAAATCAATGCCAACTGGGATTGTGCAATCTATGCCAACTGAAAATGGTCAAACAGCGCCAACTGGGGATTGTCAATCAATGCTCATTAGGAATTGTCAATCTATGCCAACTGGGAATGTTCAATCAATGCTTACTAGGATTGGTCAATCAATGCCAACTGGGAATGGTCAATCAAAGCCAAATGGGAACTGACAAACAATGCTAACTGGGAATGTTCAATCAAAGCTAAATGGGAATGGTCAATCAATGCCAGCAGGACATGATCAACCAATGATAATTCGGAATGGTCAATCAACGCCAACTGGGAATGATCAATCAATGCAACTGGGAATGGTCAATCAACTACGAATGGTCAATCAATGCTAACTGGGAATGGTCAAAAATGTTAACTGGGAATGTTCAATCAATCACAACTGGGAATGGTAAATAAATGCCAACTGAGATTGTTCAACCAATGCCAACTGGGAATGGTCAATCAATGATTATGGGGATGGTCAATCAATGCTAACTAGGAATTGTCAATCAATGCCAACTGTGAATGCTCAATCAATGCCAAAAAGAAATGGTCAAACAATGCCATCTCTAAATGCTCAAACAATGCCAACTGGGGATTGTCAATCAATGCTTCCTAGGAGTAGTCAATCAATGCCAACTGGGAATGTTCAATCAATGCCAACTGTGTATGGTTAATCGAAGCTTACTAGGAATGACCAATCAAAGTGAACTTGGAATGGTCAATCAATGCCAACTTCGAATGGTCCATCAATGCCAACTTTGGATGGTCAATCAATGCCAACTGGGAATGATCAATCAATGCTAACTGGTGATGGTTAATCATTGCCAACAGGGGATGGTCAATCAATGCTAACTAGGAATGTTCAATCAATGCCAACTAGGAATGGTCAATCAATGCAAACTGGGAATCGTCAATCAATGCTAACTGGGAATGGTCAATCAATGGAAACTGGGAATGGTCAATCAATGACAATGGGGGATGGTCATTCAATGCTAACTGGGAATGGCCAATCAAAGCCAACTGCGAATGTTCAATCAATCCCAACTGGGAATGGACAATCATTGATAAATACAAATGGTCAACCAATGCCAAATGGGAATGGTCAATCAATGCTAACTGGAAAAGTTCAATCAAATGCCAACTGGGAATGGTCAATCAATGCTAACTGGGGATGGTCAATCAATGCCAACTGGGAATTTTCAATCAATCCCAACTGGGAATGGTCAATTAATGCTAAATAGGAATGGTCAATCAATGCCAACTGGGAATGGTCAATCAACGCCAACTTTGGATGGTCAATCAATGCCAACTGGGAATGTTCAAACAATGCCAACTGGGAATGGTCAATCAATGCTAACTGGTGATGGTTAATCAATGCCAACAGGGGATGGTCAATCAATGCTAACTAGGAATGTTCAATCAATGCCAACTAGGAATGGTGAATCAATGCAAACTGGGATTCGTCAATCAATGCTAACTGGGAATGGTCAATCAATGGAAACTGGGAATGGTCAATCAATGCCAATGGGGGATGGTCATTCAATGCTAACTGGGAATGGTCAATCAAAGCCAACTGCGAATGTTCAATTAATCCCAACTGGGAATGGACAATCAATGATAAATACAAATGCTCAACCAATGCCAAATGGGAATAGTCAATCAATGCTAACTGGGAAAGTTCAAACAAATGCCAACTGGGGATGGTCAATCAATGCTAACTGGGGATGGTCAATCAATGCCAACTGGGAATTTTCAATCAATCCCAACTGGGAATGGTCAATTAATGCTAAATAGGAATGGTCAATCAATGCCAACTGGGAATGGTCAATCAACACCAACTTTGGATGGTCAATCAATGCCAACTGGGAATGTTCAATCAATGCCAACTGGGAATGGTCAATCAATGCTAACTGGTGATGGTTAATCAATGCCAACAGGGGATGGTCAATCAATGCTAACTAGGAATGGTCAATCAATGCCAACTAGGAATGGTCAGTCATTGCAAACAGTTAATCGTCAATCACTGCTAACTGGGAATGGTCAATCATTGGAAACTGGGAATGGTCAATCAATGCCAACTGGGGATGGTCATTAAATGCTAACTGTGAATGGTCAATCAAAGCTAACTGGGAATGTTCAATCAATCCCAACTGGGATTGGTCAATCAATGATAAATACGAATGGTCAACCAATGCCAACTGGGAATGGTCAATCAATGCTAAATGGGAATGTTCAACCAAATTCCAACTGGGAATGGTCAATCAATGCTAACTGTGGATGGTGAATCAATGCAACTGGGAATGTTCAATCAATCCCACCTGGGAATGGTCCAATAATGCTAAATACGAATGGTCAATCAATGCCAAATGGGAATGGTCAATCAATGCCAACTGGGAATGGTCAGTCAATGCCAACCAAGGATTGTCAATCAATGCCAACTGGGAATGTTAATCAATACTAACTAGGAATGGTCAATCAATGCAAACTGGAGATTTTCAAACAATTCCAACTGGGAATGGTCAAACAATACTAACTGGGAATGGTCACTCAATGCTAACTGGGAATGGTCAATCAATGCTAACAGCGAATGGGCAATCAATGCTAACTGGGGATGGTAATTCAATGCTAACTGGGAATGTTCAAACAATGCCTACTGGGAATGCTCAATCAATGCTAACTGGGAATGATCAATCAATGTTAACTGGGAATGGTCAATCAATGCTAACTGTGGATGTTCAAACAATGCCTACTGGGAATGCTCATTCAAAGCCAACTGGGAATGGTCAATCAATGTTAACCGGGGATGGTCAATTAATGCCAACAGGGTATGGTCAATCAATGCTAACATGGACTGTTCATTCAAATACCAACTTGGAATCGTCAATCAATGCTAAGTGAATATGGTCAATCAATGCCTTCTGGGAATGTTCAATCAATCCCAACTGGAAATGGTCAATCATTGCTAATTAGGAATGATCAATCAATGCAAACTGTGAATGGTCAATCAATGCTAACTGGGAATGGTCAATCAAATGCCAACTGGGAATGGTCAATAAACGCTAACTAGGAATGGTGAATCAATGCCAACTGGGAATGGTCAAAAATGACATCGGGTTATGTTCAAGCAATGCTATCTGTGAATGGTGAATCAATGCTTTGTTGGAAAGTTCAGTCAATCCCAACTGGGAATGGTCAATCAATGCTAAATATGAATGGTCAATCAATGCCAACTGGTAAAAATCAATCATCGCCAACTGGGACAAATTATTCAATGCCAACTGGGAAAGTTCAATCAATGCCATTGGGGAATGGTCAATCAATGCAAACTGGGAATGTTCAATAAATACTAACTAGGAATGGTCAATCAATGCAAACTGGAGATGGTCAAACAATGCCAACTGGCAATGCTCAAACAATGCTAACTGGGAATGGTCAATCAACGCTAACTGGGAATGGTCAATCAATGCTAACTGGGGATGTTCAAACAATGCCTACTGGGAATACTCAATCAATACCAACTGGCAATGATCAATCAATGCTAACTGGGAATGATCAAACAATGCCAACTGTGGATGGTTAATCAATGACAACTGGGAATGGTCAATCAACACCAACTGGGGATGGTCAATCAAAGCCAACTGGGAATGGTCAATCAATGCCAACTGGGAATGATCAATCAATGCTAACTGGGGATGGTCAATTAATGACAACAGTGTATAATCAGTCACGGCTAACTAGGAATGGTCAAAAATGTTATCTGGGAATGTTCAATCAATCCCAACTGGGAATAGTCAATCAATGATTGATTATGGGGATGGTCAATCAATGCTAACTAGGAATTGGCAATCAATGCCAACTGTGAATGCTCAATCAATGCCAACAAGTAATGGTCAAACAATTCCATCTGTAAATTATCAAACAATGCCAACTGGGAATTGTCAATCAATGCTTCCTAGGAATGGTCAATCAATTCCAACTGCGAATGTTCAATCAATGCTTCCTAGGAATGTTCAATCAATGCCAACTGTGAATGGTTAATCAACGCTTACTAGGAATGATCAATCAAAGTCAACTTGGAAAGGTCAATCAATGCCAACTTGGAATGGACAATCAATGCCAACTTTGGATGGTCAATCAATGCCAACTGGGAATGGTCAATCAATGCCAACTGGGAATGGTTAATCAATGCTAACTGGTGATGGTTAATCAATGCCAACAGGGGATGGTCAATCAATGCTAACTAGGAATGGTCAATCAATGCCAAGTAGGAATGGTCAGTCATTGCAAACTGTGAATCGTCAATCAATGTTAACTGGGAATGGACAATCAAAGCCAACTGGGAATGTTCAATCAATCCCAATTGGGATTGGTTAATCAATGATAAATAAGAATGGTCAAACAATGCCAACAGGGTATGGTCAATCAACCTTAACTAGGAATGGGCAATCAATGCTAACTGGGAATGGTCAATCAAATGCCAACTGGGAATGGTCAATAAATGCTAATTAGGAATGTTGAATCAATGCTATCTGTGAATGGTGAATGAGTGCTTTCTTGGAAAGTTCAATCAATCCCAACTGGGAATGGTCAATCAATGCTAACTGGGGATGGTCAATCAATGCTAACTGGGGATGTTCAAACAATGCCTACTGGGAATACTCAAGCAATACAAATTGGAAATTATCAATCAAAGCTAACTGGGAATGGTCAAACAATGCCAACTGGGGATGGTCAATCAAAGCCAACTGGGAATGGTCAATCAATGCTAACTGGTGATGGTCAATTAATGCCAACAGGGTATGGTCAGTCAATGCTAACTAGGAATGGTCATTCAAATGCCAACTTAGAATCGTCAATCAATGCTAACTGAATATTTTCAATTAATGCCAACTGGGAATGTTCAATCAATCTCAACTGGGAATGGTCAATCAAATGTCAACTGGGAATGGTCAATAAATGCTAACTAGGAATGGAGAATCAATGCCAACTGCGAATAGTCAAGCAAGGCCATCTGGTTATGTTCAATCAATGCTAACTGGGAATGGTTAATCAATGCTAACTGGGAATGTTCAATCAATCCCAACTATGAATGGTCAATCAATGCTAAATATGAATGGTCAATCAATGCCAACTGAGAGAGGTCAAGCAGTGCTAACTGGGAATGTTCAATCAAATGCCAACTGGGAATGTTCAATCAATGCTATCTAGGAATGGACAATCAATGCCAACTGGGAAAAAGCAATCAATGCCAACTGGGAAAAATTATTCAAAGCCAACTGGGAAAGGTCAATCAATGCCATCAGGGAAAGGTCAATCAATGACAATTGGGGATGGTCAATCAATACTAACTAGGAATGGTCAATCAATGCCAACTAGAAATGGCCAATCAATGCTAACTGGGAATTTTCAATCCATCCCAACTGGGAATGGACAACCAATGCTAAAAACGAATGGTCAACCAATGCCAACTGGCAATGGTCAATCAATGCCAACTGGGATTCGTCAATCAATGCAAACTGGGATTGGTCAATCAATGCTAACAGGGAATGTTCATTCAAATGCCAACTTGGAATCGTCAATCAATGCTAACTGTATATTTTCTATCAATGCCAACTGGGAATGTTCAATCAATCTCAACTGGGAATGGTCAATCAATTGCCAACTGGGAATGGTCAATAAATGCTAACTAGGAATGGTGAATCAATGCCAACTGCCAATGGTCAAGCAAGGCCATCTGGTTATGTTCAATCAATGCTAACTGGGAATGGTTAATCAATGCTAACTGGGAATGTTCAATTAGTCCCAACTGCGAATGGTCAATCAATGCTAAATATGAATGGTCAATTAATGCCAACTGGGAGAGGTCAATCAGTGCTAACTGGGAATGTTCAATCAAATGCCAACTGGGAATGTTCAATCAATGCTATCTAGGAATGGTCAATCAATGCCAACTGGGAAAAATCAATCAATGCCAACTGGGAAAAATTATTCAATACCAACTGGGAAAGGTCAATCAATGCCATCAGGGAAAGGCAATCAATGACAATTGGGGATGGTCAATCAATACTAACTAGGAATGGTCAATCAATGCCAACTTGGAATGGTCAATCAATGCTAACTGGGAATTTTCAATCCAACCCAACTGGGAATGGAAAACCAATGCCAAAAACGAATGGTCAAACAATGCCAACTGGCAATGGTCAATCAATGCAAACTGGGGATCGTCATTCAATGCTAACTGGGAATGGTCAATCAAAGCTAACTGGGAATGTTCAATCAGTGCCAACTGGGAATGGTCAATCATTGCTAACTGCGAATTGTCAATCAAATGCCAACTGGGAATGGTCAATCAATGCCAACTGGGAATTTGCAATCAATCCCAACTGGGAATTGTCAATGAATGTTAAATATATATGATCAGTCAATGCCAACTGGGAATGGTCAATCAATGCGAACAGGAGATTTTCAAACAATGCCAACTGGGAATGGTCAAACAATGTAACTAGGAATGGTGAATCAATGGCAACTGGGAATAGTCAATCAATGCCAACTGGGAATGGTCAGTCAATGCTAACTGGGGATGTTCAATCAATGCTAACTAGGAATGGTGAATCAATGCCAACTGGAAATGGTCACGCAATGCCATCTGTTTTGTTCAATCAATGCTAACTGGGAATGATCAATCAATCCCAACTGGGAATAGTGAATCAATGCGAAATAGGAATGTTCAATCAATGCCAACTGGGAAAGGTCAATCAGTACTAACTGGGAATGTTCAATCAAATGCCAACTGGGAATGGTCAGTCAATGCCAACTGGGAAGGATCAATCAAAGCCAACTGGGAAAGATCAATCAATGCCATCTGGGAATGGTGAATCAATGAAAATTGGGGATGGTCAATCAATGCCAAATGTAAGATTAGGATCACGGGCTCACTCAGATTACCCAACAGGGCTTTAGAAGTTGCAAGGCTTTTATTAAAGCGCTACAGTTTTAAATATTCAGCACGGTGGCATAGTGGTTAGCACTGTTGCCTCACAGCGCCAGGGACCTGGGTTCCTGGTTTCGAATCCGGCCTCGGGTGACTGTCTGTGTGGAGTTTGCACATTCTCCCCGTGTTTGCATGGGTTTTCTCCGGGTGCTCCGGTTTCCTCCCACAGTCCAAAGATGTGCGGGTTAGGTTGATTGGCTATGATAAATTGACCCTTAGTGTTAGGGGGATTAAATACGTGGGGTTACGGGGATAGGGTGGAATATGTGTTGGTGTAGGGGTTACGGGGATCGGGTTGGATATGGGCCGAAATGGCCTCTATCTGCACTGTGGGGTTTCTGTGATTCTGTGATTGATTATATATGGTTTATGCTGAGTATAATAGACATACAACCCGTGACAGTAGGAGTGATCTACGACTCCCGAAGTGGAATGCCACCACTAGATGGATGGTTGGTTGGATGTCTGATGAGGCAGTGTGGAGGTCTTGGATCAGCAAGTCTCTGCAGTCAGCGCATCAGTATGTTGATTCGTCCCCCGGGCTGCTGGAGGTGTTAGGCTTAAGCCAGCATTGATCCACCTCAGAGGCTAAGTTTAGTTAAGGTGTTAGGCCTGAGCCAGCATTGATTTCCATCTCGCAGAAGCCTTCGCCCCTCGTTGTCTGATTCCCACTCTCAGCCCTCTATTCTTATACTTATTTCGGTGGGCTGTGATCTATCTAGTGTCAATCATCTATAATCCAAGTGTTCTGCAGGAAGACATTTCTCACTGCTCCTTTCTGCCTGGCTGACGAGGCCTTTCTCTTATCTTTCTCAGGAATGTTTTGTTATGTTGCTTTAAGGACATTTTATGACTTTTCGGCTTCATTTTGTCCAGCTATGGTACCACCACCCTGTGTTGTCTTGCATTTTACGATCCCCGTATCACTTTCAGGCCTTTCAGTGTTTGTTATTTGACCTTGCTGATACTTCCCCCATTTATTCCTAATTGCAGTTTTAATTTCTGTTCTAAGAGTCAAACTTCATCCATGAATCTAATAATTGTTTCTTACAATTCCCTTCTCTGAGAAGGAAATATCCTTCTTGACTTCTTACAAATTGCTCTTAACTATTCTAGCTAATTCTAAGTTATTGGCTCGTCTCCCCATCCGTTTGATTGGGTGCCGTAGGTAACCTACCAGTATTACCAGGATTATCAGTATGGATCCTTGCCATACTACTGAGAACAGTGTTGCATCCTTAACCAAGGAGTTTGGCTAACATTGTAGACTGATTCATACCACTTCCGTTCCCCTAGCTTTTGGATTTTTGATTCCATCTCCTCATTCTGCTGGGTCTTTTTAACTAAGTGAGCTTCCGAGGTGCTAGTTCTTTCTAAGATTGATCTGAGGTTCAGAGACAATGGGGGAATACAGCCTGGAGCACCTCGTTCTGCATGGAGATGTTTACTCTCAGTTCCGTGATGTTGTGCACCGAGATGGGGAGTAGGACGTGACCCCCTACTATGGTTGTTTGGGTCAGCTTAAAGCAGAATGTAGGACTCTGGATGGGACATTCCTGATCCCCATGTTTCATCGTCTCAGCACTTGTGGTGACACAGTACTTTCCCATCTGGAGGTACGTATATTTTGCGCTATCTGGCCCACATCGCTGGATGTTTATGTCACATGTGGGTGACTCTGGATCCAGGGTGAAGACACAGGCTGGCTTTCCCGGGTTCCTTACATCACAGTGGCACAAATAGGCCCCTACTCCATCGGAGCAGCATTCAGTGTTGGGGCTATCCCATGTCTGATCTCGGTTGATCATGATCGGCGGGGGGGGGAGTTTTGTATAATGTGTGGATGTCACAGTCCATGGTCCCTATGGATTCCACCTTGAATACTTCCCACTCGCATAGAAACAGAGAAGATAGGAGCAGGAGTAGGCCATTCGGCCCATCGAGCCTGCTCCACCATTCAATGAGATCATGGCTGATCATTCAAATTCTGTACCCTGTCCCTGCCTTCTCCCCATATCCCGTGATCCCTTTAGCCTTAAGAAATATATCCAACTCTTTCTTGAATATATTTAATGAACTAGCATCCACCGCCCTCTGTGGCAGAGAATTCCACAGGTTCACCACTCTCTGGGCGAAGAAATTCCTCCTCATTTCAGTCCTAAATGTCCTACCCCTTATCCTTAGACTATGACCCCTGCTTTTTTTTTATTATTTATTGATGGGATGTGGGCATCGCTGGCTAGGCCTGCATTTAGTGCCCATACCTAATTGCCCTTGAGAAGATGGTGGTGAGCAGCCTTCTTGAACCGCTGCAGTCCATATGGTGTAGGTACACCCACAATGCTGTTAGGAAGGGAGGTCCAGGATTTTGGCCCAGCGACAGTGAAGGATCGGCGATACAGTTCCAAGTCAGGATGGTGTGTGGCTTGGAGGGGAACTTGTAGGTGGTGATGTTCCCATGTGTCTGCTGCCCTTGTCCTTCTAAGTGCTAGAGGTCGCAGGTTTGGGAGGTGCTGTTGAAGGAGCTTTGGCGAGTTGCTGCAGTGCATCTTGTAGATGGTACACACTGCAGCCACAGTGCACCGATGGTGGAGCGAGTGAATGTTGAATGTGATGGATGGAGTGCCAATCAAGCGGGCTGCATTATCCTGAATGCTGTCGAGCTTCTTGAGTGTTCTCAACCAGGCAAGTGGAGAGTATTCCATCACACTCCGGACTTGTGCCTTGTAGATGATGGAAAGGCTTTGGGGAGTCAGGAGGTGAGACACTCGCCGCAGAATTCCCAGCCTTTGGCCTGCTCTTGTAGCCACAGTATTTATATGGCTGGTCCAGTTCAGTTTCTGATCAATGGTAAGCCCCAGGATGTTGATAGTGGGGGATTCAGCGATGGTAATGCCATTGAATGTCAAGGGGAGATGGTTAGAGTCTCGCTTGTTGGCGATGGTCATTGCCTGGCACTTGTGTGGTGCGAATGTTACTTGCCACTTGTCAGCCCAAGTCTGAATGTTGTACAGGTCTTGCTGCGTATGTGCACGGACTGCGTCAGTATCTGACGAGTCTCGAATGGTGCTGAACCGTGTGCAATCATCAGCGAACATCCCCACTTCTGACCTTATGATGGAGGGAATGTCATTGAGGAAACAGCTGAAGATGGTTGGGCCTAGGACACTGCCTTGAGGAACTCCTGCAGTGATGTCATGTGATTGAGATGAATGACCTCCAACAACCACAGCCAACTTCCTTTGTGCTAGGTATGATTCCAACCAATGGGGAGTTTTCCCCTTGATTCCCATTGACTTCAGTTTTGCTAGGGCTGCTTGATGCCACACTCGATCAAATGCTGCCTTGATGTCAAGGGCAGTCACTCTCACCTCACCTCTTGAGTTCAGCTCTTTCGTCCATGTTTAGACCAAGGCTGTAATGAGGTCAGGAGCTGAGTGGCCCTGGCGGAACCCAAACTGGGCATCAGTTAGCAGGTTATTGCTGAGTACGTTCCACTTGATAGCACTGTCGACGACAGATTCCATCACTTTGCTGATGATTGAGAGTAGACTGATGGGACGGTAATTGGCCGGGTCGGATTTGTCCTGCTTTTTGTAGACAGGACATACTTGGGCAATTTTCCACATTGCTGGGTAGATGCCAGTGTTGTAGCTGTACTGGAACAGCTTGGCTAGGGGCGCAGCTAGTTCTGGAGCACAAGTCTTCAGTACTATTGCTGGAATGTTGTCAGGGCCCATAGCCTTTGCAGTATCCAGTGTCTTCAGCCGTTTCTTGACATCACGTGGAGTGAATTGAATGGGCTGAAGACTGGCATCTGTGATGCTGGGGACCTCAGGAGGAGGCCGAGATTGATCATCCACTCGGCACTTCTGGCTGAAGATGGTTGCAAATGCTTCAGCCTTGTCTTTTGCACACACGTGCTGGGCTCCACCATCATTGAGGATGGGGATATTTTTGGAGCCTCCTCCTCCTGTTAACTGTTTAATTGTCCACCACCACTCATGACTGGATGTGGCAGGAATGCAGAGCTTTGATTTGATCCGATGGTTGTGAGGTCGCTTAGCTCTGTCTATCGCATGTTGCTTCCATTGTTTGGCATGCAAGTAGTCTTGTGTTGTAGCCTCACCAGGTTGACACCTCATTTTTCGGTATGCCTGGTGCTGTTCCCGGCATGCTCTCCTGCACTCTTCGTTAAACCAGTGTTGATCTCCTGACTTAATGGTAATGGTAGAGTGAGTGATATGCCGGGCCATGAGGTTACAGATTGTGGTTGAATACAATTCTGCTGCTGCTGATGGCCCACAGCGCCTCATGGATGCCCAGTTTTGAGTTGCCAGATCTGTTCGAAATCTGTCCCATTTAGCACGGTGGTAGTGCCACACAACACGATGGAGGGTATCCTCAACATGAAGATGGGACTTCGTCTCCACAAGGACTGTGCGGTGGTCACTTCCACCAATGCTGTCATGGACAGATGCATCTGCAACAGGTAGATTGGTGAGGACGAGATCAAGTAGGTTTTTCCCTCTTGTTGGTTCCCTCACCACCTGTCGCAGACCCAGTCTGGCAGCTATGTCCTTTAGGACTCGGCCAGCTCGGTCAGTTGTGGTGCTACCGAGCCACTCTTGGTGATGGACATTGAAGTCCCCCACACAGAGGACATTTTGTGCCCTTGCTACTCTCAGTGCTTCTTCCAATTGGTGTTCAACATGAAGGAGTACTGATTCATCAGCTGAGGGAGGGCGGTAGGTGGTAATTAGCAGGAGGTTTCCTTGCCCATGTTTGACTTGATGCCCGACCATCGGGAACATCCTTCCAGCATCTAGTCTGTCCAGGCCTGACAGAATTTTATAGGTTTCGATGAGATCCCGTCTCAATCTTCTAAACTCCAGTGAGTGTAAACCCAATCAACACAATCTCACCTCATACGTCATTCCTGCCATCCCAGGTATCAGCCTGGTGAATCTTCGCTGCACTCCTTCCATGGCAAGAACGTCCTTCCTCAGATAAGGCGACCAAAACTGCACACAATACTCAAGGTGCGGTCTCACCAAGGCCCTGTACAACTGCACCAAGACATGCTTGTTCATGTACTCGAACCCTCTTGCTACGAAGGCCAACATACCATTTGCCTTCCGAACCGCCTGCTGCACCTGCATGCTTACCTTCAGCGACTGGTGCACAAGAACACGCAGGCCTCTTTGCACTTCCCCTTCTCCCAGTCTATTGCCATTCAAATAATAATCTGCCTTCCTGTTTTTGCCACCAAAGTGGATAACCTCACATTTATCCACATTATAGTGCATTTGCCATGTTTCTGCCCAATCACCTTACCTGTCGAAATCGTACTGGAGTTTCATGCCATCCTCCTCACAGCATACCCTCCCACCCAGCTTTGTGTCGTCTGCAAATTTGGAGATATTACATCCAATTCCCTCGTCCAGATCATTAATATACATTGTGAACAGCTGGGGTCCTAGGACCAATCCTTGCGGTACCCCACTAGTCACTGCCTGCCACTCGGAAAACGACCCGTTTATTCCAACTCTTTGCTTTCTGTCCACCAACCAGTTCTCTATCCAAGTCAATACCTTGCCCCAATCCCATGTGCCTTAATTTTGCACGCTAATCTCTTATGTGGGACCTTATCGAAAGCCTTCTGAAAATCCAAATACACCACATCCACTGGTTCTCCCTTATCTATTTTACCAGTTACATCCTCAAAAAATTCCAGTGGATTAGTCAAGCATGATTTACCTTTTGTAAATCCATGTTGACTTTGTCCGATCCTTCTACCTGGAGGCGGGGTAGCCACAAGACCACTGTTACCACGCTTCCCTGAACCTTGTTCCCTTTGACTAGGTAAGATAGACCATGCTGTCGGGCTCCTCTGGTGTAGTTGCACCCGGCAAACCATTTACTAATCAGCCTGTCATTTATGAAGGATGGAATTCGATTGTCTCCTATATCTCTGAGTCTGTCTGCTATCTGGTTGAGCATATAACTCCCATAAACAGAACAGACCATCGCCCTGTATATGTTTATCTCTGCTTCCCCCTTATCTTTGATGATTTCATTAACAGTTTTTTCTATTTGTTGGAACATCTTTACCTTGCCTCTGACTGTCAAGAGATTTTGGGACAGTTCTTGGATTACATCCCACCCTTCTTTGTTTGTTCCTGATAGAATCCCTTTTAGTTGACTGCTCATTGCCTCGTTGTGTTCCCACATGTTTTCTACATCGACCCGACTCCAGGCAGCTGTCCCTGCCACAGCCCCTTGATGCGCTATCAATTCCTCATAAAAGACAGAGAGTTAATTAATAGGCTTTTATTAGCAAAGAACAGAGCATGCCTCTCGTGGTTGCCTGCTTTCCAAAAGGGCAGGGGGCTGCAGAGCAGTCACCTTTATACCCTGGCATGTGGTTGGAGCCAGAGGCGGAGTCAGCTGAGGCATGCATAGGCACAACAGTGTACAACAACAACAACAACAACAACAATAACAAACAGTGGTTTGCCACATTCACCCCTTGTTTAAAATTGAGTCCGGCGGGGTGAGGTGTACTAAAAGTTCGTGTAAACTAAAAGTTCGTGTAATTAAGTCTATCAGGTGGCCTTGTATGCCGTCCTGATCGTCGTAGCAGCGGCGGTGATGGCGCAGCATTCAACGATAAACCTGGCGTCTCGTTGAGAGGTTGTGTAGTCAATGGCGGGTCCTGGGGCTGCGGCATGCCATCTACAGGGGTTGGGGTGTGGGTAGTGGTGGGTGGCAATGGTGGTGTCTCAGGGGCACCCGAAGGTGCGAGGTCTCGTGTGGAGACTGTGTCCTCCCACCCATGCGGGTACGCTACGTAAGCATACTGGGGGTAGGCGTGGGTAGTGGTGGGTGGTGAAGGAAGTGTTTCGGGAGCACCCGAAGGTGCGAGGTCTCGTATGGAGACTGTGTCCTCCCACCCGTCCCGGTACATCACGTAAGCATACTGAGGGTTGGCATGGAGGAGGCTCACCCTCTCGACCAGGGGGTCCGTCTTATGGGACCTCATGTGCTTCCGCAGTAGGACGGGTCCTGGAGAAGTCAGTCATGTCAGTAACGAGATCCCCGATGTGGACTTCCTGGGGAAGGAGAACATTCTCTCATGAGGGGTGGCATTGGTGGCTGTACAGAGCAGTGACCGAATGGAATGGAATGGAACGCCGCAGGGAGGACCTCCTGCCAGCGAGAGGTCGGAAGGCCCTTAGATTTCAAATTTAAAAGGACTGCCTTCCAGACCGTCGCATTCTCCCTTTCCACCTGGCCATTCCCCCGGGGGCTGTAGCTGGTGGTCCTGCTTGTAGCAATACCTCTCGCGAGCAGGTACTGACGAAGTTCGTCGCTCATAAAGGATGAGCTCCTGTCGCTATGAATATAGCTAGGGAAACGGAACAAGGTGAAGAGGTCATTCAGACATTTAATGACCGTGGTACTGGTCATGTCTGAGCAAGGGATGGCAAACGGGAAACGGGAGTACTCGTCAATTATATTGAGGAAGTACACATTGCGGTCGGAGGAGGGGAGGGGCCCTTTAAAATCGACGCTCAGCCTCTCAAAGGGGTGTGTGGCTTTGATCAGGCTCGCTCTGTCTGGCCTATAAAAATGCGGTTTGCACTCGGCACAGATTTGGCAGTTCCTGGTCATGGTCCTAACCTCCTCGATGGAGTAGGGCAGGTTACGGGATTTGATGAAGTGAAAAAACCTGGTGACCCCCGGGTGGCAGAGGTCATTGTGGAGGGTCTTCAGTCTATCAACCTGCGCGTTGGTGCATGTACCACGTGATAGGGCATCTGGGGGCTCATTGAGTTTCCCGGGCCGGCACAAGATATCATAATTGTAGGTGGAGAGTTTGATTCTCCACCTCAAGATCTTGTCATTCTTGATTTTGCCCCTCTGCTTAATATTAAACATAAAAGCTACTGAACGCTGGTCAGTGAGCAGGGTAAATCGTTTTCCGGCCAGGTAATGCCTCCAATGTCGCACCACTTCCACAATGGCCTGGGCCTCCTTTTCGACAGAGGAGTGTCGAATCTTGGGGCCCTGGAGGGTCCTTGAGAAAAAGGCCACGGGTCTCCCTGCCTGGTTAAGGGTTGCAGCTAGGGCAAAGTCGGATGCGTCGCTCTCCACTTGGAAGGGGATGGACTCATCCACTGCGTGCATTGTAGCCTTCGCAATATCTCTTTTTATGAGAGTGAAGGCTGCACATGCCTCTGCTGTCAGAGGGAAGGAGGCGGACTTGATGAGGGGTTTGGCTTTGTCCGCATAGTTGGGCACCCATTGAGCATAGTATGAGAAAAACCCTAGGCATCTCTTCAGTGCTTTTTGGCTGTGGGGGAGGGGGAGCTCCATGAGGGGGCGCATCCTGTCGGGGTCGGGGCCGATGACTCCGTTCTCCACTACACAGCCAAGAATGGCAAGGCGCATGGTGCGAAACATACATTTGTCCTTGTTGTATGTTAGATTCAGCTGCTGGGCCGTACGGAGGAATTTCTCTAGATTAACGTCATGGTCCTGCTGGTCATGGCCGCAGATGGTGATGTTGTCTAGATAGGGGAAAGTGGCCTGGAGCGCGTTCTGGTCAACCATCTGGTCCATCTCCCATTGGAAGACTGAAACCCCATTGGTGATGCCGAAGGGAACTCTGAGGAAGAGGTAGAGACGCCCGTCAGCTTCAAAAGCTGTGTACTGGTGGTCCTCAGCCCTGATGGGGAGCTGGTGGTATGCCGACTTCAGATCAATCGTCGAGAACACCCGGTATTGTACTATCTGATTGACCATGTAAGATATGCGGGGGAGTGGGTATGCATCCAGCTGGGTGTAGCGATTGATCGTCTGGCTGTAGTCAATAACTAGGCGCTGTTTTCTGCCAGTCTTCACTACCACTACTTGTGCTCGCCATGGGCTGGTGCTACTCTCAATAGTCCTTTCCTTCAGGAGTCTTGCTACCTCGGATTTAATGAAGCCCCTATCCCCGGCACTGTAATGCCTGCTTTTGGTAGTGATGGGCTTACAGTCGCGGGTGAGGTTAGCGAACAAGGAGGGGGGGAACTTTAAGGGTGGAGAGGCTGCAAATGGTGCGCGGCGGGCGATTAAAAAGCTGCTGGCTGCAGACTGAGTGGGGGAAGGGGTCCGTCGTACACTAATGTGACACTCTTAAGGTGGCACTGAAAATCCAACCCCAGTAGAACGGCAGCGCAGAGATGGGGCAGGACCAGAAGTTTAAAATTTTTGTATTCTGTGCCCCGTACTGAAAGGGTCACTACACAGTAGCCACCGGCATCCACTGACTGGGCTTGGGAAGCCATAGACATCCGATGGCGCATCGGCAGGACCGGGAGAGAGTAACTGTGCACCGTGTCGGGGTGGATAAAGCTCTCCGTGCTCCCGCTGTCAAAAAGGCAGGTAGCGGCGTGGCCGTTTACCGTAATGTCCATCATGGACCTGGACAGTTGATGAGGGAGAGATTGGTCCAGCATCACGGAGGCCAGCGTATGGTCAAGCGAGTCGATGTGGTCGTCAGATGAGGCGGTGGTTGAGTCCGGGTCCGCCGTGCTTGAAGTTGGAGACGTACAAGATGGCGGACAAAATGGCGGCGCCCATGATCCTGATCCCCATGCAGCTGGGGGAGCCCAAGATGGTGGACAAGGTGGCTGCCCCCACGGTTCGCACGCAGCGCTGCTGGCGTTAGCAGTTTTACCTTTGCAGGCACTGACATAGTGTCCTTTCTTCCCGCAGCCGGAGCAGTTAGCGTTTTTTGCCGGGCAGCGTGCTCTGGGGTGTTTTGCCTGGCCACAGAAATAACATTTCTGTGCCTTGGACATCGCTGCAGCAGTTGGAGGTGGCGGTCCCATGACCAAGGTTGCGGCGTCCACGGTGCGGAGCGGTTAGGGGAGAAAGCGTCCATATTCCTGTGGGCCGCGTCGAGCGAGAGTGCGAGGGACACTGCCTTTCTCAGGTACATTTCTCCCTTCTCCAACAGACTCTGCCGGGAGTAGTCGGACCTTAGACCCGCAACGAAAGCATCTTGGATCAGTCCCTCCGTGTGTGCTGTGGCTGATACTTCTTCGCAATCGCAGCCTCGGCCGAGTATCCGTAGTGCCCGTAGGAAGGCCTCCACCGATTCCCCGGAGCTGGGTGTTGTCAGCAGACATGTGGAGTAGTGGAGGGTGGAGAGAGATGGAGGAGAGCTGGAGCTGGGTGTTGTCAGCAGACATGTGGAGTAGTGGAGGGTGGGGAAAGATGGTGGAGAGCTGGAGCTGGGTGTTGTCAGCAGACCTGTGGTGTAGTGGAGGGTGGAGAGAGATGGCGGAGAGCTGGAGCTGGGTGTTGTCAGCAGTCATGTGGAGCAGTGGAGAGTGGAGAGAGATGGTGGAGAGATGGAGCAGGGTGAGGTCAGCAGACATGTGGCGTAGTGGAGAGTGGAGAGAGATGGTGGAGAGCTGGAGCTGGGTGTGGTCAGCAGACATGTGGAGTAGTGGAGGATGGAGAGAGATGGTGGAGAGATGGAGCTGGGTGTGGTCAGCAGACATGTGGAGCAGTGGAGGATGGGGAGAGATGGTGGAGAGCTGGAGCTGGGTGTTGTCAGCAGACATGTGGAGTAGTGGAGGTTGGAGAGAGATGGTGGAGAGCTGGAGCTGGGTGTTGTCAGCAGACATGTGGAGTAGTGGAGGGTGGAGAGAGATGGTGGAGAGCTGGAGCTGGGTGTTGTCAGCAGACATGTGGAGCAGTGGAGGGTGGAGAGAGATGGTGGAGAGCTGGAGCTGGGTGTTGTCAGCAGGCATGTGGAGTAGTGGAGTGTGGAGAGAGATGTTGGAGAGCTGGAGCTGGGTGTTGTCAGCAGACATGTGGAGTAGTGGAGGGTGGAGAGAGATGGTGGAGAGCAGGAGCTGGGTGTTGTCAGCAGACATGTGGAGTAGTGGAGGATAGAGAGAGATGGTGGAGAGCAGGAGCTGGGTGTTGTCAGCAGACATGTGGAGTAGTGGAGGGTGGAGAGAGATGGTGGAGAGCAGGAGCTGGGTGTTGTCAGCAGGCATGTGGAGTAGTGAAGGGTGGAGAGAGATGGTGGGGAGCTGGAGCTGGGTGTTGTCAGCAGACATGTGGGGTAGTTGTGGGTGGAGAGAGATGGCGGAGAGCTGGAGCTGGGTGTTGTCAGCAGACATGTGGAGTAGTGGAGGTTGGAGAGAGATGGTGGAGAGCTGGAGCTGGGTGTTGTCAGCAGACATGTGGAGTAGTGGAGGGTGGAGAGAGATGGTGGAGACATGGAGCTGGGTGTTGTCAGCAGACATGTGGAGTAGTGGAGGGTGGGGAGAGATGGTGGAGGGCTGGAGCTGGGTGTTGGCAGCAGACATGTGGAGTAGTGGAGGGTGGGGAGAGATGGAGCTGAGTGTTGGAAGCAGACATGTGGAGTAGAGGAGTGTGGAGAGAGATGGTGGAGAGCTGGATCTGGGTGTTCTCAGCAGACATGTGGAGTAGTGGAGGGTGGAGAGAGATGGTGGAGAACTGGAGCTGGTGTTGTCAGCAGACATGTGGAGTAGTGGAGGGTGGAGAGAGATGGTGGAGAGATGGAGCTGGGTGTTGTCAGCAGACATGTGGAGTAGTGCAGGATGGAGAGAGAAGGTGGAGAGTTGGAGCTGGGTGTTGTCAGCAGACATGTGGTGTAGTGGAGGGTGGAGAGAGATGGTGGAGAGCTGGAGCTGGGTGTTGTCAGCAGACATGTGGAGCAGTGGATGGTGGAGAGAGATGGTGGAGAGCTGGAGCTGGGTGTTTTCAGCAGACGTGGAGTAGTGGAGGGTGGAGAGAGATGGTGGGGAGCTGGAGCTGGGTGTTGTCAGCAGACCTGTGGTGTAGTGGAGGGTGGAGAGAGATAGTGGAGAGCTGGAGCTGGGTGTTGTCAGCAGACATGTGTAATAGTGGAGTGTGGGGAGTGATGGTGGAGAGCTGGAGCTGGGTGTTGTCAGGGGACATGTGGAGTAGTGGAGGGTGGAGAGAGATGGTGGAGAGATGGAGCTGGGTGTTGTCAGCAGACATGTGGAGTAGTGGAGTGTGGAGAGAGAAGGCGGACAGCTGGAGCTGGGTTTTGTCAGCAGACATGTGGAGTCGTGGAGGGAGGAGAGAGATGGTGGAGAGCTGGAGCTGGGTGTTGTCAGCAGACATGTGGAGTAGTGGAGGGTGGAGAGAGATGGTGGAGAGCTGGAGCTGGGTGTTGTCAGCAGACATGTGGAGTAGTGGAGGGTGGAGAGAGATGGTGGAGAGCTGGAGTTGAGTGTTGTCAGCAGACATGTGGCGTAGTGGAGGGTGGAGAGAGATGGTGGAGAGCTGGAGCTGAGTGTTGTCAGCAGAAATGTGGAGTCGTGGAGGGAGGAGAGAGATGGTGGAGAGCTGGAGCTGGGTTTAGTCAGCAGACATGTGGAGTCGTGGAGGGTGGAGAGAGATGGTGGAGAGCTGGGTGTTGTCAGCAGACATGCGGAGTAGTGGAGGGTGGAGAGAGATGGTGGAGAGCTGGAGCTGGGTGCTGTCCGCAGACGTGGCGGAGTGGAGGGTGGAGAGAGATGGTGGAGAGCTGGAGCTGGGTGCTGTCAGCAGACATGTGGAGTAGTGGAGGGTGGAGAGAGATGGTGCAGAGCTGGAGCTGGGTGTTGTCAGCAGACATCTGGAGTAGTGGAGGGTGGCGAGAGATGGTAGAGATCTGGAGCTGGGTGTTGTCAGCAGACATGTGGAGTAGTGGAGGGTGGAGAGAGATGGTGGAGACATGGAGCTGGGTGTTGTCAGCAGACATGTGGAGTAGTGGAGGGTGGGGAGAGATGGTGGAGGGCTGGAGCTGGGTGTTGGCAGCAGACATGTGGAGTAGTGGAGGGTGGAGAGAGATGGTGGAGAGTTGGAGCTGAGTGTTGGAAGCAGACATGTGGAGTAGTGGAGGGTGGAGAGAGATGGTGGAGAGTTGGAGCTGAGTGTTGGAAGCAGACATGTGGATTAGTGGAGGGTGGAGAGAGATGGTGGAGAGCTGGAGCTGGGTGTTGTCAGCAGACATGTGGAGTAGAGGAGTGTGGAGAGAGATGGTGGAGAGCTGGAGCTGGGTGTTGTCAGCTGACATGTGGAGTAGTGGAGGGTGGCGAGAGATGGTGGAGATCTGGAGCTGGGTGTTGTCAGCTGACATGTGGAGTAGTGGAGGGTGGAGAGAGATGGTGGAGAGCTGGAGCTGGGTGTTGTCAGCAGACATGTGGAGTAGTGGAGGGTGGAGAGCGATGCTGGAGAGCTGGAGCTGAGTGTTGTCAGCAGACATGTGGAGCAGAGGAGTGTGGAGATAGAAGGTGGAGAGCTGGAGCTGGGTGTTGTCAGCAGACATGTGGAGTAGAGGAGTGTGGAGAGAGATGGTGGAGAGCTGGAGCTGGGTGTCGTCAGCAGACATGTGGAGTAGTGGAGGGTGGCGAGAGATGGTGGAGATCTGGAGCTGGGTGTTGTCAGCAGGCATGTGGAGTAGTGGAGGGTGGAGAGAGATGGTGGACAGCTGGAGCTGGGCGTTGTCAGCAGACATGTGGAGTAGTGGATGGTGGAGAGAGATGGTGGAGAGCTGGAGCTGGGTGTTGTCAGCAGACATTTGGAGTAGTGGAGGGTGGAGAGAGATGTAGGAGAGCTGGAGCTGGGTGTTGTCAGCAGACATGTGGAGTAGTGGAGGGTGGAGAAAGATGGTGGAGAGCTGGAGCTGGGTGATGTCAGCAGACATGTGTAATAGTGGAGTGTGGGGAGTGATGGTGGAGAGATGGAGCTGGGTGTTGTCAGCAGACATGTGGAGTAGTGGGGGTTGGAGAGAGATGGTGGAGAGCTGGAGCTGGGTGTTGTCAGCAGACATGTGGCGTAGTGGAGGGTGGAGAGAGATGGTGGAGAGCTGGAGCTGAGTGTTGTCAGCAGACATGTGGAATAGTGGAGGGTGGAGAGAGAAGGCGGACAGCTGGAGCTGGGTGTTGTCAGGAGACATGTGGAGTAGTGGAGGGTGGAGAGAGATGGTGGAGAGCTGGAGCTGGGTGTTGTCAGCAGACATGTGGAATAGTGGAGGGTGGAGAGAGATGGTGGAGAGCTGGAGCTGGGTGTTGTCAGCAGACATGTGGCGTAGTGGAGGGTGGAGAGAGATGGTGGAGAGCTGGAGCTGAGTGTTGTCAGCAGACATGTGGAGTCGTGGAGGGAGGAGAGAGATGGTGGAGAGCTGGAGCTGGGTTTTGTCAGCAGACATGTGGAGTCGTGGAGGGAGGAGAGAGATGGTGGAGAGACGGAGCAGGGTGAGGTCAGCAGGCATGTGGCGTAGTGGAGATTGGAGAGAGATGGTGGAGAGCTGGAGCTGGGTGTTGTCAGCAGACATGTGGAGTAGTGGAGGATGGAGAGAGATGGTGGAGAGATGGAGCTGGGTGTGGTCAGCAGACATGTGGAGTAGTGGAGGATGGAGAGAGATGGTGGAGAGATGGAGCTGGGTGTGGTCAGCAGACATGTGGAGTAGTGGAGGGTGGAGAGAGATGGTGGAGAGCTGGAGCTGGTGTGGTCAGCAGACATGTGGGGTAGTGGAGTGTGGAGAGAGATGGTGGAGGGCTGGAGCTGGGTGTTGTCAGCAGACATGTGGAGTAGTGGAGGGTGGAGAGAGATGGTGGAGAGCTGGAGCTGGGTGCTGTCAGCAGACATGTGGAGTAGTGGAGGGTGGAGAGAGATGGTGGAGAGCTGGAGCTGGGTGCTGTCAGCAGACATGTGGAGTAGTGGAGGGTGGAGAGAGATGGTGGAGAGCTGGAGCTGGGTGTTGTCAGCAGACATTTGGAGTAGTGGAGGGTGGAGAGAGATGTAGGAGAGCTGGAGCTGGGTGTTGTCAGCAGACATGTGGAGTAGTGGAGGGTGGAGAAAGATGGTGGAGAGCTGGAGCTGGGTGATGTCAGCAGACATGTGTAATTGTGGAGTGTGGGGAGTGATGGTGGAGAGATGGAGCTGGGTGTTGTCAGCAGAGATGTGGTGTAGTGGGGGTTGGAGAGAGATGGTGGAGAGCTGGAGCTGGGTGTTGTCAGCAGACATGTGGAGTAGTGGAGGATGGAGAGAGATGGTGGAGAGATGGAGCTGGGTGTGGTCAGCAGACATGTGGAGTAGTGGAGGATGGGGAGAGATGGTGGAGAGCTGGAGCTGGGTGTTGTCAGCAGACATGTTGAGTAGAGGAGTGTGGAGAGAGATGGTGGAGAGCTGGAGCTGGGTGTTGTCAGCAGACATGTGGAGTAGTGGAGGTTGGAGAGAGATGGTGGAGAGCTGGAGCTGGGTTTTGTTAGCAGAGATGTGAGTAGTGGAGGGTTGAGAGAGATGGTGGAGAGCTGGAGCTGGGTGTTGTCAGCAGACGTGGAGTAGTGGAGGGTGGAGAGAGATGGTGGAGAGCTGGAGCTGGGTGTTGTCAGCAGACATGTGGAGCAGTGGAGGGTGGAGAGAGATCGTGGAGAGCTGGAGCTGGGTGTTGTCAGCAGACATGTGGAGTAGTAGAGTGTGGAGAGAGATGTTGGAGAGCTGGAGCTGGGTGTTGTCAGCAGACATGTGGAGTAGTGGAGGGTGGAGAGAGATGGTGGAGAGCAGGAGCTGGGTGTTGTCAGCAGACATGTGGAGTAGTGGAGGATAGAGAGAGATGGTGGAGAGCAGGAGCTGGGTGTTGTCAGCAGGCATGTGGAGTAGTGAAGGGTGGAGAGAGATGGTGGGGAGCTGGAGCTGGGTGTTGTCAGCAGACATGTGGAGTAGTGGAGGATGGAGAGAGATGGTGGAGAGCTGGAGCTGGGTGTTGTCAGCAGACATGTGGGGTAGTGGAGGTTGGAGAGAGATGGTGGAGAGCTGGAGCTGGGTGTTGTCAGCAGACATGTGGAGTAGTGGAGGGTGGAGAGAGATGGTGGAGACATGGAGCTGGGTGTTGTCAGCAGACATTTGGAGTAGTGGAGGGTGGAGAGAGATGTAGCAGAGCTGGAGCTGGGTGTTGTCAGCAGACATGTGGAGTAGTGGAGGGTGGAGAAAGATGGTGGAGAGCTGGAGCTGTGTGATGTCAGCAGACATGTGTAATAGTGGAGTGTGGGGAGTGATGGTGGAGAGATGGAGCTGGGTGTTGTCAGCAGACATGTGGAGTAGTCGGGGTTGGAGAGAAAAGGCGGACAGCTGGAGCTGGGTGTTGTCAGGAGACGTGGAGTAGTGGAGGGTGGAGAGAGATGGTGGAGAGCTGGATCTGGGTGTTGTCAGCAGACATGTGGAATAGTGGAGGGTGGAGAGAGATGGTGGAGAGCTGGAGCTGGGTGTTGTCAGCAGACATGTGGAGTAGTGGAGGGTGGAGAGAGATGGTGGAGACATGGAGCTGGGTGTTGTCAGCAGGCATGTGGAGTAGTGAAGGGTGGAGAGAGATGGTGGTGAGCTGGAGCTGGGTGTTGTCAGCAGACATGTGGAGTAGTGGAGGATGGAGAGAGATGGTGGAGAGCTGGAGCTGGGTGTTGTCAGCAGACATGTGGGGTAGTTGTGGGTGGAGAGAGATGGCGGAGAGCTGGAGCTGGGTGTTGTCAGCAGACATGTGGAGTAGTGGAGGTTGGAGAGAGATGGTGGAGAGCTGGAGCTGGGTGTTGTCAGCAGACATGTGGAGTAGTGGAGGGTGGAGAGAGATGGTGGAGACATGGAGCTGGGTGTTGTCAGCAGACATTTGGAGTAGTGGAGGGTGGAGAGAGATGTAGGAGAGCTGGAGCTGGGTGTTGTCAGCAGACATGTGGAGTAGTGGAGGGTGGAGAAAGATGGTGGAGAGCTGGAGCTGGGTGTTGTCAGCAGACATGTGGAGTAGTGGAGGGTGGAGAGAGATGGTGGAGACATGGAGCTGGGTGTTGTCAGCAGGCATGTGGAGTAGTGAAGGGTGGAGAGAGATGGTGGGGAGCTGGAGCTGGGTGTTGTCAGCAGACATGTGGAGTAGTGGAGGATGGAGAGAGATGGTGGAGAGCTGGAGCTGGGTGTTGTCAGCAGACATGTGGGGTAGTTGTGGGTGGAGAGAGATGGCGGAGAGCTGGAGCTGGGTGTTGTCAGCAGACATGTGGAGTAGTGGAGGTTGGAGAGAGATGGTGGAGAGCTGGAGCTGGGTGTTGTCAGCAGACATGTGGAGTAGTGGAGGGTGGAGAGAGATGGTGGAGACATGGAGCTGGGTGTTGTCAGCAGACATTTGGAGTAGTGGAGGGTGGAGAGAGATGTAGGAGAGCTGGAGCTGGGTGTTGTCAGCAGACATGTGGAGTAGTGGAGGGTGGAGAAAGATGGTGGAGAGCTGGAGCTGGGTGATGTCAGCAGACATGTGTAATAGTGGAGTGTGGGGAGTGATGGTGGAGAGATGGAGCTGGGTGTTGTCAGCAGACATGTGGAGTAGTGGGGGTTGGAGAGAGAAGGCGGACAGCTGGAGCTGGGTGTTGTCAGGAGACATGTGGAGTAGAGGAGGGTGGAGAGAGATGGTGGAGAGCTGGAGCTGGGTGTTGTCAGCAGACATGTGGAATAGTGGAGGGTGGAGAGAGATGGTGGAGAGCTGGAGCTGGGTGTTGTCAGCAGACATGTGGAGTAGTGGAGGGTGGAGAGAGATGGTGGAGAGCTGGAGTTGAGTGTTGTCAGCAGACATGTGGCGTAGTGGAGGGTGGAGAGAGATGGTGGAGAGCTGGAGCTGGGTGTTGTCAGCAGACATGTGGAGTCGTGGAGGGAGGAGAGAGATGGTGGAGAGCTGGAGCTGGGTTTTGTCAGCAGACATGTGGAGTCGTGGAGGGAGGAGAGAGATGGTGGAGAGATGGAGCAGGGTGAGGTCAGCAGACATGTGGCGTAGTGGAGATTGGAGAGAGATGGTGGAGAGCTGGAGCTGGGTGTTGTCAGCAGACATGTGGAGTAGTGGAGGATGGAGAGAGATGGTGGAGAGATGGAGCTGGTGTGGTCAGCAGACATGTGGAGTAGTGGAGGATGGAGAGAGATGGTGGATAGATGGAGCTGGGTGTGGTCAGCAGACATGTGGAGCAGCGGAGGATGGGGAGAGATGGTGGAGAGCTGGAGCTGGGTGTTGTCAGCAGACATGTTGAGTAGAGGAGTGTGGTGAGAGATGGTGGAGAGCTGGAGCTGGGTGTTGTCAGCAGACGTGGAGTAGTGGAGGGTGGAGAGAGATGGTGGAGAGCTGGAGCTGGGTGTTGTCAGCAGACATGTGGAGCAGTGGAGGGTGGAGAGAGATGGTGGAGAGCTGGAGCTGGGTGTTGTCAGCAGACATGTGGAGTAGTGGAGTGTGGAGAGAGATGTTGGAGAGCTGGAGCTGGGTGTTGTCAGCAGACATGTGGAGTAGTGGAGGGTGGAGAGAGATGGTGGAGAGCAGGAGCTGGGTGTTGTCAGCAGACATGTGGAGTAGTGGAGGACGGAGAGAGATGGTGGAGAGCAGGAGCTGGGTGTTGTCAGCAGACATGTGGAGTAGTGGAGGATGGAGAGAGATGGTGGAGAGCAGGAGCTGGGTGTTGTCAGCAGGCATGTGGAGTAGTGAAGGGTGGAGAGAGATGGTGGGGAGCTGGAGCTGGGTGTTGTCAGCAGACATGTGGAGCAGTGGAGGATGGAGAGAGATGGTGGAGAGCTGGAGCTGGGTGTTGTCAGCAGACATGTGGAGTAGTGGAGGGTGGAGAGAGATGGTGGAGACATGGAGCTGGGTGTTGTCAGCAGGCATGTGGAGTAGTGAAGGGTGGAGAGAGATGGTGGGGAGCTGGAGCTGGGTGTTGTCAGCAGTCATGTGGAGTAGTGGAGGATGGAGAGAGATGGTGGAGAGCTGGAGCTGGGTGTTGTCAGCAGACATGTGGGGTAGTTGTGGGTGGAGAGAGATGGCGGAGAGCTGGAGCTGGGTGTTGTCAGCAGACATGTGGAGTAGTGGAGGTTGGAGAGAGATGGTGGAGAGCTGGAGCTGGGTGCTGTCAGCAGACATGTGGAGTAGTGGAGGGTGGAGAGAGATGGTGGAGACATGGAGCTGGGTGTTGTCAGCAGACATTTGGAGTAGTGGAGGGTGGAGAGAGATGTAGGAGAGCTGGAGCTGGGTGTTGTCAGCAGACATGTGGAGTAGTGGAGGGTGGAGAAAGATGGTGGAGAGCTGGAGCTGGGTGATGTCAGCAGACATGTGTAATAGTGGAGTGTGGGGAGTGATGGTGGAGAGATGGAGCTGGGTGTTGTCAGGAGACATGTGGAGTAGTGGAGGGTGGAGAGAGATGGTGGAGAGCTGGAGTTGAGTGTTGTCAGCAGACATGTGGCGTAGTGGAGGGTGGAGAGAGATGGTGGAGAGCTGGAGCTGAGTGTTGTCAGCAGACATGTGGAGTCGTGGAGGGAGGAGAGAGATGGTGGAGAGCTGGAGCTGGGTTTTGTCAGCAGACATGTGGAGTCGTGGAGGGAGGAGAGAGATGGTGGAGAGCTGGAGCTGGGTTTTGTCAGCAGACATGTGGCGTAGTGGAGATTGGAGAGAGATGGTGGAGAGCAGGAGCTGGGTGCTGTCAGCAGACATGTGGAGTAGTGGAGGATGGAGAGAGATGGTGGAGAGCTGGAGCTGGGTGTGGTCAGCAGACATGTGGAGCAGCGGAGGATGGGGAGAGATGGTGGAGAGCTGGAGCTGGGTGTTGTCAGCAGACATGTTGAGTAGAGGAGTGTGGAGAGAGATGGTGGAGAGCTGGAGCTGGGTGTTGTCAGCAGACATGTGGAGTAGTGGAGTGTGGAGAGAGATGTGGAGAGCTGGAGCTGGGTGTTGTCAGCAGACATGTGGAGTAGTGGAGGGTGGAGAGAGATGGTGGAGAGCAGGAGCTGGGTGTTGTCAGCAGACATGTGGAGTAGTGGAGGACAGAGAGAGATGGTGGAGAGCAGGAGCTGGGTGTTGTCAGCAGACATGTGGAGTAGTGGAGGGTGGAGAGAGATGGTGGAGAGCAGGAGCTGGGTGTTGTCAGCAGGCATGTGGAGTAGTGAAGGGTGGAGAGAGATGGTGGAGAGCAGGAGCTGGGTGTTGTCAGCAGGCATGTGGAGTAGTGGAGGTTGGAGACAGATGGTGGAGAGCTGGAGCTGGGTTTTGTTAGCAGACATGTGGAAAGTGGAGGGTTGAGAGAGATGGTGGAGAGCTGGAGCTGGGTGTTGTCAGCAGACGTGGAGTAGTGGAGGGTGGAGAGAGATGGTGGAGAGCTGGAGCTGGGTGTTGTCAGCAGACATGTGGAGTAGTGGAGTGTGGAGAGAGATGTGGAGAGCTGGAGCTGGGTGTTGTCAGCAGACATGTGGAGTAGTGGAGGGTGGAGAGAGATGGTGGAGAGCAGGAGCTGGGTGTTGTCAGCAGACATGTGGAGTAGTGGAGGACAGAGAGAGATGGTGGAGAGCAGGAGCTGGGTGTTGTCAGCAGACATGTGGAGTAGTGGAGGGTGGAGAGAGATGGTGGAGAGCAGGAGCTGGGTGTTGTCAGCAGGCATGTGGAGTAGTGAAGGGTGGAGAGAGATGGTGGGGAGCTGGAGCTGGGTGTTGTCAGCAGACATGTGGAGCAGTGGAGGATGGAGAGAGATGGTGGAGAGCTGGAGCTGGGTGTTGTCAGCAGACATGTGGGGTAGTTGTGGGTGGAGGGAGATGGCGGAGAGCTGGAGCTGGGTGTTGTCAGCAGACATGTGGAGTAGTGGAGGTTGGAGAGAGATGGTGGAGAGCTGGAGCTGGGTGTTGTCAGCAGACATGTGGAGTAGTGGAGGGTGGAGAGAGATGGTGGAGACATGGAGCTGGGTGTTGTCAGCAGACATGTGGAGTAGTGGAGGGTGGGGAGAGATGGTGGAGGGCTGGAGCTGGGTGTTGGCAGCAGACATGTGGAGTAGTGGAGGGTGGGGAGAGATGGAGCTGAGTGTTGGAAGCAGACATGTGGAGCAGTGGAGGGTGGAGAGAGATGGTGGAGAGCTGGAGCTGGGTGTTGTCAGCAGACATGTGGAATAGCGGAGTGTGGAGAGAGATGGTGGAGAGCTGGAGCTGGGTGTTGTCAGCAGACATGTGGAGTAGTGGAGGGTGGCGAGAGATGGTGGAGATCTGGAGCTGGGTGTTGTCAGCTGACATGTGGAGTAGCGGAGGGTGGAGAGAGATGGTGGAGAGCTGGAGCTGGGTGTTGTCAGCCGACATGTGGAGTAGTGGAGTGTGGAAAGAGATGGTGGAGAGCTGGAGCTGGGTGTTGTCAGCAGACATGTGGAGCAGTGGATGGTGGAGAGAGATGGTGGAGAGCTGGAGCTGAGTGTTGTCAGCAGACATGTGGAGTAGTGGAGGGTGGAGAGACATGGTGGAGAACTGGAGCTGGTGTTGTCAGCAGACATGTGGAGTAGTGGAGGGTGGAGAGAGATGGTGGAGAGCTTGAGCTGGGTGTTGTCAGCAGACATGTGAAGTAGTGGAGGCTGGAGAGAGATGGTGGAGAGCAGGAGCTGGGTGTTGTCAGCAGGCATGTGGAGTAGTGGAGGATGGAGAGAGATGGTGGAGAGCTGGAGCTGGGTGTTGTCAGCAGACATGTGGGGTAGTTGTGGGTGGAGAGAGATGGCGGAGAGCTGGAGCTGGGTGTTGTCAGCAGACATGTGGAGTAGTGGAGGTTGGAGAGAGATGGTGGAGAGCTGGAGCTGGGTGTTGTCAGCAGACATGTGGATTGGTGGAGGGTGGAGAGAGATGGTGGAGACATGGAGCTGGGTGTTGTCAGCAGACATGTGGAGTAGTGGAGGGTGGGGAGAGATGGTGGAGGGCTGGAGCTGGGTGTTGGCAGCAGACATGTGGAGTAGAGGAGTGTGGAGAGAGATGGTGGAGAGCTGGAGCTGGGTGTTGTCAGCAGACATGTGGAGTAGTGGAGGGTGGAGAGAGATGGTGGAGAGCTGGAGCTGGGTGTTGTCAGCAGACATGTGGAGTAGAGGAGTGTGGAGAGAGATGGTGGAGAGCTGGAGCTGGGTGTTGTCAGCAGACATGTGGAGCAGTGGAGGGTGGGGAGAGAAGGTGGAGAGCTGGAGCTGGGTGTTGTCAGCAGACATGTGGAGTAGTGGAGGGTGGCGAGAGATGGTGGAGATCTGGAGCTGGGTGTTGTCAGCCGACATGTGGAGTAGTGGAGGGTGGGGAGAGAAGGTGGAGAGCTGGAGCAGAGTGTTGTCAGCAGACATGTGGAGTAGTGGAGGGTGGAGAGAGATGGTGGAGAACTGGAGCTGGTGTTATCAGCAGACATGTGGAGTAGTGGAGGTTGGAGAGAGATGGTGGAGAGATGGAGCTGGGTGTTGTCAGCAGCCATGTGGAGTGGTGCAGGATGGAGAGAGAAGGTGGAGAGTTGGAGCTGGGTGTTGTCAGCAGACATGTGGAGTAGAGGAGTGTGGAGAGAGATGGAGGAGAGCTGGAGCTGGGTGTTGTCAGCAGACATGTGGAGTCGTGGAGGGTGGCGAGAGATGGTGGAGATCTGGAGCTGGGTGTTGTCAGCTGACTTGTGGAGTAGTGGAGGGTGGAGAGAGATGGTGGAGGGCTGGAGCTGGGTGTTGTCAGCAGACATGTGGAGTAGTGGAGGGTGGAGAGAGATGGTGGACAGCTGGAGCTGGGTGTTGTCAGCAGACATGTGTAGTAGTGGATGGTGGAGAGAGATGGTGGAGAGCTGGAGCTGGGTGTTTTCAGCAGACGTGGAGTAGTGGAGGGTGGAGAGAGATGGTGGGGAGTTGGAGCTGGGTGTTGTCAGCAGACCTGTGGTGTAGTGGAGGGTGGAGAGAGATGGTGGAGAGCTGGAGCTGGGTGTTGTCAGCAGACATGTGGAGTAGTGGAGGGTGGAGAGAGATGCTGGAGAGCTGGAGCTGGGTGCTGTCAGCAGACATGTGGAGTAGTGGAGGGTGGGGAGAGATGGTGGAGAGCTGGAGCTGAGTGTTGTCAGCAGACATGTGGAGCAGTGAAGGGTGGAGAGAGATGGTGGAGAGATGGAGCTGGGTGTTGTCAGCAGACATTTGGAGTAGTGGAGAGAGATGTAGGAGAGCTGGAGCTGGGTGTTGTCAGGAGACATGTGGAGTAGTGGAGGTTGGAGAGAGATGGTGGAGAGCTGGAGCTGGGTTTTGTTAGCAGACATGTGAGTAGTGGATGATGGAGAGAGATGGTGGAGGGCTGGAGCTGGGTGTTGTCAGCAGACATGTGGAGTAGTGGAGGGTGCAGAGATTTGGTGGAGAACTGGAGCTGGGTGTTGTCAGCAGACATGTGGAGTAGTGGAGGGTGGAGAGAGATGGTGGAGAGCTGGAGCTGGGTGTTGTCAGCAGACATGTGGAGTAGTGGAGTGTGGAGAGAGATGGTGGAGAGCTGGAGCTGGGTTTTGTCAGCAGACATGTGGAGTCGTGGAGGGAGGGGAGAGACGGTGGAGAGCTGGAGCTGGGTGTTGTCAGCAGACATGTGGAGTAGTGGAGGGTGGAGAGAGATGGTGGAGAGCTGGAGCTGAGTGTTGTCAGCAGACATGTGGCGTAGTGGAGGGTGGAGAGAGATGGTGGAGAGCTGAAGCTGAGTGTTGTCAGGAGACATGTGGAGTCGTGAGGGAGGAGAGAGATGGTGGAGAGCTGGAGCTGGGTTTTGTCAGCAGACATGTGGAGTCGTGGAGGGAGGAGAGAGATGGTGGAGAGCTGGAGCTGGGTTTTGTCAGCAGACATGTGGAGTAGTGGAGGGTGGAGAGAGATGGTGGAGAGCTGGAGCTGGGTGCTGTCAGCAGACATGTGGAGTAGTGGAGGGTGGAGAGAGATGGTGAAGAGCTGGAGCTGGGTGTTGTCAGCAGACATGTGGAGAAGTGGAGGGTGGAGAGAGATGGTGCAGAGCTGGAGCTGGGTGTTGTCAGCAGACATGTGGAGTAGTGGAGGCTGGAGAGAGAGGGTGGAGAGCTGGAGCTGGGTGTTGTCAGCAGACATCTGGAGTAGTGGAGGGTGGAGAGAGATGGGGAGAGCTGGAGCTGAGTGTTGTTAGCAGACATGTGGAGTAGTGGAGGGAGGAGAGAGATGGAGGAGAGCTGGAGCTGGGTGTTGTCAGCAGACATGTGGAGTAGTGGAGGGTGGAGAGAGATGGTGGAGAGCTGGAGCAGGGTGTTGTCAGCAGACATGTGGAGTAGTGGAGGGTGGAGAGAGATGGTGGAGACATGGAGCTGGGTGTTGTCAGCAGACATGTGGAGTAGTGGAGGGTGGGGAGAGATGGTGGAGGGCTGGAGCTGGGTGTTGGCAGCAGACATGTGGAGTAGTGGAGGGTGGGGAGAGATGGAGCTGAGTGTTGGAAGCAGACATGTGGAGCAGTGGAGGGTGGAGAGAGATGGTGGAGAGCTGGAGCTGGGTGTTGTCAGCAGACATGTGGAATAGCGGAGTGTGGAGAGAGATGGTGGAGAGCTGGAGCTGGGTGTTGTCAGCAGACATGTGGAGTAGTGGAGGGTGGCGAGAGATGGTGGAGATCTGGAGCTGGGTGTTGTCAGCTGACATGTGGAGTAGCGGAGGGTGGAGAGAGATGGTGGAGAGCTGGAGCTGGGTGTTGTCAGCCGACATGTGGAGTAGTGGAGTGTGGAGAGAGATGGTGGAGAGCTGGAGCTGGGTGTTGTCAGCAGACATGTGGAGCAGTGGATGGTGGAGAGAGATGGTGGAGAGCTGGAGCTGAGTGTTGTCAGCAGACATGTGGAGTAGTGGAGGGTGGAGAGACATGGTGGAGAACTGGAGCTGGTGTTGTCAGCAGACATGTGGAGTAGTGGAGGGTGGAGAGAGATGGTGGAGAGCTTGAGCTGGGTGTTGTCAGCAGACATGTGAAGTAGTGGAGGGTGGAGAGAGATGGTGGAGAGCAGGAGCTGGGTGTTGTCAGCAGGCATGTGGAGTAGTGGAGGATGGAGAGAGATGGTGGAGAGCTGGAGCTGGGTGTTGTCAGCAGACATGTGGGGTAGTTGTGGGTGGAGAGAGATGGCGGAGAGCTGGAGCTGGGTGTTGTCAGCAGACATGTGGAGTAGTGGAGGTTGGAGAGAGATGGTGGAGAGCTGGAGCTGGGTGTTGTCAGCAGACATGTGGATTGGTGGAGGGTGGAGAGAGATGGTGGAGACATGGAGCTGGGTGTTGTCAGCAGACATGTGGAGTAGTGGAGGGTGGGGAGAGATGGTGGAGGGCTGGAGCTGGGTGTTGGCAGCAGACATGTGGAGTAGAGGAGTGTGGAGAGAGATGGTGGAGAGCTGGAGCTGGGTGTTGTCAGCAGACATGTGGAGTAGTGGAGGGTGGAGAGAGATGGTGGAGAGCTGGAGCTGGGTGTTGTCAGCAGACATGTGGAGTAGAGGAGTGTGGAGAGAGATGGTGGAGAGCTGGAGCTGGGTGTTGTCAGCAGACATGTGGAGCAGTGGAGGGTGGGGAGAGAAGGTGGAGAGCTGGAGCTGGGTGTTGTCAGCAGACATGTGGAGTAGTGGAGGGTGGCGAGAGATGGTGGAGATCTGGAGCTGGGTGTTGTCAGCCGACATGTGGAGTAGTGGAGGGTGGGGAGAGAAGGTGGAGAGCTGGAGCAGAGTGTTGTCAGCAGACATGTGGAGTAGTGGAGGGTGGAGAGAGATGGTGGAGAACTGGAGCTGGTGTTATCAGCAGACATGTGGAGTAGTGGAGGGTGGAGAGAGATGGTGGAGAGATGGAGCTGGGTGTTGTCAGCAGCCATGTGGAGTGGTGCAGGATGGAGAGAGAAGGTGGAGAGTTGGAGCTGGGTGTTGTCAGCAGACATGTGGAGTAGAGGAGTGTGGAGAGAGATGGAGGAGAGCTGGAGCTGGGTGTTGTCAGCAGACATGTGGAGTCCTGGAGGGTGGCGAGAGATGGTGGAGATCTGGAGCTGGGTGTTGTCAGCTGACTTGTGGAGTAGTGGAGGGTGGAGAGAGATGGTGGAGGGCTGGAGCTGGGTGTTGTCAGCAGACATGTGGAGTAGTGGAGGGTGGAGAGAGATGGTGGACAGCTGGAGCTGGGTGTTGTCAGCAGACATGTGTAGTAGTGGATGGTGGAGAGAGATGGTGGAGAGCTGGAGCTGGGTGTTTTCAGCAGACGTGGAGTAGTGGAGGGTGGAGAGAGATGGTGGGGAGTTGGAGCTGGGTGTTGTCAGCAGACCTGTGGTGTAGTGGAGGGTGGAGAGAGATGGTGGAGAGCTGGAGCTGGGTGTTGTCAGCAGACATGTGGAGTAGTGGAGGGTGGAGAGAGATGCTGGAGAGCTGGAGCTGGGTGCTGTCAGCAGACATGTGGAGTAGTGGAGGGTGGGGAGAGATGGTGGAGAGCTGGAGCTGAGTGTTGTCAGCAGACATGTGGAGCAGTGAAGGGTGGAGAGAGATGGTGGAGAGATGGAGCTGGGTGTTGTCAGCAGACATTTGGAGTAGTGGAGAGAGATGTAGGAGAGCTGGAGCTGGGTGTTGTCAGGAGACATGTGGAGTAGTGGAGGTTGGAGAGAGATGGTGGAGAGCTGGAGCTGGGTTTTGTTAGCAGACATGTGAGTAGTGGATGATGGAGAGAGATGGTGGAGGGCTGGAGCTGGGTGTTGTCAGCAGACATGTGGAGTAGTGGAGGGTGGAGAGAGATGGTGGAGAGCTGGAGCTGGGTGTTGTCAGCAGACATGTGGAGTAGTGGAGTGTGGAGAGAGATGGTGGAGAGCTGGAGCTGGGTTTTGTCAGCAGACATGTGGAGTCGTGGAGGGAGGGGAGAGACGGTGGAGAGCTGGAGCTGGGTGTTGTCAGCAGACATGTGGAGTAGTGGAGGGTGGAGAGAGATGGTGGAGAGCTGGAGCTGAGTGTTGTCAGCAGACATGTGGCGTAGTGGAGGGTGGAGAGAGATGGTGGAGAGCTGAAGCTGAGTGTTGTCAGGAGACATGTGGAGTCGTGAGGGAGGAGAGAGATGGTGGAGAGCTGGAGCTGGGTTTTGTCAGCAGACATGTGGAGTCGTGGAGGGAGGAGAGAGATGGTGGAGAGCTGGAGCTGGGTTTTGTCAGCAGACATGTGGAGTAGTGGAGGGTGGAGAGAGATGGTGGAGAGCTAGAGCTGGGTGCTGTCAGCAGACATGTGGAGTAGTGGAGGGTGGAGAGAGATGGTGAAGAGCTGGAGCTGGGTGTTGTCAGCAGACATGTGGAGAAGTGGAGGGTGGAGAGAGATGGTGCAGAGCTGGAGCTGGGTGTTGTCAGCAGACATGTGGAGTAGTGGAGGCTGGAGAGAGAGGGTGGAGAGCTGGAGCTGGGTGTTGTCAGCAGACATCTGGAGTAGTGGAGGGTGGAGAGAGATGGGGAGAGCTGGAGCTGAGTGTTGTTAGCAGACATGTGGAGTAGTGGAGGGAGGAGAGAGATGGAGGAGAGCTGGAGCTGGGTGTTGTCAGCAGACATGTGGAGTAGTGGAGGGTGGAGAGAGATGGTGGAGAGCTGGAGCAGGGTGTTGTCAGCAGACATGTGGAGTAGTGGAGGGTGGAGAAAGATGGTGGAGAGCTGGAGCTGGGTGTTGTCAGCAGACATGTTTAATAGTGGAGTGTGGGGAGTGATGGTGGAGAGATGGAGCTGGGTGTTGTCAGCAGACATGTGGAGTAGTGGAGTTTGGTGAGAGAAGGCGGACAGCTGGAGCTGGGTGTTATCAGGAGACATGTGGAGTAGTGGAGGGTGGAGAGAGATGGTGCAGAGCTGGAGCTGGGTGCTGTCAGCAGACATGTGGAGTAGTGGAGGGTGGAGAGAGATGGTGGAGAGCTGGAGCTGGGTGTTGTCAGCAGACATGTGGAGTAGTGGAGTGTGGAGAGAGATGGTGGAGAGCTGGAGCTGGGTTTTGTCAGCAGACATGTGGAGTCGTGGAGGGAGGAGAGAGACGGTGGAGAGCTGGAGCTGGGTGTTGTCAGCAGACATGTGGAGTAGTGGAGGCTGGAGAGAGATGGTGGAGAGCAGGAGCTGGGTGTTGTCAGCAGACATGTGGAGTAGTGGAGGGTGGAGAGAGATGGTGGAGAGCTGGAGCTGAGTGTTGTCAGCAGACATGTGGAGTCGTGGAGGGAGGAGAGAGATGGTGGAGAGCTGGAGCTGGGTTTTGTCAGCAGACATGTGGAGTCGTGGAGGGTGGAGAGAGATGGTGGAGAGCTGGAGCTGAGTGTTGTCAGCAGACATGTGGAGTAGTGGAGGGTGGAGTGAGATGGTGGAGAGCTGGTGCTGGGTATGTTCAGCAGACGTGTGGAGTAGTGGCGGGAGGAGAGAGACGGTGGAGAGCTGGAGCTGGGTGTTGTCAGCCGACATGTGGAGAAGTGGAGGGTGGAGAGAGATGGTGGAAAGCTGGAGCTGAGTGTTGTCAGCAGACATGTGGCGTAGTAGAGGGTGGAGAGAGATGGTGGAGAGCTGGAGCTGGGTGTTGTCAGCAGACATGTGGAGTCGTGAGGGAGGAGAGAGATGGTGGAGAGCTGGAGCTGGGTTTTGTCAGCAGACATGTGGAGTCGTGGAGGGAGGAGAGAGATGGTGGAGAGCTGGAGCTGGGTTTTGTCAGCAGACATGTGGAGTCGTGGAGGGAGGAGAGAGATGGTGGAGAGCTGGAGCTGGGTGTTGTCAGCAGACATGTGGAGTAGTGGAGGGTGGAGAGAGATGGTGGAGAGCTGGAGCTGAGTGTTGTCAGCAGACATGTGGAGCAGTGAAGTGTGGAGAGAGATGGTGGAGAGCTGGAGCTGGGTGTTGTCAGGAGACATGTGGAATAGTGGAGGTTGTAGAGAGATGGTGGAGAGCTGGAGCTGGGTGTTGTCAGGAGACATGTGGAGTAGTGGAGGGTGGAGAGAGATGGTGGAGAGCTGGAGCTGGGTGTTGTCAGCAGACATGTGGAGTAGTGGAGGGTGGAGAGAGATGGTGGAGAGCTGGAGCTGGGTGTTGTCAGCAGACATGTGGAGTAGTGGAGGGTGGAGAGAGATGGTGGAGAGCTGGAGCTGGGTGTTGTCAGCAGACCTGTGGCGTAGTGGAGGGTGGAGAGAGATGGTGGAGAGCTGGAGCTGAGTGTTGTCAGCAGACATGTGGAGTCGTGGAGGGAGGAGAGAGATGGTGGAGAGCTGGAGCTGGGTTTTGTCAGCAGACATGTGGAGTCGTGGAGGGAGGAGAGAGATGGTGGAGAGCTGGAGCTGGGTGTTGTCAGCAGACATGTGGAGTGGTGGAGGTTGGAGAGAGATGGTGGAGAGCTGGAGCTGGGTGTTGTCAGCAGACATGTGGAGTAGTGGAGGGTGGAGAGAGATGGTGGAGAGCTGGAGCTGAGTGTTGTCAGCAGACATATGGAGTAGTGGAGGGTGGAGTGAGATGGTGGAGAGCTGGTGCTGGGTATGTTCAGCAGACATGTGGAGTAGTGGAGGGTGGAGAGAGATGGTGGAGAGCTGGGTGTTGTCAGCAGACATGCGGAGTAGTGGAGGGTGGAGAGAGATGGTGGAGAGCTGGAGCTGGGTGCTGTCAGCAGACATGTGGAGTAGTGGAGGGAGGAGAGAGATGGTGGGGAGTTGGAGCTGGGTGTTGTCAGCAGACCTGTGGTGTAGTGGAGGGTGGAGAGAGATGGTGGAGAGCTGGAGCTGGGTGTTGTCAGCAGACATGTGGAGTAGTGGAGGGTGGAGAGAGATGGTGGAGAGCTGGAGCTGAGTGTTGTCAGCAGACATATGGAGTAGTGGAGGGTGGAGTGAGATGGTGGAGAGCTGGTGCTGGGTATGTTCAGCAGACATGTGGAGTAGTGGAGGGTGGAGAGAGATGGTGGAGAGCTGGGTGTTGTCAGCAGACATGCGGAGTAGTGGAGGGTGGAGAGAGATGGTGGAGAGCTGGAGCTGGGTGCTGTCAGCAGACATGTGGAGTAGTGGAGGGAGGAGAGAGATGGTGGGGAGTTGGAGCTGGGTGTTGTCAGCAGACCTGTGGTGTAGTGGAGGGTGGAGAGAGATGGTGGAGAGCTGGAGCTGGGTGTTGTCAGCAGACATGTGGAGTAGTGGAGGGTGGAGAGAGATGGTAGAGAGCTGGAGCTGGGTGTTGTCAGCAGACATGTGGAGTAGTGGAGGGTGGAGAGAGATGCTGGAGAGCTGGAGCTGGGTGCTGTCAGCAGACATGTGGAGTAGTGGAGGGTGGGGAGAGATGGTGGAGAGCTCGAGCTGAGTGTTGTCAGCAGACATGTGGAGCAGTGAAGGGTGGAGAGAGATGGTGGAGAGATGGAGCTGGGTGTTGTCAGCAGACATTTGGAGTAGTGGAGGGTGGAGAGAGATGTTGGAGAGCTGGAGCTGGGTGTTGTCAGGAGACATGTGGAGTAGTGGAGGGTGGAGAGAGATGGTGGAGATCTGGAGCTGGGTGTTGTCAGCAGACATGTGGAGTAGTGGAGTGTGGAGAGAGATGGTGGAGAGCTGGAGCTGGGTTTTGTCAGCAGACATGTGGAGTAGTGGAGGGTGGAGAGAGATGGTGGAGAGCTGGAGCTGAGTGTTGTCAGCAGACATGTGGCGTAGTGGAGGGTGGAGAGAGATGGTGGAGAGCTGAAGCTGAGTGTTGTCAGCAGACATGTGGAGTCGTGAGGGAGGAGAGAGATGGTGGAGAGCTGGAGCTGGGTTTTGTCAGCAGACATGTGGAGTCGTGGAGAGAGGAGAGAGATGGTGGAGAGCTGGAGCTGGGTTTTGTCAGCAGACATGTGGAGTCGTGGAGGGAGGAGAGAGATGGTGGAGAGCTGGAGCTGGGTTTTGTCAGCAGACATGTGGAGTAGTGGAGGGTGGAGAGAGATGGTGGAGAGCTGGAGCTGGGTGCTGTCAGCAGACATGTGGAGAAGTGGAGGGTGGAGAGAGATGGTGCAGAGCTGGAGCTGGGTGTTGTCAGCAGACATGTGGAGTAGTGGAGGCTGGAGAGAGATGGTGGAGAGCTGGAGCTGGGTGTTGTCAGCAGACATCTGGAGTAGTGGAGGGTGGAGAGAGATGGGGAGAGCTGGAGCTGGGTGTTGTTAGCAGACATGTGGAGTAGTGGAGGGAGGAGAGAGATGGAGGGGAGCTGGAGCTGGGTGTTGTCAGCAGACATGTGGAGTAGTGCAGGGTGGAGAGAGATGGTGGAGAGCTGGAGCTGGGTGTTGTCAGCAGACATGTGGAGTAGTGGAGGGTGGAGAAAGATGGTGGAGAGCTGGAGCTGGGTGTTGTCAGCAGACATGTGTAATAGTGGAGTGTGGGGAGTGATGGTGGGAGATGGAGCTGGGTGTTATCAGCAGACATGTGTAATGGTGGATTGTGGGGAGTGATGGTGGAGAGATGGAGCTGGGTGTTGTCAGCAGACATGTGGAGTAGTGGAGGTTGGTGAGAGAAGGCGGACAGCTGGAGCTGGGTGTTGTCAGGAGACATGTGGAGTAGTGGAGGGTGGAGAGAGATGGTGGAGAGCTGGAGCTGGGTGTTGTCAGCAGACATGTGGAGTAGTGGAGTGTGGAGAGAGATGGTGGAGAGCTGGAGCTGGGTTTTGTCAGCAGACATTTGGAGTCGTGGAGGGAGGAGAGAGACGGTGGAGAGCTGGAGCTGGGTGTTGTCAGCAGACATGTGGAGTAGTGGAGGGTGGAGAGAGATGGTGGAGAGCTGAAGCTGAGTGTTGTCAGCAGACATGTGGAGTCGTGGAGGGAGGAGAGAGATGGTGGAGAGCTGGAGCTGGGTTTTGTCAGCAGACATGTGGAGTCGTGGAGGGAGGAGAGAGATGGTGGAGAGCTGGAGCTGGGTGTTGTCAGCAGACATGTGGAGTAGTGGAGGGTGGAGAGAGATGGTGGAGAGCTGGAGCTGGGTGCTGTCAGCAGACATGTGGCATAGTGGAGGGTGGAGAGAGATGGTGGAGAGCTGGTGCTGGGTATGTTCAGCAGACGTGTGGAGTAGTGGAGGGAGGAGAGAGACGGTGGAGAGCTGGAGCTGGGTGTTGTCAGCAGACATGTGGAGTAGTGGAGGGTGGAGAGAGATGGTGGAGAGCTGGAGCTGAGTGTTGTCAGCAGACATGTGGCATAGTGGAGGGTGGAGAGAGATGGTGGAGAGCTGAAGCTGAGTGTTGTCAGCAGACATGTGGAGTCGTGGAGGGAGGAGAGAGATGGTGGAGAGCTGGAGCTGGGTTTTGTCAGCAGACATGTGGAGTCGTGGAGGGAGGAGAGAGATGGTGGAGAGCTGGAGCTGGGTGTTGTCAGCAGACATGTGGAGTAGTGGAGGGTGGAGAGAGATGGTGGAGAGCTGGAGCTGGGTGCTGTCAGCAGACATGTGGGGTAGTGGAGGGTGGGGAGAGATGGTGGCGAGCTGGAGCTGAGTGTTGTCAGCAGACATGTGGAGCAGTGAAGGGTGGAGAGAGATGGCGGAGAGCTGGAGCTGGGTGTTGTCAGGGGACATGTGGAATAGTGGAGGTTGGAGAGAGATGGTGGAGAGCTGGAGCTGGGTTTTGTAAGCAGACATGTGAGTAGCGGAGGGTGGAGAGAGATGGTGGAGGGCTGGAGCTGGGTGTTGTCAGCAGACATGTGGAGTAGTGGAGGGTGGAGAGAGTTGGTGGAGAACTGGAGCTGGGTGTTGTCAGCAGACATGTGGAGTAGTGGAGGGTGGAGAGAGATGGTGGAGAGCTGGAGCTGGGTGTTGTCAGCAGACATTTGGAGTAGTGGAGGGTGGAGAGAAATGTAGGAGAGCTGGAGCTGGGTGTTGTCAGGAGACATGTGGAGTAGTGGAGGGTGGAGAGAGATGGTGGAGAGCTGGAGCTGGGTGTTGTCAGCAGACATGTGGAGTAGTGGAGTGTGGAGAGAGATGGTGGAGAGCTGGAGCTGGGTTTTGTCAGCAGACATGTGGAGTCGTGGAGGGAGGAGAGAGATGGTGGAGAGCTGGAGCTGGGTGTTGTCAGCAGACATGTGGAGTAGTGGAGGTTGGAGAGAGATGGTGGAGAGCTGGAGCTGAGTGTTGTCAGCAGACATGTGGAGTAGTGGAGGGTGGCGTGAGATGGTGGAGATCTGGTGCTGGGTATGTTCAGCAGACATGTGGAGTAGTGGAGAGTGGAGAGAGATGGTGGACAGCTGGAGCTGGGTGTTGGCAGCTGACATGCGGAGTAGTGGAGGGTGGAGAGAGATGGTGGAGAGCTGGGTGTTGTCAGCAGACATGCGGAGTAGTGGAGGGTGGAGAGAGATGGTGGAGAGCTGGAGCTGGGTGCTGTCAGCAGACATGTGGAGTAGTGGAGGGAGGAGAGAGATGGTGGGGAGTTGGAGCTGGGTGTTGTCAGCAGACCTGTGGTGTAGTGGAGGGTGGAGAGAGATGGTGGAGAGCTGGAGCTGGGTGTTGTCAGCAGACATGTGGAGTAGTGGAGTGTGGAGAGAGATGGTGGAGAGCTGGAGCTGGGTGTTGTCAGCAGACATGTGGAGTAGTGGAGTGTGGAGAGAGATGGTGGAGAGCTGGAGCTGGGTGTTGTCAGCAGACATGTGGAGTAGTGGAGGGTGGGGAGAGATGGTGGAGAGCTGGAGCTGAGTGTTGTCAGCAGACATGTGGAGCAGAGAAGGGTGGAAAGAGATGGTGGAGAGATGGAGCTGGGTGTTGTCAGCAGACATTTGGAGTAGTGGAGGGTGGAGAGAGATGTAGGAGAGCTGGAGCTGGGTGTTGTCAGGAGACATGTGGAGTAGTGGAGGTTGGAGAGAGATGGTGGAGAGCTGGAGCTGGGTTTTGTTAGCAGACATGTGAGTAGTGGAGGGTGGAGAGAGATGGTGGAGGGCTGGAGCTGGGTGTTGTCAGCAGAAATGTGGAGTAGTGGAGGGTGCAGAGAGTTGGTGGAGAACTGGAGCTGGGTGTTGTCAGCAGACATGTGGAGTAGTGGAGGGTGGAGAGAGATGGTGGAGAGCTGGAGCTGGGTGTTGTCAGCAGACATTTGGAGTAGTGGAGGGTGGAGAGAGATGTAGGAGAGCTGGAGCTGGGTGTTGTCAGGAGACATGTGGAGTAGTGGAGGGTGGAGAGAGATGGTGGAGAGCTGGAGCTGAGTGTTGTCAGCAGACATGTGGAGTCGTGAGGGAGGAGAGACATGGTGGAGAGCTGGAGCTGGGTTTTGTCAGCAGACATGTGGAGTCGTGGAGGGAGGAGAGAGATGGTGGAGAGCTGGAGCTGGGTTTTGTCAGCAGACATGTGGAGTAGTGGAGGGTGGAGAGAGATGGTGGAGAGCTGGAGCTGGGTGCTGTCAGCAGACATGTGGAGTAGTGGAGGGCGGAGAGAGATGGTGGAGAGCTGGAGCTGGGTGCTGTCAGCAGACATGTGGAGTAGTGGAGGGTGGAGAGAGATGGTGCAGAGCTGGAGCTGGGTGTTGTCAGCAGACATGTGGAGTAGTGGAGGCTGGAGAGAGATGGTGGAGAGCTGGAGCTGGGTGTTGTCAGCAGACATCTGGAGTAGTGGAGGGTGGAGAGAGATGGGGAGAGCTGGAGCTGGGTGTTGTGAGCAGATATGTGGAGTAGTGGAGGGAGGAGAGAGATGGAGGAGAGCTGGAGCTGGGTGTTGTCAGCAGACATGTGGAGTAGTGGAGGTTGGAGAGAGATGGTGGAGAGCTGGAGCTAGGTGTTGTCAGCAGACATGTGGAGTAGTGGAGGGGGGAGAAAAATGGTGGAGAGCTGGAGCTGGGTGTTGTCAGCAGACATGTGAAATAGTGGAGTGTGGGGAGTGATGGTGGAGAGATGCAGCTGGGTGTTGTCAGCAGACATTTGGAGTAGTGGAGGTTGGTGAGAGAAGGCGGACAGCTGGAGCTGGGTGTTGTCAGGAGACATGTGGAGTAGTGGAGGGTGGAGAGAGATGGTGGAGAGCTGGAGCTGGGTGTTGTCAGCAGACATGTGGAGTAGTGGAGTGTGGAGAGAGATGGTGGAGAGCTGGAGCTGGGTTTTGTCAGCAGACATGTGGAGTCGTGGAGGGAGGAGAGAGACGGTGGAGAGCTGGAGCTGGGTGTTGTCAGCAGACATGTGGAGTAGTGGAGGCTGGAGAGAGATGGTGGAGAGCAGGAGCTGGGTGTTGTCAGCAGACAGTGGAGTAGTGGAGGGTGGAGAGAGATGGTGGAGAGCTGGAGCTGAGTGTTGTCAGCAGACATGTGGAGTCGTGGAGGGAGGAGAGAGATGGTGGAGAGCTGGAGCTGGGTTTTGTCAGCAGACATGTGGAGTCATGGAGGGTGGAGAGAGATGGTGGAGAGCTGGAGCTGAGTGTTGTCAGCAGACATGTGGAGTAGTGGAGGGTGGAGTGAGATGGTGGAGAGCTGGTGCTGGGTATGTTCAGCAGACATGTGGAGTAGTGGAGGGAGGAGAGAGACGGTGGAGAGCTGGAGCTGGGTGTTGTCAGCAGACATGTGGAGTAGTGGAGGGTGGAGAGAGATGGTGGAGAGCTGGAGCTGAGTGTTGTCAGCAGACATGTGGCGTAGTGGAGGGTGGAGAGAGATGGTGGAGAGCTGAAGCTGAGTGTTGTCAGCAGACATGTGGAGTCGTGGAGGGAGGAGAGAGATGGTGGAGAGCTGGAGCTGGGTTTTGTCAGCAGACATGTGGAGTCGTGGAGGGAGGAGAGAGACGGTGGAGAGCTGGAGCTGGGTGTTGTCAGCAGACATGTGGAGTCGTGGAGGGAGGAGAGAGATGGTGGAGAGCTGGAGCTGAGTGTTGTCAGCAGACATGTGGCATAGTGGAGGGTGGAGAGAGATGTAGGAGAGCTGGAGCTGGGTGTTGTCAGCAGACATGTGGAGTAGTGGAGGGTGGAGAGAGATGGTGGAGAGCTGGAGCTGAGTGTTGTCAGCAGACATGTGGAGTCGTGAGGGAGGAGAGAGATGGTGGAGAGCTGGAGCTGGGTTTTGTCAGCAGACATGTGGAGTCGTGGAGGGAGGAGAGAGATGGTGGAGAGCTGGAGCTGGGTTTTGTCAGCAGACATGTGGAGTAGTGGAGGGTGGAGAGAGATGGTGGAGTGCTGGAGCTGGGTGCTGTCAGCAGACATGTGGAGTAGTGGAGGGCGGAGAGAGATGGTGGAGAGCTGGAGCTGGGTGCTGTCAGCAGACATGTGGAGTAGTGGAGGGTGGAGAGAGATGGTGGAGAGCTGGAGCTGGGTGTTGTCAGCAGACATGTGGAGAAGTGGAGGGTGGCGAGAGATGGTGCAGAGCTGGAGCTGGGTGTTGTCAGCAGACATGTGGAGTAGTGGAGGCTGGAGAGAGATGGTGGAGAGCTGGAGCTGGGTGTTGTCAGCAGACATCTGGAGTAGTGGAGGGTGGAGAGAGATGGGGAGAGCTGGAGCTGGGTGCTGTTAGCAGACATGTGGAGTAGTGGAGGGAGGAGAGAGATGGAGGAGAGCTGGAGCTGGGTGTTGTCAGCAGACATGTGGAGTAGTGAAGGGAGGAGAGAGATGGAGGAGAGCTGGAGCTGGGTGTTGTCAGCAGACATGTGGAGTAGTGGAGGGTGGAGAGAGATGGTGGAGAGCTGGAGCTAGGTGTTGTCAGCAGACATGTGGAGTAGTGGAGGGGGGAGAAAGATGGTGGAGAGCTGGAGCTAGGTGTTGTCAGCAGACATGTGGAGTCGTGAGGGAGGAGAGAGATGGTGGAGAGCTGGAGCTGGGTTTTGTCAGCAGACATGTGGAGTCGTGGAGGGAGGAGAGAGATGGTGGAGAGCTGGAGCTGGGTTTTGTCAGCAGACATGTGGAGTAGTGGAGGGTGGAGAGAGATGGTGGAGTGCTGGAGCTGGGTGCTGTCAGCAGACATGTGGAGTAGTGGAGGGCGGAGAGAGATGGTGGAGAGCTGGAGCTGGGTGCTGTCAGCAGACATGTGGAGTAGTGGAGGGTGGAGAGAGATGGTGGAGAGCTGGAGCTGGGTGTTGTCAGCAGACATGTGGAGTAGTGGAGGCTGGAGAGAGATGGTGGAGAGCTGGAGCTGGGTGTTGTCAGCAGACATCTGGAGTAGTGGAGGGTGGAGAGAGATGGGGAGAGCTGGAGCTGGGTGCTGTTAGCAGACATGTGGAGTAGTGGAGGGAGGAGAGAGATGGAGGAGAGCTGGAGCTGGGTGTTGTCAGCAGACATGTGGAGTAGTGAAGGGAGGAGAGAGATGGAGGAGAGCTGGAGCTGGGTGTTGTCAGCAGACATGTGGAGTAGTGGAGGGTGGAGAGAGATGGTGGAGAGCTGGAGCTGGGTGTTGTCAGCAGACATGTGTAATAGTGGAGTGTGGGGAGTGATGGTGGAGAGATGGAGCTGGGTGTTGTCAGCAGACATGTGGAGTAGTGGAGGTTGGTGAGAGAAGGCGGACAGCTGGAGCTGGGTGTTGTCAGGAGACATGTGGAGTAGTGGAGGGTGGAGAGAGATGGTGCAGAGCTGGAGCTGGGTGTTGTCAGCAGACATGTGGAGTAGTGGAGTGTGGAGAGAGATGGTGGAGAGCTGGAGCTGGGTTTTGTCAGCAGACATGTGGAGTCGTGGAGGGAGGAGAGAGACGGTGGAGAGCTGGAGCTGGGTTTTGTCAGCAGACATGTGGAGTAGTGGAGGCTGGAGAGAGATGGTGGAGAGCAGGAGCTGGGTGTTGTCAGCAGACATGTGGAGTCGTGGAGGGAGGGGAGAGACGGTGGAGAGCTGGAGCTGGGTGTTGTCAGCAGACATGTGGAGTAGTGGAGGTTGGAGAGAGATGGTGGAGAGCTGGAGCTGAGTGTTGTCAGCAGACATGTGGCGTAGTGGAGGGTGGAGAGAGATGGTGGAGAGCTGAAGCTGAGTGTTGTCAGGAGACATGTGGAGTCGTGAGGGAGGAGAGAGATGGTGGAGAGCTGGAGCTGGGTTTTGTCAGCAGACATGTGGAGTCGTGGAGGGAGGAGAGAGATGGTGGAGAGCTGGAGCTGGGTTTTGTCAGCAGACATGTGGAGTAGTGGAGGGTGGAGAGAGATGGTGGAGAGCTGGAGCTGGGTGCTGTCAGCAGACATGTGGAGTAGTGGAGGGTGGAGAGAGATGGTGAAGAGCTGGAGCTGGGTGTTGTCAGCAGACATGTGGAGAAGTGGAGGGTGGAGAGAGATGGTGCAGAGCTGGAGCTGGGTGTTGTCAGCAGACATGTGGAGTAGTGGAGGCTGGAGAGAGAGGGTGGAGAGCTGGAGCTGGGTGTTGTCAGCAGACATCTGGAGTAGTGGAGGGTGGAGAGAGATGGGGAGAGCTGGAGCTGAGTGTTGTTAGCAGACATGTGGAGTAGTGGAGGGAGGAGAGAGATGGAGGAGAGCTGGAGCTGGGTGTTGTCAGCAGACATGTGGAGTAGTGGAGGGTGGAGAGAGATGGTGGAGAGCTGGAGCAGGGTGTTGTCAGCAGACATGTGGAGTAGTGGAGGGTGGAGAAAGATGGTGGAGAGCTGGAGCTGGGTGTTGTCAGCAGACATGTTTAATAGTGGAGTGTGGGGAGTGATGGTGGAGAGATGGAGCTGGGTGTTGTCAGCAGACATGTGGAGTAGTGGAGTTTGGTGAGAGAAGGCGGACAGCTGGAGCTGGGTGTTATCAGGAGACATGTGGAGTAGTGGAGGGTGGAGAGAGATGGTGCAGAGCTGGAGCTGGGTGCTGTCAGCAGACATGTGGAGTAGTGGAGGGTGGAGAGAGATGGTGGAGAGCTGGAGCTGGGTGTTGTCAGCAGACCTGTGGAGTAGTGGAGTGTGGAGAGAGATGGTGGAGAGCTGGAGCTGGGTTTTGTCAGCAGACATGTGGAGTCGTGGAGGGAGGAGAGAGACGGTGGAGAGCTGGAGCTGGGTGTTGTCAGCAGACATGTGGAGTAGTGGAGGCTGGAGAGAGATGGTGGAGAGCAGGAGCTGGGTGTTGTCAGCAGACATGTGGAGTAGTGGAGGGTGGAGAGAGATGGTGGAGAGCTGGAGCTGAGTGTTGTCAGCAGACATGTGGAGTCGTGGAGGGAGGAGAGAGATGGTGGAGAGCTGGAGCTGGGTTTTGTCAGCAGACATGTGGAGTCGTGGAGGGTGGAGAGAGATGGTGGAGAGCTGGAGCTGAGTGTTGTCAGCAGACATGTGGAGTAGTGGAGGGTGGAGTGAGATGGTGGAGAGCTGGTGCTGGGTAAGTTCAGCAGACGTGTGGAGTAGTGGCGGGAGGAGAGAGACGGTGGAGAGCTGGAGCTGGGTGTTGTCAGCCGACATGTGGAGAAGTGGAGGGTGGAGAGAGATGGTGGAAAGCTGGAGCTGAGTGTTGTCAGCAGACATGTGGCGTAGTAGAGGGTGGAGAGAGATGGTGGAGAGCTGGAGCTGGGTGTTGTCAGCAGACATGTGGAGTCGTGAGGGAGGAGAGAGATGGTGGAGAGCTGGAGCTGGGTTTTGTCAGCAGACATGTGGAGTCGTGGAGGGAGGAGAGAGATGGTGGAGAGCTGGAGCTGGGTTTTGTCAGCAGACATGTGGAGTCGTGGAGGGAGGAGAGAGATGGTGGAGAGCTGGAGCTGGGTGTTGTCAGCAGACATGTGGAGTAGTGGAGGGTGGAGAGAGATGGTGGAGAGCTGGAGCTGAGTGTTGTCAGCAGACATGTGGAGCAGTGAAGTGTGGAGAGAGATGGTGGAGAGCTGGAGCTGGGTGTTGTCAGGAGACATGTGGAATAGTGGAGGTTGTAGAGAGATGGTGGAGAGCTGGAGCTGGGTGTTGTCAGCAGACATGTGGAGTAGTGGGGGTTGGAGAGAGAAGGCGGACAGCTGGAGCTGGGTGTTGTCAGGAGACATGTGGAGTAGTGGAGGGTGGAGAGAGATGGTGGAGAGCTGGAGCTGGGTGTTGTCAGCAGACATGTGGAGTAGTGGAGGGTGGAGAGAGATGGTGGAGAGCTGGAGCTGGGTGTTGTCAGCAGACATGTGGAGTAGTGGAGGGTGGAGAGAGATGGTGGAGAGCTGGAGCTGGGTGTTGTCAGCAGACCTGTGGCGTAGTGGAGGGTGGAGAGAGATGGTGGAGAGCTGGAGCTGAGTGTTGTCAGCAGACATGTGGAGTCGTGGAGGGAGGAGAGAGATGGTGGAGAGCTGGAGCTGGGTTTTGTCAGCAGACATGTGGAGTCGTGGAGGGAGGAGAGAGATGGTGGAGAGCTGGAGCTGGGTGTTGTCAGCAGACATGTGGAGTGGTGGAGGTTGGAGAGAGATGGTGGAGAGCTGGAGCTGGGTGTTGTCAGCAGACATGTGGAGTAGTGGAGGGTGGAGAGAGATGGTGGAGAGCTGGAGCTGAGTGTTGTCAGCAGACATGTGGAGTAGTGGAGGGTGGAGTGAGATGGTGGAGAGCTGGTGCTGGGTATGTTCAGCAGACATGTGGAGTAGTGGAGGGTGGAGAGAGATGGTGGAGAGCTGGGTGTTGTCAGCAGACATGCGGAGTAGTGGAGGGTGGAGAGAGATGGTGGAGAGCTGGAGCTGGGTGCTGTCAGCAGACATGTGGAGTAGTGGAGGGAGGAGAGAGATGGTGGGGAGTTGGAGCTGGGTGTTGTCAGCAGACCTGTGGTGTAGTGGAGGGTGGAGAGAGATGGTGGAGAGCTGGAGCTGGGTGTTGTCAGCAGACATGTGGAGTAGTGGAGGGTGGAGAGAGATGGTAGAGAGCTGGAGCTGGGTGTTGTCAGCAGACATGTGGAGTAGTGGAGGGTGGAGAGAGGTGCTGGAGAGCTGGAGCTGGGTGCTGTCAGCAGACATGTGGAGTAGTGGAGGGTGGAGAGAGGTGCTGGAGAGCTGGAGCTGGGTGTTGTCAGCAGACATGTGGAGTAGTGGAGGGTGGGGAGAGATGGTGGAGAGCTCGAGCTGAGTGTTGTCAGCAGACATGTGGAGCAGTGAAGGGTGGAGAGAGATGGTGGAGAGATGGAGCTGGGTGTTGTCAGCAGACATTTGGAGTAGTGGAGGGTGGAGAGAGATGTAGGAGAGCTGGAGCTGGGTGTTGTCAGGAGACATGTGGAGTAGTGGAGGTTGGAGAGAGATGGTGGAGAGCTGGAGCTCGGTTTTGTTAGCAGACATGTGAGTAGTGGAGGGTGGAGAGAGATGGTGGAGGGCTGGAGCTGGGTGTTGTCAGCAGACATGTGGAGTAGTGGAGGGTGCAGAGAGTTGGTGGAGAACTGGAGCTGGGTGTTGTCAGCAGACATGTGGAGTAGTGGAGGGTGGAGAGAGATGGTGGAGAGCTGGAGCTGGGTGTTGTCAGCAGACATTTTGAGTAGTGGAGGGTGGAGAGAGATGTTGGAGAGCTGGAGCTGGGTGTTGTCAGGAGACATGTGGAGTAGTGGAGGGTGGAGAGAGATGGTGGAGATCTGGAGCTGGGTGTTGTCAGCAGACATGTGGAGTAGTGGAGTGTGGAGAGAGATGGTGGAGAGCTGGAGCTGGGTTTTGTCAGCAGACATGTGGAGTAGTGGAGGGTGGAGAGAGATGGTGGAGTGCTGGAGCTGAGTGTTGTCAGCAGACATGTGGCGTAGTGGAGGGTGGAGAGAGATGGTGGAGAGCTGAAGCTGAGTGTTGTCAGCAGACATGTGGAGTCGTGAGGGAGGAGAGAGATGGTGGAGAGCTGGAGCTGGGTTTTGTCAGCAGACATGTGGAGTCGTGGAGGGAGGAGAGAGATGGTGGAGAGCTGGAGCTGGGTTTTGTCAGCAGACATGTGGAGTCGTGGAGGGAGGAGAGAGATGGTGGAGAGCTGGAGCTGGGTTTTGTCAGCAGACATGTGGAGTAGTGGAGGGTGGAGAGAGATGGTGGAGAGCTGGAGCTGGGTGCTGTCAGCAGACATGTGGAGAAGTGGAGGGTGGAGAGAGATGGTGCAGAGCTGGAGCTGGGTGTTGTCAGCAGACATGTGGAGTAGTGGAGGCTGGAGAGAGATGGTGGAGAGCTGGAGCTGGGTGTTGTCAGCAGACATCTGGAGTAGTGGAGGGTGGAGAGAGATGGGGAGAGCTGGAGCTGGGTGTTGTTAGCAGACGTGGAGTAGTGGAGGGAGGAGAGAGATGGAGGAGAGCTGGAGCTGGGTGTTGTCAGCAGACATGTGGAGTAGTGGAGGGTGGAGAGAGATGGTGGAGAGCTGGAGCTGGGTGTTGTCAGCAGACATGTGGAGTAGTGGAGGGTGGAGAAAGATGGTGGAGAGCTGGAGCTGGGTGTTGTCAGCAGACATGTGTAATAGTGGAGTGTGGGGAGTGATGGTGGAGAGATGGAGCTGGGTGTTATCAGCAGACATGTGTAATGGTGGATTGTGGGGAGTGATGGTGGAGAGATGGAGCTGGGTGTTGTCAGCAGACATGTGGAGTAGTGGAGGTTGGTGAGAGAAGGCGGACAGCTGGAGCTGGGTGTTGTCAGGAGACATGTGGAGTAGTGGAGGGTGGAGAGAGATGGTGGAGAGCTGGAGCTGGGTGTTGTCAGCAGACATGTGGAGTAGTGGAGTGTGGAGAGAGATGGTGGAGAGCTGGAGCTGGGTTTTGTCAGCAGACATGTGGAGTCGTGGAGGGAGGAGAGAGACGGTGGAGAGCTGGAGCTGGGTGTTGTCAGCAGACATGTGGAGTAGTGGAGGTTGGAGAGAGATGGTGGAGAGCTGAAGCTGAGTGTTGTCAGCAGACATGTGGAGTCGTGGAGGGAGGAGAGAGATGGTGGAGAGCTGGAGCTGGGTTTTGTCAGCAGACATGTGGAGTCGTGGAGGGAGGAGAGAGATGGTGGAGAGCTGGAGCTGGGTGTTGTCAGCAGACATGTGGAGTAGTGGAGGGTGGAGAGAGATGGTGGAGAGCTGGAGCTGGGTGCTGTCAGCAGACATGTGGCATAGTGGAGGGTGGAGAGAGATGGTGGAGAGCTGGTGCTGGGTATGTTCAGCAGACGTGTGGAGTAGTGGAGGGAGGAGAGAGACGGTGGAGAGCTGGAGCTGGGTGTTGTCAGCAGACATGTGGAGTAGTGGAGGGTGGAGAGAGATGGTGGAGAGCTGGAGCTGAGTGTTGTCAGCAGACATGTGGCATAGTGGAGGGTGGAGAGAGATGGTGGAGAGCTGAAGCTGAGTGTTGTCAGCAGACATGTGGAGTCGTGGAGGGAGGAGAGAGATGGTGGAGAGCTGGAGCTGGGTTTTGTCAGCAGACATGTGGAGTCGTGGAGGGAGGAGAGAGATGGTGGAGAGCTGGAGCTGGGTGTTGTCAGCAGACATGTGGAGTAGTGGAGGGTGGAGAGAGATGGTGGAGAGCTGGAGCTGGGTGCTGTCAGCAGACATGTGGGGTAGTGGAGGGTGGGGAGAGATGGTGGAGAGCTGGAGCTGAGTGTTGTCAGCAGACATGTGGAGCAGTGAAGGGTGGAGAGAGATGGTGGAGAGCTGGAGCTGGGTGTTGTCAGGGGACATGTGGAATAGTGGAGGTTGGAGAGAGATGGTGGAGAGCTGGAGCTGGGTTTTGTAAGCAGACATGTGAGTAGCGGAGGGTGGAGAGAGATGGTGGAGGGCTGGAGCTGGGTGTTGTCAGCAGACATGTGGAGTAGTGGAGGGTGGAGAGAGTTGGTGGAGAACTGGAGCTGGGTGTTGTCAGCAGACATGTGGAGTAGTGGAGGGTGGAGAGAGATGGTGGAGAGCTGGAGCTGGGTGTTGTCAGCAGACATTTGGAGTAGTGGAGGGTGGAGAGAGATGTAGGAGAGCTGGAGCTGGGTGTTGTGAGGAGACATGTGGAGTAGTGGAGGGTGGAGAGAGATGGTGGAGTGCTGGAGCTGGGTGTTGTCAGCAGACATGTGGAGTAGTGGAGTGTGGAGAGAGATGGTGGAGAGCTGGAGCTGGGTTTTGTCAGCAGACATGTGGAGTCGTGGAGGGAGGAGAGAGATGGTGGAGAGCTGGAGCTGGGTGTTGTCAGCAGACATGTGGAGTAGTGGAGGTTGGAGAGAGATGGTGGAGAGCTGGAGCTGAGTGTTGTCAGCAGACATGTGGAGTAGTGGAGGGTGGCGTGAGATGGTGGAGATCTGGTGCTGGGTATGTTCAGCAGACATGTGGAGTAGTGGAGAGTGGAGAGAGATGGTGGACAGCTGGAGCTGGGTGTTGCCAGCTGACATGCGGAGTAGTGGAGGGTGGAGAGAGATGGTGGAGAGCTGGGTGTTGTCAGCAGACATGCGGAGTAGTGGAGGGTGGAGAGAGATGGTGGAGAGCTGGAGCTGGGTGCTGTCAGCAGACATGTGGAGTAGTGGAGGGAGGAGAGAGATGGTGGGGCGTTGGAGCTGGGTGTTGTCAGCAGACCTGTGGTGTAGTGGAGGGTGGAGAGAGATGGTGGAGAGCTGGAGCTGGGTGTTGTCAGCAGACATGTGGAGTAGTGGAGTGTGGAGAGAGATGGTGGAGAGCTGGAGCTGGGTGTTGTCAGCAGGCATGTGGAGTAGTGGAGTGTGGAGAGAGATGGTGGAGAGCTGGAGCTGGGTGTTGTCAGCAGACATGTGGAGTAGTGGAGGGTGGGGAGAGATGGTGGAGAGCTGGAGCTGAGTGTTGTCAGCAGACATGTGGAGCAGAGAAGGGTGGAAAGAGATGGTGGAGAGATGGAGCTGGGTGTTGTCAGCAGACATTTGGAGTAGTGGAGGGTGGAGAGAGATGTAGGAGAGCTGGAGCTGGGTGTTGTCAGGAGACATGTGGAGTAGTGGAGGTTGGAGAGAGATGGTGGAGAGCTGGAGCTGGGTTTTGTTAGCAGACATGTGAGTAGTGGAGGGTGGAGAGAGATGGTGGAGGGCTGGAGCTGGGTGTTGTCAGCAGACATGTGGAGTAGTGGAGGGTGCAGAGAGTTGGTGGAGAACTGGAGCTGGGTGTTGTCAGCAGACATGTGGAGTAGTGGAGGGTGGAGAGAGATGGTGGAGAGCTGGAGCTGGGTGTTGTCAGCAGACATTTGGAGTAGTGGAGGGTGGAGAGAGATGTAGGAGAGCTGGAGCTGGGTGTTGTCAGGAGACATGTGGAGTAGTGGAGGGTGGAGAGAGATGGTGGAGAGCTGGAGCTGAGTGTTGTCAGCAGACATGTGGAGTCGTGAGGGAGGAGAGAGATGGTGGAGAGCTGGAGCTGGGTTTTGTCAGCAGACATGTGGAGTCGTGGAGGGAGGAGAGAGATGGTGGAGAGCTGGAGCTGGGTTTTGTCAGCAGACATGTGGAGTCGTGGAGGGAGGAGAGAGATGGTGGAGAGCTGGAGCTGGGTTTTGTCAGCAGACATGTGGAGTAGTGGAGGGTGGAGAGAGATGGTGGAGAGCTGGAGCTGGGTGCTGTCAGCAGACATGTGGAGTAGTGGAGGGCGGAGAGAGATGGTGGAGAGCTGGAGCTGGGTGCTGTCAGCAGACATGTGGAGTAGTGGAGGGTGGAGAGAGATGGTGCAGAGCTGGAGCTGGGTGTTGTCAGCAGACATCTGGAGTAGTGGAGGGTGGAGAGAGATGGGGAGAGCTGGAGCTGGGTGTTGTTAGCAGATATGTGGAGTAGTGGAGGGAGGAGAGAGATGGAGGAGAGCTGGAGCTGGGTGTTGTCAGCAGACATGTGGAGTAGTGGAGGGTGGAGAGAGATGGTGGAGAGCTGGAGCTAGGTGTTGTCAGCAGACATGTGGAGTAGTGGAGGGGGGAGAAAAATGGTGGAGAGCTGGAGCTGGGTGTTGTCAGCAGACATGTGAAATAGTGGAGTGTGGGGAGTGATGGTGGAGAGATGGAGCTGGGTGTTGTCAGCAGACATTTGGAGTAGTGGAGGTTGGTGAGAGAAGGCGGACAGCTGGAGCTGGGTGTTGTCAGGAGACATGTGGAGTAGTGGAGGGTGGAGAGAGATGGTGGAGAGCTGGAGCTGGGTGTTGTCAGCAGACATGTGGAGTAGTGGAGTGTGGAGAGAGATGGTGGAGAGCTGGAGCTGGGTTTTGTCAGCAGACATGTGGAGTCGTGGAGGGAGGAGAGAGACGGTGGAGAGCTGGAGCTGGGTGTTGTCAGCAGACATGTGGAGTAGTGGAGGCTGGAGAGAGATGGTGGAGAGCAGGAGCTGGGTGTTGTCAGCAGACAGTGGAGTAGTGGAGGGTGGAGAGAGATGGTGGAGAGCTGGAGCTGAGTGTTGTCAGCAGACATGTGGAGTCGTGGAGGGAGGAGAGAGATGGTGGAGAGCTGGAGCTGGGTTTTGTCAGCAGACATGTGGAGTCGTGGAGGGTGGAGAGAGATGGTGGAGAGCTGGAGCTGAGTGTTGTCAGCAGACATGTGGAGTAGTGGAGGGTGGAGTGAGATGGTGGAGAGCTGGTGCTGGGTATGTTCAGCAGACATGTGGAGTAGTGGAGGGAGGAGAGAGACGGTGGAGAGCTGGAGCTGGGTGTTGTCAGCAGACATGTGGAGTAGTGGAGGGTGGAGAGAGATGGTGGAGAGCTGGAGCTGAGTGTTGTCAGCAGACATGTGGCGTAGTGGAGGGTGGAGAGAGATGGTGGAGAGCTGAAGCTGAGTGTTGTCAGCAGACATGTGGAGTCGTGGAGGGAGGAGAGAGATGGTGGAGAGCTGGAGCTGGGTTTTGTCAGCAGACATGTGGAGTCGTGGAGGGAGGAGAGAGACGGTGGAGAGCTGGAGCTGGGTGTTGTCAGCAGACATGTGGAGTCGTGGAGGGAGGAGAGAGATGGTGGAGAGCTGGAGCTGAGTGTTGTCAGCAGACATGTGGCGTAGTGGAGGGTGGAGAGAGATGTAGGAGAGCTGGAGCTGGGTGTTGTCAGCAGACATGTGGAGTAGTGGAGGGTGGAGAGAGATGGTGGAGAGCTGGAGCTGAGTGTTGTCAGCAGACATGTGGAGTCGTGAGGGAGGAGAGAGATGGTGGAGAGCTGGAGCTGGGTTTTGTCAGCAGACATGTGGAGTCGTGGAGGGAGGAGAGAGATGGTGGAGAGCTGGAGCTGGGTTTTGTCAGCAGACATGTGGAGTAGTGGAGGGTGGAGAGAGATGGTGGAGTGCTGGAGCTGGGTGCTGTCAGCAGACATGTGGAGTAGTGGAGGGCGGAGAGAGATGGTGGAGAGCTGGAGCTGGGTGCTGTCAGCAGACATGTGGAGTAGTGGAGGGTGGAGAGAGATGGTGGAGAGCTGGAGCTGGGTGTTGTCAGCAGACATGTGGAGAAGTGGAGGGTGGCGAGAGATGGTGCAGAGCTGGAGCTGGGTGTTGTCAGCAGACATGTGGAGTAGTGGAGGCTGGAGAGAGATGGTGGAGAGCTGGAGCTGGGTGTTGTCAGCAGACATCTGGAGTAGTGGAGGGTGGAGAGAGATGGGGAGAGCTGGAGCTGGGTGCTGTTAGCAGACATGTGGAGTAGTGGAGGGAGGAGAGAGATGGAGGAGAGCTGGAGCTGGGTGTTGTCAGCAGACATGTGGAGTAGTGGAGGGTGGAGAGAGATGGTGGAGAGCTGGAGCTAGGTGTTGTCAGCAGACATGTGGAGTAGTGGAGGGGGGAGAAAGATGGTGGAGAGCTGGAGCTGGGTGTTGTCAGCAGACATGTGTAATAGTGGAGTGTGGGGAGTGATGGTGGAGAGATGGAGCTGGGTGTTGTCAGCAGACATGTGGAGTAGTGGAGGTTGGTGAGAGAAGGCGGACAGCTGGAGCTGGGTGTTGTCAGGAGACATGTGGAGTAGTGGAGGGTGGAGAGAGATGGTGCAGAGCTGGAGCTGGGTGTTGTCAGCAGACATGTGGAGTAGTGGAGTGTGGAGAGAGATGGTGGAGAGCTGGAGCTGGGTTTTGTCAGCAGACATGTGGAGTCGTGGAGGGAGGAGAGAGACGGTGGAGAGCTGGAGCTGGGTTTTGTCAGCAGACATGTGGAGTAGTGGAGGCTGGAGAGAGATGGTGGAGAGCAGGAGCTGGGTGTTGTCAGCAGACATGTGGAGTAGTGGAGGGTGGAGAGAGATGGTGGAGAGCTGGAGCTGAGTGTTGTCAGCAGACATGTGGAATCGTGGAGGGTGGAGAGAGATGGTGGAGAGCTGGAGCTGAGTGTTGTCAGCAGACATGTGGAGTAGTGGAGGGTGGAGTGAGATGGTGGAGAGCTGGTGCTGGGTATGTTCAGCAGACATGTGGTGTAGTGGAGGGAGGAGAGAGATGGTGGAGAGCTGGAGCTGGGTGTTGTCAGCAGACATGTGGAGTAGTGGAGGGTGGAGAGAGATGGTGGAGAGCTGGGGCTGAGTGTTGTCAGCAGACATGTGGCGTAGTGGAGGGTGGAGAGAGATGGTGGAGAGCTGGAGCTGGGTGCTGTCAGCAGACATGTGGAGTAGTACAACCAAAAGAGGCCAGTTCCATCCTCCAAAGTTGTATTTTATTATTCTTAATTTTGGTTCGTTTTCGGTTATCGAGCATGAAGGCGACTGATCGTTGGTCCGTGATCAATGTAAAGTGCTGGCGAGCTAGAAAATGGTTCCACTTCCGTACTGCCTCTATGATGGCTGTGGCTTCTTTCTCAACCGGAGGATAATGTAGCTCGGCACCTTGTAAGGTCCTGGACATAAATGCTACAGGACGACCTTCCTGATTCAGAGTAGCCGAGATCGCCACCTCCGAGGCATCACATTCAACCACGAAAGGGAGATTCTCATCAATGGAGTGAAGAGCCGCTTTCTCAAACTGTTTTTTGAGAAGGTTAAAGGCTGCAACAGCCGTTGTTCCCAGTGGAAATGATCTAGCATGCAGCAAGGGTTGGATTTTGTCCGAAAAATGAGGAATCCATTTAGCGTAGTATGCAAACAGACCGAGAGCCCGACGTAAAGAAGTCGGATTCTTAGGTGACGGGAGCTCTTGGAGCGGGCGAAGTCTTTCTGGGTCTGGCTTAATGATACCATTGCCTACGCAGTAGCCAAGGATGTTGATGGTCGGTTGCGACTCAACAGATTTGGATTCATTCAGGGTCAAATTACGGCGATGGAGGGCATCCCGAAATTTTTGGAGGTTGGAGTCGTGTTCCTGTTGATCGTGACCTGCAATGGTAATGTTATCAAGATAGGGAAAAGTGTCCCTTAGGTTTTCCTGCTTAACCAGGCCATCCATTGCCCATTGAAAGACAGCCACTCCATTAGTAACCCCGAATGGGAGGCGACGAAATTGGTACAGCCGTCCATTAGCCTCAAAGGCTGTGTACTGCTTATCTGAGACCTTCAAGGGTAACTGAGGATAGGCACTTTTTAAATCGTAAGTTGAGAACACTTTGTATTCGGCCAGTTTATTAACCATATCATCAATGCGTGGCAATGGGTAGGCGTCCAAGTCGGTATATTGATTGATGGTTTGCGAATAATCGATGCATAGTCGCTGTTTGTGAGGTTTTAGAGGGTTCTTGACAATGACGACTTGAGCCCGCCAGGGCGACGAACATGGTTCAATGATATCCTCTGCTAGAAGTCGAGAGATTTCAGCTGCAATAAATGATTGGTCTTCCTGATTAAAGCGCCGCGATTTCATTATTATCGGTTGGCATTGAGGCGGAATACTGGCAAATAATGAGGGTTCATCAAGTGAAGCTGCTGATAATGCACAAAATGGTAATTTAGACGGTATATTAGAAATAGTAAGTCCGGGTTTGGATCCACCAAACTCAATGGTGAGTTTCTTACGCTGTTTTTGGAAGTCCAGCCCTAAGAGGAGATCACTACATAAGTCCTTGAGCACCGAAAGTCGGGTGGAGGGATACATACGACCATGAAGTGTCATATCAACAACACAAAAGCCAGAGATTCTGGTATTAAGTGATGACTGGGCCATCGCAATTGCCTGGTCCGATGGGAAGACATGTGGTTTCAATTTCGCAACAATCTGTTCCTTAATGAAACTATCAGTACTTCCTGAGTCAATTAAGGCATCTAAGGTATGCCCTTTAATTGAAATTTTTGTGGCTGCATGAGACAGGTTCTGTGGGCAAGCAGCTGTAATTGGTGTCATTGCACAGAGAGTGGCTAAAACTCTCGGTGTGCTTCTTCGGGAGAGAGCTCGAGAGGAAGCTTGATAGGTCCTAGCTGGAGCATCTTGATAGGCCCTAATTGGGGCAGTTCAGTAGGCCTTAGCTGGATTGGCCCTCGTAGAGGCCCTTGATAGGCAAACTTTAGCAAAGTGTCCTTTTTTCCCGCAATAACTGCAGATTGCATTGCGAGCAGGGCAGGTTTTCCTAGGGTGAAAAGCATCTCCACAAAAGAAGCATTCCTTCCTAGATTGCCAAGAGGCTGCTAAAGTGGGGTCGTCCTCCTCTTCATCAGAATTATCAGAATTAGATTCCCCCATGATAGGGTTCACCTGAGACCGCTTGAATTGTCTGGTTGCAGCTACAGCAGCAGATCGAGATCTGGGCAGCTGATAGAGGTCTGCATTTCTCTTTGCCAAATCCAGTGAACAAGCTAGGTCAAAAGCTTTTTGTAGCTCAAGTGTTTTACTTTCTAGTAGACGATGGCGTATAAATGGAGAGGCAATCCCGCAGATGAAAGCATCACGAATCATTTCTTGGCAGTACAGCTCAGCTGAGGCTGCCTGAAAGTTACAATCTACGCTGAGCCTGCGAAGTTCTTGCAGGAATTCGTCAATTGATTCCCCTGGCCCTTGTCGGGCTGTGGCCAATAGATGTCTAGCATAGACCTCATTTGGGGTCTTCGCATACAGTTTCTTAAGTGCCCGAATCACCTCTTCGTAATTATCCCATTCATCAACATATTCGAACACTTTTGGGGTCACATAATTGACAAGTATCTTCAATTTAGCAGAAGCATCTGCTTTACATTCATCCAGAAAATTCTCAAAAGTACGATACCAATGCTTCCATACCCTGCCAGCTGCTGGTGTATTCGGGTCCAAGTCCAGACGAATAGGTCTAAGGATTTTCTCCATGATGGGTGGTTCCCTGGATCCTTAACTTCCGAGTTTGTCTGAAGGTCTAGTATTTGTCAGTGTAAATAATTAAGTTACTTAAATTGATGTAAGAAAAAGGAGACTTACCATCAAGTAACTTTAAAGTAAGCTTTAAGTAACTTATCAACACACTATATACACAAGAGAGGTCTTTACCATGCCTCTGGTAGAAGCCTCTTACAATACTGAACAGACCAGTATTTATACCAGTCCAACAGGAAGTGACATATGACAGGAAGTGAGGTATGTACACAGTTCATAGTTCATCGTTCACAGGAAGTGATGACATAACTTCCCGGAAGTTATCATTTTTATCACAAAGGTCATGAGCGAAGATCAGATTCCACTGCAACACAAGGTGGACAATTTCCTACTGGCATATCGAAATGCCACCCATGCAACAACAAACCAAAGTCCTGCCATGATGTTCTATAACAGGAGGTTGCGGTCCAGGTTGGACATGTTAAAACCAAATGTGCGGAGGGAAGTCGAAAACAAACAGTTCCAGCATATCAATAACAAGGCCACTCGGAGTTTTGAAATAGGACAACCGGTGTTAGCCAGGGACTATAAAAACGAGAAATGGCAATCTGGAACAATTCGGGCCAGACAAGGACCCCTGATGTACACGGTAGATGTTGGTGAAAATGTAATGCGACGTCATGCTGACCAACTGGTGGGATCGAGAACAAGGGTCGAGCCCATGGTTACGACAGAGACAACCGTGGAGGAAGTTAGTGAACCTGAAGCATCTACCTCAGAAGTGAATATACCTGATGATGATGTCCTATCCATAGGGGATCAACTAGATGAGTCACCCCAGCAACGAGAACCAGAGACCCCTGAAAGGCGTTATCCGTCTCGGATCAGGAGGCCTCCTCAGAGACTGAATCTGTGAACTGTTTTTACATGACGTTGTGTATATATGTTATTATGTTATGTTTAATGGGGAATATATACTATTAAGCTAAAAAGGGAGGATTGTGGTGTATGTAACAGTTCCACCTTTAAGAGAACTATTTTAAGAGATGCACTACTTTATCTTGGCTGCTGTATACTGTAATACCGGTGGTGACCACACCGGCATATAAGTGCTGTGTAATGATTTATTGGGCAGTTCAGCCTGACCTCCGACTAGTAAAGAACTGTTGAATTTACTCTTGTGGTCTGTGTGCAGTGATTCTTATTAACAATAACTAGAACACACAGACTTAACAAGTCCCAGAGAGGCAGAGTCCCAGAGAGAGCCCCAGAGCTTCAGCCCCAGAGCCTGAGAATGCGAGGCAGAGTCCCTGAGACAGAGTCCCCGAGACAGTCCCAGAGACAGAGTCCCAGAGATCGAGTCTGAGACAGTCACAGAGGCAGAGTCCAAGTGACTGAGTCCCAGAGACAGAGTCCGAGAGACAGAGACCCAGAGACAGAGTCTCAGAGACAGAGTCCCAGAGACAGAGTCGCAGAGACAGAGACCCAGAGACAGAGTCCCAGAGACAGAGTCCCTGAGACAGAGTCCGAGAGACAGAGTCCGAGAGTCAGACTCCCAGAGACAGAGTCCCAGAGACAGAGTCCCAGAGACAGAGTCCGAGAGACAGAGCCCGAGAGACAGAGTCCCAGAGACAGAGTCCCAGAGACAGAGTCCCAGAGACAGAGACCCAGAGACAGAGACCCAGAGACAGAGTCCCAGAGACAGAGTCCGAGAGACAGAGTCCGAGAGACAGAGACCCAGAGACAGAGTCTCAGAGACAGAGTCCCAGAGACAGAGTCGCAGAGACAGAGACCCAGAGACAGAGTCCCAGAGACAGAGTCCCTGAGACAGAGTCCGAGAGACAGAGTCCGAGAGTCAGACTCCCAGAGACAGAGTCCCAGAGACAGAGTCCCAGAGACAGAGTCCGAGAGACAGAGCCCGAGAGACAGAGTCCCAGAGACAGAGTCCCAGAGACAGAGTCCCAGAGACAGAGACCCAGAGACAGAGACCCAGAGACAGAGTCCCAGAGACAGAGTCCGAGAGACAGAGTCCGAGAGTCAGAGTCCCAGAGACAGAGTCCCAGAGACAGAGACCCAGAGACAGAGACCCAGAGACAGAGTCCCAGAGACAGAGTCCCAGAGACAGAGTCCCTGAGACAGAGTCCGAGAGACAGAGTCCGAGAGTCAGAGTCCCAGAGACAGAGTCCAAGTGACTGAGTCCCAGAGACAGAGCCCCAGAGACAGAGTCCCAGAGACAGAGTCCCAGAGACAGAGACCCAGAGACAGAGTCCAAGTGACTCAGTCACAGAGACAGAGTCCGAGAGACAGAGCCCGAGAGACAGAGTCCCAGAGACAGAGACCCAGAGACAGAGTCCCAGAGACAGAGTCCCAGAGAGAGAGTCCCAGAGACAGAGTCCCAGAGACAGAGCCCGAGAGACAGAGTCCCAGAGACGGAGTCCCAGAGACAGAGTCCCAGAGAGAGAGTCTCAGAGACAGAGTCCCAGAGACAGAGTCCGAGAGACAGAGTCCCAGAGACAGAGTCCCAGAGACAGTCCCAGAGACAGAGTCCGAGAGACAGAGCCCCAGAGACAGAGTCCCAGAGACAGATTCCGAGAGACAGAGTCCGAGAGACAGAGTCCGAGAGACAGAGTCCCAGAGACAGAGTCCGAGAGACAGAGTCCCAGAGACAGAGCCCGAGAGACAGAGTCCCAGAGACAGAGTCCGAGAGACAGAGTCCCAGAGATAGAGACCGAGAGACAGAGCCCCAGAGACAGAGTCCGAGAGACAGAGTCCGAGAGACAGAGTCCCAGAGGCAGAGTCCCAGAGACAGAGCCCGAGAGACAGAGTCCCAGAGACAAATTCCCAGAGACAGAGTCCCTGAGACAGAGTCTGAGAGACAGAGTCCCAGAGACAGAGTCCGAGAGACAGTCCCAGAGACAGAGTCCGAGAGACAGAGTCCCAGAGACAGAGTCCGAGAGACAGAGCCCCAGAGACAGAGTCCCAGGGACAGAGTCGCAGAGACAGAGTCCGAGAGACAGAGTCCCAGAGACAGAGTCGCAGAGACAGAGTCCGAGAGACAGAGCCCCAGAGACAGAATCCCAGAGACAGAGTCCGAGAGACAGAGTCCCAGAGACAGAGTCCCAGAGACAGAGCCCGAGAGACAGAGTCCCAGAGACAGAGCCCGAGAGACAGAGCCCGAGAGACAGAACCCCAGAGACAGAGTCTGAGAGATAGAGTCCCAGAGACAGAGTCCCAGAGACAGAGTCCCAGAGACAGAGTCCGAGAGAAAGAGTCGGAGAGACAGAGTCCCAGAGACAGAGCCTCAGAGACAGAGTCCCAGAGACAGAGTCCCAGAGACAGAGCCCGAGAGACAGAGTCCCAGAGACAGAGTCCCAGAGACAGAGTCCGAGAGACAGAGTCCCAGAGACAGAGTCCCAGAGACAGATTCCGAGAGACAGAGTCCGAGAGACAGAGTCCCAGAGACAGAGTCCGAGAGACAGAGTCCCAGAGACAGAGCCCGAGAGACAGAGTCCCAGAGACAGAGTCCGAGAGACAGAGTCCCAGAGATAGAGACCGAGAGACAGAGCCCCAGAGACAGAGTCCGAGAGACAGAGTCCCAGAGACAGAGACCCAGAGACAGAGACCCAGAGACAGAGTCCCAGAGACAGAGTCCGAGAGACAGAGTCCGAGAGTCAGAGTCCCAGAGACAGAGTCCCAGAGACAGAGACCCAGAGACAGAGACCCAGAGACAGAGTCCCAGAGACAGAGTCCCAGAGACAGAGTCCCTGAGACAGAGTCCGAGAGACAGAGTCCGAGAGTCAGAGTCCCAGAGACAGAGTCCAAGTGACTGAGTCCCAGAGACAGAGCCCCAGAGACAGAGTCCCAGAGACAGAGTCCCAGAGACAGAGACCCAGAGACAGAGTCCAAGTGACTCAGTCACAGAGACAGAGTCCGAGAGACAGAGCCCGAGAGGCAGAGTCCCAGAGACAGAGACCCAGAGACAGAATCCCAGAGACAGAGTCCCAGAGACAGAGTCCCAGAGAGAGAGTCCCAGAGACAGAGTCCCAGAGACAGAGCCCGAGAGACAGAGTCCCAGAGACGGAGTCCCAGAGACAGAGTCCCAGAGAGAGAGTCTCAGAGACAGAGTCCCAGAGACAGAGTCCGAGAGACAGAGTCCCAGAGACAGAGTCCCAGAGACAGTCCCAGAGACAGAGTCCGAGAGACAGAGCCCCAGAGACAGAGTCCCAGAGACAGATTCCGAGAGACAGAGTCCGAGAGACAGAGTCCCAGAGACAGAGTCCCAGAGACAGAGTCCGAGAGACAGAGTCCCAGAGACAGAGCCCGAGAGACAGAGTCCCAGAGACAGAGTCCGAGAGACAGAGTCCCAGAGATAGAGACCGAGAGACAGAGCCCCAGAGACAGAGTCCGAGAGACAGAGTCCGAGAGACAGAGTCCCAGAGGCAGAGTCCCAGAGACAGAGCCCGAGAGACAGAGTCCCAGAGACAAATTCCCAGAGACAGAGTCCCTGAGACAGAGTCTGAGAGACAGAGTCCCAGAGACAGAGTCCGAGAGACAGTCCCAGAGACAGAGTCCGAGAGACAGAGTCCCAGAGACAGAGTCCGAGAGACAGAGCCCCAGAGACAGAGTCCCAGGGACAGAGTCGCAGAGACAGAGTCCGAGAGACAGAGTCCCAGAGACAGAGTCGCAGAGACAGAGTCCGAGAGACAGAGCCCCAGAGACAGAATCCCAGAGACAGAGTCCGAGAGACAGAGTCCCAGAGACAGAGTCCCAGAGACTGAGCCCGAGAGACAGAGTCCCAGAGACAGAGCCCGAGAGACAGAGCCCGAGAGACAGAACCCCAGAGACAGAGTCTGAGAGATAGAGTCCCAGAGACAGAGTCCCAGAGACAGAGTCCCAGAGACAGAGTCCGAGAGAAAGAGTCGGAGAGACAGAGTCCCAGAGACAGAGCCTCAGAGACAGAGTCCCAGAGACAGAGTCCCAGAGACAGAGCCCGAGAGACAGAGTCCCAGAGACAGAGTCCCAGAGACAGAGTCCGAGAGACAGAGTCCCAGAGACAGAGTCCCAGAGACAGATTCCGAGAGACAGAGTCCGAGAGACAGAGTCCGAGAGACAGAGTCCCAGAGACAGAGTCCGAGAGACAGAGTCCCAGAGACAGAGCCCGAGAGACAGAGTCCCAGAGACAGAGTCCGAGAGACAGAGTCCCAGAGATAGAGACCGAGAGACAGAGCCCCAGAGACAGAGTCCGAGAGACAGAGTCCGAGAGACAGAGTCCCAGAGGCAGAGTCCCAGAGACAGAGCCCGAGAGACAGAGTCCCAGAGACAAATTCCCAGAGACAGAGTCCCAGAGACAGAGTCTGAGAGACAGAGTCCCAGAGACAGAGTCCGAGAGACAGTCCCAGAGACAGAGTCCGAGAGACAGAGTCCCAGAGACAGAGTCCGAGAGACAGAGCCCCAGAGACAGAGTTCCAGGGACAGAGTCGCAGAGACAGAGTCCGAGAGACAGAGTCCCAGAGACAGAGTCGCAGAGACAGAGTCCGAGAGACAGAGCCCCAGAGACAGAATCCCAGAGACAGAGTCCGAGAGACAGAGTCCCAGAGACAGAGTCCCAGAGACAGAGCCCGAGAGACAGAGTCCCAGAGACAGAGCCCGAGAGACAGAGCCCGAGAGACAGAACCCCAGAGACAGAGTCTGAGAGATAGAGTCCCAGAGACAGAGTCCCAGAGACAGAGTCCCAGAGACAGAGTCCGAGAGAAAGAGTCGGAGAGACAGAGTCCCAGAGACAGAGCCTCAGAGACCGAGTCCCAGAGACAGAGTCCCAGAGACAGAGCCCGAGAGACAGAGTCCCAGAGACAGAGTCCCAGAGACAGAGTCCGAGAGACAGAGTCCCAGAGACAGAGTCCCAGAGACAGAGTCCCAGAGCCAGAATCCGAGAAACAGAGTCCCAGAGACAGAGCCCCAGAGACAGAGTCCGAGAGACAGAGTCCCAGACACAGAGTCCGAGAGACAGAGTCCCAGAGACAGAGTCTGAGAGATAGAGTCCCAGAGACAGAGCCCCAGAGACAGAGTCCGAGAGACAGAGTCTGACAGACAGAGTCCGAGAGACAGAGTCCCAGACACAGAGTCCCAGCGATAGAGTCCCAGAGACACAGGCCCAGAGACAGAGTCCCAGAGACAGAGACCCAGAGACAGAGTCCGAGAGACAGAGTCCGAGAGACAGAGACCCAGAGACAGAGTCCGAGATACAGAGTCCCAGAGACAGAGGTCCCAGAGACAGAGGTCCCAGAGACAGAGTCCCAGAGACAGAGTCCCAGAGACGGAGTCCCAGAGACGGAGTCCCAGAGGCAGAGTCCCAGAGACGGAGTCCCAGAGACAGAGTCCGAGAGACAGAGTCCCAGAGACAGAGTCCCAGAGACAGAGTCCCAGAGAGAGTGCGAGAGACAGAGCCCCAGAGACAGAGTCCGAGAGACAGAGTCTGACAGACAGAGTCCCAGAGACAGAGTCCGAGAGACAGAATCCGAGAGACAGAGTCCCAGAGACACAGTCCCAGAGACACAGTCCCAGAGACAGAGTGCGAGAGACAGAGTCCGAGAGACAGAGTCCGAGAGACAGAGTCCCAGAGACAGAGTCCCAGAGACAGAGACCCAGAGACAGAGTCCCAAGACAGAGTCCCAGAGACAGAGACCCAGAGACAGAGTCCGAGAGACAGAGTACAAGAGTCAGAGTCCCAGAGACAGAGTCCCAGAGACAGAGTCCCAGAGACAGAGTCCGAGAGGCAGAGCCCGAGAGACAGAGTCCCAGAGACAGAGTCCCAGAGACAGAGACCCAGAGACAGAGACCCAGAGACAGACTCCCAGAGACAGAGTCCCAGAGACAGAGTCCCTGAGAGAGAGTCCCAGAGGCAGAGTCCGAGAGTCAGATTCCCAGAGACAGAGTCCCAGAGACAGAGTCCCAGAGACAGAGTCCGAGAGACAGAGCCCGAGAGACAGAGTCCCAGAGACAGAGTCCCAGAGACAGAGTCCGAGAGACAGAGTCCCAGAGACAGAGTCCGAGAGACAGTCCCAGAGACAGAGTCCGAGAGGCAGAGTCCGAGAGACAGAGCTCCAGATACAGAGCCCCAGAGACAGAGTCCGAGAGACAGAGCCCCAGAGACAGAGTCCCAGAGACAGAGTCCCAGAGACAGAGCCCGAGAGACAGAGTCCCAGAAACAGAGTCCCAGAGGCAGAGTCCCAGAGACAGAGCCCGAGAGACAGAGTCCCAGAGACAAATTCCCAGAGACAGAGTCCCTGAGACAGAGTCTGAGAGACAGAGTCCCAGAGACAGAGTCCGAGAGACAGTCCCAGAGACAGAGTCCGAGAGACAGAGTCCCAGAGACAGAGTCCGAGAGACAGAGCCCCAGAGACAGAGTCCCAGGGACAGAGTCGCAGAGACAGAGTCCGAGAGACAGAGTCCCAGAGACAGAGTCGCAGAGACAGAGTCCGAGAGACAGAGCCCCAGAGACAGAATCCCAGAGACAGAGTCCCAGAGACAGAGCCCGAGAGACAGAGTCCCAGAGACAGAGCCCGAGAGACAGAGCCCGAGAGACAGAACCCCAGAGACAGAGTCTGAGAGATAGAGTCCCAGAGACAGAGTCCCAGAGACAGAGTCCCAGAGACAGAGTCCGAGAGAAAGAGTCGGAGAGACAGAGTCCCAGAGACAGAGCCTCAGAGACAGAGTCCCAGAGACAGAGTCCCAGAGACAGAGCCCGAGAGACAGAGTCCCAGAGACAGAGTCCCAGAGACAGAGTCCCAGAGACAGAGTCCCAGAGACAGATTCCGAGAGACAGAGTCCGAGAGACAGAGTCCGAGAGACAGAGTCCCAGAGACAGAGTCCGAGAGACAGAGTCGGAGAGACAGAGTCCCAGAGACAGAGCCTCAGAGACAGAGTCCCAGAGACAGAGTCCCAGAGACAGAGCCCGAGAGACAGAGTCCCAGAGACAGAGTCCCAGAGACAGAGTCCGAGAGACAGAGTCCCAGAGACAGAGTCCCAGAGACAGATTCCGAGAGACAGAGTCCGAGAGACAGAGTCCGAGAGACAGAGTCCCAGAGACAGAGTCCGAGAGACAGAGTCCCAGAGACAGAGCCCGAGAGACAGAGTCCCAGAGACAGAGTCCGAGAGACAGAGTCCCAGAGATAGAGACCGAGAGACAGAGCCCCAGAGACAGAGTCCGAGAGACAGAGTCCGAGAGACAGAGTCCCAGAGGCAGAGTCCCAGAGACAGAGCCCGAGAGACAGAGTCCCAGAGACAAATTCCCAGAGACAGAGTCCCAGAGACAAAGTCTGAGAGACAGAGTCCCAGAGACAGAGTCCGAGAGACAGTCCCAGAGACAGAGTCCGAGAGACAGAATCCCAGAGACAGAGTCCGAGAGACAGAGTCCCAGAGACAGAGTCCGAGAGACAGTCCCAGAGACAGAGTCCGAGAGACAGAGTCCCAGAGACAGAGTCCGAGAGACAGAGCCCCAGAGACAGAGACCCAGAGACAGAGTCCCAGAGACAGAGTCCCAGAGACAGAGTCCCAGAGAGAGAGTCCCAGAGACAGAGTCCCAGAGACAGAGCCCGAGAGACAGAGTCCCAGAGACGGAGTCCCAGAGACAGAGTCCCAGAGAGAGAGTCTCAGAGACAGAGTCCCAGAGACAGAGTCCGAGAGACAGAGTCCCAGAGACAGAGCCCCAGAGACAGAGTCCCAGAGACAGATTCCGAGAGACAGAGTCCGAGAGACAGAGTCCGAGAGACAGAGTCCCAGAGACAGAGTCCGAGAGACAGAGTCCCAGAGACAGAGCCCGAGAGACAGAGTCCCAGAGACAGAGTCCGAGAGACAGAGTCCCAGAGATAGAGACCGAGAGACAGAGCCCCAGAGACAGAGTCCGAGAGACAGAGTCCGAGAGACAGAGTCCCAGAGGCAGAGTCCCAGAGACAGAGCCGAGAGACAGAGTCCCAGAGACAAATTCCCAGAGACAGAGTCCCTGAGACAGAGTCTGAGAGACAGAGTCCCAGAGACAGAGTCCGAGAGACAGTCCCAGAGACAGAGTCCGAGAGACAGAGTCCCAGAGACAGAGTCCGAGAGACAGAGCCCCAGAGACAGAGTCCCAGGGACAGAGTCGCAGAGACAGAGTCCGAGAGACAGAGTCCCAGAGACAGAGTCGCAGAGACAGAGTCTGAGAGACAGAGCCCCAGAGACAGAATCCCAGAGACAGAGTCCGAGAGACAGAGTCCCAGAGACAGAGCCCGAGAGACAGAGTCCCAGAGACAGAGCCCGAGAGACAGAGCCCGAGAGACAGAACCCCAGAGACAGAGTCTGAGAGATAGAGTCCCAGAGACAGAGTCCCAGAGACAGAGTCCCAGAGACAGAGTCCGAGAGAAAGAGTCGGAGAGACAGAGTCCCAGAGACAGAGCCTCAGAGACAGAGTCCCAGAGACAGAGTCCCAGAGACAGAGCCCGAGAGACAGAGTCCCAGAGACAGAGTCCCAGAGACAGAGTCCGAGAGACAGAGTCCCAGAGACAGAGTCCCAGAGACAGATTCCGAGAGACAGAGTCCGAGAGACAGAGTCCGAGAGACAGAGTCCCAGAGACAGAGTCCGAGAGACAGAGTCCCAGAGACAGAGCCCGAGAGACAGAGTCCCAGAGACAGAGTCCGAGAGACAGAGTCCCAGAGATAGAGACCGAGAGACAGAGCCCCAGAGACAGAGTCCGAGAGACAGAGTCCCAGAGACAGAGACCCAGAGACAGAGACCCAGAGACAGAGTCCCAGAGACAGAGTCCGAGAGACAGAGTCCGAGAGTCAGAGTCCCAGAGACAGAGTCCCAGAGACAGAGACCCAGAGACAGAGACCCAGAGACAGAGTCCCAGAGACAGAGTCCCAGAGACAGAGTCCCTGAGACAGAGTCCGAGAGACAGAGTCCGAGAGTCAGAGTCCCAGAGACAGAGTCCAAGTGACTGAGTCCCAGAGACAGAGCCCCAGAGACAGAGTCCCAGAGACAGAGTCCCAGAGACAGAGACCCAGAGACTGAGTCCAAGTGACTCAGTCACAGAGACAGAGTCCGAGAGACAGAGCCCGAGAGGCAGAGTCCCAGAGACAGAGACCCAGAGACAGAGTCCCAGAGACAGAGTCCCAGAGACAGAGTCCCAGAGACAGAGTCCCAGAGAGAGAGTCCCAGAGACAGAGTCCCAGAGACAGAGCCCGAGAGACAGAGTCCCAGAGACGGAGTCCCAGAGACAGAGTCCCAGAGAGAGAGTCTCAGAGACAGAGTCCCAGAGACAGAGTCCGAGAGACAGAGTCCCAGAGACAGAGTCCCAGAGACAGTCCCAGAGACAGAGTCCAAGAGACAGAGCCCCAGAGACAGAGTCCCAGAGACAGATTCCGAGAGACAGAGTCCGAGAGACAGAGTCCGAGAGACAGAGTCCCAGAGACAGAGTCCGAGAGACAGAGTCCCAGAGACAGAGCCCGAGAGACAGAGTCCCAGAGACAGAGTCCGAGAGACAGAGTCCCAGAGATAGAGACCGAGAGACAGAGCCCCAGAGACAGAGTCCGAGAGACAGAGTCCGAGAGACAGAGTCCGAGAGACAGAGTCCCAGAGGCAGAGTCCCAGAGACAGAGCCCGAGAGACAGAGTCCCAGAGACAAATTCCCAGAGACAGAGTCCCTGAGACAGAGTCTGAGAGACAGAGTCCCAGAGACAGAGTCCGAGAGACAGTCCCAGAGACAGAGTCCGAGAGACAGAGTCCCAGAGACAGAGTCCGAGAGACAGAGCCCCAGAGACAGAGTCCCAGGGACAGAGTCGCAGAGACAGAGTCCGAGAGACAGAGTCCCAGAGACAGAGTCGCAGAGACAGAGTCCGAGAGACAGAGCCCCAGAGACAGAATCCCAGAGACAGAGTCCGAGAGACAGAGTCCCAGAGACAGAGTCCCAGAGACAGAGCCCGAGAGACAGAGTCCCAGAGACAGAGCCCGAGAGACAGAGCCCGAGAGACAGAACCCCAGAGACAGAGTCTGAGAGATAGAGTCCCAGAGACAGAGTCCCAGAGACAGAGTCCCAGAGACAGAGTCCGAGAGAAAGAGTCGGAGAGACAGAGTCCCAGAGACAGAGCCTCAGAGACAGAGTCCCAGAGACAGAGTCCCAGAGACAGAGCCCGAGAGACAGAGTCCCAGAGACAGAGTCCCAGAGACAGTGTCCCAGAGACAGAGTCCGAGAGACAGAGCCCCAGATACAGAGCCCCAGAGACAGAGTCCGAGAGACAGAGCCCCAGAGACAGAGTCCCAGAGACAGAGTCCCAGAGACAGAGCCCGAGAGACAGAGTCCCAGAGACAGAGTCCCAGAGACAGAGTCCCAGAGACAGAGTCCGAGAGAAAGAGTCGGAGAGACAGAGTCCCAGAGACAGAGCCTCAGAGACAGAGTCCCAGAGACAGAGTCCCAGAGACAGAGCCCGAGAGACAGAGTCCCAGAGACAGAGTCCCAGAGACAGAGTCCGAGAGACAGAGTCCCAGAGACAGAGTCCCAGAGACAGATTCCGTGAGACAGAGTCCGAGAGACAGAGTCCGAGAGACAGAGTCCCAGAGACAGAGTCCGAGAGACAGAGTCCCAGAGACAGAGCCCGAGAGACAGAGTCCCAGAGACAGAGTCCGAGAGACAGAGTCCCAGAGATAGAGACCGAGAGACAGAGCCCCAGAGACAGAGTCCGAGAGACAGAGTCCGAGAGACAGAGTCCCAGAGGCAGAGTCCCAGAGACAGAGCCCGAGAGACAGAGTCCCAGAGACAAATTCCCAGAGACAGAGTCCCTGAGACAGAGTCTGAGAGACAGAGTCCCAGAGACAGAGTCCGAGAGACAGTCCCAGAGACAGAGTCCGAGAGACAGAGTCCCAGAGACAGAGTCCGAGAGACAGAGCCCCAGAGACAGAGTCCCAGAGACAGAGTCCCAGAGACAGAGTCCGAGAGACAGTCCCAGAGACAGAGTCCGAGAGACAGAGTCCCAGAGACAGAGTCCGAGAGACAGAGTCCCAGAGACAGAGCCCGAGAGACAGAGTCCCAGAGACAGAGTCCGAGAGACAGAGTCCCAGAGATAGAGACCGAGAGACAGAGCCCCAGAGACAGAGTCCGAGAGACAGAGTCCCAGAGACAGAGACCCAGAGACAGAGACCCAGAGACAGAGTCCCAGAGACAGAGTCCGAGAGACAGAGTCCGAGAGTCAGAGTCCCAGAGACAGAGTCCCAGAGACAGAGACCCAGAGACAGAGACCCAGAGACAGAGTCCCAGAGACAGAGTCCCAGAGACAGAGTCCCTGAGACAGAGTCCGAGAGACAGAGTCCGAGAGTCAGAGTCCCAGAGACAGAGTCCAAGTGACTGAGTCCCAGAGACAGAGCCCCAGAGACAGAGTCCCAGAGACAGAGTCCCAGAGACAGAGACCCAGAGACTGAGTCCAAGTGACTCAGTCACAGAGACAGAGTCCGAGAGACAGAGCCCGAGAGGCAGAGTCCCAGAGACAGAGACCCAGAGACAGAGTCCCAGAGACAGAGTCCCAGAGACAGAGTCCCAGAGACAGAGTCCCAGAGAGAGAGTCCCAGAGACAGAGTCCCAGAGACAGAGCCCGAGAGACAGAGTCCCAGAGACGGAGTCCCAGAGACAGAGTCCCAGAGAGAGAGTCTCAGAGACAGAGTCCCAGAGACAGAGTCCGAGAGACAGAGTCCCAGAGACAGAGTCCCAGAGACAGTCCCAGAGACAGAGTCCAAGAGACAGAGCCCCAGAGACAGAGTCCCAGAGACAGATTCCGAGAGACAGAGTCCGAGAGACAGAGTCCGAGAGACAGAGTCCCAGAGACAGAGTCCGAGAGACAGAGTCCCAGAGACAGAGCCCGAGAGACAGAGTCCCAGAGACAGAGTCCGAGAGACAGAGTCCCAGAGATAGAGACCGAGAGACAGAGCCCCAGAGACAGAGTCCGAGAGACAGAGTCCGAGAGACAGAGTCCGAGAGACAGAGTCCCAGAGGCAGAGTCCCAGAGACAGAGCCCGAGAGACAGAGTCCCAGAGACAAATTCCCAGAGACAGAGTCCCTGAGACAGAGTCTGAGAGACAGAGTCCCAGAGACAGAGTCCGAGAGACAGTCCCAGAGACAGAGTCCGAGAGACAGAGTCCCAGAGACAGAGTCCGAGAGACAGAGCCCCAGAGACAGAGTCCCAGGGACAGAGTCGCAGAGACAGAGTCCGAGAGACAGAGTCCCAGAGACAGAGTCGCAGAGACAGAGTCCGAGAGACAGAGCCCCAGAGACAGAATCCCAGAGACAGAGTCCGAGAGACAGAGTCCCAGAGACAGAGTCCCAGAGACAGAGCCCGAGAGACAGAGTCCCAGAGACAGAGCCCGAGAGACAGAGCCCGAGAGACAGAACCCCAGAGACAGAGTCTGAGAGATAGAGTCCCAGAGACAGAGTCCCAGAGACAGAGTCCGAGAGAAAGAGTCGGAGAGACAGAGTCCCAGAGACAGAGCCTCAGAGACAGAGTCCCAGAGACAGAGTCCCAGAGACAGAGCCCGAGAGACAGAGTCCCAGAGACAGAGTCCCAGAGACAGTGTCCCAGAGACAGAGTCCGAGAGACAGAGCCCCAGATACAGAGCCCCAGAGACAGAGTCCGAGAGACAGAGCCCCAGAGACAGAGTCCCAGAGACAGAGTCCCAGAGACAGAGCCCGAGAGACAGAGTCCCAGAGACAGAGTCCCAGAGACAGAGTCCGAGAGAAAGAGTCGGAGAGACAGAGTCCCAGAGACAGAGCCTCAGAGACAGAGTCCCAGAGACAGAGTCCCAGAGACAGAGCCCGAGAGACAGAGTCCCAGAGACAGAGTCCCAGAGACAGAGTCCGAGAGACAGAGTCCCAGAGACAGAGTCCCAGAGACAGATTCCGTGAGACAGAGTCCGAGAGACAGAGTCCGAGAGACAGAGTCCCAGAGACAGAGTCCGAGAGACAGAGTCCCAGAGACAGAGCCCGAGAGACAGAGTCCCAGAGACAGAGTCCGAGAGACAGAGTCCCAGAGATAGAGACCGAGAGACAGAGCCCCAGAGACAGAGTCCGAGAGACAGAGTCCGAGAGACAGAGTCCCAGAGGCAGAGTCCCAGAGACAGAGCCCGAGAGACAGAGTCCCAGAGACAAATTCCCAGAGACAGAGTCCCAGAGACAAAGTCTGAGAGACAGAGTCCCAGAGACAGAGTCCGAGAGACAGTCCCAGAGACAGAGTCCGAGAGACAGAGTCCCAGAGACAGAGTCCGAGAGACAGAGCCCCAGAGACAGAGTCCCAGAGACAGAGTCCCAGAGACAGAGTCCGAGAGACAGTCCCAGAGACAGAGTCCGAGAGACAGTGTCCCAGAGACAGAGTCCGAGAGATAGAGCCCCAGAGACAGAGACCCAGAGACAGAGTCCCAGAGACAGAGTCCCAGAGACAGAGTCCCAGAGACAGAGTCCCAGAGAGAGAGTCCCAGAGACAGAGTCCCAGAGACAGAGCCCGAGAGACAGAGTCCCAGAGACGGAGTCCCAGAGACAGAGTCCCAGAGAAAGAGTCTCAGAGACAGAGTCCCAGAGACAGAGTCCGAGAGACAGAGTCCCAGAGACAGAGTCCCAGAGACAGTCCCAGAGACAGAGTCCGAGAGACAGAGCCCCAGAGACAGAGTCCCAGAGACAGATTCCGAGAGACAGAGTCCGAGAGACAGAGTCCGAGAGACAGAGTCCCAGAGACAGAGTCCGAGAGACAGAGTCCCAGAGACAGAGCCCGAGAGACAGAGTCCCAGAGACAGAGTCCGAGAGACAGAGTCCCAGAGATAGAGACCGAGAGACAGAGCCCCAGAGACAGAGTCCGAGAGACAGAGTCCGAGAGACAGTGTCCCAGAGACAGAGTCCGAGAGACAGAGCCCCAGATACAGAGCCCCAGAGACAGAGTCCGAGAGACAGAGCCCCAGAGACAGAGTCCCAGAGACAGAGTCCCAGAGACAGAGCCCGAGAGACAGAGTCCCAGAGACAGAGTCCCAGAGACAGAGTCCGAGAGAAAGAGTCGGAGAGACAGAGTCCCAGAGACAGAGCCTCAGAGACAGAGTCCCAGAGACAGAGTCCCAGAGACAGAGCCCGAGAGACAGAGTCCCAGAGACAGAGTCCCAGAGACAGAGTCCGAGAGACAGAGTCCCAGAGACAGAGTCCCAGAGACAGATTCCGTGAGACAGAGTCCGAGAGACAGAGTCCGAGAGACAGAGTCCCAGAGACAGAGTCCGAGAGACAGAGTCCCAGAGACAGAGCCCGAGAGACAGAGTCCCAGAGACAGAGTCCGAGAGACAGAGTCCCAGAGATAGAGACCGAGAGACAGAGCCCCAGAGACAGAGTCCGAGAGACAGAGTCCGAGAGACAGAGTCCCAGAGGCAGAGTCCCAGAGACAGAGCCCGAGAGACAGAGTCCCAGAGACAAATTCCCAGAGACAGAGTCCCAGAGACAAAGTCTGAGAGACAGAGTCCCAGAGACAGAGTCCGAGAGACAGTCCCAGAGACAGAGTCCGAGAGACAGAGTCCCAGAGACAGAGTCCGAGAGACAGAGCCCCAGAGACAGAGTCCCAGAGACAGAGTCCCAGAGACAGAGTCCGAGAGACAGTCCCAGAGACAGAGTCCGAGAGACAGTGTCCCAGAGACAGAGTCCGAGAGATAGAGCCCCAGAGACAGAGACCCAGAGACAGAGTCCCAGAGACAGAGTCCCAGAGACAGAGTCCCAGAGACAGAGTCCCAGAGAGAGAGTCCCAGAGACAGAGTCCCAGAGACAGAGCCCGAGAGACAGAGTCCCAGAGACGGAGTCCCAGAGACAGAGTCCCAGAGAAAGAGTCTCAGAGACAGAGTCCCAGAGACAGAGTCCGAGAGACAGAGTCCCAGAGACAGAGTCCCAGAGACAGTCCCAGAGACAGAGTCCGAGAGACAGAGCCCCAGAGACAGAGTCCCAGAGACAGATTCCGAGAGACAGAGTCCGAGAGACAGAGTCCGAGAGACAGAGTCCCAGAGACAGAGTCCGAGAGACAGAGTCCCAGAGACAGAGCCCGAGAGACAGAGTCCCAGAGACAGAGTCCGAGAGACAGAGTCCCAGAGATAGAGACCGAGAGACAGAGCCCCAGAGACAGAGTCCGAGAGACAGAGTCCGAGAGACAGAGTCCCAGAGGCAGAGTCCCAGAGACAGAGCCCGAGAGACAGAGTCCCAGAGACAAATTCCCAGAGACAGAGTCCCTGAGACAGAGTCTGAGAGACAGAGTCCCAGAGACAGAGTCCGAGAGACAGTCCCAGAGACAGAGTCCGAGAGACAGAGTCCCAGAGACAGAGTCCGAGAGACAGAGCCCCAGAGACAGAGCCCCAGAGACAGAGTCCCAGAGACAGAGTCCCAGAGACAGAGACCCAGAGACAGAGTCCAAGTGACTCAGTCACAGAGACAGAGTCCGAGAGACAGAGCCCGAGAGGCAGAGTCCCAGAGACAGAGACCCAGAGACAGAGTCCCAGAGACAGAGTCCCAGAGACAGAGTCCCAGAGACAGAGTCCCAGAGAGAGAGTCCCAGAGACAGAGTCCCAGAGACAGAGCCCGAGAGACAGAGTCCCAGAGAAGGAGTCCCAGAGACAGAGTCCCAGAGAGAGAGTCTCAGAGACAGAGTCCCAGAGACAGAGTCCGAGAGACAGAGTCCCAGAGACAGAGTCCCAGAGACAGTCCCAGAGACAGAGTCCAAGAGACAGAGCCCCAGAGACAGAGTCCCAGAGACAGATTCCGAGAGACAGAGTCCGAGAGACAGAGTCCGAGAGACAGAGTCCCAGAGACAGAGTCCGAGAGACAGAGTCCCAGAGACAGAGCCCGAGAGACAGAGTCCCAGAGACAGAGTCCGAGAGACAGAGTCCCAGAGATAGAGACCGAGAGACAGAGCCCCAGAGACAGAGTCCGAGAGACAGAGTCCGAGAGACAGAGTCCCAGAGGCAGAGTCCCAGAGACAGAGCCCGAGAGACAGAGTCCCAGAGACAAATTCCCAGAGACAGAGTCCCTGAGACAGAGTCTGAGAGACAGAGTCCCAGAGACAGAGTCCGAGAGACAGTCCCAGAGACAGAGTCCGAGAGACAGAGTCCCAGAGACAGAGTCCGAGAGACAGAGCCCCAGAGACAGAGTCCCAGGGACAGAGTCGCAGAGACAGAGTCCGAGAGACAGAGTCCCAGAGACAGAGTCGCAGAGACAGAGTCCGAGAGACAGAGCCCCAGAGACAGAATCCCAGAGACAGAGTCCGAGAGACAGAGTCCCAGAGACAGAGTCCCAGAGACAGAGCCCGAGAGACAGAGTCCCAGAGACAGAGCCCGAGAGACAGAGCCCGAGAGACAGAACCCCAGAGACAGAGTCTGAGAGATAGAGTCCCAGAGAAAGAGTCGGAGAGACAGAGTCCCAGAGACAGAGCCTCAGAGACAGAGTCCCAGAGACAGAGTCCCAGAGACAGAGCCCGAGAGACAGAGTCCCAGAGACAGAGTCCCAGAGACAGAGTCCGAGAGACAGAGTCCCAGAGACAGAGTCCCAGAGACAGATTCCGTGAGACAGAGTCCGAGAGACAGAGTTCGAGAGACAGAGTCCCAGAGACAGAGTCCGAGAGACAGAGTCCCAGAGACAGAGCCCGAGAGACAGAGTCCCAGAGACAGAGTCCGAGAGACAGAGTCCCAGAGATAGAGACCGAGAGACAGAGCCCCAGAGACAGAGTCCGAGAGACAGAGTCCGAGAGACAGAGTCCCAGAGGCAGAGTCCCAGAGACAGAGCCCGAGAGACAGAGTCCCAGAGACAAATTCCCAGAGACAGAGTCCCTGAGACAGAGTCTGAGAGACAGAGTCCCAGAGACAGAGTCCGAGAGACAGTCCCAGAGACAGAGTCCGAGAGACAGAGTCCCAGAGACAGAGTCCGAGAGACAGAGCCCCAGAGACAGAGTCCCAGAGACAGAGTCCCAGAGACAGAGTCCGAGAGACAGTCCCAGAGACAGAGTCCGAGAGACAGAGTCCCAGAGACAGAGTCCGAGAGACAGAGTCCCAGAGACAGAGCCCGAGAGACAGAGTCCCAGAGACAGAGTCCGAGAGACAGAGTCCCAGAGATAGAGACCGAGAGACAGAGCCCCAGAGACAGAGTCCGAGAGACAGAGTCCCAGAGACAGAGACCCAGAGACAGAGACCCAGAGACAGAGTCCCAGAGACAGAGTCCGAGAGACAGAGTCCGAGAGTCAGAGTCCCAGAGACAGAGTCCCAGAGACAGAGACCCAGAGACAGAGACCCAGAGACAGAGTCCCAGAGACAGAGTCCCAGAGACAGAGTCCCTGAGACAGAGTCCGAGAGACAGAGTCCGAGAGTCAGAGTCCCAGAGACAGAGTCCAAGTGACTGAGTCCCAGAGACAGAGCCCCAGAGACAGAGTCCCAGAGACAGAGTCCCAGAGACAGAGACCCAGAGACTGAGTCCAAGTGACTCAGTCACAGAGACAGAGTCCGAGAGACAGAGCCCGAGAGGCAGAGTCCCAGAGACAGAGACCCAGAGACAGAGTCCCAGAGACAGAGTCCCAGAGACAGAGTCCCAGAGACAGAGTCCCAGAGAGAGAGTCCCAGAGACAGAGTCCCAGAGACAGAGCCCGAGAGACAGAGTCCCAGAGACGGAGTCCCAGAGACAGAGTCCCAGAGAGAGAGTCTCAGAGACAGAGTCCCAGAGACAGAGTCCGAGAGACAGAGTCCCAGAGACAGAGTCCCAGAGACAGTCCCAGAGACAGAGTCCAAGAGACAGAGCCCCAGAGACAGAGTCCCAGAGACAGATTCCGAGAGACAGAGTCCGAGAGACAGAGTCCGAGAGACAGAGTCCCAGAGACAGAGTCCGAGAGACAGAGTCCCAGAGACAGAGCCCGAGAGACAGAGTCCCAGAGACAGAGTCCGAGAGACAGAGTCCCAGAGATAGAGACCGAGAGACAGAGCCCCAGAGACAGAGTCCGAGAGACAGAGTCCGAGAGACAGAGTCCGAGAGACAGAGTCCCAGAGGCAGAGTCCGAGAGACAGAGCCCCAGAGACAGAGTCCAAGGGACAGAGTCGCAGAGACAGAGTCCGAGAGACAGAGTCCCAGAGACAGAGTCGCAGAGACAGAGTCCGAGAGACAGAGCCCCAGAGACAGAATCCCAGAGACAGAGTCCGAGAGACAGAGTCCCAGAGACAGAGTCCCAGAGACAGAGCCCGAGAGACAGAGTCCCAGAGACAGAGCCCGAGAGACAGAGCCCGAGAGACAGAACCCCAGAGACAGAGTCTGAGAGATAGAGTCCCAGAGACAGAGTCCCAGAGACAGAGTCCGAGAGACAGAGCCCCAGAGACAGAGTCCCAGAGACAGAGTCCGAGAGACAGTCCCAGAGACAGAGTCCGAGAGACAGAGTCCCAGAGACAGAGTCTGAGAGACAGAGCCCCAGAGACAGAGACCCAGAGACAGAGTCCCAGAGACAGAGTCCCAGAGACAGAGTCCCAGAGAGAGAGTCCCAGAGACAGAGTCTCAGAGACAGAGTCCCAGAGACAGAGTCCGAGAGACAGAGTCCCAGAGACAGAGTCCCAGAGACAGTCCCAGAGACAGAGTCCGAGAGACAGAGCCCCAGAGACAGAGTCCCAGAGACAGATTCCGAGAGACAGAGTCCGAGAGACAGAGTCCGAGAGACAGAGTCCCAGAGACAGAGTCCGAGAGACAGAGTCCCAGAGACAGAGCCCGAGAGACAGAGTCCCAGAGACAGAGTCCGAGAGACAGAGTCCCAGAGATAGAGACCGAGAGACAGAGCCCCAGAGACAGAGTCCGAGAGACAGAGTCCGAGAGACAGAGTCCCAGAGGCAGAGTCCCAGAGACAGAGCCCGAGAGACAGAGTCCCAGAGACAAATTCCCAGAGACAGAGTCCCTGAGACAGAGTCTGAGAGACAGAGTCCCAGAGACAGTGTCCGAGAGACAGTCCCAGAGACAGAGTCCGAGAGACAGAGTCCCAGAGACAGAGTCCGAGAGACAGAGCCCCAGAGACAGAGTCCCAGGGACAGAGTCGCAGAGACAGAGTCCGAGAGACAGAGTCCCAGAGACAGAGTCGCAGAGACAGAGTCCGAGAGACAGAGCCCCAGAGACAGAATCCCAGAGACAGAGTCCGAGAGACAGAGTCCCAGAGACAGAGTCCCAGAGACAGAGCCCGAGAGACAGAGTCCCAGAGACAGAGCCCGAGAGACAGAGCCCGAGAGACAGAACCCCAGAGACAGAGTCCGAGAGACAGAGTCCCAGAGACAGAGTCCCAGAGAGAGTGCGAGAGACAGAGCCCCAGAGACAGAGTCCGAGAGACAGAGTCCGAGAGACAGAGTCCGACAGGCAGAGTCCGAGAGACAGAGTCCCAGAGACAGAGTCCGAGAGACAGAGACCCAGAGACAGAGCCCCAGAGACAGAGACCCAGAGACAGAGCCCCAGAGACAGAGTCCCAGAGACAGAGTCCCAGAGACAGAGTCCGAGAGACAGAGTCCCAGAGGCAGAGTCCAAGAGACAGATTCCCAGAGATAGAGGCAGAGACGGAGTCCCAGAGACAGAGTCCCAGAGAGAGTGCGAGAGACAGAGTCCCAGAGAGAGAGTCCCAGAGAGAGAGTCCCAGAGACAGAGCCCCAGAGACAGAGCCCGAGAGACAGAGTCCGAGAGGCAGAGTCCGAGAGGCAGAGTCCGAGAGACAGAGTCCCAGAGACAGAGTCCCAGAGATAGAGGCAGAGACGGAGTCCCAGAGACAGAGTCCCAGAGAGACAGAGACCCAGAGACAGTCCCAGAGAAGGAGTCCAAGAAACAGAGTCCGAGAGACAGAACCTGAGAGACAGAGTCCTAGAGACAGATTCCAGACAGTCCCATAGACGGAGTCCCAGAGAGAGTGCGAGAGACAGAGCCCCAGAGGCAGAGCCCGAGAGACAGAGTCCCAGAGACAGAGTCCGAGTACGATATTGTTGCTATCACGGAGACATGGTTGAGGGAGGGGCAAGACTGGCAGCTCAATATTCCGTGATACAGAATCTTCAGGCGACACAGAGGGGGAGGTATAAGAGGAGGGGGTGTCGCAATATTAATTAAGGAGTCAATTACTGCAGTAAGGAGGGATGATATATTAGCAGGGTCCTCTAATGAGGCCATATGGGTGGAGCTTAAAAACAAAAAGGGGGCAAGCACTTTGCTGGGAGTGTACTATAGGCCCCCAAACAGTCAGGGGGAGATAGAGGAACAGATATGTAGGCAAATCTCAGAGAAATGTGCAAATAATAGGGTAATAATAATGGGGGATTTCAACTTCCCCAATATTAACTGGGATAGTCAGAGTGTGAAAGGCACAGAGGGTGTAAAATTCTTAAAGTGCATCCAGGAGAGCTTTTTGAGCCAGCATGTAGAAAGTCCTACAAGAGAGGGGGAGGTACTGGACCTAATTCTAGGGAATGTGGCCGGCCAAGTGGAAGAAGTGCTAGTAGGTGAGCACTTTGGTGACAGTGACCATAATATGGTGAGATTTAAGGTGGTCATGGAAAAGGACAGGGATGGGCCGGAAATAAAGGTTCTAAATTGGGGGAAGGCCGATTTTAATAGGATAAGGCAGGATCTGGCCAAAATGGACTGGGGTCAGCTACTTGTAGGAAAATCCGCATCGGAGCAATGGGAGGCTTTCAGAAGGGAGATTGAGATCATACAATGGCAACATGTTCCCGTAAAGGTCAAGGGTGGTTCCAAAAACCACAGGGAACCTTGGATGTCAGGGGATATACGAGAATGGATTAGGAAAAAAAGGAGGGCTTTTGGCAGATACAAAAGGCTAAAGACGGAGGAAGCCCTAGAGGAGTACAAAAAGTGCAGGGGGATACTTAAAAAAGAAATTAGGAGATCAAGGAGGGGCCATGAAATAACACTGGTGAGCAAAATAAAGGAAAACCCTAAGATGTTTTATAAGTATATTAAGGGTAAGAGGATAACTAGGGAAAAAATAGGGCCCATTAGGGACAAAAGTGGCAATCTGTGTGTGGAGCCGCAGGATGTAGGAGGGGTTCTAAATGAATTTTGTGCATCTGTTTTCACTATGGAGAAGGACGATGTAGACATAGAAATAGGGCGGGGGGACTGTGATATGCTCGAACATATTAACATCGAGAGGGAGGAGGTATTGGCGGTTTTAGCAGGCCTAAAAATGGATAAATCCCCAGGCCCGGACGAAATGTATCCCAGGCTGCTGTGTGAGGCAAAGGAAGAGATTGCGGGGGCTCTAACACATATATTCAGAGCCTCTCTGGCCACAGGGGATGTGCCAGAGGACTGGAGAACAGCTAATGTAGTACCATTATTCAAGAAGGGGAGTAGGGAAAAACCGGGGAACTACAGGCCAGTGAGCCTAACATCAGTGGTAGGAAAATTATTGGAAAAAATTCTCAGGAACAAAATTAGTCTCCACTTGGAGAGGCAAGGATTAATCAGGGATAGTCAACATGGCTTTGTCAAGGGAAGATCATGTCTGACTAATTTGATTGAATTTTTTGAGGGGGTGACTAGGTGTGTGGATGAGGGTAACGCAGTGGATGTGGTATACATGGATTTCAGTAAGGCCTTCGATAAAGTCCAACACAGGAGACTGGTCAAGAAGGTAAGAGCCCATGGAATCCAGGGTGCCTTGGCACATTGGATACAAAACTGGCTTAGTGGCAGAAGGCAGAGGGTGATGGTCGAAGGTTGTTTTTGTGACTGGAAGCCTGTGGCCAGTGGGGTACCACAGGGATCGGTGCTGGGTCCCTTGCTGTTTGTGGTCTACATTAATGACTTGGATATGAATGTAAAAGGTATGATCAGTAAGTTCGCGGATGATACAAAAATTGGTAGGGTGGTAAATAGCGAGGAGGGTAGTCTCAGTCTGCAGGATGATATAGATGGGTTGGTCAGATGGGCGGAACAGTGGCAAATGGAATTTAACCCGGAAAAGTGCGAGGTGATGCACTTTGGGGGGACTAACAAGGCAAGGGAATACACAATGAATGGTAAGACCCTAGGCAAGACGGAGGGTCAGAGGGATCTGGGTGTGCAAGTACACAGATCCCTGAAGGCGGCGGAACAGGTGGATAAGGTAGTAAAAAAGGCATATGGGATACTTGCCTTCATTAGCCGAGGCATAGAATATAAGAGCAAGGAGGTTATGATGGAGCTGTATAAAACACTGGTTAGGCCACAGCTGGAATACTGTGTGCAGTTCTGGTCGCCACACTACAGGAAGGGTGTGATCGCTTTGGAGAGGGTGCAGAGGAGAGTCACCAGGATGTTACCAGCGCTGGAGCGCTTCAGCTATGAAGAGAGACTGGGCAGATTGGGTTTGTTTTCCTTGGAGCAGAGGAGGCTGAGGGGGGACATGATTGAGGTGTACAAAATTATGAGGGGCTTAGATAGGATGGATACTAAGGAGCTTTTTCCCTTAGTAGAAGGGTCAATAACTAGGGGGCATAGATTCAAGGTAAAGGGCGGGAGGTTTAGAGGGGATTTGAGAAAGAACTTTTTCACCCAGAGGGTGGTTGGAGTCTGGAACTCACTGCCTGAAAGGGTTGTGGAGGCAGGAACCCTCACAACATTTAAGAAGCATTTGGATGAGCACTTGAAATGCCATAACATACAAAGCTACGGACCAAATGCTGGAATATGGGATTAGATTAGACAGGGCTTGATGGCCGGCGCGGACACGATGGGCCGAAGGGCCTCTATCCGTGCTGTATAACTATGAGAGACAGAGTCCCAGAGACAGAGTCTGAGAGACAGAGTTCAAGAGGCAGAGTCCCTATAAGCACCACGACAACTGACTGTTCACCCTCCCCCTCCAGAATGCCCTGCAGCCACTCCAAGACATCCTTGACCCTTGCACCAGGGAGGCAACATACCATCTGGAGTCTCGTTTGCGGCCGCAGAGGCGCCTATCTATTCCCCTTACAATAGAATCCCCTATCACTATAGCTCACTCGCTCTGTTTCCTTCCGTCCTGTGCAGCAGAACCACCCATGATGCCAGGAAGTTGGTTGCTGCTGCCTTCCCCCGATAAGCCATCCTCCCCAACAATATCCAAAGTGGTATATCTGTTTGAGAGGGGGATGGCCACAGGGGACCCCTGCACTACCTGCCTGCGCCTACTACTCTGCCTGGCGGTCACCCATTCCCTTCCTGCCTGTGCAGCCTTTACCTGCGGTGTGACTGATGCGCTATCAATTACTGAGAAAGACTGGAAGTTAAGAGAGTAACAAACAGGCTTTTATTAGCTAAAGAACGAAGGCATGCCTCTAGTGGTCGACCGGTCCTGAATGCCTGGGGAACTGCAGAGCAGCCGCCTTTATACCAGGGCATATGGGTGGAGCCAGGGGCGGAGCCAGCTGAGGCATGCACAGACAGGTACAACAATGGGCAAGAGTGAACAACAGTGGAGTGAACAACAGTGAACAACAATGGTTTACCACAGTGACCAACTCCCTAAATGTGCTATCCACGATGTCCTCAGCATCGCGAATGCTCCAGTATGTATCCATTCGCAGCTCCAGCGCCACAATGCGGTCTGCCAGTAGCTGCAGCTGGATACACTGCCCGCAGACATGGTTGTCAGGGACACAGGAAGTGTCTCTGATTTCCCACTCAGTCCAGGAGAAGCATGCCATGGGGCCGAGCTGTCCTGCCATGACTTACCCTTTAATTAATTTAAATTAAATCAATACCACCAATTATACTACAATTAAATGATATACTCAAGGGCCCTTGTTTCCTAGCACTCCCCACTACACAACAGAGACCTTTGGAACTTTAACCACAAAATTAAGACCTTCTAAACTTTATAAACTATGAACCTTAACTGTCAAGCTATAGTGTAGTATAAGAGCTCACCTGGCTGTACTCACCCAATCAGCTGCTCCCTCCTGCTCACTGAACCTCCGCTCTCACCGCTCCCGACAATGGCCTGTGAAAAAAAGCCCGCAAAAGTGAGTTTAAATACTCACTGGACCTCCGCTCTCACCGTGAATAAGTTTGGTGAGCTGCAAGCACAATTATCCATGTGGCAATATGATGTTGTGGCAATAATGGAAACCTGGCTTAAAAACGATAAGGATTGGGCACATAATATTCAAGGATACAAGTTGTTCTGAAAATATAGGGAAGGAAAAAAGGGAGGTGGGGTGGCAGTGCTGATTAAGGAAGCCATTGTAGTGTTGGAAAGGGAGGATGTTCTTGAGAGGACAAGGACAGAATCCATTTGGTTAGAGTTGAGGAGCAAAAAGGGTCTGATCACACTATTGGGGGTATTCTATCGGCCTCCAAATAGTGAGAGGGAGGCAGAGGAGCAAATCTGCAGGGAAATTGCAGAGATATACAAGAGCTATAGGGTGGTGATATTGGGGGCCTTTAATTACCCAAATATCGATTGGGATAATGCTCTCTCTCTTGGTCTCTGTCTCTGGGATTCTGTCTCTGGGACTCTGTCTCTGGGTGGCCACCCACTTGCTATTCTGAACTCCATCTGGCTGTGGGGTGACCACCTCCTGGATCCTCCCATCCAGGACACACACATCCACCCATATGCCGTGCATCGAATCCAGCTGTCCCTCAAAATCAGAAACACTCAACGTGAGATCGAGCACAGAGTCATAGAGTCATAGCGACACAGAAGGAGGCCATTCGGCCCATCCAGTCTGTGCCAGCTCTCTGTAGAGCAATCCAGTCAGTCCCATTCCCCCGCTCTATCCCTGTAGCCCTGCACGTTTATTTCCCCCAAGTGCCTATCCAGTCTCCCCTTGAAAACATTGAGTGTCTCCGCTTCCACCACTTCCGTCGGCAGCGAATTCCAGGTCATCACCACTCGCTGCGTAAAAAAGTTTTTCCTCACATCCCCCCTGTATCTCTTGCCCAAAACCTTAAATCTGTGTCCCCTAGTCCTTGTACCATCAACTAGTGGGAACAGCCTTTACCCGTCTAGCCTATCCAAACCCATCATAATCTTGTACACCTCGATCAAATCACCCCTCAATCTCCTTTGCGCTAATGAAAACAAATCCAGCTTCTCCAACCTGTCCTTGTAGCTAAGATCCCCCATCCCCGGAACCATTCTGGTAAATCTCCTCTGCACCCTCTCAAGGGCCTTCACATCCTTCCTAAAGCGTGGTGATCAGAACTGAACGCAATACTCCAGTTGTGGCCTAACCAGCGCTTTATAAAGATTCAGCATAACTTCTGTACTCAATACCTCTATTTATGAAGCCCAAGAAACCATATGCTTTGCTAACCATTCTCTCAATATGTCCTGCCACCTTCAGGGACCCATGCACATTAACTCCGAGGTCCCTCTGTCCCTGCACACTCTTTAAAACTGTGCCATTAAGTGTATATTGCCTCTCCCTGTTCATTCTGCAAAAATGCATCACCTCACACTTCCCTGTATTAAATTCCATCTGCCACTTGTCTGCCCATTCTGCTAGCCTTTCTATGTCCTATTGCAATCAATTGGTATCATCCTCACCGTTTGCCACACCCCCAAGTTTGGTGTCAATGGCAAATTTAGAAATTCTACTTTGTATTCCAATATCCAGTTCATTTATATATATCAAAAAAGCAGTGGCCCCAGCACTGACCCTTGGGGAACACCACTGTCTACCATCCTCCAGTCTGAAAAACAGACATTTACCACAACTTGCTGTTTTCTGCCCTTAAGCCAGTTCCTTATCCAAGCTGCCACTGACTCACCTATTTCATGAGCCTCAATTTTGTTAGCCAGCCTTCTATGTGGTACTTCGTCAAACACCTTCCGAAAATCCATGTAGACAACATCTTTTCGCATTCCCTTCATCAATCCTCTCTGTTACTTCATCAAAAAATTCAATCAGATTAGTCAAACACGATCTTCCTTTTACAAACCCATGTTGGCTCTCCTTAATTAGCTTAAACCTCTCCAAATGCCCATTAATTGTTTCCTTGATTATTGTTTCTAAAACTTTACCCACCACTAATGTTCAACTGACCAGACTCTAGTTACTAGGATTGTCCTTACACCCTTTCTTGAACAATGAGGTTATATTTGCGTCTTTCCAATCCTCAATTACTGCACTAAGGAGGGATGATATATTAGCAGGGTCCTCTAATGAGGCCATATGGGTGGAGCTTAAAAACAAAAAGGGGGCAAGCACTTTGCTGGGAGTGTACTATAGGCCTCCAAACAGTCAGGGGGAGATAGAGGAACAGATATGTAGGCAAATCTCAGAGAAATGTGCAAATAATAGGGTAATAATAATGGGGGATTTCAACTTCCCCAATATTAACTGGGATAGTCAAAGTGTGAAAGGCTCAGAGGGTGTAGAATTCTTAAAGTGCATCCAGGAGAGCTTTTTGAGCCAGCATGTAGAAAGTCCTACAAGAGAGGGGGCGGTACTGGACCTAATTCTAGGGAATGTGGCCGGCCAAGTGGAAAAAGTGCTAGTAGGTGAGCACTTTGGTGATAGTGACCATAATATGGTAAGATTTAAGGTGGTCATGGAAAAGGACAGGGATGGGCCGGAAATAAAGGTTCTAAATTGGGGGAAGGCCGATTTTAATAGGATAAGGCAGGATCTGGCCAAAATGGACTGGGATCAGCTACTTGTAGGAAAATCCGCATCGGAGCAATGGGAGGCTTTCAGAAGGGAGATTGAGATCATACAAGGGCAACATGTTCCCATAAAGGTCAAGAGTGGTTCCAAAAACCACAGGGAACCGTGGATGTCAGGGGATATACGGGAATGGATTAGGAAAAAAAGGAGGGCTTTTGGTAGATACAAAAGGCTAAAGACGGAGGAAGCCCTAGAGGAGTACAAAAAGTGCAGGGGGATACTTAAAAAAGAAATTAGGAGATCAAGGAGGGGCCATGAAATAACACTGGCGAGCAAAATAAAGGAAAATCCGAAGATGTTTTATAAGTATATTAAGGGTAAAAGGATAACTAGGGAAAAAATAGGGCCCATTAGGGACAAAAGTGGCAATCTGTGTGTGGAGCCGGAAGATGTAGGAGGGGTTCTAAATGAATTTTTTGCATCTGTTTTCACTATGGAGAAGGACGATGTAGACATAGAAATAGGGCGGGGGGACTGTGATATGCTCGAACATATTAACATCGAGAGGGAGGAGGTATTGGCGGTTTTAGCTGGCCTAAAAATGGATAAATCCCCAGGCCCGGATGAAATGTACCCCAGGCTGCTGTGTGAGGCAAAGGAGGAGATTGCGGGGGCTCTAACACATATATTCAGGACCTCTCTGGCCACAGGGGATGTGCCAGAGGACTGGAGAACCGCTAATGTAGTACCATTATTCAAGAAGGGTAGTAGGGAAAAACCGGGGAACTACAGGCCAGTGAGCCTAACATCAGTGGTAGGAAAATTACTGGAAAAAATCCTGAGGGACAAAATTTGTCTCCACTTGGAGAGGCAAGGATTAATCAGGGATAGTCAACATGGCTTTGTCAAGGGAAGATCATGTCTGACTAATTTGATTGAATTTTTTGAGGGGGTGACTAGGTGTGTGGATGAGGGTAACGCAGTGGATGTGGTATACATGGATTTCAGTAAGGCCTTCGATAAAGTCCCGCACAGGAGACTGGTCAAGAAGGTAAGAGCCCATGGAATCCAGGGTGCCTTGGCACATTGGATACAAAACTGGCTTAGTGGCAGAAGGCAGAGGGTGATGGTCGAAGGTTGTTTTTGTGACTGGAAACCTGTGGCCAGTGGGGTACCACAGGGATCGGTGCTGGGTCCCTTGCTGTTTGTGGTCTACATTAATGACTTGGATATGAATGTAAAGGGTATGATCAGTAAATTCGCGGATGATACTAAAATTGGTAGGGTGGTAAATAGCGAGGAGGGTAGCCTCAGTCTGCAGAACGATATAGATGGGTTGGTCAGATGGGCGGAACAGTGGCAAATGGAATTTAACCCGGAAAAGTGCGAGGTGATGCACTTTGGGGGGTCTAACAAGGCAAGGGAATACACAATGAAGGGAAAGACCCTAGGCAAGACGGAGGGTCAGAGGGATCTGGGTGTGCAGGTACACAGATCCCTGAAGGCGGCGGAACAGGTGGATAAGGTGGTAAAAAAGGCATATGGGATACTTGCCTTCATTAGCCGAGGCATAGAATATAAGAGCAAGGAGGTTATGATGGAGCTGTATAAAACACTGGTTAGGCCACAGCTGGAATACTGTGTGCAGTTCTGGTCGCCACACTACAGGAAAGATGTGATCGCGTTAGAGAGGGTGCAGAGGAGGTTCACCAGGATGTTACCAGGGCTGGAGCGCTTCAGCTATGAAGAGAGACTGGGCAGATTGGGTTTGTTTTCCTTGGAGCAGAGGAGGCTGAGGGGGGACATGATTGAGGTGTACAAAATTGTGAGGGGCATAGATAGGATGGATGCTGAGGAGCTTTTCCCCTTAGTAGAGGGGTCAATAACTAGGGGGCATAGATTCAAGGTAAAGGGCGGGAGGTTTAGAGGGGATTTGAGAAAGAACTTTTTCACCCAAAGGGTGGTTGGAGTCTGGAACTCACTGCCTGAAAGGGTTGTGGAGGCAGAAACCCTCACAACATTTAAGAAGCATTTGGATGAGCATTTGAAATGCCATAGCATACAAGGCTATGGGCCAAATGCTGGAATATGGGATTAGATTAGACAGGGCTTGATGGCCGGCATGGACACGATGGGCCGAAGGGCCTCTATCCGTGCTGTATTACTCTATGACTCTATGACTCTATGACCTCCCCCGCGTCTAGGTAAGATTGTAAAATTATGGCATACACTTCCGCTATCTCCTCCCCCAATTCCCTTCGCACCCTGGGATGGAACCATCTGGACCAGGCGACTTATCCACTCTGAGCATACCCAGCCTTTCTGGTACATCCTGTCTGTCAATTTTCACCCCTTCCATTGCTTCTACCTTTTCCACTTCTACCGATATTTTGTCAGCATCCATCTCCTTAGTAAACACCGATACAAAGTACTCAGTGAGTATTCAACCTTGCCCTGCGCCTCTAAGCATACATTATCTTCTTTGTCTCTAATAGGCCTCACCCCGCCTCTTACTACCCGCTTACTGTTTACATGCCGGTAGAAGATTTTTAGGTTCGCTTTTATGTTAACCACCATTCTACTCTCATATTCTCTCTTTGCCAATCTTATTTTCATCTTCACATCCCCTCTCAACTTAATGTATTTGGTCTGGTTCTCCTTGAAGAATCAACCTGACATGCATCATGCACCCTCTTTTTTCCTTCTCTATCTCCCTCGTCATCCAAGGAGCCCTTGCTTTGGTTCCCTTACCCTTCCCTTTTCTTGGAATGTACCTAGAATTATAGAAAGTTACAGCTCAGAAGGAGGCCATTTCGGCCCATCGTGTCTGCGCCGGCCAACAAAGAGCTATCCAGCCTAATCCCACTTCCCAGCTCTTGGTCCGTAGCCCTGCAGGTTACAGCATCCCAAGTGCACATCCAAGTACTTTTTAAATGTGGTTAGGGTTCCTGCCTCTACCACCCTTTCAGGCAGTGAGTTCCAGACCCCCACAACCCTCTGGGTAAAGACATTTCCCCTCAAATCCCCTCTAAACCTTCCATCAATTACTTTTGTAAGATTTGCAAAATTTGTGCATCTCCCCGAAGGTTATTATTAATAAAAGGGACCCTGCGTGGACATTCTTGAATTAAAAAGGGTAGCCAAGATGGCGTCCGTGCCTCATGGCAGAAAGCCTGCGGAATGGATTCTGCAGCGCAACCAGCTTGGGAGAAATCAAAACTAAGGCTGCAGGCTTTCTGTGAAAAGACATTTGTGTTTTGGGACCCAGACAGAACTGTGAATTATCTATTAGACCGAATTGGAGACAAATCTAAATTCAATGAAGCCTACAGTTAAAGCCATCAAACAGTCTGCATACATAATCGGAAACAGATTAAGCACATCCATCGGGGCTGGACAAGCCCATCAAGGACTTTCAGGACAATACAAGTCAATTATCGGGCCGGTAGATGCAATTAGCGGCCATCTAAAAACTGTCACTATAGATTGCTACCATTATTTTAACTAGCCCGCCAAAATTAAAACAAAGAACTAACCTGATTTGGCGAGCAGATAAGGGTTTTCAACGAAGGTATAATTGAAGGCCCCCAGGTAGCAATGGGTGAACTCCTGCTCTGCTCTCCTGCTGCTCTGCTACGGTGCTGATGCTGCCGCTCCCCCAGCTCTTCGGCCCCTCACCCTCGCAGCTGCTGCTTTTCCCCCATCCCGCGCTTACCCCCTGGCCTTTGCCCGTGCCCTCTCCCACTCTATCTGGACTCGCCCCGGCACCGGGTCGGGCGAACACGGGCAATTCAGGCCAGGCGGAGCGGGACGCGATGAGGGGAGGAGGGAAGACCACCGGAGGGAAGGCCAACTTAGGGTAGGCTTCGAATCATCGGGCCTTCAGCCTCAACTGACCTGCGACTATCTTCATGCAAACTCAAGCTGTCGATGAAGGGCCATCCCTGCAAGGTAAAGTACCCAAGCAAAGACTTTAACTTTGGGGTACTCAAACCTGGACAACACCCTTGCAGCGCCCGGAGCCCACGTGATGACGGCAGGCTCCAGAGAGCGCCAAGAGCGAATCCCGAACCCAACCGCTGTTTCGAGTCTAACAAACCTTTTTGATTGGTGAGCATGAATTCTGACCCCTCATAGCTTAACCTAGTTAGGTATAGGGGGTGGGATAAGGATAAGGGGATTGTTAAGATAGTTGTTTTCCCTCAATGTGCCGTGTGTTCCCCATTCCCTGTATATGTATATAAGTATTATTATGATTCTCTTGTAATTTTTGCCTGTAGAAGTGGACACTAGTAATTTTTTCATAAGATTGTATCAAGTTTTCCTCTTCAATAAAATCTTGGATTTGTTTGCATCGAACCACCTGTCTACTCGAGTCTTCTCTGTATCGCTGCCTGTATCTAAGTCCGGTGTCCAGAACCCAGGGGGCGAGCGATTCGAACCGCTCAAAGGAGGTAGTCAGAGGCAAAGCTGACTGACTCAAACACGCCTGGGGAAAACCCCCTACACTTTAAATCTATGCCCCCTTGTTTTTGGCCCCTCTGCTAAGGGAAATAGGTCCTTTCTATCCACTTTATCTAGGCCCCTCATAATTTTATACACCTCAATAAGGTCTCCCCTCAGCCTCCTCTGTTCCAAGGAAAACAGACCCAGCCTATCCAGTCTTTCCTCATAGCTAAGATTCTCTACTCCCAGCAACATCCTTGTAAATCTCCTCTGTACCCTCTCTAGTGCAGTCACATCTTTCCTGTAATGTGGTGACCAGAACTGCACGCAGTACTCTAGCTGAGGCCTAACTAGTGTTTTGTACAGTTGAAGTATAACCTCCCTGCTCTTGTATTCTATGCCATGGCTAATAAAGGCAAGCATTCCGTATGCCTTCTTAACCACCTTATCTACCTGTCCTGCTACCTTCAGGGATCTGTGGACATGCACTCCAAGGTCCCTTTGTTCCTCTACACTACCCAGTGTCCTACCATTTAATGTGTATTCCCTTGCCTTGTTAGCCCTCCCCAAATGCATTACCTCACGCTTCTCCAGATTGAATTCCATTTGCCACTGTTCTGCTCACCTGACCAATTTATTGATATCTTCCTGCAGTCTACAGCTTCCTTCTTCAGTATCAACCACACAGCTGATTTTAGTATCATCTGCAAACTTCTTAATCATACCCGCTATATTCAAGTCTAGATCATTGATAAATACCACAAAAAGCAAGGGACCTAGTACTGAGCCCTGCGGAACCCCACTGGAAACAACCTTCCAGTCACAAAAACACCCATCAACCATTACCCTCTGCTTCCTGCCTCCGAATCAGTTTTGAAACCAACTTGACACTTTGCCCTGGATCCCATGGGATTTTAACTTCCTGACCAGTCTCAATGTGGAACCTTATCAAAAGCCTTGCTAAAGTCAATATACATTACATCAAGCACACTACCCTCCTTGTTACCTCCTCAAAAAATTCAATCAAGTTTGTCAGACACGACCTTCCCTTCACAAATCCATGCTGACTATCCTTGATTAATCTGTGTCTTTCTACATGAAGATTTATCCTGTCCTTCAGAATTCTTTCCAATAATTTTTCCACTACCGAAGTTAGGCTGACTGGCCTGTAATTACTCGGTCTATCCTTTCCTCCATTTTTAAACAAGGGCACCACATTAGCAGTCCTCCAGTCCTCCGACACCACACCTGAAGACACAAAGGATTGGAAAATGATGGTCAGGGCCTCTGCTATTTCCTCTTTTGCTTCGCTTAACAGCCTGGGATACATTTCATCCGGGCCTGGGGGTTTATCCACTTTTAAAGCTACTAAACCCCTTAATACTTCCTCTCTCACTATGTTTATTTTATCTAATATTTCACACTCCTCCCCCCGATAAAAATGTCTGCTTCGCCCCGCTCTTTTGTGAAAACAGACGCAAAATATTCATTAAGAACCCTACCAACATCTCCCGCCTCCACATAGAGATTACCCTCATGATCTCTAATAGGCCCTACCCTTTCTTTAGTTATCTTCTTACTCTTAATATATTTATAAAACATCTTTGGGTTTACCTTGATTTTACTTGCCAAGAATTTTTCATGCTCTCTCTTTGCTTTCCTAATATCCTTTTTAATTGCACCCCTGCACGTTCTGTACTCCTCTAAAGATTCTGGAGTATTTAGCCCTCGGTATCTGTCATATGCCTCCCTTTTTTTCTTTATTCTACCCTGTATGTCCCTAGACATCCAGGGGGCTCTAGATTTGTTAGTCCCACCTTTTTTCTTTAAGGGCACATATTTGGCCTGTACCCTCCGGATCTCCTCCTTGAATGCCTCCCACTGCTCTGGTGATTTACCTTCAAGTAACTGTTTTCAGTCCACTATGGCTAAATCCCCTCTGAGTTTAGCAAAATTTGCTTTTCCCCAATTTAGAATTTATATTCCTGGTCTATCCTTGTCCTTTTCCATAACTACCTTAAATCTAACTGAAATATGGTCACCAGTACAAAAATGCTCCCCCCACTGATACGCATTCTACCTGCCCAGCTTCATTCCATAAAAGTAAGTCCAGAACCGCCCCCTCCCTTGTTGGGCTTGCAAAATATTGGCTAAAAAAGTTCTCCTGGATGCATTTTAGGAATTCCACACTCTCTATACCCTTCACACTACATTTATCCCAGTTAATATTGGGTTAGTTGAAATCCCCTACTATTACTGCCCTAGAGTTTTTGCACTTCTCAGAAATGTGTCTACATATTTGTTCTTCTATCTCCCTCTCACTGTTTCGGGGTCTGTAGTACACTCCCAGCAGTGTGATCACCCCTTTCTTGTTTTTCAATTTGACTCATATGGCCTCGTTTGATGATCCCTCCAACATATCATCCCTCCTCACAGCTGTAATAGTTTCTTTAATCAATACCGCGACCCCTCCTCCCTTTTTACCTCCCTCTCTATCCCATCTGAAAATCCTGTAACCAGGAATGTTGAGCTGCCATACCTGCCACGTCTCTGTAATAACTATAATATCATAGTCCCAAGTATCTATCTGTGCCCTCAGCTCATCTGCCTTGTTTGCTATACTCCTTGCATTGAAGTATGTACCATTTAGTACAGGCAAACCTCCTTGTTGACTACTATCTAGTCCTTGATTCCTCTGTTCTTCCAATTTACTTTCTACGTTTTTGTTTTCCAATTCCAGTTTTACTTCCCTCCCTACTGACTCTATTCTTAGGTTCCCACCCCCCTGCCAAGCTTGTTTAAACCCTCCCCAACAGCACTAGCAACCCCCACAACCACCACCCCCCGCCCCGAGGATATTGGTCCCGTTCCCATTGAGGTGCAACCCATCCGGCTTGTACAGGTCCCACCTCCCCCAGAAACGGTCCCAATGCCTCAGGAATCTAAAGCCCTCCCTCCTGCACCATCCTTCCAGCCACGCATTCATCCACTCTGTCCTATTTCTGGACTCACTAGCACGTAGCACTGGGAATAATCCGGAGATTGCTACCTTTGAGGTCCTGTTTTTTAATCTAACTCCTAGCTCCCTAAACTCTGCCTGCAGGACCTCATCCCTCTTTCTACCTATGTCATTGGTACCGATATGGACCACAATATCTGGCTGTTCACCCTCTCCCCCCAGAATGCCCTGCAGCCATTCAGTGACATCCTTGACCCTGGCACCAGGGAGGCAACATACCATCCTGGAGTCACATCTGCGGCTGCAGAAACACCTGTCTGCTCCCCTCACTATTGAATCCCCTACCTCTATTGCTCTTCCACTACTTTTCCTCCCCCCCCACCCATGCAGAGGAGCCACCCGTGGTGCCGAGGACTTGGCTCTGACTGCACTCCACAGAGGGACCATCGCCCCCACCAATACTCGGAATAGAATACCGGTTGGAGAGCGAGATGCCCTCCAGGGCCTCCTGCACTGCCTGCCTGGTCTTCTGTCTGATGGTCACCCACTTGCTCTCTGTCCACTCTCTCTTAGGCTGCTGGGTGACCACCTCACTAAACGTGCTATCCACGTAGTTCTCAGCCTCACGGATGCACCACAGTGACTCCAGTCGCCGCTCAAGCTCCATAAACCATTGCTCGAGTCGTTGCAGCTGGTGACACTTGCTGCACATGTAGTCATCCATGCAACGCCAAGCGTCCATGACTTTCCACATGCCACAAGATGTGCACTCCGCTAGACTGAGCTGCCCTGCCAGTCCTGTCATCCTTTTAACTAACAGGCTATTTAAAAGACTAAGAACTGCCCTTTATATAAAGACTAAGCACTAACTTAACAGAATAAGCTTTAAACTTAAAAAAAACTCTCATCCACTACTCACCAATCAGCTGCTTCCCTTGTGCCGATGTCACATTTAATCTTTGACGTCACCTTTTAATGTTGCCTGTTGAGGGCTGCACTCGCTGCTGCCGCTGCCGGTGTGTCTGGACCTCGCTCTCTCTCCCGCTCCTAATACCCCCCGCTGTCGCTCAGGCTCATTCCAGGGCCGCACTCGCTGCTGCCGCTGCCGGTGAATCTGAGCCTCGCTCTCTCTCCCGCTCCAAATTGTTGAATCCGTGAATCTTTAGGTAGTGTGTCCTTCAAATAATCGACAGAGACTGCAGAGAACAATCAACAGGTGTTTACTGGATGAGGGTTGCTCTAAAACTAAACAGTACAGATCCCTACTCAGGGTTATATACAGGTGTGGTCACTGCCGGTACTACAGTATACAGGAGCTGTAAAAAGTAGTTCTCCCCTTAAAGGCACATACACTACAATTCCTCTCCTTTTAGATTAACAGTACCATAACATTCATTTAACAATTAACACTTTTAACATGCAACATTAACTGAAAATAGTCCATTTATAAATTCAGTCTGTGGGGCTGCTTCCTAATCCTTTCTGGATAGCGCCTTTCCCGAGTGTCTTGCTCTTGGTGCGGAGGTGATTCTGGCCCCCTGTCGTCGGTTGGTTCATCAGCTTCCGATACTACTGTTTCTGGGGTAGATGCTACCTGTATGTCGGGTTCATTATCAGGTACGCGAGACATGGGGTTGGCTCGTTCCTGTGATGCTAGGATCTGGTCGACACGGCGTCTCACAATGTTCTCCCCCACATCCACTGTGTACATTAGTGGCCCCTGCCGTGTGCATATCATTCCTGGTTGCCATTTCTCTGTTCGGTAGTCGCGGGCCAAGACTGGTTGTCCTACATTGAAGCTCCTTGTCGGCTTCTCATTGATGTGCTGGAATTGCTTATTTTCAACATTTCTTCGTACATTTGGTCTGAGCAAATCCAGACGAGATCTCAACCTTCGGTTAAAGAACATCATGGCCGGGGCCTGGTTGGTAACTGCATGTGTCGCATTTCTGTAGGCTAACAGGAAATTGTCCACCTTATGCTGCAGTGGAATGTTGTCATCGCACATGGCCCTTACGGCCATTTTAAAGGTTTGTACGAACCTCTCAGCCAATCCATTTGTGGCTGGATGATACGGGGCGGATGTGTAATGCCTTACCCCATTCCTTTTCATAAATTTCCAAAACTCTTCGGACACAAACTGTGGTCCGTTATCAGAGCAAAGCTGCTCTGGCAAGCCGTTCTTGGCAAATATGGTCCGTAGGACTGCAATCGTTTTCTCCGTGGGGGTGGAGGACATTTTGATCACCTCAGGCCATTTCAAGTGCGCATCCACGGCTATTAAGAACATTGAGTCCATGAATGGACCAGCAAAATCAATATGCACCCGTTGCCATGGAGAGGAGGGCCACTCCCATGGGTGTAGAGGGGCATGTGGTGGTGCATTTTGGACCTTCTGGCATCCTGAGCAGCTCTTTGTCAGGTCCTCGATTTGCTGATCGATCCCCGGCCACCACACATAAGCCCTAGCAAGGCTTTTCATTTTCACCCCTCCCAGATGGCCTTCGTGAAGCTCATTGAGCACTCTCTCCCTTAACTTGGGTGGAATTACCACTCGGGATCCACACATCAAGGTCCCCTGGCATACTGACAGGTGTTCTCTTCTGGATGAGAATGCTGGCAACAGTGAGTCGCCATGTGTTGGCCATCCCTTCACCGTCAAATCATATACCCGAGACAGTGTCGGGTTATTTCTGGTCTCCTTCTCTATATCCGCGTTAGTTACTGGCAAGCGTTCAATTATAGTCGAATAAAATATTTCGACAGGGTCCACTGCTGGTGCTTCCTCCGCAGTAGGCAGTGGCAGGCGTGATAGCCCATCAGCGTTTCCATGCTGTTTCGTGCCCTTATACTCTATTTCATATTGGTTCGCCCCTAGAAAAAGGGACCATCTTTGTAGCCGTTGCGCAGTCATCACCGGAACGCCCTTCTTTGGATTAAAGATGGAGACAAGTGGTTGGTGGTCAGTCAGCAAGGTGAACTTCTGCCCGTGCAGATAGTGGTTGAACTTTTTCACTCCCCACACTAGGCTGAGGGCCTCCCTATCAATCTGGGTGTAGTTACGCTCAGCTGAGGTTAGTGACCGAGATGCAAAGGCTACTGGCCTCTCCAAGCCGTCCGGGAATTTGTGCGACAGCACCGCTCCAATGCCATAGGGTGATGCATCACACGCCAACCGAATTGGTAGTGCTGGGCTGAAATGAGCCAACACCTCTTTTGATGTGATCAATTCTTTGCACTTCTGGAAAGCTCGTTTACATTCGTCATTCCACTTCCAAGGTACCCCCGTTTGCAGTAGGGTGTTCAGTGGGTGTAGTAACGTAGACAAATTCGGCAAGAACTTATGGTAGTAGTTCACCAGCCCGAGGAACGACCTCAGTTGTGACACATTTTCCGGTGCTGGAGCCTTGACTACTGCCTCAATCTTTTATGGGGACTTATGTAACCCTTCTTCATCAATAACGTGGCCACAATACGAGATCTGCTTCTGGAAAAACTCGCATTTGTGGCGATTAGCTCGGAGCCCATATTCCTTCAATCTAGTGAGCACCTGCTCCAGGTTGGCGAGGTGATCACTGTCATTTTCGCCCGTGACCAGGATGTCGTCCAAATAACATTGGGTCCCTGGAATCCCTTGCAGGACTTGATCCATTGCCCTTTGCCAAATAGCCGGAGCTGATGCTACCCCGAACACCAGCCGGTTGTATTGGTAGAGACCTTTGTGAGTGTTGATCGTGAGGTACTGTTTCGAGGCTTCTTCTACCTCCATTTGCAGGTACTCCTGGGCCAGATCAATCTTAGTGAAGCGTTTTCCTCCAGATAGCGAGATGAAAATATCTTCAATCCTCGGAAGCGGATATTGTAACGTGTGAAGGACTGGGTTCACTGTCACCTTAAAGTTCCCACAGATGCGAATCTTCTTTGGTTCCCCAGGCGTATTACTCAATGACCACTTCATTACAGGAACGATGGGTGTAGCCCACTCGCTCCAGTCCACTTTGGACAGTACTCCAGAATGTTCCAAACCTTCCAGCTCTGCTTCAACGGCTGGGCGGATCGCATAAGGCTGGCCTTAAAAACTTTGGGCTTGCATTTTCCTCTATTTTGATCGTTGCTGTTATGCCTTTTAGTGTTCCGAGTCCCTCCTGGACCACTTCTTGTGTGTCAGTTAGCATTATTGACAGTCGTCCAGGTGTGACGTTGTCATCCTTTTTGGCATCTACCGTCAGTGCTTGTATGGCATGCCAATCTAACTGTCTCTTCCGGATCCATTCACGTCCTAGTAGTGGTGGTCCTCCATCTGGCAATACATATAAGTCAATTTTTGGTGTTTCCTTGCCGTTGTATATCACGTTCACCCTTATTTTTCATTTGGGGTAGACTTTTTGCCCCGTGTACGTCTTCAAGATAATCTCTGTATCTCTCAAGGGTATATGTGAGAATAGCCGCTTGTAGTCCCTTTGGTTTATGAATGTTAGGGCTGATCCTGTGTCCAATTCCATTTTCACTTGGACTCCGTCTATCTTGAGCGTGACCCAGATGGTTTGGTAATCCTCCATTTTGATCACATTATGTAGGTTCAGACAACCCAGCTGCTTGCTTCCGGAGTCTGTATCACTTTTCTGTTCGTCTGAACTACTCTCCATCACCTTATGTACCTTTTTGTACTTCTCCTGTGGAGATTTCTTGCTGCTGGTTTTCTTTCCCGACCTGCAGACTCTTATTATGTGTCCTACTTTTCCACACTGTCTGCACACTTGGTCCTTGAACCAACAATCCTTATGGTCATGTGTTGTTCTGCCGCAGCGATCGCACTTCACTGCTCCATATGACATTCCATTTGTGCCATATTCTTGCGGTCTCCATTGTATCTCTGCAGCGCCCCGTGCGGCTGCTTCATGTGATACTGCCATGTTGAAAGCCTTGTCCAGCGTAAGATCCTTTTCTGATAGAAGCCGTTTCTGGGTTCCTTCACTTTGAAGCCCACACACAAACTTGTCCCTTAAAGTATCTGCTAGTCCCGTTCCAAACTGGCAGTGTTTCGATAGCTTGCGCAGTTCCGTTAAATACTCAGCATTACTTTCATCTTTATGCTGGTTCCTTTTGTGAAACTTAAATCTTTCTGCTATCAGCAGCGGTGTGGGGTTTAAGTGGTCCTGTAGGATTGCCACTATGCTTTCAAAATCCTTTTCCACTGGCTTCTCTGGGGTCACTAGGTTTCGCAGTAAGCCGTACGTTTTTGCACCCATGGAATTCAACAATACCAGTGCTTTCCTGGCATCTGGCACTTCATTTGCTTTGCAGTACACCTCTATGCGTTCTACATGTGTCGCACAATCTTCGACTTCATTGTCGAACGCTGTGACACTGCCACTCTTCTGCATCCCCGGGTGTGGTTAGACTGGCTAAAAATGGCGTCTCCCGCGCTCTCCCTTCTTCTCCGCTGGCTCAAAATGGCATCTCCCGCGCTCTCCCTTCTTCTCCGCTGGCTCAAAATGGCGTCTCCCGCGCTTCCCTTTCTTCTCCGCTGCGGCCCAAATGGCGTCTCCCGCGCTTTCTTTTCTTCCCCCGCGGACGCTGCTCAGCCCTTGAACACCGGCCGCGCTCTGCGCATTTTCCTGCGCGCTTCTCTCATTGACGCTGCTCGGTCTTTAACCCCGGCTGCGCACTGCGCGCTTCACCCTCTCTCATTGATGCCGCTCGGTCTTCAACCCCAGCTGCGCCCTGTGCGCTTTACCCTCTCTCTTACCCGTCGATGCTACTTGGCCTTTTTCTGTGCCATCAGTCGGCTCCCGCCGCCGTTGTCCGGGAAGGGTCTGCGCCGTAACTGTTGCCAGCCCGCTGCGCTGGATCGTCGCGGCTGGAGAACCAAGCCCAGCTCTCCACAGCCTCCTCTGCCTGCTCAAGTCCTCTCAGGATGGTCGACGCCCGCACTGATGGAATCGGCCTTCTTCTGCAGAGTTGCAGGTAGGTTCGAATCACCTCGTCGCCAATGTTGGATACGTGAATCTTTAGGTAGTGTGTCCTTCAAATAGTCGACAGAGACTGCAGAGGAACAATCAACAGGTGTTTACTGGATGAGGGTTGCTCTAAAACTAAACAGTACAGATCCCTACTCAGGGTTATATACAGGTGTGGTCACTGCCGGTACTACAGTATACAGGAGCTGTAAAAAGTACATACACTACACTAATACCCCCCGCTGTCTCTCAGGCTCCTCCCAGGGCCGCTCTCGCTGCCGGTGAGTCTGGGCCTCACTCTCTCTCCCGCTCCTTATACCCCCGCTGTCACTCAGGCTTGTCCCATGGCCGCACTCGCTGCTGCCGCTGCCGGTGAGTCTGGGCCTCACTCTCTCTCTCGCTCCTTATACCCCCGCTGTCACTCAGGCTTGTCCCATGGCCGCACTCGCTGCCGGTGAGTCTGGACCTCGCTCTCTCTCCCGCTCCTTATACCCCCGCTGTCGCTCAGGCTCCTCCCAGGGCCGCACTCGCTGCCGGTGAGTCTGGGCCTTGCCCTCTCTCCCGCTCCTTATACCCCCCGCTGTCTCTCAGGCTCCTCCCAGGGCCGCTCTTGCTGCTGCCGCTGCCGGTGACTCTGGGCCTCGCTCTCTCTCCCGCTCCTTATACCCCCGCTGTCTCTCAGGCTCCTCCCAGGGCCGCTCTCGCTGCCGGTGAGTCTGGGCCTCACTCTCTCTCCCGCTCCTTATACCCCCGCTGTCACTCAGGCTCCTCCCAGGGCCGCACTCGCTGCCGGTGAGTCTGGGCCTCACTCTCTCTCCCGCTCCTTATACCCCCGCTGTCGCTCAGGCTCCTCCCAGGGCCGCTCTTGCTGCTGCCGCTGCCGGTGAGTCTGGGCCTCACTCTCTCTCCCGCTCCTTATACCCCCGCTGTCACTCAGGCTTGTCCCAGGGCCGCACTCGCTGCCGGTGACTCTGGGCCTCACTCTCTCTCCCGCTCCTTATACCCCCGCTGTCGCTCAGGCTCCTCCCAGGGCCGCACTCGCTGCCGGTGAGTCTGGGCCTTGCCCTCTCTCCCGCTCCTTATACCCCCCGCTGTCTCTCAGGCTCCTCCCAGGGCCGCACTCGCTGCCGGTGAGTCTGGGCCTCACTCTCTCTCCCGCTCCTTATACCCCCCGCTGTCTCTCAGGCTCCTCCCAGGGCCGCTCTCGCTGCCGGTGAGTCTGGGCCTCACTCTCTCTCCCGCTCCTTATACCCCCCACTGTCGCTCAGGCTCCTCCCAGGGCCGCACTTGCTGCTGCCGCTGCCGGTGAGTCTGGGCCTTGCTCTCTCTCTCGCTCCTTATACCCCCGCTGTCTCTCAGGCTCCTCCCAGGGCCGCTCTCGCTGCTGCCGCTGCCGGTGAGTCTGGGCCTTGCCCTCTCTCCCGCTCCTTATACCCCCGCTGTCGCTCAGGCTCCTCCCAGGGCCGCACTTGCTGCTGCCGCTGCCGGTGAGTACCTAGACTGTACTTGGAACATAAAGGTCACCCATTGTTCCATTACAGTTTTTCCTGTCAATTTTTGGTTCCATTTTACCCTGGCTAGATCCCTTTGCATCCCATTGAAGTTAGTCCTATTCTAGTTTAGGAGTTCCACTCTAAATTGTTCCTTGTCCTCTCCATTGCTAATCTAAATCTTATGATACGATGATCACTCGTACCCAAGTGATCTCCCACTGACACTTGGTCGACCTGGCCCACCTCATTCCCCAGCACCCGATCCAGCAATGCCTCCTTCCTAGTTGGGCCAAGAACATATTGATGAAGGAAATTCTCCTGAACACATTTTAGAAATTCCTCCCCCTCCTTTCCCTTTACTCTAGCATTATCCCAATCGATATTTGGGTAATTAAAGTCCTGCAATATCACCACTCTATAGCTCTTGCATATCTCTGTGATTTCCCTGCATATTTGCTCCTCTCCCTCCCTCTCACTATTTGGAGGCCTGTGGAATACCTCCAATAGTGTGATCAGACCCTTTTTGCTCCTCAACTCTAACCAAATGGATTCTGTCCTTGTCCTCTCAAGAACATCCTCCCTTTCCAACACTACAATGTCTTCCTTAATCAGCACTGCCACCCCAACTCCCTTTTTCCTTCCCTATATTATCAGGACAACTTGTACCCTTTAATATTAAGTGCCCAATCCTTACCGTTTTTAAGCCACATTTCCGTTATTGCCACAACATCGTATTGCCACATGGCTAATTGTGCTTGTAGCTCACCAACCTTATTCACCACACTTTGTGCGTTTATGTACATGCATTCTAAACCCAACTTTGAATTTTTTGTAATAACAACAGAAAATGCTGGAAAAACTCAGCAGGTCAGGCAATATCCGTGGAGAGAAATTTGAGTTGACGTTTCGGGTTGGACCCTTCTTCAAAACTGGAAAGAAAAGAAACTAGATCGGAGGCAGGGCTGCGATCGGACAAAAGAATAAAAGAAACAAAAGAAGTAAAAGAGATTAGAAGCTAGACGAGATGGTGATAGGCTGGGATTAGGTGTAAAGTGTACTGGCAGGGCAAAAGATAGCTGCCAGGTGTGAGAGAGAAACAAAAGGAAAGGCGGGGGGGGAAAAGGAGTGGAACAATTACAAGAGAAAATGAAATGGGGGCCGAGCTTATGATCTGAAATTGTTGAACTCGATATTGAGTCCGGAAGGCTGCAGAGTGCCTAATCGGAAGATGAGGTGCTGTTCCTCAAGTTTACGTTGAGCTTCCGTGGAACAATACAAGAGGCCAAGGACGGTGAGGTCCGAGTGGGAATGGAGCGATGAATTAAAATGACAGGCGACCGGAAGCTCGGGGTCACCCTTACGGACTGAACGGAGGTGTTCCGCAAAGCGGTCACCCAATCTGCGTTTGGTCTCCCCAATGTAGAGGAGACCGCATCGTGAGCAGCGAATACAGTATACTAGATTGCGAGAAGTACAAGTAAATCGCTGTTTCACCTGGAAGGGGTGTTTGGGGCCCTGGACAGTGGGAAGGGGGGAGGTATAGGGGCAGGTGTTACATCTCCTCCGCTTGCACGGGAAGGTGCCAGGCGAAGAGGAAGGGCTGTTTGGGGTGATAGAGGAGTGGACTAGGGTGTCTCGGAGGGAGCGGTCCCTACGGAATGCTGAAAGGGGAGGGGAGGGGAAGATACGTTTGGTGGTGGGATCACTTTGGAGGTAGCGGAAATGCCGGAGGATGATCCGTTGAATGTGGAGGCTGGTGGGGTGAAAGGTGAGGACAAGGGGAACCCTATCGTGGTTCCGGGAGGGAGGGGCAGGGGTGAGGGCAGAAGTGTGGGAGATAGAACTGACACGGTCGAGGGCAGTGTCAACCACAGTAGAGGGGAATCCTCGGTTGCGGAAAAAGGAAGACATGTCTGAAGCACTGGTGTGGAAGGTGGCGTCATCGGAGCAGATACGGCGGAGGCGGAGAAACTGGGAGAATGGAATAGAGTCCTTACAGGAAGCGGGGTGGGAGGAAGTGTAGTCCAGGTAGCTGTGGGAGTCAGTGGGCTTGTATTAAATATTGGTCGATAACCTATCCCCAGAGATGGAGACGGAGAAGTCGAGGAAGGGAAGGGAAGAGTCCGAGATGGACCATGTGAAGGTGAGGGAAGGGTGGAAATTGGAGGCAAAGTGAATGAAATTGTCAAGTTCAGGGCGAGAGCAGGAAACGGCACCGATACAATTTTTTGTAGTCTTTCTTAGTCTGCTCCTATCTAATATGGTACTATATCCGCCTCTACTTTCTTCTCTAGTACTATCCAACACACTCACTCTTTTATGCACCTTATTCCTCTTTTCTACTCCTACATGCTGGTGCCCATCCCCCTGCCAAGCTAGTTTAAACCCTCCCCAACAGCAAATCTCCCTGCAAGAATATTGGTCCCGGTTCTGTTGAGGTGTAACCTGTCAGGTTTGGACAGGTCCCACCTTCCCCAGAAATGGTCCCAATGCCTCAGGAATCTAAAGCCCTCCCTCCTGCACCATCTCTCCAGCCCCACATTCATCTGCTCTATCCTCCTAAAACTGTACTCACTAGCACGTGGCACCGGGAGTAATCCAGAGATTACTATCTTTGAGGTCCTGCTTTTTAATCTCTTTCCTAGCTCCCCAAACTCTGCCTGCAGGACCTCATCCCACTTACTGCCTATGTTGTTGGTACCGATATGGACAACGACCTCTGGCTGTTCACCCTCCCATCTCAGAGTGTCCTGCAGCCGTTCAGTCACATCCTTGACCCTGTCACCTGGAGTCACATCTGCGACTGCAGAAACACCTGTCTGCTCCCCTAACTATTGAATCCCCTACCACTATTGCTCTTCCACTCATTTTCCTCCCCACCTGTGCAGCTGAGCCACCCATGGTGCCGTGGCCTTGTCTCTGGCTGCTCTCCCAAGAGGGACCATCGCCCCCACCAGTATTCAGAACAGGCCATTGTCGGGAGCGGTGAGAGTGGAGGTTCAGTGAGTATTCAAACTCACTTTCACGGGCTTTTTTCACAGGCTTACCAATCTCGCAGACTGGCGGCGGCGTTCCAGAGCCATGTCATGATTCAAACTGTGATGCGAGCAGGAGGGAGCAGCTGATTGGGTGAGTATTTATACTGCTCTATAGTTTGACAGTTAAGGTTCATATGGCCTAGAAATTCAGTATAGCCACTTTTGGGGCGGTAAAGTCGGGCGGCCGCTAAAGTTTGCGCCCAGCGCAAAGTCGCGCCACCTTCGCCGATATTCAGTCGCATCGCCCCACGAGGTTGCTGCTGCGCTAAAACAGGCGATGCATGACTATCTTTAGGCGCTAAGCCGGCGGTGCTGAGCGATACCCCCGAGGCCGGGCGCAGCGCAGGTGCGGCGAGTTGTTGATTGACGGCAGACACTCTGGCGCCGGTCATCTCTTAAAGGGGGAGGGTGTATTTGTTTGCCTGCCACGCCCTGCACACTGCAGCCCTCAACCTAGGCCTGACCACTTCTGCTTCATCTGCACAATGCCCAGGGCTATGGAGAAGGCCAGGGAGAGAGCGCAGCGCTTCAGCGACGGTGACCTGAGGGTGCTGGTTGGCGGAGTGGAGCGCAGGCGTCATGTTCTGTTCCCAGAAGGTGGCAGGAGGCCGCTGCCCAGCACCTACCGGAAAGCCTGGAGGGAGGTCTCCAACAGGGTGTCTTCCAACAGCGTGGTTGCCAGGACTCCTGTGCAATGCCGGAAGAAGTTCAACGACCTCACTCGGGTTGTCAGGGTGAGTACCCTTTCCAGTGTCCTCCTCATCCCTGCATGTGCACCTCAGTTTATGGGCAAAGGGACCTGAAAGCCCTAATGGCCAGCCCTCATCCAGCAGCTATGGGACTGTCATGAAAATCACTTGCACATTCAGCACTTTACACTCTGTACTAACTATTCCACCATGGGAGGCAGTGCAGACAAGATCAGGGCTTCACACTGTACAAGCTATTCGACCATGGGAGGCAGTGCAGACAAGATCAGGGCTTCACACTGTCCAAGCTATTCGACCATGGGAGGCAGTGCAGACAAGATCAGGGCTTCACACTGTCCAAGCTATTCGACCATGGGAGGCAGTGCAGACCAGATCAGGGCTTCACACTGTCCAAGCTATTCGACCATGGGAGGCAGTGCAGACCAGATCAGGTCTTCACACTGTCCAAGCTATTCGACCATGGGAGGCAGTGCAGACCAGATCAGGGCTTCACACTGTCCAAGCTATTCGACCATGGGAGGCAGTGCAGACCAGATCAGGGCTTCACACTGTCCAAGCTATTCGACCATGGGAGGCAGTGCAGACCAGATCAGGGCTTCACACTGTCCAAGCTATTCGACCATGGGAGGCAGTGCAGGCAAGATCAGGGCTTCACACTGTCCAAGCTATTCGACCATGGGAGGCAGTGCAGACCAGATCAGGGCTTCACACTGTCCAAGCTATTCGACCATGGGAGGCAGTGCAGACAAGATCAGGGCTTCACACTGTACTTAGAGGCCGTCCTTTCTCTTGCAGGCCAAGGTTGCGCACAACCGGCGTAACCGAACTGAGACTGGGGGAGGCCATCCTGACCTCAAAGAGCTCTCCGACCTCGACCAGCGTGTGGAGTGCATTATGGGAGTCCGGCTGATTGGCCCCATCGCCAGTGGAGATGCCGACCCTGTTCTGGGCACCAATGGTAAGGGCATCACCTTTTGGACCTCTCTCGTTCCACTTGCGCATCAGATCAGCATCCTTTGCCACTGTCCGACCAATGCGGTGAATGGCACCACTCATGCCTCCCTCGCTGCCGCCCTGTCCTCACTCTAAAGCTATTCTTGTGCCTTCCTGCTTTCAGATGGTGAATAGCCAGGTGAGGAGGCGGGCCCTCAAGCTGCCACTGTCAGCCCTTCGGAAGATGAGGAGGAGGAAGAGGAAGCCGGCCCATCAGTGCCACCCTCAGCCGCGCCAGCCCATGGCGATGTAGGGGACACGTCTTCCCTGGAGGGGAGCCGGGGGGAAGGGTCGGAGGAGAGTGAAGCTCCGGGGCCCAGCGGCCTGCAGCAACGCGGGAGGGGTGGGGAAGCTCGGCGGACTTCTCCCCAGAGGGTGAGTGCGGCCTCCAGTCCTGCGACTGTCAGCGCAGAGGAGGTGCGCCTCCTAGAGGAAATGGCCGTCGACGCTGAGCGCAGGCACACTGAGCTCATGGCTGCAGTGGCAAGGATGCCTGACTCCATAGAGTCACTGGCAAGGAGTGTGCAGGAATTCGGGGCAGCACAGGCCAGGAGTCTGCAGGACTTCGCGGCAGCACAGTCGGCTTCTAGCCAACTGCTCAGTCGTGCCGTCCATTCACTGGCTGGTGTCATGCGGACACAGACCAGGGCCACACGGGCACTAACTGCTGCCACCCTCGCTGGATCAGCCAGGCATCGCCAGGGCACTCGCCGCGCAGCAGCAGCCCAGCAGTCTGTCCTTCAGCTGCTTGCTGCGCATGCTGCAGTGCTGGCCCGTGCGAGTGCCAATGTGTCAGGCGACCAGCGAGCACCTGCGATCTGCCAGGTTGCCACCATTCCTGCAGACGACACTGCCACTCCACCATTGCAGCTGCCACGAGCTGCTGGACAGACTGCTGCCGCCCAGCCAGAGTTGGAGCAGTCAGCAGCCGGCCACTCCAAGGCCAGAGCTGGTGCAGGCCGACCCCCAAGGGCATCTGCCGTCTCGCCATCTGCCCCTCAGCAGCCTTCCCCCAGCCTTGCTGCAGCCACTGGGCTCCCATTGAGGAGGAGCAGCAGGGCGGGCAGGGGCCAGGCAAGGATGCGCAAGGCATCGCCCTCGCAGGGCAAAAAGTAGAGAGGTATGCACAAATGCCTGGTGCTGGTTGTAAGGCCGGCACTGGTGCAGTTGTTTTTGTGTAAGGCCGAGACTGGTGTCTATCTTTATTTGTGTAAGGCCGAGACTGGTGTCTATCTTTATTTGTGTAAGGCCGAGACTGGTGTCTATCTTTATTTGTGTAAGGCCGAGACTGGTGTCTATCTTTATTTGTGTAAGGCCGAGACTGGTAGTTTTGTGTTTTTGGAGGGGGCTTCTCCACATGAGCATGTAATGTGGGAAGGGCAGAGGGTTTCAAGAAATTTTTGTTGTTAAATTGCAGTGTGCATGGTTTTTTTGTCAAGCCCTGGTTGCCCTGCTCGGCTGAGGGCTTGTGGAGCGGCTACATTCATCTGCTGACATTGGCACAAGCCAGTCCCTGAGAGGGGGCCTAGAACCGACGTTCAATAAGCCGGCGACGGGCGGCCCTTGCACTTTGTGCCTCCCTCCTGTGCTGGTCCTCCTCCTCCTCCTCCTGCTCCTCCTCCTCAGGTGGTCCTCCAATCTCTGGTGGCAGTGGCTGAGTCCTGCGGATAGCCAGGTTGTGCAGCATGCAGCAAACGACCACGAAATGGGAGACTCGCTCCGGCGAATACTGGAGGGCTCCACCGGACCGATCGAGACAGCGGAACCGTTGCTTCAGGACGCCGATTGTTTGTTCGATGATGTTCCTGGTCGCTTGATGGCTCTCGTTGTATCGCTCCTCAGCAGGGGTGCTGGGCGCGCGGAGCGGGGTCATCAGCCAGGTACACAAAGGATAGCCTTTGTCCCCGATAAGCCATCCTCGTGGGTGAGGCTGGGCCTGGAACATGTCTGCCACAGAAGTCTGGCGCAGGATGAAGGCATCGTGGCTGCTGCCTGGGAAGCGGGCATTGACAGCTAGGATGAGCTGCCTGTGGTCACACACCAGCTGGACGTTCAGCGAATGGTAGCCCTTCCGGTTGCGGTAATCCTTGGCATTCTCCAGAGATGCCCGCAAAGCCACATGCGTGCAATCAATGGCGCCCTGCACCATGGGGAAGCCCGCGAATGCTGCAAAGCCCATTGCACGCTGTTGCTGCTTGTCAAGGGCCATGGAGAAGGAGATGAACTGACGTCTCCTTTTGAAAAGGACATTGGTCACCTGGCGGATGCAGCAATGCACAGCGAACTGGGAGATGTTGGCAATGTCCCCAGTAGCGGATTGGAAGGAGCCGGTGGCATAAAAGTTGAGAGCCACCGTCACCTTCACTGCCACCGACAGAGACGTCCTGCTCCTCAGCTGTGGCTGCAGGTCACCGGCAAGCAGCTGGCAGATCTCTGTGACCACGTCCCTTGTGAATCGCAGCCTCCGAACACACTGCTCCTCAGACATGTTGAGATAGGAGAACTGCTGGCGGTATACCCTGGGTGGGTAAGGCCTCCTTTGCCGATGCCTGTTGCCCCCTCTCCGTCTAGCCAGGGCTGCCACTCTCTCACGGCGTCTGCGAGCCCTTTGGATGTAATTGAGAAAGCCAGCGTTCACACCCATTGCAGCCCCCATAATATGCTGGCAAACAATGAGATGTCAATGAAGGCAAAAACTATTGGAAAGCTGTGGCCTGAAGCCAGAAGTACCTGTCCGAGTGTTGGGCCAAAGCAGAAAGCTATCTACCTTGGTGTCTCTCCAAAGATCCGTTTCGCAAGAAGGTGTGCTGCAAAATGGCAGCCTTTTATATTGCAGGATGAGTGCCCTTTAATTTGCGCCTCCCGCGCCCCGCATCGACTGAGCACCGTTCCACTTCACAGTCGCTAGGGGCGCCAGGCGCACAATGGGGCGGCATGACTGAAGTTCCGGCTGGGGGCGCACAAAGGGCGTTGCACGAGGAAATGACGTCAAGATCTGCGCGCGCAGCTGAGCGCGCGCAAAGACTTTGCGCCACCGCTAAATCTCTACTGAAGTTGGGGCGAGGCGCAGTTCGCGCTGCGCCCGGGCGCTACCCGCCTAGCGCCCGACATCTACTCCTCCTAAGGCGCTAACGGCTGGCGCAACCAACTGAATTTCTAGGCCATAGTTTATAAAGTTTAGAAGGTCTTAATTTTGTGGTTATAGTTTCTAAGGTCTCTGATGTGTAGCAGGGAGTGCTAGGAAACAAGGGCCCTTGAGTATATCATCTATATATATAAAAGGATACATCTGTCTTTTCCTTTCTTTTTCCTGCTTTCTGCATGTTTCTTTTCAAATCTACATTTCCAGCAAAAAAAAAGTTGCTTTTAAAAGACAAATTGTTTTTTAAAAAAGTTAATTAATTTGTAAATCTTTTGTCTAACCTCTATAATTTTCCTACCTTTCACCGTTTTTCCAGGCCTCAAAGCCTGGGCATCTGTTGACCAGCCACGCCCGAGCTAGGCGCCTCCCGTCGTGATCTTTGTGAAGGCTGGAGGGGGCGGGCCTGAGCCGAGCGTCGCCACCGCTGCCATCTTAGTAAAGGCGGGCGGGGCGGGAGTCAGCGTCCGCGTCATCTTCTGCGCGGAGCGCGACTTGAGTCCTGTTGTGTATGTAATATGTATGCTACTTTAACCCTATGGCCAGGGCAGCACTACTTTGTAGGGCGTAGTGATACCGTAGTACCACTCCTGGCCATAGGGGTATAAATAGTACTGCGGGTACTGATCTCCCCTCAGTTCCCGCCTGTGGGTATGAAGTAAAGACCTAAGTTAAACCCTTCCAAGCTGTCTCTTCCTTTTTGTATCAAGTATATGCGCATACTTTACACTGGCGACTAGGAACGTTCGAACTCACCAGTACAAGGTGCAACAAAGGATCGGTAGCAGTACGGGGAGAGAAGCTTCTTACCAGCCTGCAGAGTCCAGCGTCGACCGAAGGAGGCCACCCAGTTCAGGAGGAGCGGCAGCAACGGAGCGAGAGACAGAGGTTCCAGCGAAGGCTGCGGCAGCTGAGAGAAGAGGCTGAACGGGCGTTCCAGCCACGGGGCAAAAGTCCACCCAGTGTCAGGTAAAATGCAATCCTTCCTGGGGAACGCGAGCTGCAAGGGCCAGAACGGGCAGGCGATCTGGGGAACAAACGGAGCCACGAGGACTAGCGGGCCACGAGAGGGGAAGGTCGTTGTAATAGCGGCGGTGGCAATAACGGGAGCTGCAAGAAAAAAAAAAATAACGAACCTGGAGAGACGTCGTTGACAGCAGAGGGAGAAAAGGCGGGAAAAGCGCCATCTAGTGGACAAAGGGGAAAGTTTTTCTCTTCAGCAGTTTAAAATGAACAGCGCCATCTAGTGGACAAAAGGGGGAAAGTTTTTCTCTTAGAAAAAAAAATAACAGCGCCATCTAGTGGAAAAAGGCGGGAAAACCTCTTCAGTACTTTTAAAAATGGCTAAAGAAGCTCGGTTGTCAGAATTTGTTGCCGACATAGAAGATTGGGACGCATATGTAGAAAGGCATGAGCTTTATTGCATAGTAAACAAGGTGAAAGATGACGAAAAGGCAGCAACCTTATTAAATTCTATGGGGGCAAAAACATACGGTCTGCTGAGGAATCTTCTTACTCCAGAAAAGCCAGCAGACAAAACGTATGCCCAAATTGTTGATACGTTAAAGGAACATTTAAACCCTAAGCCACCATTTATAGCGGAAAGGTACCGCTTTTACAGACGCGACCAAAGGAATGATGAGTCGCAGGCAGCCTATTTAGCTGAGCTCAGACGGTTGTCCAAACATTGCCAGTTTGGAGCCTTTTTGGCGGAAGCGATCAGAGACAGATTTGTCTGTGGCATGTTAAATGAGAGTACACGAAAACGGTTGCTGGCCAAGAAACAGCTCAGCCTAGATCAGGCGATAGAAATAGCATTGGCACATGAAGCAGCAGCACAGGGTGCTGCCCAAATACGACAAAATACAACCGGCTATGACACCCATGAGGTGACATTTCACAAAGGTAAATGCTACCGTTGTGGCAAAACCACCCACGACCAAAGTAATTGTTGGTTTCGTGATAAAATATGCCGGCAGTGTGGGAAAAAGGGGCATATAGCGAAAGTTTGTCGGTCGGGTACGAAACCCAATAGTGGGGGCAATCCGAGCAGTACCAAGGCAAGGACAAAAATACATAAGATATCTGACAGTAGCTCAGACGAGTCACAGGAAGGCACAAAAGCAGAGCCTAAAGGTCTGGGATGTCTCAAGTTATATGGTGTAGACAAAACGGAGGACCACAGCACAATGTGGGTTAAAATGAAGGTAGCAGGCGTCGAAGTTAATATGGAGCTGGACACGGGTTCAGCCCTATCAGTAATTAATGAACAAGATTATAACAGGCTGTTCAAACGCATTCCCTTAAAGGATACCGAAATCAAATTAAAAACATATACGGGACAAAAAGTTTACCCGAAGGGAAAAATGCAAGTAACAGTTAAATACAATGGCAGAAAAGTGCCAGGACTTTATTTATACGTCCTACCAAACGGTGGACCACCACTTTTGGGTAGGGAATGGATAAGAAAAATCCATTTCGACTGGAAGTCGATACACGAGATAAAAGTAGAGACCACCAAGGATGATGCAACCATTACAAGCAGGCTGTCGAAAATATTGGCAAAAACGCCAGAGGTGTTCCAACAAGGGCTGGGGACCTTAAAGGACATTAGAGCAAAAATAACTATTGCTCAAGACGCAAACCCCAAGTTTTGTAAGGCCAGACCGGTGCCTTACGCCATCCGGCCAGCTGTGGAAGCAGAACTGGATGCCTTAGAGAGTGCAGGTGTCCTTACAAAGATTGAGTGGAGTGAGTGGGCCACGCCCATCGTCCCAGTTATAAAGAAATCTGCAAATAACACGCCGGGGGAACCAAAGAAGGTTCGCATTTGCGGGGATTTTAAAATAACTATTAACCCAGTCCTGCACACGGTACAGTATCCGCTGCCGCGGATAGAGGACATATTCGCATCGTTAGCTGGGGGTAGACACTTTACGAAGATTGACCTTTGTCAAGCTTATTTACAGATGGAGGTGGAGCAGGACTCGAAAAAGCTCCTAACGATTAACACCCACAAGGGATTGTACCAGTACAATCGCCTGGTATTTGGTGTGGCGTCCGCCCCAGCCATATGGCAGAGGACCATGGAACAGGTCCTACAGGGCATTCCAGGAACGCAGTGCTACCTGGATGACATCCTGGTGACAGGACAAACGGATAACGACCACCTCGCTAACCTGGAGCGAGTACTTCTGCGGTTGCAACAATACGGACTCAGGGCGAACAAGCAGAAATGTGAGTTTTTCCAGGAACGTATCTCATACTGTGGTCACATTATAGATAAGGAAGGCCTGCATAAGTCCCCAGAAAAGATCGAGGCAGTAGTGAAGGCCCCGCCCCCTGAGAATGTATCTCAGTTACGATCATTCTTAGGCCTTATAAACTATTACCATAAGTTCCTCCCGAACTTATCGTCCATTTTACATCCACTAAATTCATTGCTGCAAAAGGGAGTCTCCTGGAATTGGGACGAAGCGTGTGAGGCTGCTTTTAAAAAGGGTAAACAACTCATTACATCAAAGGAAGTGCTCGCACACTTTGACCCAAAAATGCCAATGAGGTTGGCATGTGACGCCTCCCCGTATGGTATAGGGGCAGTGTTGTCACACAAATTTCCCAATGGGACGGAAAGGCCAATAGCATTTGCCTCAAGGTCGTTAACTACAGCCGAAAGAAACTATGCGCAAATCGACAGGGAGGCCCTCAGTCTGGTGTGGGGTGTAAAAAAATTCCACCACTATCTACATGGACAACGTTTCACACTACTGACGGATCATCAACCATTGGTGTCCATATTTAATCCAACAAAAGGGGTGCCCCTGATGACGGCCCAAAGGCTACAGAGATGGTCACTGTTCTTAGGAGCACACCAGTACCTTATCGAATATAAGGGTACCAAACAGCATGGCAATGCGGATGGCCTGTCGCGGCTACCATTGCCTGCAGAGATCGAAGAGATAGTACAGGACCCCGTGGAAATATATCATACGGCGGTTATGGAACACTTGCCCATCACCAGCCAATGTATCGAGCGGGAAACACAGAATGACCCGACACTGGCAAGGGTTTACGAATTGACCGTGAAAGGCTGGCCGGCGCAGGGTGACGCATCATTGCCGGCGTTTTCGGCAAGGAAGGACCAGTTGTCCGTATGCCGGGGCACATTGATGTGCGGAGCCAGGGTGGTGGTCCCTCAAAAATTACAACATAAAGTGTTGCGGGACTTACACGAAGGTCATCTGGGGGGTGTCAAAATGAAAAGCCTCGCCAGAGCCTACGTCTGGTGGCCCGGCATTGACAGGGACATCGAGGAAGTAGCAAAAGCATGCCAAGGGTGCCAGATGGTACAGAACGTACCACCCCAAGCCCCACTACATCCGTGGGAGTGGCCCTCAACGCCGTGGCAAAGGATCCACGTGGACTTCGCTGGGCCCTTCATGGATGCGATGTTCCTTATTGTAGTGGACGCCCACTCAAAATGGCCGGAGGTCATAAAGATGTCATCAACGACAGCCGAAAAGACGGTCGCAGCCTTAAGGACCATTTTTGCCCGAAATGGGGTGCCCGAGCAAGTCTGTTCGGACAATGGGCCACAATTTGTGGCAGAAGAATTTCAAGCATTCCTAAAAAGGAATGGAGTGCGACATTATACGTCCGCACCATATCATCCGTCTACAAATGGGCTGGCAGAGCGATTTGTACAGACTTTTAAAAAGGCCATCAAGGCGATGGGGGAGGAAAGGTTGCCACTACAACACAAGGTGGACAATTTCCTATTCGCGTACCGTAATGCTGCACATACGGTGACCAACCAGGCCCCCGCCGTCATGTTCTTTAATAGAAGGTTAAGGTCTCGCCTCGAATTGCTCAGACCAAACATCCGGAGAGATGTGGAAAACCGAGTATTTCGTAGGGCTCCTGACAGACAGACACGGAGCTTCGAGGTGGGGCAGCAAGTGTTGGCCCGTGATTATAGAAATGAAAAGTGGCGGTCTGGTACGATAAAGGCCCGCCAGGGACCTTTGATGTACACAGTGGAGACAGGGGACGGCATAATCAGACGACATGCTGATCAACTTGTGGAGTCCAGAAACCCAACTGATTCACTACCTCAAACGTCTCAGCACATTGTTCCAGCGGAATCACGGCCCAGCTCGTCGCTACAGAAGTCTCAGGATGGCGAGGAGTTCAGCACTCCAGTGAGCTCCACGGCACAGGATGTGCCATCAGACACCGACGACTCCAGCGATGAAGTGGTGACGGAAGTACCGCCGCCTACACCGAGACCGACTAGAGAAAGACGTTATCCTAGTCGAGACAGGAGGCCTCCTCAGAGACTGAATCTATAACATGTTTCTTTTTATATATATATAGGTAGACAACTCTGATGTAAATATGTTATGTATGTTGTGTTACCAAATGTTATTAGCCCTAGTTATGGTGCATCTGTTGACTTAATTGCACGGGTACGTTTTAATTAAAAGGGGAGGAATGTTGTGTATGTAATATGTATGCTACTTTAACCCTATGGCCAGGGCAGCACTACTTTGTAGGGCGTAGTGATACCGTAGTACCACTCCTGGCCATAGGGGTATAAATAGTACTGCGGGTACTGATCTCCCCTCAGTTCCCGCCTGTGGGTATGAAGTAAAGACCTAAGTTAAACCCTTCCAAGCTGTCTCTTCCTTTTTGTATATCAAGTATATGCGCATACTTTACAAGTCCGGCCGGGCCTCACGCGGTAGGTTGCGCGGCGGCGTCTCTCTGGTCTTGAAGCCGGCTCGGGCGGGGACATTGGGAGATCTGGGGGCGGGACATCGGGAGATCCGGGGGTGGGACATCGGGAGATCGGGGGACGGGAGGTCGGGAGGCGGCACATCGGGAGATCGTGGGGCGGCACATCGGGAGGTCGCGGGGCGGGACATCGGGAGATCGCGGGGCGGGACATCGGGAGATCGGGGGGCGGGACATTGGGAGATCGGGGGGCGGAACATCAAGAGATCGGGGGGCGGGACATCGGGAGATCGGGGATCGGGAGATCGGGGGCGGGGCTCGGGGACTCCCCCTCTCCTCCCCGTCCTCCCCTTCCTCCCCCTCCCCCTCCCCTTCCTTCCCCCCTCCCCCTCCCCCTCCCCTTCCTCCCACCCCTCCCCCTCCCCTTCCTCCCCCCTCCACTTCCCGCTCCCCTTCCTCCCCCCTCCCCCTTCCCCCCTCCCCCTCCTCCCCCCTTCCCACTCCCTCCCCCCCTTCCCCCCTCCCCCCTCCTCCCCCTCCCCTCCCCCCTCCCCCTCCCTCCCCTCCCCTCCCCCTCCCTCCCTCCCCCCTCCCCCACTCCCTCCCCCCCTTCCACTCCCCCCTCCCTCCCCCCTTCCCCTCCCCCCTTCCCCCTCCCCCCTCCCTCCCCCCTCCCCCCTCCCGCCCCCTCCCCCTCCCCCCTCCCTCCCCTCTTCCCCCCTCCTTCCCCTCTCCCCCTCCCTCCCCTCCCTCCCCCTTCCCCCTCCCCCCCTCTCCCTCCCCCCAGTCGCTGTCTCTCTTCCCCCCAGTCACACTCTCTCTTCCCCCCCAGTCACACGCTCTCTCTCTCTCTCTTCCAACAACAACATGCCCTCGAAAAAGCCTCGGCACCGTCGGGCACTCCAGCTAGTCTATATATATAAAAGGATACTTCTGTCTGTCATTCCGTCTGTCTGTCTGTCTTGAATTAACTCGAAAGTTATAGAGCGTACCTACACGTGCGTTACGTCAAAAGAAAGCTGACGATTCCAGAACCGTCCTAAGCGTATTTACGTTTCGGCCGGACCAAAATTGCGCCCGCGTTATCCCAAAAACGTTCAACATTCCGCTCATTATCCACTCATTAGCATCGAGTGACGTCGAGGTCGACCAATCGTACGGCGGGTTCCTGGCGCGTGCGGCCGGGCCCTCTTCCGGTCGAGTGACGGGACGATTGACCAATCCTACGCTTCGGTGACCTGACGGTCCACCAATCGGTGCCTGTGTGGGCAGGCCTTATCGTTCTGAACCGAGGTGAGTCGCCGCCATCTTGATTCCAAACTTTTCATTTCTTTTTCCCGCTTTCTGCGTCTTTAAAAAAAAAGTTCCTTTTAAAACAGAAATTCGTTTTAAAAAAAGTTAATTACTTTCAGAAATTGTTTTAAAAAAAAGTTAATTACTTTCTAAATCTTTTATCTAATCGCATTAATTTTCCTACCTTTCCCCGTTTTTGCAGGTAGGCCTCTAATCCTGGGCGTCTGTTGCCAGCCATGCTGGACCCTAGGCAATTGTTTTGTGGCAAGCTCCTCCCACCCCTCACCACCGCCCCCCTTTGGTCTCCCCCATCACGTGATGGTTGACCAATCCTATGGCATGTGTGGGCGGGGCTTGATGCTTAATAAGACAGAATAAATAAAAGTTACTTTAGTCTTCGCGAGCACTGGAGTGACTGCAGCAACTATTGCAACGTAAGTGAAGAGATAGAAAATAAATAATTCAGTTTTTATATCTTCTAACTTTATATCTTCTTTCCTTAAAAACTTTTGGCTTTTGTGAAGGCTGACAGACAGCTTTTTTTTCTTTCTGCCCCCGCCCCCTATCCCCTCTCCCCCCCCTCTCAAGGGTTAACCCGGCAACCGGCTCTGGAGATCGGGAGGGGAGGAGGGTTACCCCGGCAACTGGGCCCGGCCATCTTTCATCCTGGCAGCAGTTCAATGCAGCGACACCAAAGCGCCATATTTGATCCTGGCGGCATGACAATTTCCTCGTGACGCCATCTTTGATCATGGCGGAACTTCAATGTGGGCCCGAACAGCGCCATCCTTAGTCTGGGCTGCCCGGTTTCTTCCTCCTTCCCTCTCTCCTTCCCCCTCCCTCCCTCTCTCTCCCCCCCTCCCTCTCTCTCCCCCCCTCCCTCTCTCTCCCCCACTCCCTCTCTCTCCCCTCCCTTTCCCTCCCCCCTCTCTCCCTGCCCTCTCCCTCCCTCCCCCCTCTCTCCCTCCCTCCCCTCCCTCCTCCCTCCCTCCCTCCTCCCCTCCCCCTCCCCTCCCCTCCCTCCCCTCCCCCCCTCCACCCCTCCCCCCCTCTCCCTCGCCCCCTCCTCCCCCTCTCCCACCCTTCCCTCTCCCCTCTCCCCTCTCCCTCCTCCCCCCCTTCCCCCCCTCCCCCTTCCCCCCTTCCCCCCTCCCTCCCCCCCTCTTCCCCCCAGTCGCTCTCTCTCTCTCCCCCCCCAGTCGCTCTCTCTCTCTCTCTTCCAACAACAACATGCCCTCGAAAAAGCCTCGGCACCGCCGGGCACTCCAGCTGTTTAATTATAGTATAATTGGTGGTATTGATTTAATTTAAATTAATTAAAGGGTAAGTCATGGCAGCACAGCTCGGCCCCGTGGTATGCTCCACCTGCACTATGTGGGAAATCAGGGACACTTCCTGTGTCCCTGACGACCATGTGTGCGGGAAGTGTATCCAGCTGCAGCTACTGACAGGCAACACTGCGGCGCTGGAGCTGTGAATGGATACATACTGGAGCATTTGCGATGCTGAGGACGTCATGGATAACACATTTAATCAGTTGGTCACTGTGGTAAACCACTTTTATCGTTCACTATCGTTACACTATAGTTATCACTGTTGTATTGTTATCACTGTTCTCACTGTTGTATCACTATACGAGGTCGCCTCTTGTCGCGCTGTTATACCTGGGCTGACCACCTCCGACTCCGCCCATGGCTCCACCTACCTGCCCAGGTATAAAGGTAGTCGACTGGCTGGTATTCCTCCTTGTTGGACCCGATCACCCACGAGGGTGGGCTCTGTTATTTAGTCAATAAAAACCTTTGGTTACGTTCCTAACTCGTCGCTTTTTATTGGACGAATTGATAGGTATATCAATTTTATTGACTAAATTTTAAAGATGTCTACTACTGGCCAGCCAGAAGCCCTCCCAGAAGCACAGCCACAGCAGCTTTCAGACACCGGGCTACACCAGCCACACCAGCCGGCTTGGCTGCAAGCCCTCAAACCACCGTACCTGGATCTAAACCCACAGGCAGCAAACTCAGCCCTCGACTTCAAACACTGGCTGGGCTGCTTCGAATCCTACCTGGAAGAATCCGGCGTCCCTCAGAGATCCAAACTAAGAGTTCTGAACGCCCAAGCGAGCCCGAGAGTATACGCACTCATCCAGGACACGGCTACATACGAGGCCGCTATCAACCTACTGAAACAGCAGTACCGGAGCCCGGTAAATTACATGTACACCAGGCACCTCCTAAGATCCCGCCCGCAACAGCCAGGAGAGTCTGTAGCTGAATTTTTACGGGCGCTAAGAGCACTCGGCAGGAACTGTGACTTTAAAGCGGTGACGGCTGTTGAAAATACGGAAGATAATATCCGCGATGCCTTTGTGAAAGGCCTACGGTCCGACTACTCACGGCAAAGACTGCTTGAAGCTAAAGACCTCGACCTGGACAAAGCTGAAGCCCTCGCTCTCTCCCTAGAGGTGGCCCATCAGGACCAGGAGGCGTTTTCCAGGTACTGCTCGCGACCCTGGGACTCGGGCCCGACCCCTACCGCAATACCCTTCGCAGCGCCGCCCCCGGGACCTACCTCAGCGTCGGCGTCCCGGACCCGACCGGGACCGCCACCCCCGGTACCGGCTCCGACATCGGGCACCCGCGATCGGGCCGCCGGCTGCTTCTTTTGCGGCCAGGAGAAGCACCCGAGGTCGCGCTGCCCAGCCAGGAACTCTACCTGCTCAACCTGCAGGAAGAAAGGCCACTTCTCTAAGGCCTGCAGGAGCGGATCTTCAGAGGCCAGCAGTGCCTCATGCAAACTGTGGGGGCGGCCATCTTCTTTCAAGGCAACTGAGGCCAGCATCCCCACACGTGAGTCATGGGGGTGGCCATCTTTGATCAAGGCAACCGACCCCAATAGTGCCTCATGTGAGTTATGGGAGCAGCCATCTTCTCCGCCATTTTGTCCTACCTCGTGGGAGACGCCATTTTACCCACCACGCCCGACTGCCACCGGGCCTCCGGACCCGACGACCGCCTCGCCTGCAGACGACAACGACTCGCTTACCTACACACTAGCCTCCGTCACTCTGGATCAAGCCCGCCCACACCACCTGTCCAAGTCGATGATGGACATCAAAGTAAATGGCCACGCCACGACCTGCCTGTTCGACAGCGGAAGCACGGAGAGCTTCATCCACCCAGGCACGGTGAGCCACTACTCCCTCCCTGTCCTGCCAACGCGCAACCGAATCTCGATGACATCGAGGTCCCACGCCACGGACATTAGCGGCTACTGTGTTGTGACCTTGTCGGTTAAGGGTACGGAGTATAAAAATTTTAAACTCCTCGTCCTCCCCCAGCTCTGCGCTGCCGTCCTACTAGGGCTGGACTTCCAATCCCACCTCCAAATTGTAACCCTAGCATACGGTGGACCCCTCCCCCCACTCACAGTCGACAACCAGCGAATGTTAAACCGCCCACCGCGTAACACCTGCAGCCTATCCACCCTCAAGGTGCCGCCACCTTCCCTGTTCGCTAACCTCACCCCTGACTGCAAACCCGTCGCTACCAAGAGCAGGCGGTACAGCGCTGGGGACAGAGCCTTCATTAGCTCTGAGGTGCGGCGCCTCCTGAAAGAGGGCATTATCGAGGGGAGCAACAGCCCCTGGCGTGCCCAGGTCGTGGTCGTTAAGACCGGCGATAAAAATCACCTGGTCATCGACTACAGCCAGACCATAAACAGATACACCCAGCTGGACGCATACCCCCTTCCCCGCATATCTGACATGGTCAATCAGATTGCACAATACCGCGTATTCTCGACCATCGACCTTAAGTCGGCCTACCACCAACTCCCTATCCACCCCGAGGACCGCCAGTACACCGCCTTCGAGGCGAATGGGCGCCTATACCACTTCCTTAGGGTCCCCTTCGGTGTCACCAACGGGGTCTCGGCCTTCCAAAGGGAGATGGACCGGATGGTTGACCAGAACGGACTGCAGGCCACATTCCCCTATCTAGATAACGTCACCATCTGCGTCCGCGACCGGCAGGACCATGACGTGAATCTGGAGAAATTCCTCCGTACGGCCCAACGGCTGAACCTCACCTACAATAAGGAGAAATGTGTGTTTAACACCTCGCGCCTTGCCATCCTTGGCTGTGTAGTAGAGAACGGACTCATCGGCCCCGACCCCGAAAGAATGCGCCCCCTCATGGAGCTACCCCTCCCCCACTGCCCTAAGGCACTTAAGAGAACCCTGGGGCTCTTCGCCTACTATGCCCAATGGGTGCCCAATTATGCGGACAAAGCCAGACCCCTCATGAAGTCCACATCCTTCCCCCTCACGGAGGAAGCGTGCGCAGCCTTCTCCCTCATCAAGGGAGACATAGCCAAGGCCACAATGCACGCAGTGGATGAGTCCATCCCCTTCCAAGTGGAGAGCGATGCATCCGACTTCGCCCTAGCCGCTACCCTTAACCAGGAAGGGAGGCCGGTGGCCTTCTTCTCAAGGACCCTACAGGGCCCCGAGATCCGACACTCGTCGGTCGAGAAGGAAGCCCAGGCAATTGTGGAGGCGGTACGGCGCTGGAGGCATTACCTGGCAGGCAAACGATTTACCCTCCTCACCGACCAACGTTCGGTTGCTTTCATGTTTAATAACAAGCTGAGGGGCAAAATCAAGAATGACAAGATCTTGAGGTGGAGAATCGAGCTATCCACCTACGATTATGATATCTTGTACCGGCCAGGTAAGCTGAACGAACCCCCTGATGCTCTTTCACGAATTACATGCGCCAGCGCGCATATTGATAGACTTCAGACCCTCCACAACGACCTCTGCCACCCCGGGGTCACCAGACTTTACCATTTCATTAAGGCCCGCAACCTGACCTACTCCATCGAGGAGGTCAGGACCATGACCAGGAACTGCCAGACCTGCGCCGAGTGCAAACCGCACTTCTATAGGCCGGACAGAGCAAGCCTGATCAAGGCCACCCGCCCCTTCGAGCGCCTGAGCATCGACTTTAAGGGGCCTCTACCGTCATCTGACCGCAATGTGTACTTCCTCAACATCGTTGATGAGTACTCCCGTTTCCCTTTTGCCTTCCCCTGCCCAGGCATGACCAGTACCACGGTCATCAAGTGCCTGAACGACCTCTTCGCCTTGTTCGGGTTCCCGAACTATATACATAGTGACCGGGGCTCCTCCTTCATGAGCGAGGAACTCCGTCAGTTCCTACTAGCGAGAGGTATTGCAGCAAGTAGGACCACCAGCTACAACCCCCGAGGGAACGGCCAGGTGGAAAGAGAGAACGCGACGGTATGGAAGGCCGTCCTTTTAGCCTTAAAGTCTAAGGGCCTCCGAACCTCTCGCTGGCAGGAAGTCCTCCCGACAGCGCTGCACTCCATCCGGTCACTACTTTGCACTGCCGTTAACGCCACCCCCCATGAACGAATGTTTGTTTTCCCCAGGAAGTCGACTACGGGAACCACTCTACCAACCTGGCTGACCTCTCCGGGGCCCGTCTTGCTGCGAAAGCACGTGAGGGCCCATAAAATGGACCCCCTGGTCGAGAGGGTGAACCTCCTGCACGCCAACCCCCAGTACGCCTACGTGGCTTACCCAGACGGGCGGGAGGACACTGTCTCCTTACGAGACCTCGCACCCTCGGGCACTCCGGAGACACCACCTTTACCCCCCCCCACCACCCCCCCAATTCCAGCCCAGGTAGACGGCATGCCGGAACCCCACGAGCCTTCGCCGACCACGCAGACACCAGCATTAACACCGGATAATGCAGCACCGCCGCTGCGACGATCGGAGAGGCTTACGAGGCCTCCGGACAGACTGACATACCAGAACTGGTAGTACACTTCACCCCGCCGGACTCAAATCTAAACAAGGGGTGAATGTGGTAAACCACTTTTATCGTTCACTATCGTTACACTATAGTTATCACTGTTGTATTGTTATCACTGTTCTCACTGTTGTATCACTATACGAGGTCGCCTCTTGTCGCGCTGTTATACCTGGGCTGACCACCTCCGACTCCGCCCATGGCTCCACCTACCTGCCCAGGTATAAAGGTAGTCGACTGGCTGGTATTCCTCCTTGTTGGACCCGATCACCCACGAGGGTGGGCTCTGTTATTTAGTCAATAAAAACCTTTGGTTACGTTCCTAACTCGTCGCTTTTTATTGGACGAATTGATAGGTATATTAGTCACACCGCAGGTAAAGGCTGCACAGGCAGGAAGGGAATGGGTGACCACCAGGCAGAGTAGTAAGCGCAGGCAGGTAGTGCAGGGGTCCTCTGTGGCCATCCCCCTCTCAAACAGATATACCGCTTTGGATATTGTTGGGGGGGATGGCTTATCGGGGGAAGGTAGCAGCAACCAACTTCCTGGCACCATGGGTGGTTCTGCTGCACAGGACGGAAGGAAAAAGAGCGGGAGAGCTATAGTGATAGAGGATTCTATTGTAAGTGGCATAGATAGGCGTTTCTGCGGCCACAAATGAGACTGCAGGATGGTATGTTGCCTCCCTAGTGCAAGGGTCAAGGATGTCTCTGAGCGGCTGCACGGCATTCTGGAGTGGGACGGTGAACAGCCAGTTGTCATGGTGCATATAGGTACTAACGATATAGGTAAAAAATGGGATGAGGTCCTAAAAGCTGAATATAGGGAGTTAGGAGGTAAATTTTAAAATAGGACCTCAAAGGTAGTAATCTCAGGATTGCTACCAGTGCCACGTGCTAGTCAGAGGAGAAATAGAAGGATATTTCAGCTGAATATGTGGCTAGAGGAATGGTGCAAGGGGGAGGGATTCAAATTCCTGGGACATTGGAACTGGTTCTGGGGGAGGTGGGACCAGTACAAACTGGACAGTTTGCAACTGGGCAGGACTGGGACCGATGTCCTAGGGGGAGTGTTTGCTAGTGCTGTTGGGGAGGGTTTAAACTAAAATGGCAGGAGGTTGGGAACTTGTGCAGGGAGACAGAGGAAAGGAAAGCAAGGATAGAACCAAAAGACAGGAAGGAGAAAAGCAAAAGTGGCAGTCAGAGAAATCAAGGGTGTAAATCAAGCATGGCTGCAGTAAACAATAATCCTAAAAGGTCTAAGAGTGTTATAAAAAACAAGCCTGAAGGCTTTGTGTCTTAATGCGAGGAGCATTCGTAATAAGGTGGATGAATTAGCTGTGCAAATAGATGTAAATGAATATGATATGATTGGGATTACAGAAACATGACTCCAGGGTGACCAAGGCTGGGAACTCAACATCCAGGGGTATTCAATATTCAGGAAAGACAGGCATAAAGGAAAAGGAGGTGGGGTAGCATTGATGGTTAAAGAGGAGATTAACGCAATAGTAAGGAAGGATATTAGCTCTGATGATGTGGAATCTGTATGGGTAGAGCTGAGAAATACCAAGGGGCAGAAAACGTTAGTGGGAGTTGTACAGACCCCCAAACAGTAATGCCGAGGTTGGGGAATGGCATTAAATGGGAATTTAGAGACGCGTGCAATAAGGGCACAGCAGTTATCATGGGTGACTTTAATCTACATATAGATTGGGCTAACCAAATTAGTAACAATGCTGTGGAGAAGGAATTCCTGGAGTGTATATGGGATGGTTTCCTGGACCAATACGTCGAGGAACCAACTAGAGATCAGGCCATCTTAGACTGGGTATTATGTAATGAGAAAGGATTAACTAGCAATCTTGTTGTCCCTTGGGGCGGAGCGATCATAATATGATAGAATTCTTCATTACGATGGAAAGTGAAGTATTTGACTCAGAGACTAGGGTCCTGAATTTAAATAAAGGAAACTACGATGGTGTGAGACGTGAGTTGGGTAGGATGGATTGGGGAATGTTACTTAAAGGGTTGACGGTGGATAGGCAATGGCAAACATTTAAAGATCACATGGATGAACTACATAATTAGTTCATCCCTGTTTGGCATAAAAATAAAACGAAAAAGGTGACTCAACCGTGGCTAACAAGGGAAATTAGGGATAGCATAAGGTCCAAGGAGAGGACATATAAATTGGCCAGAAAAAGCAGCAAACCTGAGGATTGGGAGCAGTTTAGGATTCAGCAAAGGAGGACAAAGGGATTAATTAAGATGGGGAAAATAGTATATGTAAGTAAGCTTGCAGGGAACATAAAAACTGACTGTAAAAGTTCTATAGATATGTAAAAAGAAAAAGATTGGTGAAGTCAAGCGTAGGTCCCTTGCAGTCAGAATCAGGGGAATTTCTAATGGGGAACAAAGACATGGCAGACCAATTAAATACATATTTTGGTTCTGTCTTCACAAAGGAGGACACAAATAACCTCCCACAGATGTCGGGGAACATAGGGTCTGATGAGAGGGAGGAACTGAATGAAATCAGTATTTGTAGGTAAATGGTGTTAAGGAAATTGACGGGATTGAAGGCCGATAAATCCCCAGGGCCTGATAATCTACATCCTAGGGTACTTAAGGAAGTGGCCCTAGAAATAATAGATGCATTGCTGGTCATCTTCCAAAATTCTATAGATTCTGGAACAGTTCCCATGGATTGGAGGGTAGCTAATGTTACCCCACTATTTAAAAAAGGTGGTAGAGAGAAAACTGGGAATTATAGACCGGTAAGCCTGACATCGGTAGTGGGGAAAATGCTAGAGTCCATTATAAAAGATGTAATAGCAGAACACTTGGAAAACAGTGACAGGATCGGACAAAGTCAACAGGGATTTATAAAAGGTAAATCGTGCTTGACTAATCTACTGGAATTTTTTGAGGATGTAACTGGTAGAATAGATAAGGGAGAACCAGTGGATGTGGTGTATTTGGACTTTCAGAAGGTTTTCGATAAGGTCCCGCATAAGAGATTAGCGTGTAAAGTTAAAGCACATGGGATTGGGGGCAAGGTACTGACTTGGATAGAGAACTGGCTGGCAGACAGGAAGCAAAGAGTTGGAATAAACAGATCTTTTTCCGAGTGGCAGGCAGTGACTAGTGGGGTACCGCAGGGATCAGTGCTAAGACCCCAGCTATTTTCACAATATATATTAATGATCTAGATGAGGGAACTAGATGTAATATCTCCACGTTTGCAGACAACACAAAGCTGGGTGGGCGTGTGTGCTGTGAGGAGGATGCCGAGAAACTCCAGTATGATTTGGACAGATTGGGTGATTGGGCAGTTGTATGGCAGATGCAGTATAATGTGGATAAATGCGAGGTTATCCACTTTGGTGGCAAAAACAGGAAGGCACATTATTATCTGAATGGCAATAGATTGGGAGAAGGGGGAGTGCAACGAGACCTGGGTGTCCTTGTGCACCAGTCGCTGAAGGTAAGCATGCAGGTGCAGCAGGCGGTTAAGAAGGCAAATGGTATGTTGGCCTTCGTAGCGAGGGGATTCGAGTACAGGAACAAGGAAGTCTTGCTGCAGTTGTACAGGGCCTTGGTGAGACCGCACCTTGAGTATTGTGTGCAGTTTTGGTCGCATTATCTGAGGAAGGATGTTCTTGCCATGGAGGGAGTGCAGCAAAGATTCACCAGACTGATACCTGGGATGGCAGGAATGATGTATGAGGAGAGATTGGGTCGATTGGGCTTATAGTCTAAAGATAAGGGGTAAGCCATTTAGGACAGAGATGAGGAGGAATTTCTTCACCCAGAGAGTGGTGAACCTGTGGAATTCTTTACCACAGAAGGCAGTTGAGGCCAATTCATTAAATATATTCAAGAAGGAGTTAGATATATTTCTTAAGGCTAAAGGGATCAAGGGATAGGGGGAGAAGGCAGGGACAGGGTACTGAGTTTGGATGATCAGCCATGATCTCATTGACTGGTGGAGCAGGCTCGATGGGCCGAATGGCCTAATCCTGCTCCTATCTTCTATGAGCCTGTTACACAGGAACAGGAGGAGGCCATTCAGCCCCTCAAGCCTGTTACACAGGAACAGGAGGAGGCCATTCAGCCCCTCAAGCCTGTTAAACAGGAACAGGGGGAGGCCCATTCAGCCCCTCAAGCCTGTTACACAGGAACAGGAGGAGGCCATTCAGCCCCTCGAGCCTGTTACACAGGAACAGGAGGAGGCCATTCAGCCCCTCGAGCCTGTTACACAGGAACAGGAGGAGGCCATTCAGCCCCTCGAGCCTGTTACACAGGAACAGGAGGAGGCCATTCAGCCCCTCACGCCTGTTACACAGGAACAGGAGGAGGCCATTCAGCCCCTCGAGCCTTCATTGCTATGCAATTAGATCATTGCTGATCTGCACTCTAACTCCATTTAGCCACCATCGAATTACAGTATGCAGACGATGCTTGCGTCTGCGCTCACTCAGAGGTCGAACTCCAAACCATCGTAAACACCTTCACCGAAGCATACGAGAGCATGGGCCTTACACTAAACATCCGTAAGACAAAGGTCCTCTACCAACCTGCCCCCGCCACACAGTACTGCCCCCCGATTATCAAAATCCATGACAAGGCCTTGGACAATGTGGACCACTTTCCATACCTCGGGAGCCTACTGTCAACAAGGGCAGACGTCGACGACGAAGTCCAACACCGCCTTCAGTGTGCCAGTGCAGCCTTCGGTCGCCTGAGGAAGAGAGTGTTTGAAGACCAGGACCTCAAACCCGGCACTAAGCTCATGGTCTACAGGGCAGCAGTGATACCTGCCCTGCTGTATGCCTCAGAGACATGGACCATGTACAGCAGGCACCTCAAAGCACTGGAGAGGTACCACCAACGCTGCCTCCGCAAGATCCTGCAAACCCATTGGCAGGATAGGTGCACCAACATCAGTGTTCTTGCTCAGGCCAACATCCCTAGCATCGAAGCTCTGACCACGCTCAATCAGCTCCGATGGATGGGTCACATTGTCCGCATGCCTGATACGAGACTCCCAAAACAAGCGCACTACTCGGAACTCCGACACGGCAAGAGAGCCCCAGGTGGGCAGAGGAAACGCTTCAAGGACACCCTCAAAGCCTCCTTGAAAAAGTGTAACATCCCCACCGACACCTGGGAATCCCTGGCCCAAGATCGTACAAAGTGGAGGAGAAGCATCCGGGAAGGTGCCGAACACCTCGAGTCTCTTCGCTGGGAGCAGGCGGAAGCCAAGCACAGGCAGCGCAAGGAGCGCACGTCAACCCAAGCACCCCACCCACCCGCCCCTTCAACCACCGTCTGCCCCACCTGTGACAGAGACTGTAGGTTCCGCATTGGACTCATCAGTCACCTGAGAACTCATTTTTAATGTGGAAGCAAGTCATCCTCGGTTCCGAGGGATTGCCTAAGAAGAGAAGAAGAACGCCATTTAGCCACCTGAGTTCCATATCCCTCCATGCTCTTAGCCAACAAAAAAATTTAAATCTCTGTCTTGAAATCTCCAATTGACCCCCCGCATCCACAGCCTTGTGGGGGGCGGGGGAGAGATGTGGTCTGACAGGCTCTGTGCAATTGAAGTCTAACATTCCTGCCTTTGTATTCCAGCTCACTTGAGGTAAAATGGGGCGGGCTTATTAGTTTTGGCAGCTTTTGAGTCAATAGGAGCTGAACTTTGATCAGCTGCTCTTTGCTATCCTGTTGGGCTTCACATTGGACTGAACACATTTGGGGTTGTAAGCAGCAAGCAGTGGTCCAAGGTAAGTTATATATTACATTCACAGAATGAATATGGGAAATGTTTCATGGTCCTAAACAGTGTGGAGCTGATTGTACATTGTCTCATCTAGGGACATGGGCTCTGTAGAGAGTTTTAAAAATTCATTCTCGGGATGTGGGCATTATTGGCAAGGCTGGCATTTAGTGCCCATCCCTAGTTACCCCTTGAGTAGGTGATAGAGCTGAACCTTCTTCTTGGACTGTTGCAGACTGTGAGTTGAACATGCTCCCATTGTACTGTTAGGTTGGGACTTCCAGGATTTTGACCCTGTGACCATGAAGGAACGTCCAATATATATCCAAGTTGGGATGGTGCACATGACTTGGAGGTTAACTTGGAGCTGATGGTGCTTCCTTGTGTCTGCTGTTCTTGTCCTTCTAGGTGGTGGAGATCGTGGGTTTGGGAGGTGAGAAGGCAGATGGTGCCGCGGTTTAATGGCTCATCCAAAAGCTAGTACATAGAACAATGCAGTACTCCCTCAGTACTGCCCCTCCGACAGTGCGGCGCTCCCTCAGTACTGCCCATCCGACAGTGCAGCACTCCCTCAGTACTGCCCCTCCAGCACTAACTAAGTACTGGCCCTCTGAGAGTGCAGCGCTCCCTCAGTACTGCCCCTCTGACAGTGCGGCACTCCCTCTGTACTGCCCCTCTGACAGTGCGGTGCTCCCTCAGTACCGCCCCTCCGACAGTGCAGCGCTCCCTCAGTACTGCCCCTCTGACAGTGCAGCACTCCCTCAGTGCTGCCCCTCCAATAGTGCAGCGCTCCCTCAGTACTGCCCCTTTGATAGTGCAACACTCCCTCAGTACTGCCCCTCTGATAGTGCGGCCCTCCCTCAGTACTGCCCTTCTGCCAGTGCAGCGCTCCCTCAGTACTGACCCTCCCACAGTGCAGTGCTCCTTCAGTACTGCCTCTCCGACAGTGCAGCACTCCCTCGTACAGCCCATTTGACAGTGCAACACTCCCTCAGTACTGCCCTTCTGCCAGTGCAGCGCTCCCTCAGTACTGCTCCTCCCACAGTGCGGCGTTCCCTCAGTACTGCCTCTCCACGGTGCAGCGCTCCCTCAGTACCGACCCTCCAACAGTGCAGCGCTCCCTCAGTACTGCCCCTCTGGCAGTGCAGCACTCCCTCAGTACTGCCCCTCCGACAGTGCAGCGCTCCCTCAGTACTGCCCCTCTGACAGTGCAGCATTCCCTCAGTACTGACCCTCTGACAGTGCAGCACTCCCTCAGTGCTGCCCCTCCCACAGTGTGGCACTCCCTCAGTATTGCCTCTCCGACAGTGCAGCGCTCCCTCCGTACTGCCCATCCGACAGTGCAGCGCTCCCTCAGTACTGCCCCTCTGACAGTGCAGCATTCCCTCAGTACTGCCCCTCCGACAGTGCGGCGCTCCCTCAGTACTGCCCCTCCAACAATGCGGCACTCCCTCAGTACTGCCTCTCCAACAGTGCAGCACTCCCTCGTACAGCCCATTTGACAGTGCAACACTCCCTCAGTACTGCCCTTCTGCCAGTGCAGCGCTCCCTCAGTACTGCTCCTCCCACAGTGCGGCATTCCCTCAGTACTGCCTCTCCACGGTGCAGCGCTCCCTTAGTACTGCCTCTCCAACAGTGCAGCACTCCCTCAGTACTGCCCCTCTGACAGTGCAGCGCTCCCTCAGTACCGCCCCTCCCACAGTGTGGCACTCCCTCAGTATTGCCTCTCCGCCAGTGCAGCGCTCCCTCAGTACCAACCCTCCGCCAGTGCAGTGCTCCCTCCGTACCGACCCTCCGCCAGTGCAGCGCTCCCTCAGTACTGGCAACCGGTGAGTGTTGGCCTGGATTATGCTGCCCAAGTCTCTGGAGTGGGACTTAATGCACTCTCTGACTCGGGCGAGCGTGGTACTCACTTAACAGAAACTGTTGGAAATGATCATCAGGTCAGTCACTCATCGACCAGAAACATTAACTCTGATTCTCTCTCCATAGATGCTGACTGACCTGCTGATCATTTCCAGCATTTTCTGTTTTTATTTCAGATTTCCAACATCCGCAGTATTACGCTTTTTTATGCATTTTATTTATGTAATTATAAAATAATGAGCACCAATATGAAATAGTTAAAGATCTAAAATAATAAAAGATAAAATGTTCCACTTTACCTTTATCTTTATTACTAACAAAGTTTTGCAAACTGGACTTTGATTTCAATAATAAACATTGAGTTCATGACATTCATCAGCTTTTTGTTTATTCGTTCCGGGATGTGTGCGTCGCTGGCAAGGTCAGCATTTATTGGCCATCCCTAATTGCCCCTTGAGAAGGTGGTGGTGAGCCGCCTTCTTGAACCGCTGCAGTCCGTGTGGTGAAGGTACTCCCACAGTGCTGTTCGGGAGGGAGATCCAGGATTTTGACCCAGCGACGATGAAGGAATGGCGATATAATTCCTGTATTGATGTCCTGGGGCTGAGATGATTGACCTCCAACAATTACAACCATCTTCCTTTGTGTTGGTATGACTCCAACCAGTAAAGAGTTTCCCCCCCCCGATTCCCATTGACTTCAGTTTTACTAGAGCTCCTTGATGCCGCACTCGGTCAAATGCTGCCTTGATGTCAAGGGCAGTCACTCTCACTTCTCCATAGAATTCAGCTCTTTTGTCTTTGTTAGCTTCCAAACTAACTCGGGAATGATTTCTCGAATGTCGTTTTAGTGAGATATGGACACACTTACTCATTCGATCACTCACTTAAAATATCACTCACTCGCTCACTCGCTCACTCGCTCACTCACTCGCTCACTCGCTCACTCGCTCACTCACGCACTCACGCGCTCACTCGCTCACTCGCTCACTCGCTCACTCACGCACTCACTCACGCACTCATTCACTCAATCACTCACTCTCTCAATCACTCACTCACTCACTCACTCACGCACTCACGCACTCACTCGCTCACTCACGCACTCACGCACTCACTCGCTCACTCGCTCACTCGCTCACTCACGCACTCACTCGCTCACTCGCTCACTCGCTCACTCACGCGCTCACGCGCTCACTCGCTCACTCGCGTACTCACACACTCATGCACTCACTCGCTCACTCGCTCACTCACGCACCCACTCACGCACTCACTCACTCAATCACTCACTCTCTCAATCACTCACTCACTCACTCTCTCACTTGCTCTCTCTCTCACTCACTCAATCACTCACTCACTCACTCACTCAGTCACTCACTCACTCACTCACTCCCTCTCACTCATGCCCTCACTCACACTCACTCTCTCAATCACTCACACTCACTCACTCTCTCACTGACTCACACACTCCCTCACTCGCTCCTTCACTCCCTCACTCACTCAATCACTCTCTCTCTCACTCTCTCACTCAATCACTCTCTCAATCACTCACACTCACTCCCTCACTCGCTCCTTCACTCCCTCACTCAGTCACTCACTCGCTCCTTCACTCCCTCACTCACTCCCTCACTCACTTCCTCACTCACTCACTCTCTCACTAGTTCACTCGCTCACTCACTCCCTCACTCACTCACTCACTTCCTCACTCACTCGCTCTCTCACTAGTTCACTCCCTCACTCACTCACTCACTCGCTCCTTCACTCCCTCACTCACTCGCGCACTCGCTCCTTCACTCCCTCACTCACTCGCTCCTTCACTCCCTCACTCACTCGCTCACTCGCTCCTTCACTCCCTCACTCACTCGCTCACTCGCTCCTTCACTCCCACACTCACTCGCTCACTCGCTCCTTCACTCCCTCACTCACTCGCTCACTCGCTCCTTCACTCGCTCACTCACTCGCTCACTCACTCCTTCACTCGCTCACTCACTCGCTCACTCGCTCCTTCACTCCCTCACTCACTCGCTCACTCGCTCCTTCACTCGCTCACTCGCTCCTTCACTCCCTCACTCACTCGCTCACTCGCTCCTTCACTCCCTCACTCACTCGCTCACTCACTCCTTCACTCCCTCACTCACTCGCTCACTCGCTCCTTCACTCCCTCACTCACTCGCTCACTCGCTCCTTCACTCCCTCACTCACTCGCTCACTCGCTCCTTCACTCGCTCACTCACTCGCTCACTCGCTCCTTCACTCGCTCACTCACTCGCTCACTCGCTCCTTCACTCCCTCACTCACTCGCTCACTCGCTCCTTCACTCCCTCACTCACTCGCTCACTCGCTCCTTCACTCCCTCACTCACTCGCTCACTCGCTCCTTCACTCCCTCACTCACTCGCTCACTCCCTCCTTCACTCCCTCACTCACTCGCTCACTCGCTCCTTCACTCCCTCACTCACTCGCTCACTCACTCCTTCACTCCCTCACTCACTCGCTCACTCGCTCCTTCACTCGCTCACTCACTCGCTCACTCACTCCTTCACTCGCTCACTCACTCGCTCACTCGCTCCTTCACTCGCTCACTCACTCGCTCACTCACTCCTTCACTCGCTCACTCACTCACTCACCCACTCACTCACTCAATCACTCACTCAATCACTCACTCTCTCACTCACTCTCTGTGGTAAACCACAGTTTGTTATTGTTGTTGTTGTTGTTGTTGTTGCACACTGCTGTTGCCTCAGCTGACTCCGCCCCTGGCTCCACCCACATGCCCGGGTATAAAGGTGACTGCTCTGCAGCCCCCTGCCCTTTTGGATACCAGGCAACCACGAGAGGCATGCTCTGTTCTTTGCTAATAAAAGCCTATTAATTAACTCTCTGTCTTTTATGAGGAATTGATAGTGCATCACTCTCTCACTCAATCACTCACTCACTCTCTCACTCAATCCCTCACTCACTCAATCACTCAATCACTCAATCACTCACTCACTCACTCACTCAATCACTCACTCACTCACACCCTCACTCGCTCCTTCACTCCCTCGCTCACTCGCTCCTTCACTCCCTCACTCACTCGCTCACTCGCTCCTTCACTCGCTCACTCAATCACTCACTCAATCACTCAATCACTCACTCAATCACTCACTCAATCACTCACTCACTCACTCAATCACGCACTCACTCAATCACTCACTCAATCACTCACTCACTCACTCAATCACGCATTCACTCAATCACTCACTCACTCACACCCTCACTCGCTCCTTCACTTCCTCTCCCCCTCACTCACTCTCTCACGCACTCACTCACTCACTCGCTCACTCGCTCCTTCACCCCCTCACTCACTCGCTCACTCGCTCCTTCACTCCCTCACTCACTCCTTCACTCCCTCACTCACTCACTCACTCACTAGTTCACTCTCTCACTCACTTACTCACTCAATCACTCAATCACTCACTCGCTCACTCGCTCCTTCACTCCCTCACCCCCTCACTCACTCCCTCACTCACTCACTCCTTCACTCCCTCACACACTCCCTCACTCCCTCACTCACTCCCTCACCCCCTCACTCACTCCCTCACTCACTCGCTCCTTCACTCCCTCAATCACTAGTTCACTCACTCACTCACTCCCTCACTCGCTCCCTCACCCCCTCACTCACTCCCTCACACACTCCCTCACCACTCACGCACTCCCTCACACACTCCCTCACTCGCTCCTTCACTCCCTCACACTCCCTCACCCCCTCACTCACTCCCTCACACACCCCCTCACCCCCTCACTCACTCCCTCACTCACTCCCTCACTCACTCCCTCGCTCACTCGCTCCTTCACTCCCTCACTCACTAGTTCACTCACTCACTCACTCACTCCCTCACTCGCTCCTTCACTCCCTCACTCACACTCCCTCACTCGCTCCTTCACTCACTCACTCACTCACTCCCTCACTCGCTCCTTCACCCCCTCACACACTCCCTCACCCCCTCACTCACTCCCTCACACACTCCCTCACCACTCACGCACTCCCTCACACACTCCCTCACTCGCTCCTTCACTCCCTCACACACTCCCTCACCCCCTCACTCACTCCCTCACACACACCCTCACCCCCTCACTCACTCCCTCATACACTCCCTCACCCCCTCACTCACTCCCTCACACACTCCCTCACTCACTCACCCCCTCACTCAATCACTCATTCTCTCACTCACTCCCTCACTCCTCACTCGCTCCTTCACTCCCTCACACAGTCCCTCACTCACTCCCTCAGTCCCTCACTCGCTCCTTCACTCCCTCACACAGTCCCTCACTCACCCCCTCACACAGTCCTTCACCCCCTCACTCACTCCCTCTCACACTCCCTCACCCCCTCACACACTCCCTCACACACTCCCTCACCCCCTCACTCACTCTCTCAAACACTCACACTCACTCTCTCACTCTCTCTCACTCAATCACTCACTCCCTCACTCACTCACTCACTCACTCGCTCCCTCACTCACTCACTCACTCCCTCACCCCTTCACTCACTCTCTCACTCCCTCACTCGCTCCTTCACTCCCTCACACACTCCCTCACTCCCTCACTCACTCGCTCCCTCACGCACTCACTCCCTCACCCCCTCACTCACTCACTCCCTCACTCGCTCCTTCACTCCCTCACACACTCCCTCACTCCCTCACTCACTCGCTCCCTCACTCACTCCCTCACCCACTCACTCACTCACTCGCTCCTTCACTCGCTCCTTCACTCCCTCACACACTCCCTCACCCCCTCACTCACTCATTCTCAGGTGGGTGTAAAGATCCACATCATCATTGGACGAAGAGCAGATGAGTTCTCCCAGGTGTCCTGGGCCAGTATTTGTCCCTTAAATTAACATCACCAAAAGAACAGATTATCTGGTCACTTATCACATTGCTGTTTGAGGGAGCTTGGTGTGCCAAAATTGGCTGCCGTTTTCTATAATACAACAGTGCCTACACCTCAAACAAGTACTTTATTGGCTGTGAACCGCAGTGGGACATCCTGAGGTCATGAAAGGCGCTATATAAATGCTGGTTCTCTGCCATGGAAAGGAGAATGGGGCGGGATGTATTGGCCGTTCTGCCCCTTCACCTGCAAGTAGCACTCGCCCCATTGCTTGATATTAGCGATTGTGTGGTTATTATTTAGCTGGCCTCTGGTGTGTGGTTTGGCCAATCAGGGGCTAAGAATCCCTTACATTTGATTTTCAGAAATGGCAGCCACGAGTGAAGAGAATCCCCGTGGAAAGATTGACGACATTTTGAAGAACTTCGATCCTGCGACCCTTCAGTTTGTCTTGACACACAGTTTAACCTTCAGAGACTTCCTTCTCTGTATGACGGGTCCTATCATTTTAATCAGTTTTGTTGCATTAATTTGTTGCATAGAAAAGAATAAGTAAAGAGACAGAATTGCATATTTTGATCACCAGCCCTATTCTTTCCTTCCTTCCAACTTTCCATCCTATCTTCCTTCCTTCCCTCCTTCATTACTTCCTTCCTTCCTTCCCTCCTTCATAAGAACATAAGAAATAGGAGCAGGAGTAGGCCATATGGCCCCTCGGGCCTGCTCCGCCATTCAATAGGATCATGGCTGATCTGAATCTAGACTCACGTCCACTTCCCTGCCCACTCCCCGTAACCCCTAATTCCCTTATCTGCTAGGAAAATGTCTATCTCCATTTTAAACTTATTTAATGTTGCAGCTTCCACAGCTCTCTGGGGTAGCAAATTCCATAGATTTACTACCCTCTGAGTGAAGAAGTTTCTCCTCATCTCAGTTTTGAAAGGGCAGCCCCTTATTCTAAGATTATGCCCTCTAGCTCTAATCTCGCCCATCAGTGGAAACATCCTCACCGCATCCACCCGATCAAGCCCCCTCAGCAATCCTCTGTCCTTTCTTTCTCCCTCCTCCCTCCTTTCTTCCTTCCTTCCTTCTGTTAAATCCATGAACCTTGATGTATGGTGTCCTTCAATAATTAGACAAGAGACTGCAGAGGAACAATCAACAGGTGTTTACTGGATGAGGGTTACTCTAAAACTAACGGTACAGATACCTACTCGGGGTTTATATACAGGTGTGGTCACTGCCGGTACTACAGTATACAGGAGCTGTAAAAAGTAGTTCTCCCCTTAAAGGTACATACACTACAATTCTGCCCCTTTTAGATTAACAGTACCATAACATTCATTTAACAATTAACACTTTTAACATGCAACATTAACTGAAAATAGTCCATTTATAAATTCAGTCTTTGGGGAGGCTTCCTGGTCCTTTCTGGATAGCGCCTTTCCTGAGTGTTTTGCTCTTGGTGCGGAGGTGATTCTGCCCCCCTGTCGTCGGTTGGTTCATCAGCTTCCGATGCTACTGTTTCTGGGGTAGATGCGACCTGTACATCGGGTTCATCACCAGGTACGCGAGACATGGGGTTGACTCGTTCCTGTGACTCTAGGATCTGGTCGACATGGCGTCTCACAATGTTCTCCCCAACATCCACTGTGTACATTAGTGGCCCCTGCCGTGTGCATATCGTTCCTGGTTGCCATTTCTCTGTTCGGTAGTCGCGGGCCAAGACTGGTTGCCCAGATTGAACCTCCTTGTCGGCTTCTCATTGATGTGCTGGAATTGCTTACTCTCAACATCTCTTCGTACATTTGGTCTGAGCAAATCCAGACAAGATCTCCACCTTCGGTTAAAGAACATCATGGCCGGGGTCTGGTTGGTGAACGCATGTGTCGCATTTCTGAAGGCTACCAGGAAATTGTCCACCTTATGCTGCAGTGGAATGTCGTCATCGCACATGGCCCTTACTGCTTTTTTAAAGGTTTGTACGAACCTCTCCGCCAATCCATTTGTGGCTGGATGATACGGGGCGGATGTGTAATGCCTTACCCCATTCCTTTTCATAAATTTCCGAAACTCTTTGGACACAAACTGTGGTCCGTTATCAGAGCAAATCTGCTCTGGCAAGTCGTTCCTGGCAAATATGGTCCGTAGGACTGCAATCGTTTTCTCCGTGGTGGTGGAGGGCATTTTGATCACCTCAGGCCATTTCGAGTGCGCATCCACTGCTATTACAAACATTGAGTCCATGAATGGACCAGCAAAATCAATATGCACCCGTTGCCATGGCCAGGAGGGCCACTCCCATGGGTGCAGAGAGGCATGTGGCGGAGCATTTTGGACCTTCTGGCATCCTGAGCAGCTCTTTGTCAGGTCCTCGATTTGCTGATCGATCCCCGGCCACCACACAAGCCCTAGCAAGGCTTTTCATTTTCACCCCTCCCAGATGGCCTTCGTGAAGCTCATTGAACACTCTCTCCCTTAACTTGGGTGGAATTACCACTCGGGATCCACACATCAAGGTCCCCTGGCATACTGACAGCTGTTCTCTTCTGGATGAGAATGCTGGCAACAGTGAGTCGCCATGTGTTGGCCATCCCCTCACCGTCAAGTCATATACCCGAGAAAGTGTTGGGTCATTTCGGGTCTCCTTCTCTATATCCGTGTTAGTTACTGGCAAGCGTTCAATTATAGTCGAATAAAATATTTCGACAGGGTCCACTGCTGGTGCTTCTTCCGCCGTAGGCAGTGGCAGGCGTGATAGCCCATCGGCGTTTCCATGCTGTTTCGTGCCCTTATACTCTATTTCATATTGGTTCGCCCCTAGAAAAAGGGACCATCTTTGTAGCCGTTGCGCAGTCATCACCGAAACGCCCTTCATTGGATTAAAGATGGAGACAAGTGGTTGGTGGTCAGTCAGCAAGGTGAACTTCTGCCCGTGCAGATAGTGGTTGAACTTTTTCACTCCCCACACTAGGCTGAGGGCCTCCCTGTCAATCTGGGTGTAGTTACGCTCGGCTGAGGTTAGTGACCGAGACGCAAAGGCTACTGGCCTCTCCGAGCCGTCCGGGAATTTGTGCGACAGCACCGCTCCAATACCATAGGGTGATGCATCACACGCCAACCGAATTGGCAGTGCTGGGTTGAAATGAGCCAACACCTCTTTTGATGTGATCAATTCTTTGCACTTCTGGAAAGCTCGTTTACATTCGTCATTCCACTTCCATGGTACCCCCGTTTGCAGCAGGGTGTTCAGTGGGTGTAGTACTGGAGACAAATTCGGCAAGAACTTATGGTAGTAGTTCACCAGCCTGAGGAACGACCTCAGTTGTGACACAGTTTCTGGTGCTGGAGCCTTGACTACTGCCTCAATCTTTTCAGGGGACTTATGTAACCCCTCCATCAATAACGTGGCCACAATACGAGATCTGCTTCTGGAAAAACTCGCATTTGTGGCGATTAGCTCGGAGCCCATATTCCTTCAATCTAGTGAGCACCTGCTCCAGGTTGGCGAGGTGATCACTGTCATTTTCGCCCGTGACCAGGATGTCGTCCAAATAACATTGGGTCCCTGGAATCCCTTCCAGGACTTGATCCATTGCCCTTTGCCAAATAGCCGGAGCTGATGCTACCCCGAACACCAGCCAGTTGTATTGGTAGAGACCTTTGAGTGTTGATCGTGAGGCACTGTTTCGAGGCTTCTTCTACCTCCATTTGCAGGTACGCCTGGGCCAGATCAATCTTAGTGAAGCATTTACCTCCAGATAGCGAGGTGAAAATATCTTCAATCCGCGGAAGCATATATTGTACCGTGTGAAGGATTGGGTTCACTGTCACCTTAAAGTTCCCACAGATGCAAACCTTCTTTGGTTCCCCAGGCGTATTACTCAATGACCACTTCATTACAGGAACGATGGGTGTAGCCCACTCGCTCCAGTCCACTTTGGACAGTACTCCTGAACGTTCCAAACCTTCCAGCTCTGATTCGACGACTGAGCCGATCGCATAAGGCACCGGTCTGACCTTAAAAACTTCGGGCTTGCATTTTCCACTATTTTGATCGTCGCTGTTATGCCTTTTAGTGTTCCGAGTTTCTCCTGGAACACTTCTTTTGCGTCAGTTAGCATTTTTGACAGTCGTCCAGATGTGACGTCGTCATCCTTTTTGGCATCTACAATCAGTGCTTGTATGGAATGCCAATCTAGCTGTATCTTCCGGATGCATTTACGTCCTAGTAGTGGTGGTCCTCCCACTGGCAATACATATAGGTCAATTTTTGGTGTTTCCTTGCCATTATATATAACGTTCACCTTTATTTTTCCTTTGGGGTAGACTTTTTGCCCCGTGTACGTCTTCAAGACGATCCCTGTATCTCTCAAGGGTATATATGAGAATAGCCGCTTGTAGTCCCTTCGGTTTATGACTGTTAGGGCTGATCCTGTGTCCAATTCCATTTTCACTTGGGCTCCGGCTATCTTGAGCGTGCCCCAGATAGTTTGGTGATCCTCCATTTTGATCACATTATGTAGTTTCAGACAACCCAGCTCCTTGCTTCCGGAGTCTGTATACCTTTTCTGTTCGTCTGAACTACTCTCCATCACCTTATGTACCTTCTTGTACTTCTCCTGTGGAGATTTCTTGCTGCTGGTTTTCTTTTCCGACCTGCAGACACTTGCTCTGTGTCCTACTTTTCCACACTGTCTGCACACTTGGTCCTTGAACCAGCAATCCTTATGGTCATGTGTTGTTCTGCCGCAGCGATAGCACTTCACTGTTCCGTATGCCATTTCATTTGTGCCATATTCTTGCGGTCTCTGTTGTATCTCAGCCGCGCTCCGTGCTGCTGCTTCGTGTGAAACTGCCATGCTGAAAGCCTTGTCCAGCGTAAGATCCTTTTCTGATAGAAACCGTTTCTGGGTTCCTTCACTTTGAAGCCCACACACGAACTTGTCCCATAAAGTATCTGCTAGTCCCGTTCCAAACTGGCAGTGTTTCGATAGCTTGCGCAGTTCCGTTAAATACTCAGCATTACTTTCGTCTTTATGCTGGTTCCTTTTATGAAACTTAAATCTTTCTGCTATCAGCAGCGGTGTGGGGTTTAAGTGGTCCTGTAGGATTGCCACTGTATGCTTTCAAAATCCTTTTCCACTGGCTTCTCTGGGGTTACTAGCTTTTGCAGTAAGCCATACATTTTTGCACCCATGGAATTCAACAATACCAGTGCTTTCCTGGCATCTGGCACTTCAGTCGCCTTGCAGTACACTTCTATGCGTTCTACATATGTCGCCCAATCTTCGACTTCATTGTCAAACGCTGTGACACTGCCACTCTTCGGCATCCCTGGGTGTGGTTAGACTGGCTAAAAATGGTGTCTCCCGCGCTCTATCTTCTCCGCTGTGGCTCAAAATGGCGTCTCCTGCGCTCTCCCTTCTCCGCTGCGGCTCAAATGGCGTCTCCCGCGCTTTCCTTCCCCTGCGGATGCTGCTCAGCCCTTGAACACCGGCCGCGCTCTGCGCGTTTTCCTGCGCGCCTCTCTCGTTGACGCCGCTCGGTCTTCAACCCCAGCTGCGCCCTGTGCGCTTTACCCTCTCTCTTACCCCGTCGACGCTGCTCGGCCTTTTTCCTGTGCCGTCGGTCGGCTCCAGCCGCCGCTGTCCGGGAAGGGCCTGCGCCGTACCTGTTGCCAGCCCATTTCGCTGGACCACCGTGACTGGAGAACCAAGCCCAGCTCTCCACAGCCTCCTCTGCGATGCTCAAGCCTTCTCTGGATGGTCGACGCCTGTATTTCTGGACTCGGCCTTCTTCTTTCACTCTTCTCCAGGAGCGAATCCCTGGGAGGTGATGCAGAGTTGCAGGTAGGTTTGAATCCATTCGTCGCCAATGTTAAATCCATGAATCTTGATGTATGGTGTCTTTCAATAAATAGACAGAGACTGCAGAGGAACAATCAACAGATGTTTACTGGATGAGGGTTACTCTAAAACTAACAGTACAGATCCCTACTCAGGGTTTATATACAGGTGTGGTCACTGCCGGTACTACTGTATACAGGAGCTGTAAAAAGTAATTCTCCCCTTAAAGGTACATACACTACACCTTCCAAACTGGGGGTATAGCTAACATTGAGGAAGAATGCCAAATAATACAAGAAGACATTAGAAAACTTGCAGACTGGGCAGCTAAGGGACAAATTAACATTAACGTAGAGAAATGTGAGGTGATTCATTTTGGTACAAAAAATAGACAGATCACCGACACCTTAGAAAATAAGAAACTGAATTGGATTGAACAGCAAAGGTATCTCGGGATACAGGTGCACAAACCATTAAAAGCAGGATCGCAGGTCAGAAAAGGAATTTAAAATGCTAACAAAATCCTGGGATTTATTTCTAGGGGTAGAGAATTCAAAAGTGGTGAAGTTACGTTAACTTTGTATCGGAGCCTGGTCAGGCTGCACTGCACTATGCACAGTTCTGGTCTCCATATTTTAAAAGGACATCGAAACATTGAAAGTGCAAAAAAAGATTTGCAAGAGTGGTACCAGAACTGAGAGATTACAGCTATTGGGAAAGTTTGAACAGGCTGGTGCTTCTTTCTCTAGAATAGAGAAGCCTTAGAGGTGACCTGATAGAGGTCTTTAAAATTATGAATGGGTTGGACAAGTCAGATGTGAAGAGAATGTTTTCGACTTGTGGAGAATCCAATCTAGGCCCATCAATACAAGATAATTACTATTAAATCCAATGGGGAAATTAGGAGAAATGTCTTCATTTGGCAAGTGGTTAGAATGTGGATCCCATTACCACAGGAAATGTTAGAGGCAAATAGCTTAGAGGCTTTCAAAAGGAAGGTAGATGAGTACATGAGAGAAAATGGAATAGAAAGATATGCTGAAAGGCTGAGATGAGGCCGAAGGACTGGGAGGAGACTCGTGTAGAGCATAAACACCAGCTGAGACTAGTTGGGCCGAATGGCCTGTTTCTGTGCTGTGTATTCGATGTAATTCTATGTAATCCTTCCTTCTTTCCATTCCTTTCCTTTCCTTTGATGGGGATGTGTTAATATCTGACAAACGATGATATTTTATTTCTAGTTAAGGCCTCAGGAACTCCAAAGACCTCACGGCAGAAGATTAGTGATCTCCTTCATCACAGTGATGAAAGTTTGCTGCAGTTCTTCTTCAATCAGCTCGTAACATTCAGAAAGGATATTCGACGTAAGTTATACTGTTGTATTGTAATTGTTGTTATTAATAATATGTTTTCCTACTCGCACCAAGTCCAGTTCACCCATCACCCCATGCGCTCACTGACCTACATTGGCTTGCGACCCGGTAACACCTCAATTTTAAAATTCTCATCCTTGTGTTCAAATCCCTCCATGGCCTCGGCCCTCCCTATCTCCTCCAGATAGGGACCTCCTCCAGCCCTAAAATCAGCCCAGATCTCTGCCCTCCTCCAATTTTGGCCTTTAGCTCGTCCCCGATAATCATCGCACCACCCTTGGTAGCCATGCCTTCAGCCGCCTTGGCCCTAATCTTTGGAATTCCATTCCGAAACCTCACCACTGTCTAATATTTTGAAGAGTCGGGGACTTCTCCCCGGTGTCCTGGGGCCAAGACTTTTCCCTCAAACAACATCACTAAAAAAACAGATGATCTGATCATTTATCACATTGCTGTCTGTGGGATCTTCCTGTGGGCAATTTGGCTGCTGCGTTCCATACATTACAACAGTGACTACACTACAAAAACCACTTTGGAACGTCCTGAGGGCATGAAATGCTCTATAGAAATGGGAGTATGTTTTTTGTGTTGTGCATTTCCAAAAATGTCTGCCTCGGATTTCAAGCCTTTTCTTATTACTTGTACATTTTGTGAACTGTCGGTGTTGAATTTCTCCTACTCACTGTTATTTTATTTCCAGGGATTGCTCCCAGCAGTGAAAGGGACATTAATAAGACTTACCGGCAAAATCTCGGCCACCTCCTCGACCAGTCAGACGAGAGAGATCTGAAAGCCTTTGAGCAGATTATATCGAGCTACCTGTCAATGTCCCAGCGTAGGTCACTAATTCTGTTGCTTGCGACCTCTAAAAGTTCATGAATGTCCACAGATTATATGTCAATCAGAAACACCATGGAAATGTTGGGGGTTAAATTTCAACTTGGGTCGAGGCCCAATACGGATGTAGAAGGATTGGCCTCCCATTGTCGCAAGAAATATCGGGTAGGGTATATGACAAAATAACCTGCATTTACATTGAACCTTTAACGTAGTAACATTTGCCAAGGCGCTTCACAGGTGTGTGATCAGACAGAAAATTAACAGTGAGCTACATAAGGAGACATTAGGACACGCGACTAAAAGCTTGGTCAAAGAGTTTGGTTTTAAAGAACGTCTTAAAAGATGAGAGAGAGGTAGAAAGTGGGAGAGGTTTAGGGAGGGAATTCCAGAATTTAGTGTCAAGGTGGCTGAAGGCATGGCCGCCAATGGTGGGACGAAGGAAGTGGGAGATGGATCAGAGGGCAGACCGGGAGGAATGCAGAGATATGAGCGGGTTGTAAGGTCCCGTGTTCGCTGATCCACACTGGCCTCCAATTTAAAATTTTCATCCCTGTGTTCGGATCTCTCCATGGCCTCACCCCTTCCTATCTGTGCAAACTCCTCCAGCCCTGCCACCCTGCGAGATCTCTGCGCCCCTCCCATTCTGTCAACTCCTGAGCGCAGATTTCTGTGGTATCTTGAGGTGGCCATAGATGGAGACAGACACAGGTTAACTCCTTAACATGGTTTAATCAACACTTGCACATAAAAGCTTCTGCCATGAGGCAGCAAAAACAAAGAGTACAACCAGTACAGATCAGACTTCACTCAGGAGAGCAATTGCCACAGCACCACCTGGTGGATCAGGTTACTCATAACCTCCCAGGTTACTACACTCCTTCCCCCCTTAAGATTGCCGTATGCAATTCTTAAACAATAACCCTTACTAGGTACTACGTTTTAACTAACCAGTATGCTCTAACCATGGTTAACCCCTGACTAATTTAACAGGTTTGTATAAGTCTTTCTGGTTGCTTGCGAATCCTTTGTGAATGTCTTAATTCCACTTGTGGTGGATTCTCAGATTCATTCGCACTTGAGATTGGAGTAGTCTCTGATGTTGGTTTTACTCTGTCCCGCTGTGGCCTGGCAGTACCAGTGTCCACTGACACCTTATAAGCCGTGCTGGGTCCTGGAACAGCCTCCTCTACTGCCCTTTGTTCCATCTGAGGCAGTTCCCCCTGCTGCCGGCTGAAAAGCTGATCCACATGCTGACAAACCCCTCGACCATCCCCTAGTAACACGGAGTACGACACAGGTCCTGTAATGTCCTGGATTAGTCCTGGTATCCATTTAGGTCCATAACCGAAGTTCCAGGTGTACACAGAGTCCCCTATGGCGAAATTGCGAGCTTTAGTATGTTTGTCATGGTACGCTTTTTGGTTTGTTTGTTTTGTCTCCACCTTGCTTTTGAGATCTGGATGTATCAGGTCTAACGTGCACCGCAACTTTCTCCACATCATCAACTCAGCTGGAGAAAGCCCCGTGGTAGCTTGGGGTGTTATACGATAACTAAACAAGGCTCTATTGAGCTTGGTCTCCAGGGTGTCACCTGAGCTCTTCCTCATGAGCTCCTTAAAAGTCTGCACGGCTCGCTCGGCTAACCCATTTGAGGCTGGGTTATATGGAGCCGAGGTGACATGTGTGATTCCATTCCTTACCATGAATCCTTTGCTCCCTTCACTAACAAAACACTGTGCATTGTCGGATACAATCATTTCTGGAATACCATGCGTGCTGAAGCTGTTCCTGAGACAATCCAGTGTAGCATCAGTCGTTGCAGAGCTCACTGGATAAACGTCGATCTACTTTGAGTGAGCGTCTACCAGCACCAAAAACATTTTGCCCATATTCGTCCCGCATAGTCTATGTGAATTCTCCTCCAGGGTTTGCTGGGCCACTCCCAGGGATGGAGTGGTGCCCCGGCAGGTGCTTTCCTCTGTTCCTGACATATAGTGCATGACCTTTGACTCAATTTCAGCATCCAAGTTAGGCCACCACAGGTAGCTCCTAGCCAGTCCTTTCATTCTAGTCATTCCTGGGTGCGATTGATGCAACTGTTCCATCAAAGTAGAGCGTCCCCGCTCTGGGGCTATGATGCGTGCTCCCCATAGCACACATCCATCTTGGACACTGAGCTCGTGCTGTCTCTGTCTGTACGGCGTGAACTCCGGTCCCTCACGGTGATCTGGCCAGCCTTTCAACACATACTCATGGACCCTAGACAGAATGGGGTCTTTGGCTGTCCAGCCCTGGATTTGCACTGAAGTCATCAGGGGACTGATCTCCTGATCCAGCATCAGGACGTGCTCCTCAGGGGAAGTACTGCGAGGAGATTTTGAGAGGGGCAGGCGGCTGAGAGCATCCGTGTTCCCGTTTTCATTGCTGGCTCTGTACGTGATCACATATTCATAGGCTCTTAGTATTACTGCCCATCTCATTATTCTCTGTGATGCCATTTGAGGCACCGCTTTCGTCTCATTCAGTAAGCTAATAAGAGGCTTGTGGTCAGTACTGATTACAAACTTCCTCCCATATATGTACTTATGGAATTTCTTTACTCCAAATATAATGGCCAGCCCCTCTTTATCAAGCTGTGAATAGTTCTTTTCCGCAGCTGTGAGCGTGCGTGAAACAAACCCGATGGGCCTTTCCGCTCCATCTGGCATGCGCTGGGCCAACACTGCCCCCATTCCATAGGGTGATGCGTCGCAGGACATTATCAGCTCCTTCTTCTCGTCGTAATGCACTAACACCCTGCTGGACTGAAGTAACTCCTTTGACTGCTGAAACGCTTTCGCTTGCTCTGGCCCCCAACGCCATGGCTCCTCCTTTCTCAGCAGTTTGTGCAGGGTTGCCAGCAGCATCGATAAGTTTGGAAGAAACCGGTTATAATAATTCAGGAGCCCTAGATAGGCTTTCAGTTCAGTCACTGAGGTGGGTGCCGGTGCATCCTGCACTGCCCGCACTTTCCCTGGTAATGGATGGAGGCCTGTGGCATCCACCTGATGTCCCAGGAATGTAACTTCCTTCTCCATGAAACTACACTTACTCCGTTTCAGGCGTAGCCCCGCCTCTTCCAGCCGCTGTAGCACTTTGTCCAGTGTTTTTACGTGATCCTGATCGTCACTTCCTGTTAGCAGAATATCATCTAAATACACGGCCACCTTTGGAATGCCCTGCAGAATGCCCTCCATAGTCCGTTGGAATATTGCTGGGCTAGAACTGACACCAAATGGTAACCTGGCATACGTGAACAGCCCCTTGTGCGTGTTCACCGTGACAAACTTTTTTGATTCTTCATCTAGCAATATCTGCTGATACGCATGACTCATGTCCAGTTTGCTGAATCTTTCTCCCCCAGCGAGCGATGTTAACACGTCCTCCATTCTCGGAATGGGGTACTGTTCCAGTGATGATACTCTGTTCACTGTTAACTTATAGTCACCACACACCCTTATGTTACCGTCGGGCTTCAATATCGGGACTGTTGGTGCCGCCCAGTCCGAAAATTTCACTGGTTCTATTACTTTGTCCTTTAGCAGGCGATCTAGTTCCGCCTCAACCTTGGTTTTCATTGCAAAAGGTACCGACCTTGGTTTAAAGAAACGAGGTGTGGCATCATTGGCTACATGAATCTTGGCTGTGGCTCCCCTTAAGGTGCCCAGTTTGTCCTTGAACACTAACTCATGCTTCATCAGCACTTCTTGCAGTGCCTCTGTACTGTCCTCCATTTTATTCATTGCCTACCAGTCCACACTCAACTCACAGGGCGAGGGTGGATCAAACAGGTTTGGCCCTGACCCTGCTACCACTACCACCGTAAGCTCTTTGGTGACTCCTTTGTGTTCCACTTGTACTTCGGCCGCCCCCAAAATGTCCACCTTCTGTCCTGTGTAGGTTTTGAGACTAATGGGCATGTACCTAGCTCTGGTACTTTTGCTTCCCCCATAGCTTGGCGTACTCAGTCTGCGACATTATGGTTACGCTACATCCGGTGTCAATCTCAAACTTTACTTGACCTCCGTTCACTATCAAATACTGAGTGAGAGGGGGTACGTTGGGCCTTGAAGTGTCGATACTGTATATAGTGAAAACCTCCTCACTAGACTCACTAGACTCTTCCTCCTCTTGTATGTAATTTGCCCGCTTTGTGTACTTCTCCCTCCCCCCTTTAGCATGCTTTGCCCCTTTAGCACTGCTTCTCTCACTCACTGCCCTTTTACAGACTTTCTTTAAGTGCCCTATTTTTCCACAATTGTGGCACTTTGTCTTTGCAAACCTGCAGTCCTTTGCATAATGGCTCATCCCGCCACATCGGTAGCAATCCCCAACCCCGACTGGTGGACTTTTCGCGCCAGCTTCCATCTTGAAAACAGCTCCTCCCACTGGTTTACTCCATTTCTCCTTGCTCATACTGTTTAAGTCCTTAATGTCCTTGTTAGCCGTCTCCATGGCTTGTGCTTTTTTAAGTGCCATCTCAAACGTTAATCCTTCTTCTGGCAGCAACCTTTGCTGTATACTGTCGTCATTAACTCCGCATACTAGTCTGTCCCTTAACATGACTGAGCGCATTTCCAAAATTACAGTCCTCTGCGAGCTTCCGAAGCTCCTCCACATACTCAGTAACGCTTTCTTCCAGCCTCCTAATCCTCGAATTGAATTTCCATCTCTGTACTATTTCACTAGGTTTCGGATTGAAATGATTCTTTAGTAGACTCATCAACTCGCCAAAAGATTTTTCTCCTGGCCGCTCCGGGCTCAGCAGATTCCTCATCCGTGTATAGGTTTGCGCTCCCAAACAACTCAGTAAAATGGCCCTTTTCTTTTCAGCACTGTCCACCTCGTTTGCCATAAAGAAATGGCTCAGTATTTCAATATACTCCTCCCAAGACTGCGACTTGCTGTCAAAAGGTGCCACGGAGCCTACCGTTCCTGCCATCCTTGGAGTCCGGTCACTTCAGCCAAAAAATCAAACTCCGTTTCGACTCCCGCGGCCTAGCCTCGTGCTTTTCCGACTAGTTTGCTAACCAACCCGAGCACCTCTTCCGAATACTCCAAAACTCTTCCGTCCTTTATTCTCGTCGCCATATGTGGTATCTTGAGGTGGCCATAGATGGAGACAGACACAGGTTAACTCCTTTAATGATATGAAATTCCTCAAGCAGATTACCCCTCAATCTACTAAACTCAAGGAAATACAAGCCTAATCTATGCAACCGGTCCTCACAATTTAAGAATTTTAGCCTCGGTATCAGTCTTGTGACTCAGAGCTACATAATCTCCAAGAACAATTCCATGGGTAGAATACTGAGTACTGAGGGAGCGCTGCACTGTCAGTGGGGCAGTACTGAGGGAGCGCCGCACTGTCGGAGGGGCAGTACTGAGGGAGCGCCGCACTGTCGGAGGGGCAGTACTGAGGGAGCGCCGCACTGTCGGAGGGGCAGTACTGAGGAGTGCTGCAGTGTAGGAGGAGCAGGACTAATGGAGCGCTACACTATCGGATGATCAGTACCTCAAAAGACCGGCACTGTCGCACTGGCAGTACTGAGGGAGCGCTGCAGTGTCGGAAGATCACTATTGAGGGAGTGCTGTACTGCCAGAGGGGGCAGTACTGAGGGAGTGCTGTAATGTCGAAGGAGCAGTACTGAGGAAGCGCCGCAATGTCTGAGGGGCAGTACTGACGGAGTGCCGCACTGGCGGAGGGGCGGTACTGAGGGAGTGCTGCACTGTCGGAGGGGCAGTACTGAGGGAGCGCCGCACTGTCAGAGGGGCGGTACTGAGGGAGCGCAGCAATGTCGGATGGTCAGTACTGAGGAAACGCATCAATGTCGGAGGGGCAGTACTGACGGAGTGCCGCACTGTCGGAGGGGTGGTACTGAGGGAGTGCTGCACTGTTGGAGGGGCAGTACTGAGGAGTGCTGCAGTGTAGGAGGGGCAGTACTGAGGGAGCGCTACAGTATCGGATGAACAGTACCTCAAAAACCCGGCACTGTTGGACTGGCAGTATTGAGGGAGTGCTGTACTGCCAGAGGGGCAGTATTGATGGAGTGCTGTAATGTCGAAGGAGCAGTACTGAGGGAGTGCTGTACTGCCAGAGGGGCAGTACTGAGGGAGTGCTGTACTGCTAGAGGGGCAGTATTGAGTGAGTGCTGTACTGCCAGAGGGGCAGTATTGAGGGAGTGCTGTGCTGCCAGAGGGGCAGTAATCAAAGATTGCTGCACTGTTGGAGGGTCCGTGTTTCAGATGACGCTCCTTCAGCACTGCCCCTCCGACAGCGCAGCACTCCCTCGGTACTGCCCCTCTGACAGTGCAGCACTCCCTCAGTACTGCCCCTTAGACAGCGCAGCGCTCCCTCAGTACTGCCCCTCCGACAGTGTGGCGCTCCATCAGTACTGCCCCTCCGACCGTGTGGCGCTCCTTCAGTACTGACCCTCCGACAGTGCGACGCTCCATCAGTACTGCCCCTCCGACAGTGCGGCGCTCCATCAGTACTGCCCCTCTGACAGTGTGGCGCTACCTCAGTATTGACCCTCCAACAGCGCAGCACTCCTTCGGTACCGATCCTCTGACAGCGCAGCGCGCCCTCAGTACTGCCCCTCCGACAGTGTGGCGCTCACGCAGTACTGCCCCTCCGACAGTGTGCTGCTCCTTCAGTACTGACCCTCCGACAGTGCGGCGCTCCATCAGGACTGCCCCTCCGACAGTGCAGCACTCCCTCGGTACTGAACCTCTGACAGTGCAGCGCTCCCTCGGTGCTGACCCTCTGTCAGAGCTGCACTCCCTCAGTACTGACACTCTGACAGTGCAGCGCTCCCTCGGTACTGCCCCTCTGAAAGTGTGCCACTCCCTCAGTACTACCCCCCCACAGTGCAGCGCTACCTCAGTACTGCCCCTCCGACAGTGCAGCGCTCCCTCGGTACTGCCCCTCAGAGTGCGGCGCTCCCTCAGTACTACCCCTCCCACAGTGCGGCGCTCCCTCAGTACTGACCCTCTGACAGTGCAGCTCTCCCTCGGTAGGTAGTGCAGGGGTCTCCTGTGGACATCCCCCTCTCAAACAGATACACCACTTTGAGGACTGTTGCGGGGGATGGCTTATCAGAGGAAGGCAGCAGCAGCCAACTTCCTGGCACCAGGGGTGGCTCTGCTGCACTGGACGGGAGGAAAAAGAGGGGTAGAGCTATAGTAATAGGGGATTCTATTGTAAGGGGAATAGATAGGCGTTTCTGCGGCCACAAACGAGACTCCAAACGAGGGGAACAAAGAAATGGCAGACCAATTAAATACATACTTTGGTTCTGTCTTCACAAAGGAGGACACAAATAACCTCCCAGAGATGTCAGGGAACATAGGGTCAGATGAAAGGGTGGAACTGAAAGAAATCAGTATTTGTAGGGAAATGGTGTTAGGGAAATTGATGGCATTGAAGGCCGATTAATCCCCAGGGCCTGATAATCTACATCCTAGGGTACTTAAGGAAGTGGCCCTCGAAATAGTAGATGCTTTGCTGATCATCTTCCAGCATTCGATGGAATCTGGAACAGTACCAATGGATTGGAGGGTAGCTAATGTTACCCCACTATTCAAAAAAGGTGGTAGAGAGAAAACGGGCAATTACAGACCGGTAAGCCTGACATCGATAGTGGGGAAAATGCTAGAGTCCATTATAAAAGATGTAATATGATGGAAAACAGTGACAGGATCGGACAAAGCCAACATGGATTCACAAAAGGTAAATCATGCTTGGCTAATCTGCTGGAATTTTTGGAGTATGTAACTGGTAAAATAGATAAGGGAGAACCAGTGGATGTGGTGTATTTGGACTTTCAGAAAGTTTTCGATAAGGTCCCGCATAAGAGATTAGCGTGTAAAGTTAAGGCACATGGGATTGGGGGCAAGGTATTGACTTGGATAGAGAACTGGCTGGCAGACAGGAAGCAAAGAGTTGGAATAAATGAGCCTTTTTCCGAGTGGCAGGCAGTGACTAGTGGGGTACCGCAGGGATCGGTCCTAGGACCCCAGCTATTCACAATATATATTAATGATCTAGACAAGGGAACTAGATGTGATATCTCCAAATTTGCAGATGACACAAAGCTGGGTGGGCGTGTGTGCTGTGAGGAGGATGCCGTGAAACTCCAGGATGATTTGGACAGGTTGGGTGATTGGGCAAAAGCATGGCAGATGCAATATAACGTGGCTAAATGTGAGGATATCCACTTTGGTGGCAAAAACAGGAGGGCAGATTATTATCTGAATGGCAATAGATTGGGAGAAGGGGACGTGCAAAGAGGCCTGGGTGTTCTTGTGCACCAGTCGCTGAAGGTAAGCATGCAGGTGCAGCAGGCGGTTAAGAAGGCAAATGGTATGTTGGCCTTCGTAGCGAGAGGGTTTGAGTACAGGAACAAGGATGTCTTGCTGCAGTTGTACAGGGCCTTGGTGAGACCACATCGTGAGTATGTTTGCAGTTTTGGTCGCCTTATCTGAGGAAGGACGTTCTTGCCATGAAGGGAGTGCAGCGAAGATTCACCAGACTGATACGTGGGATGGCAGGAATGATGTATGCGGAGAGATTGGGTCAATTAGGCTTATATTCGCTAGAGTTTAGAAGAATTAGAGGGGATCTCATTCAAACTTATAAAATTCTGACAGGACTGGACAGACTAGATGCAGGAAGGATGTTCCCGATAGTCAGGGAGTCCAGAACCAGGGGTCACAGTCTAAGGATAAGGGGTAGGCCATTTAGGACAGAAATGAGGAGGAATTTCTTCACCCAGAGAGTGGTGAACCGGTGGAATTCTCTACCACAGAAGGCAGTAGAGGCGAATACATTAAATATATTCAAGAAGGAGTTGGATGTATTTCTTAAGGCTAAAGGGATCAAGGAGTATGGGGAGAAATCAGGGACTGGGTACTTAATTTGGATGATCGGCCATGATCGCATTGAATGGCGGAGCAGGCTCGCTGTACCGAATGGCCTACTCCTGCTCCTATCTTCTATGTTTCTCTGGTACTGACCCTCTGACAGTGCAGCGCTCCCTCGGTACTGACACTCTGACAGAGCTGCACTCCCTCAGTACTGCCCCTCCGACAGTGCAGCGCTCCCTCAGTACCAACCCTCCGACAGTGCAGCGCTCCCGCGATAGCTAGTGCAGGGTTCCACTGTGGACATCCCCCTCTCAAACAGATACACCACTTTGAGTACCATTGCGGGGGGGATGGCTTATCAGAGGAAGGCAGCAGCAGCCAACTTCCTGGCATCAGGGGTGGCTCTGCTGCACAGGACGGGAGGAAAAAGAGGGGTAGAGCTATAGTAATAGGGGATTCTGTTGTAAGGGGAATAGATGGGCGTTTCTGCGGCCGCAAACGAGACTCCAGGGTGGTGTGTTGCCTCCCTGGTGCAAGGGTCAAGGATGTCTCGGAGCGGCTGCAGAACACCTTGGAAGGGGAGGGTGAACAGCCAGTTGTCATGGTGCATATAGGTACCAACGATATAGGTAAAAAGTGGGATGAGGTCCTAAAAGCGGAATATAGGGAGTTAGGAGTTAAATTGAAAAATAGGACCTCAAAGGTAGTAATCTCAGGATTGCTACCAGTGCCACGTGCTAGTCAGAGTAGAAATAGAAGGATATTTCAGATGAATACTGTAATGTATGTACCTTTAAGGGGGAGAACTACTTTTTACAGCTCCTGTATCCTGTAGTACCGGCAGTGACCACACCTGTATATAAACCCTGAGTAGTGATCTGTACAGTCAGTTGCAGTTTGAAACCTCATTCAGTAAACACCTGTTGATCGTTCCCTGCAGTCTGTTGTCTGATTATTGAAGGACACAACATTAAGATACACGGATATAACAAATACGTGGCTAGAGGAATGGTGCCAGGGGAAAGGATTCGAATTCCTGGGACATTGGAACCGGTTCTGGGGGAGGTGGGACCAGTTCAAACCGGACGGTTTGCACCTGGGCAGGGCTGGAACCAATGTCCTAGGGGGAGTGTTTGCTAGTGCTGTGGGGGAGGGTTTAAACTAAAATGGCAGGGGGTTGGGAACCTGAGCAGGGAGACAGAGGAAAGGGAAACAAGGATAAAAGCAAAAGATAGGAAGGAGAAAAACAAAAGTGGCAATCAGAGAAATCAATGGTTTAAATCAAACATGGCCAAACTAAATAATTCTTATAGGTCTAAGAGCGTTAAAAAAACAAGGCTGAAGGCTTTGTGTCTTAATGCAAGGAGCATTCATAATAAGGTGGATGAATTAGCTGTGCAAATAGAGGTAAACAAATATGATTTGATTGGGATTATGGAAACATGGCTCCAGGGTGGCCAAGGCTGGGAACTCAACATCCAGGGGTATTCAATATTCAGGAAAGATAGGCAAAAAGGAAAGGGAGGTGGGGTAGCATTGATGGTTAAAGAAGGGATTAACACAATTGTAAGGAAGGATATTAGCTCTGATGATGTGGAATCTGTATGGGTAGAACTGAGAAATACCAAGGGGCAGAAAACGTTAGTGGGAGTGGCATCTAGACCTCCAAACAGTAATGCGGAGGTTGGGGATGACATTAAAATGGAAATTAGAGAAGCGTGCAATAAGGGCACAGCAGTCGTCATGGGAGACTTTAATCTACATATAGATTGGGCTAACCAAATTAGTAACAATAATGTGGGGGAGGAATTCCTGGGTGTTTAAGGGATGGCTTCCTGGACCAATATGTCGAGGAACCAACCAGAGATCAGGCCATCTTAGACTGGGTATTATGTAATGAGAAAGGATTAATTAGCAATCTTGTTGTACGAGGCCCCTTGGGTCGGAGCAATCATAATATGATCGAATTCTGCATTAAGATGGAGAATGATGTAGTTGACTCAGACTAGGGTCCTAAATTTAAATAAAGGAAACTATGATGTTCTGAGGCGGGGAACTCTAGCGGCAGCGGGGCTATAAAAGGCTCCAGAGACCCAGGTAAGGCCTCAGAGCATCAGCGGGAAACTCGAGCGGCAGAGCAGGGCTATAAAATGCTCCAGAGACCCAGGTAAGGCCTCAGAGCGTCGGCGGGAAACTCGAGCGGCAGAGCGGGGCTATAAAAGGCCCCAGAGACCAGGTAGGTTTACCAGTCTCCGAATTCGGAGGGAAGGAGAGAGGTAAAAAGTAATCCAAGTGTGACGTCACCAGAAAGCAGGTAAGTGATTGGTTGGTAAGTATTTCTCTCGTTTTAAACTGAAACTCTTTGGTTTATAGTTTCTAAGGTGTGATATTCATCATCATCTAAAATCGGGGCAGAGGGTATTTAAAAATAATATTAATAAATTTAATTAATTACATAGAATGGGAGAGCAGGTGCTGTGTTGCTGCTGCAATATGTGGGAGCTGGTGGACACCATTGATGCTCACGGTGATCACATTTGCAGTAAGTGTTGGCTGCTCGAGGAATTCCGGCTCCGTGTTGAAGAGCTGGAGTCCGAGCTTCAAACAGAGACACATCAGGGAGGGGGAGAGTTACCTGGACTCTGTGTATCACGAGGTAGTCACACCAATTAGATTAATTAATTCAGATGTAGTCCGTGGCCAGGGACAGGATGGTGTGGCTAGAAGTGAGGCAGGTACGGGGATCCAGGAGGTAGTGTTGGAGGAGCCGTAGCCTTTGCTCTTGTCCAACAGGTTTGAGGCTTTTAATCCCTGTGAGGATGGGAAGGGGGACTGCGGGGAGGATGAGCAACCTGGCCACAGCACCGTGGAGCAGGGGGCCATTCAAGTGGGGGGAGTTAAAAGAAATGTTGTAGTGGTAGGGGATAGTATCGTTAGGGGGATAGATAGGGTTCTTTGCAGCTGAGAGCGAGAGTCCCAAAGGCTGTGTTGCCTGCCCGGTGCCAGAGTTAAGGACATCTCCTCTGGGCTGGAGAGAAACTTGGAGTGGGAGGGGGAGGATCCAGTTGTCGTGGTCCATGTTGGTACCAACGACATAGATAGGCCAAGGAAAGAGGTTCTGCTGAGGGAGTTTGAGCAGCTAGGGGCCAAATTAAGAAGCAGAACCACAAGGGTAATAATCTCTGGATTACTACCTGAGCCACGTGCAAATTTGGCTAGGGTAAATAAAATCAGAGAGTTAAATGTGTGGCTCAAAGACTGGTGTGGGAGAAATGGGTTTTGCTTCTTGGGACACTGGCACCAGTACTGGGACAGGAGAGAGCTGTTCCGTTGGGACGGACTTCACTTGACCAGTGCTGGGACTAGAATCCTGGTGAATCGAATAACTAGGGCTGTAGAAAGGGCTTTAAACTAATTAGTGGGGGGGGAGGTTTTAAGAGAGCGAAAAATAAAAATGACAGAGGAGAAGGCAATAGAGCAAGGTAGCAGTGGGGGAATTAAAAACCAGAGCGTGTCAGGAAGGGACAGAATGTATTATGATAAAGGTAAAGTAGTAAAAGGTGTAAAAGCAGGAATAAATTGTCAGAAAACATATTTGAAAACTCTTTATCTGAATGCACGCAGCATTGGTAACAAAATAGATGAGTTGACGGTACAAATAACTACACATGGGTATGATCTGGTGGCCATTACGGAAACATGGCTGCAAGATAATTATGAATGGGAACTAAACATACAAGGGTATTTGACAATTAGGAAGGACAGACAGGAAGGAAAGGGAGGTGGGGTTGCTATGTTAATCAAGGATGGAATCACTGCAATAGTCAGAAATGATATTGGGTCAAAGGATCAGGATAGTGAAACAGTTTGGGTGGAAATAAGGAATAATAAGGGGAAAAAGTCACGAGTGGGCGTAGTCTATAGGCTTCCTAACAGTTGCAACTCTGTTGGTCGGAGTATAAATCAGGAAATAGTTGGGGCTTGTGATAAGGGAACAGCTATAATCATGGGAGATTTTAACTTTCATATTGACTGGACTAATCAAATTGGGCATGGCAGCATTGAGGAAGAGTTCATAGAGTGTATTAGGGACGGGTTCCTTGAGCAGTATGTAACTGAACCAAACAGGGGGCAGGCAATCTTAGATCTGGTCCTGTTTAATGAGACAGGATTAATAAAAAATGTCCTAGTAAAGGATCCCCTTGGAATGAGTGACCATAATATGGTTGAATTCCAAATTCAGTTTGAGGGTGAGAGAGTTGGATCTCAAACCAGCGTACTAAGCTTAAATAAAGGAGACTATGAAGGTATGAGAGTAGAATTGACTAAAGTGGACTGGGAAAACAGATTAAAGTGTAAGACGGTACAAGAGCAGTGATGTACATTCAAGGAGATATTTCACATCTTTCAAGATAAATATATTCCACTGAGGAAAAAGGGGAGTAAAAGAAAAGACAGCCATCCGTGGCTAAGTAAAGTAATAAAGGATAGTATCCGACTGAAAACAAGGGCATATAAAGTAGCCAAATCTAGTGGGAGGATAGAAGATTGGGAAGCATTTAAAAGCCAGCAAACAATAACTAAAAGATTAATTAAGGGAAGATAGATTATGAAAGTAAACTAGCAAAAAATATAAAAACAGATAGCAAGAGTTTCTACAGCTATATAAAAAGAAAAAGGGTGGCTAAAGTGAACGTTGGTCCCTTAGAGGATGAGACCGGGAAACTAGTGGTGGGGAACATGGAGATGGCAAAGACGCTGAACAAATATTTTGTATCAGTCTTTACAGTAGAGGACACTAAAAATATCCCAACACTGGACAAACAGGGGGCAATGGGGGGGGGGGAGGAGCTAAACACGATTAAAATCACTAAGGAGATGGTACTCGGTAAAATAATGGGACTTAAGGCGGATAAATCCCCTGGACCTGATGGCCTACATCCTAGGGTCTTGAGAGAAGTGGCGGTAGGGATTGTGGATGCATTGATGATTATTTTCCAAAACTCCCTGGACTCAGGAAAGGTCCCGGCAGATTGGAAAATTGCTAATGTAACACCCTATTTAAGAAGGGAAGTAGACAGAAAGCTGGAAACTATAGACCAGTTAGCTTAACATCTGTGGTGGGCAAAATGTTGGAGTCCATTATTAAGGAAACAGTAACGGAGCATTTGGATAAACATAATTTAATAGGACAGAGTCAGCATGGTTTTATGAAGGGGAAGTCATGTTTGACAAATTTGCTCGAATTCTTTGAGGACGTAACATACAGGGTGGATAAAGGGGAACCAGTGGATGTAGTGTATTTGGACTTCCAAAAGGCATTTGACAAGGTTCCACACAAAAGATTACTGATCAAGATAAAAAATCACGGGATTGGGGGTAATATATTGGCATGGGTGGAAGATTGGCTATCTAACAGAAAACAGAGAGTTGGGATAAATGGTTCGTTCTCGGGCTGGCAATCAGTAACTAGTGGTGTTCCGCAGGGGTCAGTGCTGGGACCCCAACTCTTTACAATCTATATTAACGATTTGGAGGAAGGGACTGAGTGCAACATATCCAAGTTTGCCGACGATACAAAGATGGGAGGGAAAGCAGTGAGTGAGGAGGACATAAAAAACCTGCAAAAGGACATAGACAGGCTAAGTGAGTGGGCAGAGATTTGGCAGATGCAATATAATATTGGAAAGTGTGAGGTGTGGTAAACCTATAGTTACTATCTTAACTCGTTGCTTTTCATGGACTGAATTGATAGGTATATCAATTTTATTGGCTAAATTTTGAAATGATTGGATCGGAGCAGCCAAACGACCAGCCAAACGGCCAGCTACAACAGCCACAGCAGCCGGCCTGGCTGCGAGCCCTCCGACCGCCGTACCTGGATCTAAACCCACAGGCAGCGAACTCAGACCTCGACTTCGAACACTGGCTGAGCTGTTTCGAATCCTACCTGGGAGAATCCGGCGTGCCTCCGGGATCCAAACTAAGAGTTCTGACCGCCCAGGTGAGCCCCAAAGTATTTGCATTCATCCGGGACCGTGCTACATACGAGGACACCCTCAACCTGCTGAAAGAGCAGTACCGGAGCCCAGTAAACTCAATGTACGCCAGGCATCTCCTAAGATCCCGCTCGCAACAGCCAGGAGAGTCGGTTGATGATTTCTTACGGGCGCTACAAATACTCGGCAGGGACTGTGACTTTAAAGCCGTAACAGCTGCAGAACATACCGATGGAAATATCCGCGATGCCTTCGTGAAAGGCCTTCGGTCAGACTACTCACGGCAAAGACTGCTGGAATCAAAGGACCTCGACCTGAAAACAGCTGCTATCCTCGCTCGCTCCTTGGAAGTGGCCCATCGGGACCTCGAGGCGTACTCCAGGTACAGTGCTGCGCGACCCTGGGACTCGGACCCAACTCCGGCCGCAATACCCCTCGCACCGCCGCCCCTGGGACCTACCACAGCGTCGATGTCCCAGAATCGATCGGGACCGCCACCCCCGGGACCGGCTGCGGCAGCAGAGCCCCGCGATCGGGCCGCCTGCTGCTTCTTCTGTGGCCAAGCGAAACACCCGAGGGCGCGCTGCCCTGCAAAGAACGCGACCTGCTCCGACTGCCAAAAGAAAGGCCACTTCGCGAAGGCCTGCAGGGGGAAAGCCACTGATGCCAGCAGTGCCTCATGCGAGTTGTGGGGGCGGCCATCTTTAATCAAGGCAACAGATGCCAGCATCGCCTCGTGTGAGTCGTGGGGGTGGCCATCTTTGATCAAGGCCACCGACGCCAGCAGTGCCTCATGTGAGTTGTGGGGGCGGCCATCTTCTCCGCCATTTTGTTCAACTTCGTGGGCGCCGCCATTTTGTTCACCGCACTCGACCACCACCTTGTCTCCAGACCCGACCACCGCCCCGCTTGCAGACTACAGCAGCTCGCTCAGCCATACACTGGCCTCCGTCACGCTTGACCAAGCCCTCCCGCATCATCTGTCCAAGTCTATGATGGACATCGGAGTAAACGGCCACGCCACGACCTGCCTGTTCGACAGCGGAAGCACGGAGAGTTTTATTCACCCAGACACGGTGAGCTACTACTCCCTCACTGTCCGGCCAATGCGCCAGCGGATCTCGATGGCGTCGAAGTCACATTCAACTGACGCCAGCGGCTACTGTGTGGTGACCCTGTCGGTTAGGGGCACGGAATATAAAAACTTTAAACTTCTCGTCCTGCCCCAGCTCTGCGCTGCCGTCCTACTAGGGCTGGATTTCCAATGCCACCTCCAAAGTGTCACCCTGGCATACGGTGGACCCCTCCCCCCACTCACAGTCTACAACCAGCAGGTTTTAAACCGCCCGCCGCATACCACCTGCGGCCTCTCCACTCTCAAAGTCCCGCCCCCCTCCTTGTTCGCTAACCTCACCCGCGACTGTAAACCCGTCGCTACCAAGAGCAGGCGGTACAGCGCCGGGGACAGAGCTTTTATTAGCTCCGAGGTGCAGCGACTCCTGAAGGAGGGCATCATCGAGAGGAGCAACAGCCCCTGGCGTGCCCAGGTCGTAGTCGTTAAGACCGGTGATAAACACTGCCTAGTCATCGACTACAGCCAAACCATAAACCGGTACACCCAGCTGGACGCATACCCACTTCCCCGCATATCTGATATGGTCAATCAGATTGCACAGTACCGGGTATTCTCTACCATCGACCTTAAGTCTGCCTATCACCAACTCCCTATCCACCCTGAGGACCGCCAGTATACCGCCTTCGAGGCGAATGGCCGCCTCTACCACTTCCTTAGGGTTCCCTTCGGCGTCACCAACGGGGTTTCGGTCTTCCAAAGGGAGATGGACCGGATGGTTGGCCAGAACGCGCTGCATGCCACGTTCCCTTATCTAGATAACGTCACCATCTGCGGCCGCGACCAGCAGGACCATGATGTTAATCTGGAGAAATTCCTCCGTACGGCCCAACGGCTGAACCTCACCTACAATAAGGAGAAATGTGTGTTTAACACCCCGCGCCTTGCCATCCTCGGCTGCGTAGTAGAGAACGGAGTCATCGGCCCCGACCCCGAAAGAATGCGCCCCCTCATGGAGCTTCCCCTTCCCCTCTGTCAAAAGGCACTGAAGAGAACCCTGGGGCTCTTCGCTTACTATGCCCAATGGGTGCCCAATTATGCGGACAAAGCCAGACCCCTCATGAAGTCCACCTCCTTCCCCCTGACAGCAGAAGCATGCGCAGCCTTCTCCCTCATAAAAGGAGACATTGCTAAGGCCACAATGCACGCGGTGGATGAGTCTATCCCTTTCCAAGTGGAGAGCGATGCATCCGACTTCGCCCTAGCTGCAACCCTTAACCAGGCGGGGAGACCTGTGGCCTTCTTCTCAAGGGCCCTCCAGGGCCCTGAGATCCGACACTCTTCTGTCGAGAAGGAGGCCCAGGCGATCATGGAGGCAGTACGACGCTGGAGGCATTACCTGGCAGGCAAACGATTTACCCTCCTCACCGACCAGCGTTCGGTCGCTTTTATGTTTAATAACAAGCTGAGGGGCAAAATCAAGAACGACAAGATCTTGAGGTGGAGAATTGAGCTCTCCACCTACGATTACGATATCTTGTACCGGCCTGGTAAACTGAACGAACCCCCAGATGCTCTATCACGAAGTACATGCGCCAACGCGCAAGTTGATAGACTGCAGACCCTCCACAACGACCTCTGCCACCCCGGGGTCACCAGACTTTACCACTTCATTAAGGCCCGCAACCTGCCCTGCTCCATCGAGGAGGTCAGGACCATGACCAGGAACTGCCAAACCTGTGCCGAATGCAAACCGCATTTCTATAGGCATGATCAAGGCCACCCGCCCCTTCGAGCACTTGAGCATCGATTTTAAGGGGCCCCTCCCGTCCTCTGACCGTAATGTGTACTTCCTCAACATTATTGACGAGTACTCCCGTTTCCCCTTTGCCTTCCCCTGCCCAGACATGACCAGTACCACGGTCATCAAATGCCTGAACGACCTCTTCGCCTTGTTCGGGTTCCCGAACTATATACATAGCGACTGGGGCTCATCCTTCATGAGCAAGGAACTTCGCCAGTTCCTGCTCGCGAGAGGTATTGCTGCGAGCAGGACCACCAGCTACAACCCCCGAGGGAACGGCCAGGTGGAAAGAGAAAACGCGACAGTTTGGAAGGCCGTCCTCTTAGCCCTAAAGTCTAAGGGCCTCCCAACCTCTCGCTGGCAGGAAGTCCTCCCGGCAGCACTCCATTCCATCCGGTCACTGCTTTGCACTGCCATTAACGCCACCCCCCATGAATAAATGTTTGTTTTCCCCAGGAAGTCGACTACGGGAACCTCGCTACCAACATGGCTGACTTCTCCGGGGCCCGTCTTGCTGCGGAAGCACGTGAGGGCCCATAAAATGGACCCCCTGGTCGAGAGGGTGGACCTCCTGCACGCCAACCCCCAGTATGCCTATGTGGCATATCCAGACGGGCGGGAGGACACTGTCTCCTTGCGAGACCTCGCACCCTCGGGCACCCCTGAGATACCACCGTTACCCCCCACCACTCCCACAAATCCAGCTCCTGTAGACGACATGCCGGAACCCCAGGAGCCTTCGTCGACCACGCAGACACCAGCATTACCATCGGATACTGCACCACCGCCGCCACTGCTGCGCCGATCAGAAAGGCTTACGAGGCCTCCTGAGAGACTGACATACACGAACTGGTAGTACACTTCACCCCGCCGGACTCAATTTAATAAAAGGGGTGAATGTGGTAAACCTATAGTTGCTATCTTAACTCGTCGCTTTTCATGGACTGAATTGATAGGTATATCATGAGGTTATGCACTTTGGCAGAAAAAATCAAAGAGCAAGTTATTATCTAAATGGAGAGAAACTGCAAAGTGCTACAGTACAAAGGGATCTGGGGGTCCTGGTGCATGAAACACAAAAAGTTAGTATGCAGGTGCAGCAGGTGATCAGGAAGGCCAATGGAATCTTGGCTTTTATTGCAAGGGGGATGGAGTATAAAAACAGGGAAGTCTTGCTGCAGTTATACAGGGTACTGGTGAGGCCACACCTGGAATACTGCGTGCAGTTTTGGTTTCCATATTTAAGAAAAGATATACTTGCTCTCGAGGCGGTTCAGAGAAGGTTCACTCGGTTGATTCCGGAGATGAGGGGGTTGACGTATGAGGAAAGGTTGAATAGGTTGGGACTCTACTCATTGGAGTTCAGAAGAATGAGAGGCGATCTTATCGAAACATTTAAGATTGTGAGGGGGCTTGATCGGGTGGATGCGGTGAGGATGTTTCCACTGATGGGTGAGACTAGAACTAGGGGGCATAATCTTAGAATAAGGGGCTGCCCTTTCAAAACTGAGATGAGGAGGAACTTCTTCACTCAGAGGGTAGTAAATCTATGGAATTTGCTACCCCAGAGAGCTGTGGAAGCTGCGACATTAAATAAATTTAAAACGGAGATAGACAGTTTCCTAGCAGATAAGGGATTTAGGGGTTACGGGGAGTGGGCAGGGAAGTGGACGTGAGTCTAGATTCGGATCAGCCATGATCCTATTGAATGGCGGAGCAGGCCCGAGGGGCCGTATGGCGGAGCAGGCCCGAGGGGCCGTATGGCCTACTCCTGCTCCTACTTCTTATGTTCTTATTATGTTCTTATGAGTGGGGAATGTCACTCAAAGGGTTGATGGTGGATGGGCAATGGCAAACATTGAAAGACCGCATGGATGAACTACAGAATTTGTTCATCCCAGTTTGGCATAAAAATAAAACAAAAAAGGTGACTCAACCGTGGCTAACAAGGGAAATTAGGGATAGCATAAGATCCAAGGCGAGAACATATAAATTGGCCAGAAAAAGCAGTAAACCTGAGGATTGGGAGCAGTTTAGGGTTCAACTAAGGTGTTTTATAAGTATATTAAGGGCAAGAGGGTAACTAGGGAAAGAGTAGGGCCCATTAGGGACCAAAGTGGCAAACTGTGTGTTGAGCCAGAGGATGTAGGTGGGGTTTTAAATGAATTTTTTGCATCTGTGTTCACTGGAGAAGAACGATGTGGACATAGAAATCAGGCAGGGGGACTGTGATATACTTGAACATATTAGCATCGAGAGGGAAGAGGTACTAGCAGTTTCAGCAGGCTTAAAAGTGGATAAATCCCCAGGCCCGGACGAGATGTATCCCAGGCTGCTATGTGAGGCAAAGGAGGAGATTGCAGGGGCTCTGACACGAATTTTCAGAACCTCTCTGGCCACAGGGGATGTACCAGAGGACTGGAGAACAGCCAACATAGCACCATTATTCAAGAAGGGTAGCAGGGATAAACCAGGGAATTACAGGCCAGTGAGCCTAACATCAGTGGTAGGGAAATTATTGGAAAAAATTCTGAGGGACAGAATTGGTCTCCACTTGGAGAGGCAGGGATTAATCAGGGATAGCCAGCATGGCTTTCTCAAGGGAAAATCATGTCTGACCAATTTGATTGAATTTTTCGAGGGGGTGATTAGGTGTGTGGATGAGGGTAGTGCAGTGGATGTGGTTTACATGGACTTCAGTAAAGCTTTTGACAAAGTCCCGCATAGGAGACTGGTCAGGAAGGTAAGAGCCCATGGGATCCAGGGTGCCTTGGCACATTGGATCCAAAACTGGCTTAGCGGCAGAAGGCAGAGGGTGATGGTGGAAGGTTGTTTTTGTGACTGGAAGCCTGTGTCCAGTGGGGTATCGCAGGGATCGGTGCTGGGTCCCTTGCTGTTTGTGGTCTACATTAATGATTTGGACGTGAATGTAAAAGGTATGATCAGTAAGTTCGCAGATGACATGAAAATTGGTGGGGTGGTAAATAGCGAGGAGGGAAGCCTCAGGCTACAGGATGATATAGATGGGTTGGTCAGATGGGCGGAACAGTGGCAAATGGAATTTAACCCTGAAAAGTGTGAGGTGATGCATTTTGGACGGACTAACAAGGCAAGGGAATGCACAATGAATGGTAAGACCCTAGGAAAGACCGAGGATCAGAGGGACCTTGGTGTGCATGTACATAGATCCCTGAAGGCAGCAGAACATTTAGATAAGGTGGTTAAAAAGGCATATGGGACACTTGCCTTCATTAGCCGAGGCATAGAATATAAGAGCCGGGAGGTTATGATGGAGCTGTACAAAATGCTAGTTAGGCCACAGCTGGAATACTGTGTGCAGTTCTGGTCGCCACACTATAGGAAGGATGTGATTGCATTGGAGAGGGTGCAGAGGAGGTTCACCAGGATGTTACCTGGGCTGGAGCGCTTCAGCTATGAAGAAAGACTGGACAGGCTGGGGTTGTTTTCCTTAGAGCAGAGAAGGCTGAGGGGGGACCAGATTGAGGTGTACAAAATTATGAGGGTCATAGATAGGGTAGACAGGAAGTTACTATTCCCCTTAGTAGAGGGGTCAATAACAAGGGGGCATAGTTTCAAGGTAAGGGGCAGGAGGTTTAGAGGGGATTTGAGGAAAATCTTTTTCACCCAGAGGGTGGTTGGAATCTGGAACTCACTGTCTGAGAGGGTGGTAGAGGCAGGAACCCTCACAACATTCAAGAAGCATTTAGATGAGCACTTGAAACGCCATAGCATACAAGGCTACAGACCAAGTGCTGGAAAATGGGATTAGAATAGATAAGACTTTATGGCCGGCGCAGACTCGATGGACCGAAGGGCCTCTTTCTGTGCTGTATAACTCTATGACGCTATGAGTACTGCCTCTCTGATAGTGCAGCGCTCCCTCAGTACTGTCCATCTGGCAGTGCAGCGCTCCCTCAGTACTGCCTCTCTGAGAGTGTAGCGCTCCCTCAGTACTGCCCCTCCAACTGTGCAGCACGCCCTCAGTACTGCCTCTCTGACAGTGTAGTGCTCCCTCAGTACTGCCCCTCCAACTGTGCAGCACGCCCTCAGTACTGCCTCTCTGATAGTATAGCACTCCCACAGTACTGCAACACCGACAGTGCAACCCTCCCTCAGTACTGACCATCTGACAGTGCAGCGCTCCCTCAGTACTGCCCCTCTGACCGTGCAGCGCTCCCTCAGTACTGCCCCTCCGACAGTGCAGCAATCTCTCAGTACTGCAGCTGCAACAGTGCAGCACTCCCTCACTACTGCCTCTCTGACAGTGTGGCGCTCCCTCAGTACTGCCCCTCCGACAGTGCAGCACTCCCTCAGTAATGCCCCTCCGACAGTGCAGCACTCCCTCAGTACTGACCCTCTGACAGTGTAGCACTCCCTCAGTAATACCCCTCTGACAGTGTAGCACTCCCTCAGTAATACCCCTCTGACAGTGCAGCAAGCCCTTAGTACTGCCTCACTGATAGTGCAGCACTCCCACAGTACTGCCCCTCCGACAGTGCAGCACTCCCTCAGTACTGACCCTCTGACAGTGTAGCACTCCCTCAGTAATACCCCTCTGACAGTGTAGCACTCCCTCAGTAATACCCCTCTGACAGTGCAGCAAGCCCTTAGTACTGCCTCACTGATAGTGCAGCACTCCCACAGTACTGCCCGTCTGACAGTGCAGCACTCCCTCATAACTGACTCTCTGACAGTGCAGCACTCCCTCATAACTGACTCTCTGACAGTGCAGCACTCCCTCATAACTGACTCTCTGACAGTGCAGCACTCCCTCATAACTGACTCTCTGACAGTGCAGTGCTCCGTCAGTACTGCCTTTCTGACAGTGTAGCATCCCTTAGTACTGCACCACTGACAGTGCAGCGCTCCCTCGGTACTGCCCCTCCGACAGTGCAGCACTCCCTCAGTACTGACCCTCTGACAGTGTTGTATCTCTGCTTTAATGCGTTCAATCAAGCATGTAGATACGTCGAATTAAATCAGCGTCAGGCAGACAGGCTTCTAACTGCAATCTTCTCTTTATTGGTGAAATGGCTGACTGCTGCTTTCCTGGGTAATTCCCATAATGCAATGCACATTACATTACATTACTGTATTGACTGGTGTCAAACTCGCAATCAATACACGACAGACAGTGCAGTGCTCCCTCAGTACTGCCCTTTCGACAGTGCAGCACTCCCTCAGTACTGCCCGTCTGACAGTGCAGCACTCCCTCAGTACTGCCCTTCCAACAGTGCAGCGCTCCCTCAGTACTGCCTCTCTGACAGTGCAGCACTCCCTCAGTACTGCCCCTCCGACAGTGCGGCGCTCCCTCAGTACTGCCCTTCCGACAGTGCAGCGCTCTCTCAGTACTGCCCCTCCGACAGTGCAGCGCTCCCTCAGTACTGGCCCTCCAATACTCTACCACTCCGAGTACTGCACCTCTGACAATGTATATAAAATCTAATCATTTTCTGTCTTCTGTCAACTTCTAGCCTCTGTAAACATGAGCTCATCCAAAACTCAGCTGCCTGTGTACTAACTCGCACCAATTCCGGTTCAGGCAATATCTCGATTTTATAATTCTCATCTTTATGTTCAAATCCCTCCATGTTTCGCCCCTCCCTATCTCTGCAATCTCCTGCCGCCCTACAAACTTCCGAGATCTCTGCGCTCCTCCAATCCTGGCCTCTTGTCATCCCTGATTTCTTCTTCCCGCTGTTGTCATCCTTGCATTCAGCTGCCGAGGCCATAAGCTCTTGAATTCCCTTCCTAAACCTCTCCGCATCTCTACCGCTCTCTCCGCCTTTAAGAACAACTTTAAAACCGACCTCTTTAACCAATCTTTCGCTCATCTGACCTAATATCTCTTTATGTGGCTCGGCGTCAAATTTTGTTTGATAACGCTCCTGTGAAGCAGCTTGGGATGTTTTACTACAATGCAGGTGCTATATAAATGCAAGTTATTGTTACTGTTGCTAAACTAGTCTCAATTGCTACCATGTATTTTACAGCAACACCAGCCAGCGGGGAAGAGAATCCTCGGCAAATGATCGACGCTGTTATTGATAAGCTCGATTCCGCAAGTCTCAGAGTCCTCTTACAACACCTTTCAATATTCCGAGAACAAAGTGTCTGTAAGCAAGATTTTACATTTGTTTTTTAAAATGGCTTAAAGCTATTTGGAGTGCAATGTGAGCAAGTGTGCGATCGTCCACTTTCAACCAAGAAAGATAAATCGGAGTGTTTTCTAAATGGGGAGCGACGTGGAACTGTGAAAGAGCAGCGAGATATGGGGGCCCGTGTACAGAAATCACTAAAAGCTAGTAGACCGGTGCAAAAGTCTAGGGAGGTTGTGAAAGCCTCGGAGAGGGTGCAGAGGAGATTTGGCAGAATTGTACCAGGGATGAGTGACTTCAGTGACGTGGAGAGACTGGAGAAGCTGGGATTGTTCTCCTTAGAGCAGAGACGGTTAAGGGGAGATTTACTAGAATGGTACCGGGGATGAGGGACTTCAATGATGTGGAGAGACTGGCGAAGCTGGGGTTGTTCTCCTTGGAGCAGGGAAGGTTAAGGGGAGATTGACCAGAATGGTACCAGAGATGAGGGACTTCAGTGATGTGGAGAGACTGGAGAAGCTGGGATTGTTCTCCTTGGAGCAGGGAAGGTTAAGGGGAGATTTACTAGAATGGTACCGGGGATGAGGGACTTCAGTGATGTGGAGAGACTGGAGAAGCTGGGATTGTTCTCCTTAGAGCAGAGAAGGTTAAGGAGAGATTGACCAGAATGGTACCAGGGATGAGGGACTTCAGTGATGTGGAGAGACTGGAGAAGCTGGGAATGTTCTCCTTAGAGCAGAGAAGGTTAAGGAGAGATTGACCAGAATGGTACCAGGGATGAGGGACTTCAGTGATGTGGAGAGACTGGAGAAGCTGGGATTGTTCTCCTTAGAGCAGAGAAGGTTAAGGGGAGATTTACTAGAATGGTACCAGGGATGAGGGACTTCAGTGATGTGGAGAGACTGGAGAAGCTGGGGTTGTTCTCCTTAGAGCAGAGAAGGTTAAGGGGAGATTTACTCGAATGGTACCGGGGATGAGGGACTTCAGTGATGTGGAGAGACTGGAGAAGCTGGGATTGTTCTCCTTGGAGCAGAGAAGGTTAAGGAGAGATTGACCAGAATGGTACCAGGGATGAGGGACTTCAGTGATGTGGAGAGACTGGAGAAGCTGGGAATGTTCTCCTTAGAGCAGAGAAGGTTAAGGAGAGATTGACCAGAATGGTACCTGGGATGAGGGACTTCAGTGATGTGGAGAGACTGGAGAAGCTGCGATTGTTCTCCTTAGAGCAGAGAAGGTTAAGGGGAGATTTACTAGAATGGTACCAGGGATGAGGGACTTCAGTGATGTGGAGAGACTGGAGAAGCTGGGATTGTTCTCCTTAGAGCAGAGAAGGTTAAGGAGAGTGTTCATCGTGTAAATAAGCAAAAACTGTTTCCAGTGGCAGGGGGTTTGGTAACCAGAGGAAACAGATTGAAGGTCATTGGCAAAAGACCCAGAGGGGAAATGAGGAGAATTTCTGTTATGCAGCGAGTTGTTATGATCTGGAATGCGCTGCCTGAAAATGGTGGATGCAGATTCAATAGTAATTTTAAAAGGGAATTGGATAAATTCTTGAAGGAAACAACTGCAGGGTTATGGGGAAAGAGCAAATCAAATCAAATCAAATCAAATCAACTTTTATTGCCATTGTTAGTGCACAAGTGCAGTACAATGAAATGTAGGCTTGCAGCTCCCGAGAGTGTACATTTAGATTAAGACATTTAAACATTCAACATACATTTGGCTTGTAATACATTAACATAAACATAACCATAATAAAATGCATTGGCAGATGTGCAGGCTTTAGAGTTTATTTGTGGAGTTCAGTAGGATGACAGCCCTGGGAAAGAAGCTGTTCCTAAATCTGGTCGTTCGGGTGCGAATGCATCTGTAGCGTCTCCCAGATGGCAGGAGGGTGAACAGACTGTGGCTGGGGTGGGTAGGGTCTTTGATGATGGACCGTGACCTCCGTAGACAGCGTTTCTGGTATATGTGCTCTATGGTCGGTAGCCGGGTGCCGGTAATGCGTTGGGCAGTTTTGACTACCCGCTGCAGGGCTTTCCGGTCACAGTAGCTACAGCTGCCGTACCATACTGTGATACAGTTCGTCAGGATGCTCTCTATTGTGCAGCGGTAAAAGTTAGAGAGGATCAGGGGTGACAGGTTACATCCCTTCAGCCTCCTTAGGAAATACAGGCGCTGCTGGGCCTTCTTCACCAGAGAGGAGGTATTGAGGGACCAGGAGAGGTCTTCCGTGATGTGGACTCTGAGGAACTTAAAGCTGTCCACCCTTTCCACCACAGCCCCACTGATGTGGATGGGGGTGTGACTTCCGCCTTTAGGGGAGTGGGACTGATTGGAGAGCTCTTTCAAAGTGTTGGCCCAGGCACGATGGGCCGAATGGCCTCCTCCTGTTCTGTGTGATTCTATGATGATGGAATGTTGGCCTTTATCTCAAGGGGCTGGAATACAAGCGATGCTCCAGCTGTTCGGAGCTCTGGTCAGACCCCACCTGGAGTAACTGTGATCAGTTCTGGGCCCCGCACCTCAGGAAGGATACATTGGCCTTGGAGGGGAGCAGCGCCGATTCAGCAGAATTATATTGTAATTATCCCAGTGTCTCTTTAATGCGGTGCCTTTGATTTGTTCCACAGGAGATTCCCGTCAGCTCTGTCCCTGATGCCTTACCGCTCCTGACCAGAGATCATTCTGTAACAGATCAGGAACATTATCATCCTTGTACTGAACAGCACTCATTAAAAAGCCATGCTTGAATTTTCACTTGTCTTTCCTCGCCTGTGATTATTGAGCCCAGAAGCCAACACACAGATGCAGTGGTGTAATGGCGATGTTTCTGGACGGTGATGGCAAAGGTCCTGGACTGATAATCTGCGGGGTTGGGTAGGGGGGTGGAGGGAGTTTGAAATCCAGCAGGAGAGTTTGAATCCATTTCCTAAACTCTCAGCAGGTGATCTGCTCTTTTCATTTTGCTATTCTTTAATCATAGGAAGGTTGATCTTCGCCCCAATTGGTCTCAGCTCGCCTCGGTTAGGGAGGCGATAATCAGCGAGGGTCGCTACCACTACTCCAGGGTCACTGACTCATGCTGGAAAGTATGCCTGTGAACACTGCAGAGGGTGTGGCCTCTTGGAGAACTGGGACTGAATGGAAGACAATGATTCATAATTGCAGGGTCGTGGGTTCGGGCCCCAGGGGAGGAGGAATGTTTATCGAATTTTTCGGCTGAATTCATTGTTTCCAACACTGTGAGGCCTCCCCTAGTCTGTCGGCTATCTTTGGTTATAAACAATTCAGTTCATTTCACTGGGCCCAACACTGTGAGGCCTCCCCTGGTGTGTCTCACTGAGCATCCTGTCTCTCTGCTCACTCTCGCACTGTGACTCCTTTAAACACACCCATCCCCTGGCCGAGCTTTCAGTCTCTCTCCTGACTCTCCCACTTTAACCTCCCTGACCCTGAGAGGATTTGCTTGGACAGTGCGAGCGGTGCTTTACACTTTGACACTGAAAGTATTTGATTGGTCAGTGTTAAGGGTGCTCTACACTCTGACCTCTGGGGGTTTGATTATACAATGGGTTAGGATCTTTATCCTCATATTGATCATGTTTGATTGGACAGTGTTAAGGGAGTTTTCCACTCTGACCCCAGAAGTACTTGAACCATTCTGGTGGGGTCCATTGGAAAGAGTGATGTCCCCTCCAGGAAATCATTTTTAGTAAAAAAGTGGTGGCAGTCATGTAGGAGCCGCAAAATTGGACTTTATATTAATAAGGGTCAAAGGGCAGAAGAGGCCATGATTTTAAAGACTGTTTTAAAAGAAGCCCCGAAAAAGGGGCATACAAAATGGCCGCCATACCATGTGACCAACTTATTGGTACACTTTAAAATGGTTCCTGCGCAACCTCAGACAGTTTTGTGGATTCAACCCACAGTAAGTTCTGGAAGCCGTTCCTGAGAGAACGAAACCAGACCCACAGGTATGCATATGGATTGGATGCAGATCTAGTCAAGATCGGCCTGGAGACAGAGGCCACCTAAATGTTGCCCCAGACAAAAGGGGACAATTTCATATTCATGAGGACAGCACCCAGGACTAGATAACGAGATCAGCAGGACATTCAAAACAATGGAGGTAATTCCAAACCAGAGATGGGCCTGTTACCAGCCGTTTCAGACATTTTAAATATAATAACTACCCCACTGTGCTCGCAGCCTGCCAAAATTAAAACAAAGTCTGTAATGTATGTACCTTTAAAGGGGAGAACTACTTTTTACAGCTCCTGTATACTGTAGTACCGGCAGTGACCACACCTGTATATAACCCCTGAGTAGTGATCTGTTAAGTTAGTTCTAGAGTAACCCTCATTCAGTAAACACCTGTTGATTGTTCCCTGCAGTCTCTTGTCTAATTGTTGAAGGACACAACATCAAGATACACGGATCTAACATTGGCGATGAGCAGATTCAAACCTACCAGCAACTCTGCATCACCTCCCAGGGATTCGCTCCTGGAGAACAGTGGAAGAAGGTCGAGTCCAGAAGCACGGGCGTCGACCACGGGCAACCGCCCAGTCATCCAGCGGAGATTTGAGCATCGCAGGGGAGGCTGTCGAGAGCCAGGCTTGGCTTTCCAATCACGGTGGTCCAGCAAAACGGGCTGGCAACAGGTACTGCGCAGACCCTTCCCAGACAGCGATGGGCTAGAGCCCGACCGAGCGGCACAGAAAAAGGCCGAGCAGCGTCGACGGGGGAGAGAGAGGGTAGAGCGCACAGGGCGCAGCCGGTGTTCAGGACCGAGCAGCGTCAACGGGGGAGAAAGGAAAGCGCGGGAGACGCCATTTTAAGCCGCAGCGGGGAAGAAAGGAAAGTGCGGGAGACGCCTTTTTAGGCCAGTCTAACCACACCCAAAAATGCCAAAGAGTGGCAGTATCACAGCGTTTGACAATGAAGTCGAAGATTGGACGACATATGTCGAACGCATAGAAGTATACTGCAAGGCGAATGAAGTGCCAGATGACAAGAAAGCGCTGGTATTGTTGAATTCAATGGGTGCAAAAACGTATGGCTTACTACGAAACCTAGTAACCCCAGAGAAGCCAGTAGAAAAGGATTTTGAAAACAGTGTCAATCCTACAGCAACACTTAAACCCCACACCGCTGCTGATAGCAGAAAGATGTAAGTTTCACAAAAGGAACCAGCATAAAGATGAAAGTAATGCTGAGTATTTAACGGAACTGCGCAAGCTATCGAAACACTGTCAGTTTGGAACGGGACTAGCAGATACTTTAAGGGACAAGTTTGTGTGTGGGCTTCAAAGTGAAGGAAGACAAACGGCTTCTATCAGAAAAGGATCTTACGCTGGACAAGGCTTTCAGCATTGCAGTATCACACGAAGCAGCAGCACGGGGTGCTGCAGAGATACAACGGAGACCGAAAGAATATGGAACAAATGAAATGTCATACGGAACACTGAAGTGCTATCGCTGCGGCAGAACAACACACGACCATAATGATTGCTGGTTCAAGGACAAAGTGTGCAGACAGTGTGGAAAAGTAGGACACATAGCAAGAGTCTGCAGGTCGGGAAAGAAAACCAGCAGCAAAAAATCTCCACAGGAGAAGTACAAGAAGGTACATAAGGTGACGGAGAGTAGTTCAGATGAACAGAAAAGTGATACAGACTCCGGAAGCAAGGAGCTGGGTTGTCTGAAACTACATAATGTGATCAAAACGGAGGATCACCAAACTATCTGGGTCACGCTCAAGATAGCAGGAGTCCAAGTGAAAATGGAATTGGACACAGGATCAGCCCTAACGGTTATAAACCGAAGGGACTACAAGCGGCTATTCTCACATATACCCTTGAGAGATACAAAGATTGTCTTGAAGACATACACGGGGCAAAAAGTCTACCCCAAAGGAAAAATAAGGGTGAACGTTATATATAACGGCAAGGAAACACCAAAAATGGACCTATATGTATTGCCAGATGGAGGACCACCACTACTAGGACGTGAATGGATCCGGAAGATACAGCTAGATTGGCATTCCATACAAGCACTGACTGTAGATGCCAAAAAGGATGACGACGTCACACCTGGACGACTGTCAAAAATGCTAACTGACGCACCAGAAGTGTTCCAGCAGGGACTCGAACACTAAAAGGCATAATGGCGATGATCAAAATAGAGGAAAATGCAAGCCCAAAGTTTTTTAAGGCCAGACCGGTGCCTTATGTGATCCGCCCAGCCGTTGAAGCAAAGCTGGAAGGTTTGGAACGTTCAGGAGTACTGTCCAAAGTGGACTGGAGTGAGTGGGCTACACCCATCGTTCCTGTAATGAAGAGGTCATTGAGTAATACGCCTGGGGAACCAAAGAAGGTTCGCATCTGTGGGGACTTTAAGGTGACAGTGAACCCAGTCCTTCACACTGTACAATATCCGCTTCCGCGGATTGAAGATATTTTCGCCTCGCTATCTGGAGGGAAACGCTTCACTAAGATTGATCTGGCCCAGGCGTACCTGCAAATGGAGGTAGAAGAAGCCTCGAAACAGTACCTCACGATCAACACTCATAAAGGTCTCTACCAATACAACTGGCTGGTGTTCGGGGTAGCATCAGCTCCGGCTATTTGGCAAAGGGCAATGGAACAAGTCCTGCAAGGGATTCCAGGGACCCAGTGTTATTTGGACGACATCCTGGTCACGGGCGAAAATGACAGTGATCACCTCGCCAACCTGGAGCAGGTGCTCACTAGATTGCAGGAATATGGGCTCCGAGCTAATCGCCACAAATGCGAGTTTTTCCAGTAGCAGATCTCGTATTGTGGCCACGTTATTGATAAAGAGGGGTTACATAAGTCCCCTGAAAAGATTGAGGCAGTAGTCAAGGCTCCAGCACCGGAAAATGTGTCACAACTGAGGTCGTTCCTCGGGCTGGTGAACTACTACCATAAGTTCTTGCCGAATTTGTCTACCGTACTACACCCACTGAACACCCTACTGCAAACGGGGGTACCATGGAAGTGGAGTGACGAATGTAAACGAGCTTTCCAGAAGAGCAAAGCATTGATCACATCAAAAGAGGTGTTGGCTCATTTCAACCCAGCACTATCAATTCGGTTGGCGTGTGATGCATCACCCTATGGCATTGGAGCGGTGCTGTCGCACAAATTCCCGGACGGCTCGAAGAGGCCAGTAGACTTTGCGTCTCGGTCACTAACCTCAGCCGAGCGTAACTACGCCCAGATTGACAGGGAGGCCCTCAGCCTAGTGTGGGGAGTGAAAAAGTTCAACCACTATCTGCACAGGCAGAAGTTCACCTTGCTGACTGAACACCAACCACTTGTCTCCATCTTTAATCCAAAGAAGGGCGTTCCAGTGATGACTGCGCAACGGCTACAAAGATGGTCCCTTTTTCTAGGGGCGCACCAATATGAAATCGAGTATAAGGGCACGAAACAGCTATCACGCCTGCCACTGCCTACTGCGGAGGAAGCACCAGCAGTGGATCCTGTCGAAATATTTCATTCGACTATAATTGAATGCTTGCCAGTAACTAACGCTGGTATAGAGAAGGAGACCCGAAATGACCCGACACTGTCTCGGGTATATGATTTGACGGTGAAGGGATGGCCAGCACATGGCGACTCACTGTTGCCAGCATTCTCATCCAGAAGAGAACAGCTGTCAGTATGCCCGGGGACCTTGATGTGTGGATCCCGAGTGGTAATTCCACCCAAGTTAAGGGAGAGAGTGCTTAATGAGCTTCACGAAGGTCATCTGGGAGGGGTGAAAATGAAAAGCCTTGCTAGGGCTTATGTGTGGTGGCCGGGGATCGATCAGCAAATCGAGGACCTGACAAAGAGCTGCTCAGGATGCCGGAAGGTCCAAAATGCACCACCACATGCCCCTCTACACCCATGGGAGTGGCCCTCCTCTCCATGGCAACGGGTGCATATTGATTTTGCTGGTCCATTCATGGACTCAATGTTTTTAACAGCCGTGGATGTGCACTCGATGGCCTGAGGTGATCAAAATGTCCTCCACCACCACGGAGAAATCTATTGCAGTCCCACGGACCATTTTTGCCAGGAACGGCTTGCCAGAGCAGATTTGCTCTGATAACAGATCACAGTTTGTGTCCGAGTTTCGAAGATTTATGAAAAGGAATGGGGTAAGGCATTACACATCCGCCCCGTATCATCCAGCCACAAATGGATTGGCTGAGAGGTTCGTTCAAACCTTTAAAAAAGCAGTAAAGGCCATGTGCGATGACGACATTCCACTGCAGCATAAGGTGGACAATTTCCTGTTAGCCTACAGAAATGCGACACATGCAATCACCAACCAGGCCCCGGCCATGATGTTCTTTAACCGAAGGTTGAGATCTCGTCTGGATTTGCTCAGACCAAATGTACGAAGAGATGTTGAGAATAAGCAATTCCAGCACATCAATGAGAAGCCGACAAGGAGCTTCAATGTAGGGCAACCAGTCTTGGCCCGCGACTACCGAACAGAGAAATGGCAACCAGGAACGATATGCACACGGCAGGGGCCACTAATGTACACAGTGGATGTTGGGGAGAACCTTGTGAGATGCCATGCTGACCAGATCCTAGAGTCACAGGAACGAGTCAACCCCATGTCTCGGCCATACGTACCTGGTGATGAACCCGACATACAGGTAGCATCTACCCCAGAAACAGTAGCATCGGAAGCTGATGAACCAACCGACGACAGGGGGCCAGAATCGCCTCCGCACCAAGAGCAAGACTCTCGGGAAAGGCGCTATCCAGAAAGAATCAGGAAGCCTCCCCAAAGACTGAATTTATAAATAAACTATTTTCAGCTAATGTTGCATGTTAAAAGTGTTCATTGTAATTCATTGATATTTAATTGTTAAATGAGTGTTATGGTACTGTTAACCTAAAAGGGGAGGAATTGTAATGTATGTACCTTTAAGGGAGAGAACTACTTTTTACAGCTCCTGTATACTGTAGTACTGGCAGTGACCACACCTGTATATAAACCCTGAATAGTGATCTGTACAGTTAGTTCTAGAATAACCCTCATTCAGTAAACACCTGTTGATCGTTCCCTGCAGTCTCTTGTCTAATTATTGAAGGACACAACATCAAGATACATGGATCTAACAATGACTAACCTGATTTTGGACGGGAAGTGAAGCCTCTGGAAGAAAGGTATATCTGTCAAGACGTTTTGGCAGTTGATACGGCAGTAGCTCGGAGCTACATGCAAGCACTCAACGAGCTTGGAGGAGACGGCAGTAGCTTCTGGACACGAAGGGACGAGAAGACACGAGGTGAGCTTCAGGCAATGCAAGCTTGAACAGTCACAAGGAGAGTCGAGCTAAAAGACAGTTTACAGTCGGACAATCGTTGCAGCCTCAGCAGCCGGTCCAGCTTTTGAGCTGGGCAAAGAGGAGCTGGCTTGGGGAAAGATCAGCGGACTCCTCTCCACCATCGGAGGAGAAAGATAATTATGACTGTATAAAGAAAGCTGCTCAAAACCAGCATCCCGCCCCGGGGAAAACCATCAGGAGATCATCGACCATCCCCGGGCCGTAGCCGAAAGCAAAAGGGCCATACCAGCCCAAGGCTCCCCTGACCAGGGTCGAGCCAATGATCCTCGACCCCGCCGACATCCAGGCCCGCTGGTGTCCAGCCGCCCCCGACCCCCTCCTCAGGAGAGAGGTGTGGCGCAGCTCGCAGGGGGCTCCACGATCCACGTGGAGACGAAACGCCTGAAAGGACCAAACACAGACTCGATTTCAAAACCTTGCACTCCCTCGTGGGATTGGTGAGCATGTTTCTGGCCCTTCACAATCAGACCTAGATAGGTTTAATAAGGGGGTGGATTTAAGGGTACAATTAACATGAGTTGTTGTCCCTCGATGTTCCGTGTGTTTACTTATTTCATGATGATCTTTGTAGAGTATAAGATGCCCGTATTTGCTTTAGTTAGTACTGTGTCATTATGATTTGTTTGTGTGTTTTTCCCTCCCATGTATTCCCTCATCTGCTTGCATTTGATTTGATATATTTTTCCATTTGCAATAAAATTTCATTTTGATTCATCAAACTTGGTCTACAAGAGTTTTCTCTACATTTGTAGTTCCTGCGCCTAAGTCCAGAGTATAGAATCTAAGGGGCGAGTGGGTCGAACCACTCAAGGTTTTACTGTGCAAGAGAGAGAGGCCTCTAGGGAGAGAAACCTCAGGGAAACCTCTCGAGGACCAAACCCCTTACAGTCATTAGGATCTGAAATTGTTGAACTCGATGTCGACTATGGAAGGTTGTAAAGCGCCTAATCGAAAGAGGTAATGCTATTCCTCGAGCTTCCATTGAGCATCATTGGAACAGTGTAGGAGGTGGGGGAGAAAGAGGTCAGAGAGAGAGTGGGACAGATATAAAATGACAAGCGACCTGATATGAATGGGGAGGCAGAGAGAAACTGAGACAGACGGGGAGATGGACGGGGGAGACAGAAAGAGAACAGATGGGGTTGAGACAGACGGGGGAAGCAGACTTGGTGTAGACAGACCGGGTATACAAGGGAGAGGAGTCCCATAGAGTTAAGGGGGAGGGGATCCCCCTGGTGTTGAGGGGAAAGGATTCTCCTGGTGTTGAGGGGAGGGGATCCCCCTGGTGTTGAGGGGAAGGGATTCTCCTGGTGTTGAGGGGAGGGGATTCACTGGTGTTGAGGGGAGGAGATCCCCCTGGTGTTGAGGGGAGGGGATCCCCCTGGTGTTAGCACCTCGGTGATCTTTCCTGCTACCCCCAGTAAGGTGCAGTGAAAATCTGATCCCTCTCTATCATACCTGACTCCTGACCGGGTGATTCTCGTACATTCGCAGGTGCAAGTCATACTGAAAGCCCATCTCCCGTGCAGGTGTGTATCTCTCTGACTTGTTCCCACTGGACAGGGTCCAGGAGCAGCAACATGTGGGGAGGTAGAATCATAGAAAGTTACAGCACGGAAGGAGGCCATTTTGGCCCATCGAGTCCGTGCCGTGTTTAAAACAGGATTAACATAGAGCTTTAAAAGGGGGATTTAAAGGGGTATTAACGGTGTATAAAGGGGCTTCAAAAATTGGTTTTAATGTTTTTTTTATAAGAACAGAAGAACATAAGAAACAGGAGCAGGTGTTTAAAATATTTTTTAATGGGTTTTTTAACTGTTTTCTAAAAAGAGGGTAAGGAAAGGGTTAATCAGACTGGCTTGAATTGTGCTAATGTAATTCTGCCAGTGATATTGTGGTAATGTCAGCTTTTAGCTTTCATGTGAAATAGGGAAGTGAGATTCTTAAATTGTAATATTGTAGGAATGTTTAGTTCCTATCCAAAGACTGAGGTCCACTCAGGCGCTCAAACAAAACGAAGTTTAATGGAAACTAACAGGTTTAAACAAGTAACTGCAGGAGAACATCGAGTGTAGGTCTATTCAGTTCAGAGGCTCCATGAGGACTGCTGGCTGGTCCCGTGGTTGACGTCATGACGTCATGACGTTCTTCCCGCCAGTGTGGGGGATCACGTGATGTACGGCGTGACGTCATCGCGTTTACCCGCGCTGTTAAAGTAATCACGCTCTGTACAAGTAAACAGTATAAATAAAGATACAGACTCGGGCTGTAGCTAACATGTTGTTAAAGGGAATTATATACAAACGGTCTGAGTCCTTTAGTGGCTCCGCCACAATATCTTAAAATGGTGAGAAGCACATGGCAATTCTAAGGTTGTAACGACCTGTTAAATGAGAGAAGTTAATCGGAGACATGAGTAAGAAGGGGTTCAGCACAGACTCGGGACAGGCAGAAAACCAACCTTTGCGCCACAGAGGGCGAGATAGATTACATTCATTAGAATGGAGACTTTGAAGCCATAAAACAACAACTTTTATTTACATAGCGCCTTTAACATAGTAAAATGTTGCTTCAGTGGACCGTAAATCAAAAAGAATTTGTCACCGAGCCACGTCAGATATTAGGATAGGTGACCAAAAGCTTGGTGAAAGAGGTAGGTTTTATGGTAGAAGGGAATGCCAGAGCTCAGGGCCGAGCCAGCGGAAGGTATGGCCAGCAATGGTGGAGCGAAGGAAACTGGTGATGCGTAAGAGGCCAACATTGAAGCAGCACAGAGATCCCGGAGGGCTGTAGAGCTGGAGCAGGTTACAGAGCTAGAGAGGTGTGTGGTCATGGAGCTATTTGAAAACAAGGATGATCATTTAAAAATTGTTGTGGAGTATTTTAAACCAACACTCGACACAAGGTTTTAGATCGATAGTCAAGTTGTCTTTATTGCAATGTCTTTAGCCAGACTTCTCCAAATTGTTACAGAAAACACTACAGTTTTATACATTACAATAAGCATGGCCACCTCAGGTTAAATTCATTCCTGCCACCTGATTGGATCTTGGCCCACATGCACCTTCACCGATTGGTTACCAATCTTAATATAAACATGTATAAGCTGCCCCCTCAATCAATCACTCAAACTGCTGAATGCTAATTAAAGATACCTTGGAACGTAACCTAGTTACAGGCAGTGGAAATGCTGGACATCCTGTCTCCATTTAATTGTTTTATATCTCTCCAAAGGTCAGCTATCTTTGACCACATCTTTATGGATGTGGTCTTTCATGGCAGTCCCTGTCTTCCTTACACCATTCAGTGAAACTGCCAGCGATGTCAGTTTAACTCTTTCCCCACTGCAATCCCCCCTTTTGGTACTTGGCCCTTGCCCAAGTTAAACCACATGTATAAGCATCACTGTGCCTCCTGCCCCATGCGGTGATCAGGCGCTGGTTCGGGAGGCCCTGCATACCCATCATATTTAGAGCAAACTTGTGTTTTCCATCTCTCTTCGACTCGCTTTAGCTCTTTGTTTGGTCCGTTTCTTTTTACAAGTGGTGCATGCTGCTATTCCCCATCCTATAGCCATGACTAACTGTACTATCACTAATATATAAGAAATGATGCAAATCCATGGGTGTATGTTGACATTCATTCCCCAATCCCACAGCTTCTCATACCACGGGACTTCCTGTAGCTCTACCTCTATGTCCTTTTCTAATTCCCCAAGATTCCTTTGCAACACTATGTATTGTTTCACCATCTTACTTAAATCCTCTTTCATTTCTTGCAGATTCTCTTGCAGGTGGGGTATTGGGGCCCCTACCGGATCTTCATAATTAACCAACTCGTCCTTTAGACTTTCTGGCACATTTAGTTTTATCTCCTCTCTTGAATGTACATACACCAATCTGGTGTGTCCAATTATCACAGGGATCTTTGGTGTGAAGCAGAAGTTAGGTATTGTGATTGCACATACAAGGTTATATATTGGTACTCAGTCTCTGTGGTGGCTATACAATACTCCCCTTCATCTCTATATCCCGAGCGGGTGTGATGGTGATCAACATGTGATAATTCCAATACACACCCCTCTGTCTTATTATAGCCGCACTCATCCTTAGGGCCTTCTCCTACCAGATGTGGGCATAGCGTAAGCGTGCCTTTCCCGTGGCATCGTTTAGGGAGACTCCTCTCATAGTACCATTCTTCCTGATGGCATAGGTATCAATTGGATAGTATTGGAGGTATGTCTCACCCTTCACTATGACTATGTTTGTTACCTGGTACTATGGGTATGGAGTCATGTCTAGTCCCACCTCTGGCATCATGAGTACCATGCCTATCATTGCTGTCACTTCTGCTTTACATTTTTGTATCACCGGATATACTCTGGTCATCCCTTTGAGGATACAAGCACTCAGAGGGCCTGGATTCTTGCTCAGGCCATGGAGCTGTGTGCTGTTAATCCAGTCTGGTACCTCGCCTCGCTCTATCTGTGCCAGATTGTGTTTTAACTGTCCGGTGATCCATTGGCCATAGGCATGACACAAGCCTCTCCCTACCCTGTCTTTTGTGTGTTCCTCATCTCTATGGTTTAGTTTGTTGATAATGCTAGCATGGTCCTCTATAACCTTGATTCCCTCGAGTAATTTCCTTATCGTATGTCCTCCCAACTCTGATACTTGTCGAACCAAACTAGTTTACTTCTCTAAAATCTGTTGTACAGGAAACTATTTTTTATCCGGCACCGACGGGACCGCCGTGTTGCCCGTTGATCAAAAATTCCGGATGATGGAGAGGGTTATCTACCGAAGCTATTTTTAACAAAGAAAAATAAAAAAAATCAAGAAATGTGCAGTATACAGTAATTGGGTACTCACCTACAGAATGTTGTGTTAAATGGATGGCGGAAGATGCTTGATTAAGTACAGTACTGCCAGTTGAGGGTAATGCAATGCAATGACTGCCAGCAGCGTGGGAGACACACAGTACCCCTGTAAAATGGCGGATCAGAAGAGACTACCGGCAGCGCGGGAGAGTCAGACTCCTGTTACAGGGGTATTGAGGTGTTCCGACTTCCGACAGCGCCAAGAAGCCGAGTAGTAGCAGTTTGGAGAACTACCCCCACTGACTAACTCGGCCACCGCGGGATACTCGGACTCGGACACATTGCCGGTTATTGAGGTGTTGTTTTCGGAGCGAGAATTTTGCCAGTTCATAGAGAATTCTGGATATTTAGGTGCTGTTTAAACAAGAGTTTCCTGTAATACCCTTTGTAGTCATTCCACACGATTCTGGACTCCTTGGGGGGATTTTAACTCGGGTGCGGGATGGTGTCGTGTTATCCGAATTTCGTGTTTCCCACATGAATCTAAATGGATGTGGGAGATTGATGCAATTTTAACTTAAGTGGCCAATTGATTTCCAATGTGTGGGAAGCCTTTGCAAATGGGTTTTTCATGACTGACAGTCCCCTCCGATTACGTCATCATTGCTGCTGCATTTAAGGTCCACAGCAAGCCTTGCTTCTTCTGCAGACTGCCAAGCATCTTGACTGTGCAGTGTGAGGGAGTTGCGGCAAAAATGATGAGCGGGAGGGCAAGATCAGCTCCTCGCTTTGATGAGGTGGCCCTGCAGGCATTAGTGGATGGGGTTAGGGCCAACAGGGAGGTGCTCTTCCCTTCATCAGGGAGGAAGAGGCCTCCCACTCAGACCAAGGCTGTGTGGATGCAGGTGGCTGAGGAGATCAACTCCTTGGGAGTCACCCGCAGAACCTGGATACAGTGCAGGAAAAGATTTCATGACCTTCAGCGCACTGGAAAAGTGAGTATGAATTTCCCATCACCCTCAATCTGATCCCCATTGCCTTTCTTCACCAGCACTCAGCTTTAGCAATCTTTTCCTCCACATCCCACTTGACCACTGACATCAATGCATCGTTATCCATTCCCTCTCTCTCTATGCTCACATTCGCATAACTATTCCACCATGCAGCCCTCACACTCCCTATCACTCTGATGCTTTGAACACAACTGACAACACACTTGGTCTTGCAACCTCACTCCATCTTTGTCTTCTAAGTATCTATGCTATGCAATCTCTACACTCACTCCTTCATTCTCACTCAACCTCCACTTGTCTCCCTCATTGCAGGAAAATAGAGCTCACAACAGGAGAGAGCGAGCCAGGACAGGAGGATGGACAGCCTCAATAGCCCACCTGACCCCCTGGGAGGAGGCCGTCCTGGAAATTATGGGCATTGAGGATGATTCGCGCATGGGGGATGGACAAACGGGTGCAACACAGCAAGCTGTTGACAGAAAAGTTTCCCATCTCTCTCTTTGACATTGCATGAGTCGCTGATAATGATTGTGAAGCTGTAACAGATGGACTTATGAGCATCTGCAAAAAGCTATGTGCGTGTAGCCTTTGCATCACATCTCTGACTCTTTCCTTAACTCCCCCACAGGACCATCACAAGCATCCGTCCCCCCTAGCCAGGAAGAAGAGACTGAGCAGCCAGACTCCTCAGAGGAAGCTGCAACCTCTGAGGGCGCAGCATCACCAGAAATCTGTGCACCCAGCACCAGCGCAGACACTCACACCTCAGTGGGACCTTTGAGACATAGAGTAGTGTTGTCACCTGGTGTATCACAGCTCACAAGTGAGCATCAGCAGATTGTGGAGACAGGGACAGCAGTGGAGAGTCCTAGTCGGAGGGCGCAGGACTCTGCCAACTCGGCTCAGCTGCATGTCGACCCTCTGCCGCTGGGTCCAACCATGAGATCAGCGGTGATGGAACTCCAGGAACAGATGCAGGAGTCTCTGGCAGGTTTTGTCTCTAGGGTCGCTGCGAGTGTGGAGCGAATGGAGGAGTCCATAGCGACCATGACCAGAGCCTTTGTGGAGTCATTGGCGCATGAACATATTGACGTAATAATGACTCACTGTGCACTTGGTTGAACATAAAGCAAGGCTTCAATCGACTTGTAACAAAACATGGAGGTCTAGTTAGTAGTCACTAGCTTCCTGTTTCCAGATTGTCTCTGGCCAAGGTGGGCCCACACCCAAGTATTTATACTCCTCGGACGGCGCCCTCAGCTGGCCGTCCAGTAGTACTTCCTGAGTTACTTCTTGTAGAAGTTGCGATTTATGACACGCATCACCACGGAAAGGATGGCAACCTCCGTGGAAAGGATGGCTACCATAGAGGAGAGGATGGCTACATTAGAGGAGAGGATGGCTACGGCCATGGAGGAGCTTAGTCGCCAGGGTATGGAAAACATGGTCATCGTTCAGAATAGAATGACATCTCTTGAGGACCGATGGGCACCTATTGAACAGAGAAACCAGACCTTCATGGAAGTCCTTCTGAGTAGGACATCTGACCATAACATGGTTGAATTCCATATTCAATTAGAGGGTGAGAAGGTTGGATCTCAAACAAGCGTGCTAAGCTTGAATAAAGGAGACTATAAAGGTATGAGAGCGGAATTGAGTAGAGTGGATTGGGAAAATAGATTAAAGGGTAAGACGATACATGATCAGTGGTGTACATTTAAGGAGTTATTTTACAACTTCCAAAAAATATATATTCCACTGAGAAGAAAAGGGTGTAAAAGAAAAGACAGCCATCCGTGGCTAAGTAAAGGAATTAAGGATAGTATTCGACTAAAAACAAGGGCATATAAGGTAGCCAAATCTAGTGGGAGGATAGAGGATTGGGAAAACTTTAAAAGACAGCAAAAAATAACAAAAAGATTGATTAAGAAAGGGAAGATAGATTATGAAAGTAAATTAGCAAAAAAAATAAAAACAGATAGTAAGAGTTTTTATCATTATATAAAAAGAAAAAGGGTAGGTAAAGTAAATGTTGGTCCCTTAGAGGATGAGACCGGGAAATTAATGGTGGGAAATATGGAGATGGCAAAAACACTGAATGAATATTTTATATCAGTCTTTACAGTAGAAGACACTAAGAATATCCCAACACTGGACAAACAGGGGGCTAAAGGGGGGGAGGAGCTAAACACGATCAAAATCACTAAGGAAGTGGTACTCGGTAAAATAATGGGACTCAAGGCGGATAAATCACCTGGACCTGATGGCTTACATCCTAGGGCCTTGAGGGAAGTTGCGGTAGGGATTGTGGATGCATTGGTAATAATTTTCTAAAACTCCCTGGACTCGGCAAAGGTCCCGGCAGACTGGAAAACTGCTAATGTAACACCCTTATTTAAAAAGGGCAGTAGACAGAAGGCTGGAAACTATAGACCGGTTAGCCTAACATCTGTGGTAGGTAAAATATTGGAGTCCATTATCAAGGAGACAGTAACAGGACATTTGGATAATCATAATTTAATAGGACAAAGTCAGCATGGTTTTATGAAGGGGAAGTCATGTTTGACAAATTTGCTGGAGTTCTTTGAGGAAGTAACATATAGGGTGGATAAAGGGGAACCAGTGGACATAGTGTATTTAGACTTCCAAAAGGCATTTGACAAGGGGCCACACAAAAGATTATTGCTTAAGATAAAAAATCACGGATTGGGGGTAATATTCTGGCATGGATAGAGGATTGGCTATCTAACAGAAGGCAGAGAGTTGGGATAAATGGTTCATTCTCTGACTGGCAATTGGTAACTAGTGGTGTTCCACAGGGGTCAGTGCTGGGTCCCCAACTCTTTACAATCTATATTAACGATTTGGAGGAGGGGACCGAGTGTAACATATCAAAGTTTGCAGATGATACTAAGATGGGAGGGAAAGTAGTGAGTGAGGAGGACATAAAAAACCTGCAAGGGGACATAGACAGGCTAAGTAAGTGGGCAGAGATTTGGCAGATGGAATACAATACTGGAAAGTGTGAGGTTATACACTTTGGCAGGAAAAATCGTAGAGCAAGTTATTATCTTAATGGCAAGAAATTGGAAAGTACTGAAGTACAAAGGGATCTGGGGGTCCTGGTGCACGAAACTCAAAAGGTTAGTATGCAGGTGCAGCAAGTGATTAAGAAGGCCAATGGAATGTTGGCTTTCATTGCTAGGGGGATAGAATATAAAAATAGGGAGGTATTGCTTCAGTTGTACAAGGTATTGGTGAGACCGCACCTGGAATACTGCATACAGTTTTGGTGTCCATACTTAAGAAAAGACATACTTGCTCTCAAGTCAGTACAAAGAAGGTTCACTCGGTTAATCCCGGGGATGAGGGTATGGACATATGAGGAGAGGTTGAGTAGATTGGGACTCTACTCATTGGAGTTCAGAAGAATGAGAGGCGATCTTATTGAAACATATAAGATTGTGAAGGGGTTGGATCGGGTGGATGCGGGGAGGATGTTCCCGATGATGGGTGAAACTAGAACTAGGGGGCATAGTCTTAGAATAAGGGGCTGCTCTTTCAAAACTGAGATGAGGAGGAACTACTTCACTCAGAGGGTGGTAGGTCCATGGAATATGCTGCCCCAAAAAGCTGTAGAAGCTACATCATTACATAAATTTAAAACAGAAATAGACAGTTTCCTAGAAGTAAAGGGAATAAAGGGTTATGGGGAGCGGGCAGGAATTTGGACATGAGTCTAGGTTCAGATCGGTCATGGCCCTGTGGGTAGCGGAGTGGGCCCAGGGGCCGTGTAGCCTGATCCTGCTCCTATTTCATGTGTCTAATTCTGTTAGATTCAGGAGATGGTTCTGTGATAGTAGATTGGCGGTTAGGATCATATCAGCCATGATCTTATTGAATGGCGGAGCAGGCTCGAGGGGCCGATTGGCCTACACCTGCTCCTATTTCTTATGTTCTTATGTTCTTATGACTGCCATTGCAGATACAGGTCCCCATGGCCCCCCCTGATGTGCAGCAAGGTGTTCTCCAGCCACTTGCTGGTGCTGAGGGGGACCTGACCCACAAGAGGGAGGTTGGTGACAGACCTCAAGGAAGTGGGGGCTCCTTTCCAAGCGCTCACACTTCCATGCCACTGCAGAGCCCTCAGTGAGAGCCACACTGGAGTCCACACCCAAGTGAGATAGGTGTCTCAACCCCTGCACAGCCGCAGGTGCAGCAGAGTGTTGACGAGCCCTCACAGGCTCGCCACCCCAAAGGACGCCTGCCAAAGGTGTCGAGACAGGAGCAGCAGCAAAGTGAGCAAGGGGCCTCCACATCTGCTGAAGCCACAGGGGAGGCACCACATAGGAGCACGCGTAAGAGGAAAATTCCGCCCAAATAGTCACAAGGGCAGTCATTTGGGTGCAATTTTGTGTTTACTGCAAAAATGCCATCACTTTGGTAATGTACATAAAATTTCTGATGACAAATGGTGCAGTTGTATCATCTGTCATTTCGCTAGTGGGACTTCCACATTGAGGGCTTAGGCATACTTGCAACTGTCAGTATGGTGGTCAGAGTGCTAGGCATCCTCTGGTTCTTGGCCATTGTCAATGCTCTGGTAAGAAGCTGCGAGGCAAAAGTGTTTGTTTGACTAGGCTAAGCAAATCTGGCCAGGATGAGTGCATCCCTTGCATCCCAGGCAGCAATGTTGTCGCGCGCTGGCGCCTTCTAGCCTGTGCATCTTCAGGTGGGTGACTAGCAGATTGCCGCTCCTGCTGCTGCTGTTACTGGTGCTGCTGTTGTTCCTGGTTCTGCTGCTGCCGCGGCTGGTGCTCAAGCTCCTCTAATGCCCATGTTACCGCTGAGTTGGAGCCTGAACGGACCAAGTGATATACAAGGTCGACGTATACCCAACCTCAGCTTGATAGAGTAATAAGACTCAGACGACTGTGGTTTGATTGAAATGTGAGAGTACACTTTATTTGCAGAGCGCTATGCACCCTTGTGCAACCGCCAAGCTTCTCGTTTAACACTCTAAATGCGTTTACCTTTATACACAAATGAAAGGTTAAGCGGATTAATCACAGAAATGTCTCAAGGCATTGTAGCAGTAAGATATTTTAAACAATGTTCAGCAGAACTAGGACTTCTTCGGACCGTTGACCGCGAGATAGGATAAGCAGAAGTAAAAACAATTAACAGACTGTCTGTCCTTGCAAGATAACCGAAGTACAAAACAGGATGCAGCTGGCACTACTGGCACTACCTCATCCCAGGGTACGTGCACAGCTCAAGGTCCAGTTTCAGCCAGCTTAACGAATGTCAAGTATCCCGACGAGCTTTGCAAAGTCCTTTGGTACCGAAATTCTCTCCAACACCCAGATGGGAAGGAAATAAATGGCTCCCATGCTTCTGGTATATGCCTCCGTTGAGTAAGCGCTGAGTGAAGGTGGCGAGAGGGGTTTCCCAGGAGGTCACAATCAAATCAAATCAAATCAAATCAACTTTTATTGTCATTGTTAGTGCACAAGTGCAGTACAACGAAATGTAGGCTTGCGGCTCCCGAGAGTGTACAATTTGGATTAGGACACTTAAACATTTCAACATACATTTGTACATTTATATTAGCATAAATATGACCATAATAAAGTGCATCGGCAGATGTGCAGGCTTTAGTGTTTATTTGTGGAGTTCAGTAGGATGACAGCCCTGGGAAAGAAGCTGTTCCTAAATCTGGTCGTACGGGTGCGAATGCATCTGCAGCGTCTTCCAGATGGTAGGAGGACGAACAAACTGTGACTGGGGTGGGTAGGGTCTTTGATGATGGACCGTGCCCTCCGTAGGCAGCGTTTCTGATATATATGTTCTATGGTCGGTAGCCGGGTGCCGGTAATGCGTTGGGCAGTTTTGACTACCCGCTGCAGGGCTTTCCGGTCATGGGAGCTACAGCTGCCATACCATACCGTGATACAGTTTGTCAGGATGCTCTCTATAGTGCAGCGGTAGAAGTTAGAGAGGATCGGGGGTGACAGGTTACATCCCTTCAGCCTCCTCAAGAAATATAGGCGCTGCTGGGCCTTCTTCACCAGAGAGGAGGTGTTGAGGGACCAGGAGAGGTCTTCCGTGATGTGGACTCCGAGGAACTTAAAGCTGGCCACCCTTTCCACCTCCGCCCCATTGATGTGGATGGGGGTGTGACTTCCGCCTTTGGACTCCAACCTTCCACAGGTGTGGTTAAGCCTTCTAAAAGTTGCCCCAGACCTGAGACCCCTAAGTCCTGCCACCTGCACATCATGGCTGATCAAATCTCCCCTTTAATGGTTGACCTGCAGTTGATAGTCAGCAATCCAATCGTGCTCCCGCCAGGTTTCACATTCGTGTTTCCCACCAGGCGTGTTTCACGTGAGAAAAGGGTTAAATTCACAAGGGCCTTTCAAAATAGGATTATAGAGGCCATTTAGTGGTTGTTAAGGGCCTTAAAGGCCAGTCCCGCCTGTTGGGTGCGGGACAGAGTCGGGACCATCAGACACGCCTGAGTTAAAATTGCTCGGAGTCGGGAACCAGGGGGCGGGGGGGGGGTCCCGCCCGCCCGCCAGTTTTTGCGATTTTAACCCCCCACACGCTCCAAGCCCGACTCCACGGCTCAATGAAAATCGAGCCCCTTGTATATCTAGGGCATTAATGAATGATGTCCCTGTGTTTATTCCCGTGAGTATATCGATTCCTAAGCTCCTCTTAATCCTTTGGTGGAATGCAGCATGTCCCCTAAAATTAGTAGCCCCTGCCACATCATCAGCTTGGTTAATTACATTCTTCATCATATATGCTTACAATTCTCTAGTTTTAGTAAACCTTTCACAATATCCTGGCCATTGTAACATGGTTAAGTTCATTAGTACCGGTACAATTTTGTGTCTCCCGTTACCATACAATTGTTCTCCCTCGGTAAATAATACTAGTCCATTCATGGGTCCAGGTTTCAGATCTGGACATTGTAGCATCCTCGGTTCGCTTGTCTCTTCTTTCTGTGTATTGGGAGCCGTGGATGAGACTCCGAATGTGATTGTTCCATTAAAACATGGTGCTTCTTCATGTACTTGTCGTGTAATGTGGGATGTCCCTTTGCTTATATCGTGTCCCAGCAGTAATCCCACCCTCATGGTGAAGTTTCCCTGTAAATTAAGCAGAAGTCTGGTCGTCACCAGAGGTTAGTTTATCTCCGGTGTTTATTCCATTGTTCCTGTGGGATTTAAGATCAGATGGGTTATTGTTGTACCGTTTTAATTGGGTTCAATGTTTTCATCTACCCTTTCCCCTCATATCTATACATGCGCACGTATCGCTAGTCATGATAACCTCAAATGGTCCGGTCCATCTAGGTGAGAATCCCGATCTCTCTGGCAATATTTTAACAAATACCTGCTCGCCCACCTTGGGTAGGGGCTCCGAGGCCCCCTGCTTTTGATTATTTTTTTATCTCTGATGTCTTGTTGTTCTTTAACTTCTTGTTTGAGCTCCTTCCATTGAATATCCAATGTTTGTACATATTTCCTAATTTTATCTATTAAGGGTCCTAGTCCCTCGCTACCAGATGCTACTCCTTCCGGCAGACACATTGCTCGTCCAGTCATGAGTTCATGTGGTGTCAGTCCGGTCACCCTGTTTGGGGTGGCTCTCAGCCTCATCAGGATACACGGAAGGACATCCACCCATCCCTGTCAGGTTTCGGCTATGGCCTTGCTTTAAAGCTGTTTTCAGGGTTCTGTTCATTCGCTCTACCATGCCTGAGCTTTGCGGATGTTAGGGGATATGGAACATCTGTCTTACTCCCAGTAACTTACAAGCGTCTTTCATTACCTTTCCCTTGATCTGAATCTATTTGCAACGGGACCCGCCATCTCGGTATCACGTCGTATGCAAATATTCGGGCCACTGTCTGAGCACTACAGTCTCTGGTAGGGAATGCATCCACCCACTTTGTAAACTGGTCTATGATCACTAGGCAGTATTTCTTCCCTCTGCTGTTATTTTACCTTGTAGCGGTTCGTGTAGATCGCCACTAAATAAGAGAGTTTAACTTCGACAAACTATAAACAAGTTGTTTATTTACAGGAACAGGTTAATTACAGCAGGTAAGATAACAGGTAAGATGGCTGACTGTAGGAGCACCGTGGTGTAAGTCTTGTCCCAGCGGGGACTCCACGAGGACTGAGTTCGCAGTCCTGTGGGGAGCGTGATGACGTCATCGCGTTTGTGTTGTGACGTCATCACGTTGCTCGCGTTTCCCGCGCTTAGGGCGTCACGTGATGCGCGTCATTGCATTGCTGGCCGTTGAGGCTGAGGTCACGAGGCCGGGCTGTGCCGGTGCTTGCCGCAGAAGATCGCGTCGCTCCCGTCGGCTGGCCGTTGAGGCCGAAGACGCTAGACCGGGCTGTGCCGGCGCACGCACATCACGTTGTACGTGACGTGACATCAGTGCGCTAGGGCGCGCCTTAAAGGGGCAATGGCCCCAACAGGTAAGTTAAAAGAGCAACGGCCACAAAAGGTAAGTGAAAGGGAATTATGTGTCTCAATGTAAGGGACAACCAGTGGTACCGCCACAACCTACTGCTATTGGTGTAGGCATCTTTGCGTCTGCCGCTGTTCTTGCTGCCTGATCAGCTAACATATTTCCTTTTTGTTGCTCGCTCACTATCTTGCGGTGTGCCTTTATTTTAATCACTGCTACCTCTTCTGCCCCTTTTACCACTTCTACTAGGTCTCTCACTACTTCCTCATGCTGTATTTGTCCTCCGGAGGTTACATATCCTCTCCTATTCCACGCCATCATATAATCATGTACTACCCCAAATGCATATCGACTGTCTGTATATATATTTACTCATTTTCCTTTTGCCAATTTCAATGCTTCTGTGAGAGCCACTAGTTCTGCTACCTGCGCTGAGGTTCCTCCTTCAAGCCCTCCCTTTGCGACTGTTCCTCCGTTCTCGGATACTACTGCCCAACCAGTGGGTGGCTCCCCATTTATATATCGGCGAGATCCATCTACATAAAAGGTTTTTTCGGGATTTTCAAGGGGTGATTCTGATACGGTTCCTCTGACCTCTTCTTCGAATACTAACTGACACTCGTGTGCCTCACCCTCTGTTAGCATTCCCTCTGTGGGGTTGACTCTGTGTTCCCTTATAATCTAGACTGATCTGTCCTTGGGTATCAATACTGCTTCCCAAGCCGCCCTCCTTCTGTCTGATACAGCCTTCATTTTACCTGTGTTTAGCAGGTCCACACTGTGTGTTGTGTGTAATATCAGCTGTCCTGACATAGTGATGGGCTCACATACCCATACCGCCCATGCGGCGCAGTCGAGGGCCGCCACACATCTCACCATTCCTTTAGCCACGGGGGTTTGTTGGATGGAGTAATAGGCAATCGGCCTCATATCTCCCCCGTACTCTTGGGTGACTACAGCATTATAGAAGTTCCCGTCTATACTATAATATATATGGAATCGTTTGACTATATTTGGCAATCCTAGTGTTGGCTGCTTTTAATTTTGCATAAGCCTCGTCCTGCTCCGATTCTCATTCTATCTTATCAGTGGCGGGTCTCCCCCTTTAACTAACCGTTAAACCGGTTCTGCTTTCCCTGCAAAGTCTGATATAAAATTCCTGCAGTAGTTAAATAGTCCCAACACTTTCCTCACTCCCCGGACGGCCACAGGCCTTGGCATGTCTTTTATGGCTGCCTTTTGTTCCTGCGGGAGTGCCTTATACCCCTGGCTAATTTCGTGCCCTAGGTACTTTAATTTGGACAGTCCAACCTGTGCCTTTTTGGGGTTCAATTTAAAGCCAAGTGTCTTAAGTGTCTGGAGGGTGGCAAGTAATGCTCCCATGTGTCCTTTGGCATCCTCTGATGCAATCATTATGTCATCGACATATTGGAGTAGGGCTCTCTGGTATGTTGATACGTCTAACTCGTCTAAGGCTTGACTCAGTACTCGGTGGAATATGTTTGGACTATTGTGGAACCCCTGTGGGGCCCTGGTCCATGTATACTGTCTATCCCCGACAGTAAAGGCAAAATTCCCTTGTGATTCCTCTGCCAATGGTATGGACCAGAACCCGTTCACTATATCCAAGACTGTAAGGGGGAGAAATTCAGTTGTTTCCGCCACCCGTTAGCACCTTAAGAGGGCGATAAGTGGGGCGCGAGGCGGCTAGCGCCCGGGCGCGGCGAGACCTGCGCCTCTCGCGAAATTGAGCGGACATTTAGCGGCGGCGCAAAACCACAACGTCCGCTCAGCTGCGCGCGCAGCTCCTGGCGTCAATTCATGGTGCAACGCCCTTGGGGCGCCCCGAACCGGAAATTCAGTGGCACCCCCCTCCTTTCCGCCTGGCGCTCCCAGCGACTGGTTGAGTGGAACGGTTCCCAGTCGCTGTGGGGCTGGGGGGGGCACTATTTAAAGGGGCTCTTCCTGGCTTCTTTGTGGTAGCCATTTTTGGACCACTCCTTCTGTGTGAGAGAGAGAGAAATTTGCAGAGAGACAAAGGGAGAGAACTTTCTGCGTCGAGTCAGCGCTCGCACAGGTACTTCTGGCTTCAGCCCAGAACTTTGTAGTTGGTTTGCTTTTTCACTGGCATAACCTTGAGTGGCCACATACTATGGGGGCTGCAATGGGTGGAAACGTTGGGTTTCTCCATTACATTGAGAGGGCTCTGAGACGCCGAGAGAGAGTGCCAATCATGGCCAGACGGAGGAGGGCCAACAGGTGTCGGCACAGGAGACATTACCCTCCCAGGGTATTCTGCCAACAGTTCTCATACCTCAACATGTCTGAGGAGCAGTGTTTTCGGAGGCTGCGATTCAGCAGGGAGATGGTCACTGAGCTCTGCCACCTGCTTCAGCCAGATCTGCAGCCTCAACTGAGGAGCAGGACGTCTCTGTCGGTGGCAGTGAAGGTGACAGTGGCTCTCAACTTCTATGCCACTGGCTCCTTCCAATCCGCTACTGGGGACATTGCCAATGTCTCCCAGTTTGCGGTGCATTGCTGCATCCGTCAAGTCACAAATGCCCTCTTTAAAAGGAGACGTCAGTACATCTCCTTCCCCATGACCCTGGACAAGCAGCAAGAGTGCGCAATGGGATTTGCAAGAATAGCGGGCTTCCCCATGGTCCAGGGCGCCATTGACTGCACGCATGTGTCTTTGCGGGCACCGCAAGAGAATGCCGGAGATTACCGCAACCGGAAGGGGTTCCATTCATTGAACGTCCAGTTGGTGTGTGATCACAGACAGCTGATACTCGCTGTCAATGCTGTCCTGCAGGGGTTCTACAATAGTCCAAATATATTCCACCGAGTACTGAGTCAAGAGTTAGACCTATCAACATACCAGAGCGCCCTACTCCAATATGTCAATGACAGACAGCAGCCACGACGCCTTCATCCTGCGCCAGAATTCTGTGGCAGACCTTTTCGAAGCCCCGGCTCACCCAGGAGGCTGGCTTCTCGGGGACAAGGGCTATCCTCTGTGCACCTGGCTGATGACCCCGCTCCGTGCGCCCAGCACCCCTGCTGAAGAATGATACAATGAGAGCCATCAAGTGACCAGGAACATCATTGAGCAGACAATCGACGTGCTCAAGCAACGGTTCCGCTGTCTGGACCATTCCGGGGGAGCCCTTCAGTACTCACCTGAGCGAGTCTCCCATTTCGTTGTAGTGTGCTGCATGCTGCAAAACCTGGCAATCCTCAGGACTCAGCCACTGCCACCAGACATTGGAGCACCAGCAGAGGAGGAGGAGGAGGAGGAGCACCAAGACGGGAGGGAGGCACAAAGTGCAAGGGCCGTCCGTCAGTGGCTTATTGCAAGTCGGTTCTAGGCCCCCTCTGAGGGAATGGCTTGTGCCATTGAAAGAACATGAATGGAACCGTTCCACAACCCCTTGATGTGCCTCAATAATTCCGAGACTCGAAGGTAGCAGAACAAAACAAGGCTTTTATTAACTTAGAACAAAACACGTAAGCGAGAGAGATGTCGTCCTTCTGGAGACTGTGGCTAGACTGAAGCTAGCTTACAAACGGGGCCAGGTATGGGCGGAGCCCTACACACAGCACATTCCAGTATACAATACAGCACATTCCAGTACACAATACAATGAGGTCTGGGGGAAGGGAAATGACACTGAAACCGATCTCAGTCACAGGCAGTGATGAATGGAAATATTTCATCACATTCACCCCTTCTATAGATTTAGTCTGTTCGGGGGTTTGATAGTCCTCTGCGACCGACGTGGCTGTTGCGGTGCCGCGGGTGTCGGCTGGGTGTCCCCGGTAGCCTCCTGGGTCTCTGCCGGGGGTGCCGCCAGGGTTGTTGAAGGGGTAGTTGGTGGGGGTGCCGTTGGTCGGTGTTCTTCCGGGGGTGATGAAAGAGTAGTGGGTGGGTAAGAGTTGCTGTGATCGTCGTTGCCGCTATTGCCGTGGTTGTTGTCGATGCCGGCTGGGGCGACGTCTTTTATGGACACGGTGTCCTCCCTTCCGTCGGCGTGCCGGACATATGCGTATTGGGGGTTGGCGTGGAGTAGGTGTACTGGCTCCACGAGAGGGTCCGTCTTGTGGCCCCTGACATGCCTTCGCACGAGTACCGGACCTGGGGTGGAGAGCCATGATGGCATGGATACGCCTGAGGTGGATTTCCGGGGAAAGACAAACATTCGTTCATGAGGCGTGGTATTAGTGGCCGTACACAATAGCGACCGTATCGAATGGAGCACATCCGAGAGGACTTCCTGCCAGCGGGAGATAGGGAGGCCCTTGGTCCTTAGAGCTAGAGTGACTGCTTTCCATACTGTCCCGTTCTCTCGCTCCACTTGGCCGTTACCCCGGGGGTTGTAGCTGGTGGTACGGCTCGTGGCGATCCCCCTGGACAGCATGTACTGGCGTAGCTCTTCACTCATGAAGGACGCCCCCCTATCCATATGGATGTAGCTCGGCATACCGAACAGGCAGAACAGGCTGTTGAGGCATTTAATGACCATGGCGCTGGTCATGTCTGGGCAGGGGAAGGCGAATGGGAACCGGGAGTATTCGTCCAAAATGTTCAGGAAGTAAACATTGCGGTCGACGGACGGGAGGGGGCCCTTGAAATCTAAGCTGAGCCGCTCAAAGGGCCGTGTAGCTTTGATTAAGTGGGCTCTATCTGGGTGGTAGAACCGAGGCTTGCACTCAGCGCAAGTGCGGCAGTTCCTGGTCAGGGACCGAACTTCCTCAATCGAGTAGGGTAAGTTACGGGACTTTATGAAGTGGAACAGCCGCGTGACCCCTGGGTGGCAGAGGTCGTTGTGGAGGGTCTGTAGCCGATCCCCGGTGGCGCTGGCACACATCCCTCGTGAGAGGGCGTCAGGGGATTCGTTAAGGGCCCCTGGCCGGTAAATGATGTCGTACTCGAAGGTGGAGAGCTCGATCCGCCACCTAAGAATCTTATCATTTTTAATCTTCCCCCTCTGTTTATTATTGAACATAAACGCTACCGACCGCTGGTCGGTAAGTAGGGTGAAGCGTTTGCCGGCTAGGTAGTGGCGCCAGTGGCGCACTGCCTCCACGATGGCTTGGGCCTCCTTTTCCACGGAGGAGTGTCTGATCTCGGGCCCTTGGAGGGTCCTCGAGAAGAAAGCTACGGGCCGCCCCGCCTGGTTGAGGGTGGCCGCCAAGGCGAAGTCAGACGCATCACTTTCCACTTGAAATGGAGTGTTCTCGTCCACTGCCTGGAGCGTGGCCCGCTCAATATCCTGCTTAATGCTTTTGAAGGCGGCGTGGGCCTCAGCAGAGAGCAGGAAAGAGGATGCTTTCAAGAGGGGGCGGGCTTTGTCGGAGTAGTTGGGGACCCATTGGGAATAATAAGAAAATAACCCCAGGCACCTTTTCAGGGCTTTGGGAGTGTTGGGCAGGGGCAGCTCCCGTAGGGGGTGCAATCGGTCGGGGTCTGGTCCGATTTCCCCATTCTCCACCACGCTGCCTAGTATGCAGAGGCGCGTGGTGTTGTAAACGCACTTGTCCTCGTTGTAGGTGAGGTTGAGTTTTTGTGCGGTTTTCAGGAACCTCTCGAGGTTCGAGTCGTGATCCTGCTGGTTGTGACCGCAGATGGTGATGTTGTCGAGGTAGGGGAAGGTTGCCTGCAAGTGGTGGTCATCGACCATGCGGTCCATCTCCCCCTGGAAGACCGAGACCCCATTCGTCACCCCAAAGGGGACTCTGAGGAATTGGTAGAGGCGTCCGTTCGCCTCGAAGGCGGTGTACGGGCGGTCCTCTGGTCTGATAGGGAGCTGGTGGTACGCTGACTTGAGGTCGATGGTGGAGAACACCCGGTATTGGGCGATTTGGTTCACCATTTCTGGTATGCGGGGTAGCGGGTAGGCGTCTAGTAGGGTGTACCTGTTGATCGTTTGACTATAGTCGATCACCATCCGTTTCTTCTCGCTACCCCTTACCACTACCACTTGGGCGCGCCACGGGCTGTTGCTGCGTTCAATAATGCGCTCTTTCAGGAGCCTGTCTACCTCGGTCGCGATAAACTGCCTGTCCTCCCAGCTGTACCTCCTGCTTTTGGTCGCTATTGGCCGGCAGTTAGGGGTAAGGTTCGCGAATAGCGAAGGCGGCTTTAGCTTCAGGGTAGCCAGACCGCACACTGTGAGGGGCGGCTGGGTCCCACCGAAATTGAGCGTGATGCTTTGGTGGTTGCACTGGAAATCCAGGCCCAAGATCACGCTCGCACATAGGTTCTTCATGATTAATACTTTAAAATTATCATATACAGTTCCGTTAATGCACAATTGTACCGTGCAGTAACCCAGAATGGTCGATGTCTGGGTTTTGTCAGCCATAGAGATGGTACCCTGAGTAGGGACCACCTTTAGGGAGAGTTGTTGTGCCAGTTCTGGGTGGATAAAGCTCTCCGTGCTTCCACTGTCAATTAAGCATTTAACCCGGCACCCGTTTACCTCGATGTCCACCATTGATCTGGATAGCGGGTGCGGCCTGGTCTGGTCCACTGTGACCGATGCCACTGTAGGGCCCTGATCGATACAAGATGGCGTCCACGCTGTCTGCTCACAAGATGGCGGACCCCACGAGGTCGGGCAAGATGGCGTCCAAGATGGCCGCTCCCACGGCGCACACGCGGCGGTGGCGGGTTTTCCGGCGGTTGGTTTTCCGGCGGGGTTCCCTCTGCACACCTTCCCGAAGTGCCCCTTCTTACCGCACTTAAAGCAGGTGGTGCCTTTCGCCGGGCACAGGTTTCTGGTGTGCTTTGGCTGCCCGCAGAAGTAGCAGTTGGGTCCCTGACGCGTCGCGGCTGTCGTAGGGCTTCTGGGGGGAGAGCGGGGCCCAGCCGGTGTCGGGCTGTCGGGCGGGGAAGATGCCTTCCAAGATGGCGGCGCCCTCGGTGCACATGTGGCGGCGTGGACGGCGCGGGCTGAAGAGTAGGCGTCCGAGTTTCTCTGGGCCACATCCAGGGATTGCGCGGTGTCCACAGCCTGTTTCAGGTCCAACCCCGTTTTTTCCAGCAGTCTTTGCCGGATGTAAGTGGAGCTGAGGCCTGTGATGAAGGCATCGCGAACAAGCTCGTCAGTGTACACTGCGGCTTTTACATCTCGGCACTTGCAGTCTTTGCCAAGCATTTTCAGGGTGCTTAGGAACTCCTCCACCGATTCCTCAGGTCGCTGTGCGCGAGTAGCGAGCAGATGACTAGCATACACCTCATTCGTAGGCTGCTGGTAATGCGCCTTTAAGATGTCGTAGGCAGCCAGGTACGTATCGGCGTCTTGGATGAGGGGGTAAACCCGGTGGCTTACCCAATTCCGCAGAATTCCGAGTCTCATCCTTGCAGCGTCCGTAGCGTCTTTGACGGCTGCGGAATTGTCCAGGAAGAATTCCATACACTCAAACCAGTGTCCGAAGCGTGCTGATGCGTCCGGAGCATGTTGATCCAAATCCAAACGTTCGGGTTTCAGGAGTTGATCCATAGTGTTGAAAATAAGTTAATAAAATTGATGTGCCTCAATAATTCCGAGACTCGAAGGTAGCAGAACAAAACAAGGCTTTTATTAACTTAGAACGAAACACGTAAGCGAGAGAGATGTCATCCTTCTGGAGACTGTGGCTAGACTGAAGCTAGCTTACAAACGGGGCCAGGTATGGGCGGAGCCCTACACACAGCACATTCCAGTATACAATACAGCACACTCCAGTACACAATACAATGAGGTCTGGGGGAAGGGAAATGACACTGAAACCGATCTCAGTCACAGGCAGTGATGAATGGAAATATTTCATCACACCCCTAAGCCGGTCAAGGCAACAACTAGTTCAAAGAGCAAACATGCACATTCTGAATAAAGACACTTCTTTATTTAACAGACTGTGTGTCTGTGGTAAACCACTGTCATACCTGTCTGTGTCTGTATGTGTATTCCACTAGGTACAGGTCTGGACATGCCTCGGCTGACTCCTCCCACTATTCCAGGTATATAAGTGACTACCTCCCAGTCCCTTAGTATTCTGGACGGGTCGACCACTCGAGACAAGACCTTCATTCTTTAGTTAATAAAAGCCTGATTGTTACTCGCTCAACCTCAGTCTTTTGAGTAATTGATGGCGCATCAGTGTCCTTCCCGCATGACAAAGTAATAGAGAGAAACCCCAAAAAAAGCAGTCAGACACATAACTGGCTCTCACAACCTGGAGACAATGAACAAAACAGTAACCAAAAAATGACCACGATCCTCGGCCTTCAATAAAAAAATGAACAGCATTTGCCACACCTCCTACTTTTTGCCCTTCGAGGGTGGTCTGCTTCGCTTGCGAGATTGGCCCCTTCCCACCCTGCAGCTCCTCCACAATGGGACCCCAGTGGCTGCAGCAAGGCTGGGGGAAGGCTGCTGAGTGTCAGAAACTGAGTCGGCAGATGCCCTTGAGGGACGGCCTGGACCAGCTCTGGGCCTGGAGGGTCCGGCTGCTGACTGCACCAACTCTGCATGGGCGGCAGCAGTCTGTCCTACAGGTGGTGGCAGCTGCAGTGGAGAAGTGACAGTGTTGGCAGCAGGAATGCTGCCATCCTGACAGAGAACAGCAACTCCCTGGTTGGATGACACACTGGCACTCCCACGGGGCAGTACTGCAGCATACGGAGCAATCTGCTGAAGCACAGACTGCTGGCCTGCTGCGGCGCGGCGAGGGCCCCAGCGAATCGTGCCCGATCCAGCGAGGGTGGCAGCAGTCAGTGCTCGTGTGGCCTCAATCTGTGTCTGCATCAGACCAGCCACTGACTGCATGGCACCACTAAGCACTTGTGTGGAAGCTGCCAGTGCTGCACTGAAGTCCTGCAGACTCCTTGCCAGTGACTCAATGGAATCTGGCATCCTTGCCACTGCAGCCATGAGCTCAGTGTGCCCCTGCTCCGCCTGGGCGCTCATTTTTGCGAGGAGACGCACCTCTTCTGCACTCACTGTAGCAGGACTGGAGGCCAGACTCTCCCTCCAGGGAGAAGGCTGCCGAGCTTCCCTACACCCCCCGCGTTGCTGCAGCCTGCTGGGCCCCGGAGCTTCACCCTCCTCAGACCGTTCCCCCCTGCTCCCCTCCAGGGAAGACGTGTCCCCATCATGGCCATGGGCTGCCTCAGCTGAGGGTGGCACTGCTGGTCTGGCTTCCTCTTCCTCCTCACCTTCAGAATCACTCACAGTGGCAGCTTGAGGGCCCGCCTCCTCACCTGGCGAATCAACATCTGAAAGCAGGGAGGTACAAGAGTTGCTTTAGCGTGAGGACAGGGCGGCAGCGAGGGAGGCATGAGTGCTGCAATGCACTGTATTGGTTCGATAGTGGCAAAGGATGCTGGTGTGAGGCACAAGTGGAAGGAGAGAGGTCAAAAAGGTGATGACCTTACCATTGCTGTCCAGAACGAGGTCGGCATCTCCAGTGGCGACGGGGCCAATCATCCGGCCTGCCATAATCTGCTCGACTCGCTGCTCCAGATCGCTGAGGTCTTGAAGGTGAGGCCGGCCTCCCCCGGTCCGTTGCTGCTGCCTCCTGTTCTGGGCCAGCTTGCCCTGCAAGAGAAAGGACGGGCTCTGAGTACAGTGTGAAGCCCTGATCTTGGCTGCACTGCCTCCCATGGTGGAATAGCCCTTACAGTGAGAAGCCCTGATCTTGGCTGCACTGCCTCCCATGGTCGAATAGCCCTTACAGTGTGTAAAGTGCTGAATGTGCGTGTGAGTTTCATGAAAGGCCCATAGGTGTTGGATGAGGGCTGGGCATTGGGGCTTTCAGTACCCTTTGGCCATAAAGTGAGGTGCACATGCAGGGATGAAGAAGATACTGAAAAGGGCACTCACCCTGACGACCCGAGTGAGGTCATTGAACTTCCTCCTGCATTGCACAAGGGTCCTAGGCACCATGCTGCTGGAGGTCACTCTGTGAGCCACCTCCCTCCAAGCTTTCCGATATTTGTTGGGCAGCGGCCTACTGCCACTGTTCGGAAACAGGGTAGATCGCCTGCGCTCCATTGCGCCAACCAGAACCTGCAAGGCCCCCTCACTGAACCGCTGCGCTCGCTCCCTGGCCCTCTCCATGGTCCTCGTCATTAGAATGTGGCAGCAGGTCTGTCCGGGCTGAGAATCAGTGCTCCGATGCGCAGGGCGTGGCTGCAAGCCAAGATCGAACCTCCCCTTTAAGAGCTGACCGGTGCCAGCGTGTCTGCGTGCAATTGCTAACTGGCCGCACCTGCACTGCACCCGCCCTCGGTGTTAGCACCTCGCTTCTCCGGCTTAGCGCCTTAAGACAGTCGTGCAGCGCCTGTTTTAGCGCTCCAAGCACCTCCTGGGGCAAAGCAAGTCAATTTAGCTGAAGGTGGCGATTATTTGCGCCGGGCGCTAAATTTTGCGCCCGCTCGAGTATAACTCCCCAAACGTGGCGATACTGAATTTCTCCCCCTATGAGTCCACAGCATAAAGCTGGCAGTAAGTGCCATTAATCTGATAGTTTTACCACAAGATTGGCATGGGAAACTCATGGTGGTGCAGTGGGAGGTGCTGTCTGAACTTATCCCCTCCATAACGTCACTCCGCACTCTTGGACTGATCTTAGAACATAAGAACATAAGAAATTGGAGCAGGAGTAGGCCATACGGCCCCTCGGGCCTGCTCCGCCATTCAATAGGATCATGGCTGATCCGAATCTAGACTCACGTCCACTTCCCTGCCCTCTCCCCGTAACCCCTAATTCCCTTATCTGCTAGGAAACTGTCTATCTCCATTTTAAATTTATTTAATGTTGCAGCTTCCACAGCTCTCTGGGGTAGCAAATTCCATAGATTCACCACCCTCTGAGTGAAGAAGTTTCTCCTCATCTCAGTTTTGAAAGGGCAGCCCCTTATTCTAAGATTTTGCCCCCTCGTTCTAGTCTCACCCATCAGTGGAAACATCCTCACCGCATCCACCCGATCAAGCCCCCTCACAATCTTATATGTTTCGATAAGATCGCCTCTCATTCTTCTGAACTCCAATGAGTAGAGGCCCAACCGACTCAACCTTTCCTCATACGTCAACCCCCTCATCTCCGGAATCAACCGAGTGAATCTTCTCTGAACCGCCTCGAGAGCAAGCATATCTTTTCTTAAATATGGAAACCAAAACTGCACGCAGTATTCCAGGTGTGGCCTCACCAGTACCCTGTATAACTGCAGCAAGACTTCCCTGTTTTTATACTCCATCCCCCTCGCAATAAAAGCCAAGATTCCATTGGCCTTCCTGATCACCTGCTGCACCTGCATACTAACCTTCTGTGTTTCATGCACCAGGACCCCCAGATCCCTTTGTACTGTAGCACTTTGCAGTTTCTCTCCATTTAGATAATAACTTGCTCTTTGATTTTTTCTGCCAAAGTGCATAACCTCACACTTTCCAATATTATGTTCCATCTGCCAAATCTCTGCCCACTCACTTAGCCTGTCTATGTCCTTTTGCAGGTTTTTTATGTCCTCCTCACTCACTGCTTTCCCGCCCATCTTTGTATTGTCGGCAAACTTGGATATGTTGCACTCGGTCCCTTCCTCCAAATCGTTAATATAGATTGTAAAGAGTTGGGGTCCCAGCACTGATCCCTGTGGGACACCACCAGTTACTGATTGCCAGCCCGAGAACGAACCATTTATCTCAACTCTCTGTTTTCTGTTAGATAGCCAATCTTCCACCCATGCCAGTATATTACCCCCAATCCCGTGATTTTTTTATCTTGATCAGTAATCTTTTGTGTGGAACCTTGTCAAATGCCTTTTGGAACTCCAAATACACTACATCCACTGGTTCCCCTTTATCCACCCTGTATGTTACATCCTCAAAGAATTCGAGCAAATTTGTCAAACATGACTTCCCCCTTCATAAAACCATGCTGACTCTGTCCTATTAAATTATGTTTATCCAAATGCTCTGTTACTGTTTCCCTAATAATGGACTCCAACATTTTGCCAACCACAGATGTTAGGCTAACTGGTCTATAGTTTCCAGCTTTTTGTCTACTTCCCTTCTTAAATAAGGGTGTTACATTAGCAGTTTTCCAATCTGCCGGGACCTTTCCTGAGTCCAGGGAGTTTTGGAAAATAATCACCAATGCATCCACAATCCCTACCGCCACTTCTCTCGAGACCCTAGGATGTAGGCCATCAGGTCCGGGGGATTTATCCGCCTTAAGTCCCATTATTTTACTGAGTACCATCTCCTTAGTGATTTTAATCGTGTTTAGCTCCTCCTCCTCCCCCCCCCCCCATGCCCCCTGTTTGTCCAGTGTTGGGATATTTTTAGTGTCCTCTACTGTAAAGACTGATACAAAATATTTGTTCAGCGTCTTTGCCATCTCCATGTTCCCCACCACTAGTTTCCCTGTCTCATCCTCTAAGGGACCAATGTTCACTTTAGCCACCCTTTTTCTTTTTATATAGCTGTAGAAACTCTTGCTATCTGTTTTTATATTTTTTGCTAGTTTACTTTCATAATCTATCTTCCCTTTCTTAATTAATCTTTTAGTTATTGTTTGCTGGCTTTTAAATGCTTCCCAATCTTCTATCCTCCCACTAGATTTGGCTAATTTATATGCCCTTGTTTTCAGTCGGATACTATCCTTTATTACTTTACTAAGCCACGGATGGCTGTCTTTTCTTTTACTCCCCTTTTTCCTCAGTGGAATATATTTATCTTGAAAGATGTGAAATATCTCCTTGAATGTAGACCACTGCTCTTGTACCGTCTTACACTTTAATCTGTTTTCCCAGTCCACTTTAGTCAATTCTACTCTCATACCTTCATAGTCTCCTTTATTTAAGCTCAGTACGCTGGTTTGAGATCCAACTCTCTCACCCTCAAACTGAATTTGGAATTCAACCATATTATGGTCACTCATTCCAAGGGGATCCTTTACTAGGACATTTTTGATTAATCCTGTCTCATTACACAGGACCTGATCTAAGATTGCCTGCCCCCTGGTTGGTTCAGTTACATACTGCTCAAGGAACCCGTCCCTAATACACTCTATGAACTCTTCCTCAATGCTGCCATGCCCAATTTGATTAGTCCAGTCAATATGAAAGTTAAAATCCCCCATGATTATAGCTGTTCCCTTATTACAAGCCCCAACTATTTCCTGATTTATACTCCGACCAACAGAGTTGCAACTGTTAGGAGGCCTATAGACTACGCCCACTAGTGACTTTTTCCCCTTATTATTCCTTATCTCCATCCAAACTGTTTCACTATCCTGATCCTTTGACCCAATATCATTTCTGACTATTGCAGTGATTCCATCCTTGATTAACATAGCAACCCCACCTCCCTTTCCTTCCTGTCTGTCCTTCCTAATTGTCAAATACCCTTGTATGCTTAGTTCCCAGTCATGATTATCTTGCAGCCATGTTTCCGTAATGGCCACCAGATCATACCCATGTGTAGTTATTTGTACCGTCAACTCGTCTATTTTGTTACGAATGCTGCGAGCATTCAGATAAAGAGTTTTCAAATATGTTTTGTGACAATTTATTCCTGCTTTTACCCCTTTTACTACTTTACCTTTATCATTATGCATTCTGTCCCTTCCTGACATGCTCTGGTTTTTAATTCCCCCACTGCTACCTTGCTGTATTGCCTTCTCCGCTGTCATTTTTATTTTTCGCTCTCTTAAAACCTTCCCCCCCACTAATTAGTTTAAAGCCCTCTCTACAGCCCTAGTTATTCGATTCGCCAGGATTCTCCAGTCCTGCTCTCAGCTCCTCTGATTCGCCAGGATTCTCCAGTCCTGCTCTCAGCTCTTCTGAATCCAGGTGACTACTTTGTTACATCGGCCCACCATTGGTGGCCGAATAATCAGCCATTGTGCCCCGGTCCTCTGGAACTCCCTCCCGAAATCACTTTGCCTCGCTACCTCCTGCCCTACCTTCCAAGCCTTCTTGAAACCCATCACCCTGACTGTGCCTTTGTTTCCTGCCCCCAGCCCACCAAACTAGCTCCTTTTCCTATTTGGTGTCCCTCACGGGGGAAGACCGTCCTGGTGCAGTGGCACCAAGATCTCACCCTTGTGGTACTTCCTGTCTACCTTGGACTATAATGAGCGTAGACAAGAGGGAGGTCACCTAAGTGACGACCTTTGGCCTCTGGTGCACAGAGGGCCACGAAGGTTCTGAGCAGTGGAGACAATAGAGGGGATGGGATAGTGGAGGGTCGGAAGCTTTCCCCGTGCTCGTGGCTAGTATCATCCTTTGCCTTTCAATCCTTATCTCATTCACTCCTTCCCAGGCAAGTAACCTAACCTAGTGTGGCATCTTGCCATGCAAAGCCGTGTTTTAATAGGTCACTTACTGCCAGCATTCTGAAGTATGCTTCGTTTGATCTCCAAGAATAGGAGGTGGCAGTCTCAACGTACAGTCTCAACTGAGCTCCTCACAGAACCCTAGACTACTACATCCCCCACTCCTATCTACAAAGGCAAGTGCCATCACAGATATACCTGCTCCAGGGGGAGGTTTTTAGTGAATTGCTCAAGGTTTACTTAGTGAGGCACAGAGCATGAGTAAGGAGGAGCAAGGGCTGGTGGAACTGGAGGAGACACAACCAGCTGGCTCAAAGGGCTTGCTTGAGTGCTCCTTCAATTGCTGAGGTCAGTGATTCAAACCTCACAGGCCCTGCCTACAAATGAGTTTTGGCAGCGGAACATTAGCACTTCGTGGAGTCTTTTTGGGAGTACGCCAAGCAACCTGTATAGTTAGGGGGGTGTCTATGGAGGAGTCCACAACCTGTGCAGTGCTGACCTGACCAAGCAGCAGACCACCATGGAGAACATGTCCACTCCAGGGTCCTCTACAGCAGACCCCACCTCCCCCCCGCCAACCCGCACCCCAGCCACGAGCCGTAAGCTCAGGCGCAGCTTCCATATTAAATGGCTTGAGTGGGGCTCCATGGACATTGGCTCCAATCTAATGCAGTCTACCTTGTCTGGAGAATCCAAGTGAGACAGCATGATGCAGGGCTTCAATTGCTGCCTGTTCTCACGCAGATCCTTAGCTGCACTGAGGGAGTGCCCAGCAGAAGGTGAATCGGAGGAGATCATGGAGATGTTTCTCAGGGCAATGCCACATCTGTAATTCCCTTCCGCCCCACTCAAATGATTATAGATATATCCTTGAGCATAAAGACCCAGGCAGCCACTGTAGTACAATCACTGCAGTGCACGCAGTTGTTGAGCCATCTACTGGGTCATCTCCACCATTAGTGGCAAACAGTGACATTCTTCAGCACCCAATAATGCACAGATCTGGAACCAAATGCTAGGTAATGATACGGGCTCCAAAAATTGTTTTATTGGCCCCGTCCTCCACGTGTCCCTGGTTAGTCATTACTGACTGTCCCCGCTTCGCCCGTGCTGACTGCCCCGGTTAACTTAATTATCACATATTATGGGGCCCAGTAATATTTCTCTCCAGTGGTGGCTCTGCCACCTCCTCTTCGGGTACTCCTACAGTCCCACTTTCACCTTCCTCTGTGAAAACTGAGGCACAATACCTATTAAGCATCTCCACCATTCCCACACCCTCATGTACAAGGTGGCCCGTTTCATTTCGAAATGCTCCCAGCCCTTCCTTAGCTACCCCGTTACACTCTTTTGTCTTTATCTATTTTCAATCTGAACCTAATTAGATGTTGCTGCTGCAGCGTGTTATTGAGGCAATCTTGAATACTGTTTATACTTGACCTAAGTCAGACTGATTGATGCTGACACTGGATACAAAAAATACAAATATGTTCCATTCCCCATCATTTTGCCAAACAGTCAATAAATGGCACTTTACAGAAAAAATACAATCAAAGGATAACTTATAAAATTCTAACAGGACTGGACAGACTGGATGCAGGATGTTCCCGATGGTCGGAGAGTCCAGAACCAGGGGTCACAGTCTAAGGATAAAGGGTAGGCCATTTAGGACAGAGATGAGGAGGAATTTCTTCACCCAGAGAGTGGTGAACCTGTGGAATTCTCTACCACAGAAGGCAGTTGAGGCGAATTCATTAAATATATTCAAGATGGAGTTAGATATATTTCTTAAGGCTAAAGGGATCAAGGGATATAGGGAGAAGGCAGCGACAGGTACTGAGTTTGGATGATCAGCCATGATCTCATTGAATGGCGGAACAGGCTCGAGGGGCCGAATGGCCTACTCCTGCTCCTATCTTTGATGTTTCTCTAACCTGTTTGAACTGACCTCTCCCTGGCCAAGTTGTTGAATAGAGAGGTTGAGCTGACACTTCTTACCCTGAGGCGCCCCCTCTTCCAACAGTGACTTGGCACTCACTGGGAGAAATATGTTGCCCTGTCTGTTGTGCTCTTCCAGCAGAGGCAGATTCCATTCAGCCACCAGCCTCTCAGCTCAATTGAACCAGAACACTGCTGCCTATAACGTATTCCTCACTCCCAGTCTTGGGGAACTCCCCTGGCTCTCTGTCCCGCATCAGCACGGCCCTTAAAATTGCCAAACTCTTCTCCAAAGCCTCCGTGGCTTTGCTCGACCCTCTTGTCACAATGTTCTCCAGGCCTATGCCCAGCTTGCGCCCTCTGCTGGTCTGACTCTGGGTTTACAGTGTCCTTCCCTCCGCCATCAGTGGCCCAGCCTTCAGCCACTGCACCCTTGGCCCTCTAGAACTCACTTTCGAAACCCCCTCCTCCTCGCTACCTCTCATCCCACCTTCAAAAGCCTCCTCAGCCCTAACCCCTTTAATGCTGCCTGAGGCCACTTTCCCTGATGTATTTCCCACCCTCCTGCTCGAGTATCCGCTGTAAAGTCCCTGGGGATGAATTTCACACCCTGTTGTAGACTAATTGATAGAGATTGATCATTATGACTAGTCAACAACTCAATTATCGTTGTAACATGCGACTACCAGGATGGTGGGTGGCAAACTAGATTTTTAAGGTGTTTAAGATGATTAGAAGAATTGATCGGGTAGAGAGAAGGAATCTATTTCTCCTGGTGGGGGAGTCCAGAACAAAGGAGTACCTTCACCACACGGACTGCAGCGGTTCAAGAAGGCGGCTCACCACCACCTTCTGAAGGGCAGTTAGGGGATGGGCAATAAATGCTGGCCTCGCCAGCGACGCCCAGATCCTGTGAATGAATATTTAAAAAAACTTAAAATTAGAGCTCGGCCTTTCAGGGGTGATGTCAGGAAACACAAAGGGTGGTGGAAATCTGAAACTCTCTCCCTGAAAAAACTGCGGAGGCTGGGGACCAATTGAAAATGTCAAAACTGAGATTGATAGATTTTTTTTGTTAGGCAAGGATATTAAGAGTTACGGAACCAAGGCAGGTAAATGGAGTTAAGATGCAGATCAGCCATGATCTAATTGAATGGTGGAACAGTCTCGAGAGGCTGAATGGCCTCCTCCTGTTCATATGTACAGATCAGCCATGATCTAATTGAATAGTGGAACAGGCTCGAGAGGCTGAATGGCCTCCTCCTGTTCATATGTACAGATCAGCCATGATCTAATTGAATGGGGAACAGGCTCGAGGGGCTGAATGGCCTCCTCCTGTTCATATGTACAGATCAGCCATGATCTAATTGAATGGGGAACAGGCTCGAGGGGCTGAATGGCCTCCTCCTGTTCCTATGTTCCTAGATGAGCCTTGGTCTCCTTTCATCTTGCAATTCCTATGTATTTGTTAAAAAAAGAAAGAAATATTTATATTTATATCGCCCCTTTCATGACCACCGGACATCCCAAGGCACTTTACAGCCAATGCAGTACTTTTTGAAGTGTAGTCACTGTTGTAATGTAGGAAACACGGCAGCAATTTCTGCACAGCAAGCTCCCACAAACAGCAATGTGATAATGACCAGATAATCTGTTTTAGTGATGTTGATTGAGGGATAAATATTGGCCAGGGCACCACGGAGAACTCCCCCTGCTCTTCTTCGAAATAGCACCATGGGATCTTTTACATCCACGTCTCTGCACGAATGCAGCAAGACCTGGATGATATTCAGGCTTGGGCTGATAAGTGGCAGGTAACATTTGCACCACACAAGTGCCAGGCAATGACTATCTCCAACAAGCGAGAGTCTAACCACCGCCCCTTGACATTCAACGGCATTACCATCGCTGAATCCCCCAACATCAACATCCTGGGGGTCACCATTGACCAGAAACTTAACTGGACCAGCTACATAAATACTGTGGCAACAAGAGCAGGCCAGAGGCTGGGTATTCTGCGGCGAGTGTCTCACCTCCTGACTCCCCAAAGCCTTTCCACCATCTACAGGGCACAAGTCGGGAGTGTGATGGAATACTCTCCACTTGCCTGGATGAGTGCAGCTCCAACAACACTCAAGAAGCTCGACACCATCCAGGACAAAGCAGCCCGTTTGATTGGCACCCCATCCACCACCTTAAACATTCACTCCCTCCACCACCGGCGTACCGTGGCTGCAGTGTGTACCATCTACAAGATGCACTGCAGCAACTCACCAAGGCTTCTTCAACAGCACCTCCCAAACCCACGACCTCTACCACCTAGAAGGACAAGGGCAGCAGACGGATGGGAACACCACCACCTCCAAGTTCCTCTCCAAGTCACACACTATCCTGACTTGGAAATATATCGTCGATCCTTCATCATCGCTGGGTCAAAATCCCGGAACTGCCTCCCTAACAGCACTGTGGGAGCACCTTCACCACACGGACTGCAGCGGTTCAAGAAGGCAGCTCACCACCACCTTCTCAAGGGCAACTAGAGATGGGCAATAAATGCTGGCCTTGCCAGCGACGCCCGCATCCCAGGAACTAATTTTTAAAAATCCACGTGGGAGAGCAAATGGGGCCTCAGTTTAACATCTCATCTGAAAGACAGCACCTCTGACAGTGCAGCACTCCCGCAGTACTGCAGTGGAATGTCAGCCTGGATTTTATGCTCAAGTCTCTGGAGGGGGGACTTGAACCCACGACCTTCTACCACCAGTGGCCGGGGTGCTAGCAAAGGAGCCACGACTGATACTGTAAGAGTCTGAAAATTGTAATAAAACCACTGCTACCGTGCGGAGATCGAAGTTCAGAATGAATTGTGAAATGGTTACAGGCGGATTCAAAATGTAGGAAACCAGTGTATTGTAGGAACGGAAGTTCCTATCCAAATAACGAATTCCAACGCAGATAAACGAAGTAATCAACTTTTAATAAACTCAATACTTTAACTTTTAAACTACAGGAGCAAAGGTCAGCAGGTCTGTTAAGGTCTCCAGCCTTTCTCAGACTGCCTTTAAATACTGGAACCTGACGTCATGACGTCATCACGTTTTCCGCGCCAACTGGGGGTCACGTGATCGGCGTCATGACGTCATCACGTGAAAATACAAGAAGCTGCATACAGCTTAAAGGTGCAGTCCACAACTGCACTACAGAGTGTTTAAAGGAATTATTACAGGTTGTTCAGTGTCTCTTGGTGGTTCTGCCACAGTATGTTCTTTGTTTGTGAAGATACAAAATGGTGGGAGTCAGCAGGGGATCCTTTGCATGGTGGTTAGCGCGGTCCTTTGTTTGTGAGGCCACACGGACAAGAAGGAGGGACATGACTGACAAGGAAGTCCCGCCCCCACACACCTCACAGGAACATGACCGTGTCACGCGGAAGGAACGCCAATCAGGGAAGGTTTGGAGTGAAACTGGCCTATCAGAAGGAGCCAGACAGTGATGTACGAGTGGGGCCAGCAGAAAGACCTGATAACAGAAGTAACCCGGGGCGGGAAATTCAGAACACAGAAGGAACACAGAAGAAAGAAAGAAGACAGAAGTGGAAGAACAGACGAACAGACGAACAGAGAAAGCTGGCCAGTCTACGTTTCTGGACCGATCGCCCAGAGATAAAGGAGTATGTATGAAAGTCAGACACAGAGCTCAGATATTGTTAAAAGGGGTACTTTTATGTATGGTTGACTTGGCATATAAATCACCCAGAGGTTGCATGTAAATTGCTGGGAAATACTTTTATGTACTGGTAAATTGGACACTAATTGATTGCGATGTACACTTGAATTTTGAATTATAATGTGAATAAAGACCAATTTTATTGATCACAAACTTGTTACACTTATTCATAATTCTCGAAGTCCGAACCGTAGTAAGAGACAGGTTTACATTACTTACCGAAAAGGCGCAATATAAATGCAAGTTGTTGTGGATGTGCGGGGTCTTTCATGGAGAAGGCAGGTGGTGAATGAGCCAAAAAATGGGAATTTGTCGAGGGATTGGCCAATTCCATCCTAAATTGATGGCACACTCATAAAAATGGCCGGTATAGCATGTTTCTATTAATAACAGTCCTTTACTATTTTCTCCTGTTTTTGTGTGTGTGTGTTTAGTACAGCGAAATGTGGAGGACAAAAACACTCATTAAAACCCTGGGACTGGCAGCAACACAGCCATTAGTTATATATAGTCTTCTGTATTTTTTTCTTTTGGCTTTTTGCTGGAATGCCAGACTTAGTTAAAAAAAATAAGGCAGCAGTGAAAACTGGGGCGATCACCAGACCGAGACGCTCAGAGATGAAAATCGAGGAAGTGGCTTCCTGTCCCACTCACACGGCTTTTGAAAAGCAGCACGTACTCGCAGAGCCTCGCCGTCTGCCTTTGCCATGCAGTCTGTGCGTGTACTGTGCAGCCTCAGCGGTTGTGCCTGGGTGGCATACACAGGTTAGGCCATGATCGGTGGAGATTGGTCAGCGAAACCTTAGGTGTCATCAATGTAACTCAAAGTGGCGTGCTCGCAAAGTTCAAACGGTCGCTGAATAGATTAATTCTTCCAGCCCCTCTCTCACAACAACAACAACAACTTGTACTTATATAGCACCTTTAACATAGTAAAACATCCCAAGGCGCTTCACAGGAGTATTGCACCAAGCCACATAAGGATAAATTAGGGCAGGTGACCAAAAGCTTGGTCAAAGAGGTAGGTTTTAAGAAGCGTCTTAAAGGAGGAGAGACAGTTAGAGAGACGGAGAGGTTTAGGCAGGGAATTCCAGAGCTTCGGGCCTTGGCAACAGAAGGCACGACCACCAAAGGTTGAGCGATTATAATCAGGGATGCTCAAGAGGGCAGAATTAGATGAGCGCAGATATCTCGGGGAGGGTTGTGGGGCTGGAGGAGATTACAGAGATAGGGTGGGGCGAAGGCCATGGAGGGATTTGAAAACAAGAATGAGAATTTTGAAATCAAGGCGTTGCTTAACCAGGAGCCAATGTAGGTCAGCGAGCACAGGGGTGATGGGCGATCGGGGCTTGGTGCGAGTTAGGACACGGGCAGCCCAGTTTTAGATGACCTCAAGTTTACATAGGGCAGAATGTAGGAGGCCAGCCAGGAGTGTATTGGAATAGTCAAGTCTAGGGATAACAAAGGCATGGATGAGGGTTTCAGCAGCGGATGAGCTGAGGCAAGGGTGGAGATGGGCGATGTTACAGAGGTGGAAATAGGCGGTCTTAGTTATGTTGCGGATATGTGGTCGGAAGCTGATTTCAGGGTCGAATATGACACCAAGGTTGCGAACAGTGTGGTTCAGCCTCAGACAGATGTTAGGGAGAGGGATGGAGTCAGTGGCTCGGGAACGGAGTTTGTGGTGGGACCGAAATCAATGGCTTCGGTCTTCCCAATATTTAATTGGAGAAAATTTCTGCTCATCCAGAACTGGATGTCGGACAAGCAGTCTGACAATTTAGAGACCGTGGAAGGTTTGAGAGAAGAGACATAGGGGGAAAAATTCAGTTGGTAGCGCCACCCATTAGCGCCTTAAGAGGGCGCTAAGTGGGGCGCAAACCAACTAGCGCCCGGGCGCGGCGATATCTGCGCCTCTCGCTAAATTGACCAGACATTTTGCGGCGGCGCTAAACACTACTGCCACGATCTGCTGCGCCGGCAGATCATGACGTCAGTCGAGTACACAACGCCCCGGTAGCGCCCCGGACTGGAAATTGAGTGGCGCCCCCTGCCTTACCGCCTGCCGCTAGCAATGACAGGTTGAGGGGAGCTTTATGCAGTCGGGAAAGGGACTGGGGGAGTGCTATTTAAAGGCAACCACTTCCTGCCTTTTTTTGTTGGTGACATTTTTGCACCACGCATTCTGAGAGAGAGAGAGAGAGACTCAATGCTGTGTGAAGGAGTCTTGGGTACTGAGCAGCACTTTGCAGGTTCATTTTGATTTGACCTTCCTTGCATCGATTTAGAAGAGACTGTGGGGGTTGCACTCTGAGCTCTTTCCCTGGGTCTCTCCATTGTTCTCTCCAGCAGATTTGATGTACAGGTCTCTCCAGGCCGAGATTCAAGGCTGCAATGAGCAGGATGTGGATGGAGAGCAAGATCAACCCTCCCCTTTAAGATAAAAACAGAAAATGCTGGAGAAACTCAGCAGGTCAAGCAGCATCTGTGAAGAGAGAAACAGAGTTAACGTTTCAGGTTGATGACCATTCGTCAGAACTCCCCTTTAAGAATTGGCCGGAGCCAGTGTGTCTGTGTTCCATTGCTGACTGACATCACATGAGCTTCGCCGGCGCTCTGAGGTAGCGCCACACTCCTCGGCCTTTGCGCCTTAAGACAGATGTGTAGCGCCTGATTTAGCGCTCCAATTACCTCCAGGGGCGATAAAAGCCAAGTTTGCAGTCGGAGGCGATAATTAGCGCCAGGCGCTAATCTTTGCGCCCGGCCGATAATTGCGCCCCATATGGGGCGATACCGAATTTCTCCCCCATAGAGTCATAGAGTTATACAGCAGAGAAAGAGGCCCTTCGGCCCATCGTGTCCGCGCCGACCAGCAAGCCCTGTCTATTCTAATCCCATTTTCCAGCACTTGGTCCATAGCCTTGTATGCTATGGCATTTCAAGTGCTCATCCAAATGCTTCTTAAATGTTGTGAGGGTTCCTGCCTCTACCACCCTTTCAGGCAGTGAGTTCCAGATTCCAACCACCCTCTGGGTGAAAAAGTTTTTCCTCAAATCCCCTCTAAACCTCCTGCCCCTTACTTTGAAACTATGCCCCCTGGTTATTGACCCCTCTACTAAGGGGAAAAGTTCCTTTCTATCTACCCTATCTATGCCCCTCATAATTTTGTACACCTCAATCAGGTCCCCCCACAGCCTTCTCTGCTCTAAGGAAAACAACCCCAGCCTGTCCAGTCTCTCTTCATAGCTGAAGCGCTCCAGCCCAGGTAACATCCTGGTGAATCTCCTCTGCACCCTCTCCAATGCAATCACATCCTTCCTATAGTGTGGCGACCAGAACTGCACACAGTATTCCAGCTGTGGCCTAACTAGCGTTTTGTACAGCTCCATCATAACCTCCCTGCTCTTATATTCTATGCCTCAGCTAATGAAGGCAAGTATCCCATATGCCTTCTTAACCACCTTATCCACCTGTCCTGCTGCCTTCAGGGATCTATGTACATGCACACCAAGGTCCCTCTGATCCTCTGTCCGTCCTAGGATCCTACCATTCATTGTGTATTCCCTTGCCTTGTTAGTAGTGAGGTAGAGCTGGGTGTTGTCAGTGTACATGTGGAAACTGATGCTGTGTTTTCGGATGATGTCGCCAAGGGTGTAAGGTTCGCAAAATTCTGCAGATTCCCCCAAACCAAGATTACCCCAAAGAAGAATATTGGGCCTAAAAGGGGCTTAAAGTCAAAACCCCAGGATTTTGGTTATTTTAAAAAGGCATAGTCCAGGCCTGTGAAAAGGCTGTGACAAAGGGGTTGGGTTGGGCCTCTGTAAAACAAGCAGTTTGAGTATTGGCATGAGCCAAACTGTCTGGGAATGTTCTGGGCTGTCTCAGTCATTTTACATAATGACAGTAGGCCCAAAGAAGAGCAGTTCCTGCCAAAATTACAGAGCCATCAAGAGTACGCATAATGCAGTACATGCCACTGATCAACAAAGGGGACCCTGACCCCAGCAGGAGAAGACAAAACTTACTAATCGGACCAAAGATTTAGGTTTTGATGGACCATCCCGAAACTAGTTTACACCAACTTAAATCAATTAAGATAGATGGGACCAGCTCGAAACCCGTTAAATAATTCAAAAACTATTAATGTTAACAAGCCCGCCAAAAATGACAATGGGCCGGAGAAGATTTGGCGGGCAGATAAGCAAGGCCTCAAACGGTATAATTGGGGCCTGCTTGTTCAGTTAAATCAATCGAGTTCAATCAATCAACGGAAGGAGAACGGAAGGAAAGAGAGGAATTGGTTCATTCAGTCAAGGAGTTTGGTTCGGAGAAGAAGCACAAAAGCACCCGAGCCAGGAGAAGACATCACCGAACGCCTCGTGGCAACCACGGGCCCCAAGAAACAAACAACCAAAATATTAGCAGCAACTAGGTAATATTGGGCCACCGCGACCGACAAGAAACCCACCTGGAAGAAACTGAAGATTCGCAAGTTTGTTTCCACTCTACAAACTATTCTGACTTACCCCTGGGTAAGATTTGATGAAAAAAAACTCTAGACCCTATTTCTGACCAAAAGAAATTGGGTACTTACCCGATAGATCCAATACGCACTCGACCGCATCGGTGGACATGCGGAGACTGCAACAGCAATGCAGGTGAAGTCTTCTACCATGTCCGAGGTACGGCAGGCCCCAACCGCCACACCTAGAGAACCCCGAAATCGCGAACCTCTACAACTGTCAAGGAAGTCGTTTGGTGAGCATTATCCCTGGTCCTCTGGAGTCCAACTTAGTTAGTGTAGTGGGATTGGGAGGGCTGAAGTATTCTGTCTATTGTTATTCTCCCTCGTATATTCCAAAGTGTTCCCTCTTTAAGAGTGATAAGATTGTTGTGTTGTGTATATTTTCTTGTCTCAAATAAAATCCAAGTTCTTTTCACCAACTCAGTTGTCTGTTGCAATTTCATTACAACCCCAAATAAGTCCAGGTCTAGAACCAAGGGAGTGGGAGCGATTCGAACCGCTCAGGAGTCAGAGGAGAAGCTGACCACACACACCACCCCTTACAAGGGGCAACATGTAGATGAGAAATAGGAAGGGGCCAAGGATAGATCCTTGAGGTAGAATACAAGGCGGGGATAATTGTGGCAATAGTGTAATACGGGCGATATCGACCGACCGTGATACGCCTCTCCTCATCTTTCTTCCCATTGAAAGAAAGACTTGCATTTCTGTAGTGCGTATCACAACCTCAGGATGTCCCAAAGCGCTTTACAGCCAATGAAGTACTTGTTGAAGTTTAGTCACTGTCCTAATGTAAGAAACACAGTGGTCAATTTGCACACAGTAAAGTCCCACAAACAGCAATGAGATAAATCTGTTTTCTTTTCATGATGTTGGTTAAGGGATAAATATTGTCCAGAACACACCTGCTCTTCTTTGAAATAGTGCCGTGGGATCTTTAACGTCCACCTGAGTGGGTAGACAGAGGCCTCGGTTAAATGTCTCATCCAAAAGACGGCACCTCTGACAGTGCAGCACTCCTTCAGTACTACACTGGAGTATCAGTCTAGATTTTTGTGCTCAAGTCTCTGCAGTGGGACTGGAACTCACAGCCTCCTGACTCAAAAGTAAGAGTGCTACCAATGAGCCACCGCTGACACATCGAAGTCAATGAAAACCCACAAGAAAAAGACCAACTGATAGACAATCCCTCTCTCACCTCGAGCCTCCAACCTCTATTTCCAACACAACCTTTCTTCTCTCTCTCTCTCTCTCCCTCTATTTTAGTCGCTAGTTCTGTGGTCAAGGTCCAGTGCACCATCTATTCCAACTTATTCTTATCCTAGAGTACCAACTTGGCTCAGTTACCTCTGAGTCAGAAGGTTGTGGGTTCAAGTCCCACTCCAGAGGCCTGAGCACAAAAATCCAGGCTGAGGGAGTGCTGCACTGTCGGAGGTGCCGTCTTTCGGATGAGATGTGAAACCAAGGCTCCAGATGAGATTTAAACGGAGAGGGGGTGGGCGCGGGTAGTTTAGCAGTTGGGACAGGTTTCCCTCAGGTCATGCCGAATTTAATGGCAGGACCTAATGACCATTTTTGCAATCTGCTTCTTGGCTGCAGCCAGCCAGAATGAGAGGCTGGCAGGTTGTCGAGCGGGTAGGCCTTCAGCACCAGGCCGCAGCCGAGGAGCGGAGAGGAGGGAGGGAGAGATCGAGGGTTGGGGGAGGGGGGCCATCGATTGGGGTGGCCCGGAGAGATCTGGGGAGGAGGGGAGAAGATCGCATTGGAGGGCCGTGGAGGACATGGTGGGGTGGGGAGGAGTTCGCGGGCCGGGAAGGATATGGGGAGGGCATCGGATCACAGGGGACGGGGAGTCTGATCACGGGAGTAGTTAACAGGGTAGCTTGAGGGGCCGGGGGAAGCACTCCTGCTCCTGGCCCACAAACAGTGGTGGATCCAGCAGTCCTCGCCTCCTTTCAGCTGCCGGGTTTCCCGAGGCCCGGGTAACCCGTTCGGCCAACGTTAAAGCAGGAACAAAGATAAGCTATGAGGCACGCAGCCTCATTAAAATATTTAAATAAGAGACCCACCTCCTGGGAGCGGATTGGTTGCTCACCCTAGCTCCGCCTCCGTTAAAACAGGAAGTAGGCAGGTTGGAGGCGGGGTGGGTTCAGGTTTGAGATTTTTTTTTAATTTTAACTTCCTACCCGACCCAAACCCACCTGTTTTTGGGAGTTAAAATTACCCCCCAAAGTGTCTGGACCCCTAATTTGCATAATCTTGGAGGACTTAGTGAGTGCTATACACAGTTTCTGGGCAGACTCTGAATGCCAACAGCGCTTCAACACATATTGAGGGAGGCACAGAGCACTCGGTGCGTGATAGGCCTCAGATCTGTGTGGGGCTCAGTCCCACACTGGGTGACAAGAACATAAGAACATAAGAAGTAGGAGCAGGAGTAGGCCATACGGCCCCTCGGGCCTGCTCCGCCATTCAATAGGATCATGGCTGATCCGAACCTGGACTCACGTCCACTTCCCTGCCCTCTCCCCGTAACCCCTAATTCCCTTATCTGCTAGGAAACTGTCTATCTCCGTTTTAAATTTATTTAATGTTGCAGCTTCCACAGCTCTCTGGGGTAGCAAATTCCATAGATTTACTACCCTCTGAGTGAAGAAGTTTCTCCTCATCTCAGTTTTCAAAGGGCAGCCCCTTATTCTAAGATTATGCCCCCTAGTTCTAGTCTCGCCCATCAGTGGAAACATCCTCACCGCATCCACCCGATCAAGCCCCCTCACAATCTTATATGTTTCGATAAGATCGCCTCTCATTCTTCTGAACTCCAATGAGTAGAGTCCCAACCTACTCAACCTTTCCTCATACGTCAACCCCCTCATCCCTGGAATCAACCGAGTGAAACTCCTCTGAACTGCCTCGAGAGCAAGTATATCTTTTCTTAAATATGGAAACCAAAACTGCACGCAGTATTCCCGGTGTGGCCTCACCAATACCCTGTATAACTGCAGCAAGACTTCCCTGTTTTTATACTCCATCCCCCTCGCAGTAAAAGCCAAGATTCCATTGGCCTTCCTGATCACCTGCTGCACCTGCATACTAACTTTTTGTGTTTCATGCACCAGGACCCCCAGATCCCTTTGTACTGTAGCACTTTGCAGTTTCTCTCCATTTAGATAATAACTTGCTCTTTGATTTTTTCTGCCAAAGTGCATAACCTCACACTTTCCAACATTATATTGCATCTGCCAAATCGCGGCCCACTCACTTAGCCTGTCTATGTCCTTTTGCAGGTTTTTTATGTCCTCCTCACTTACTGCTTTCCCTCCCATCTTTGTATTGTCGGCAAACTTGGATATGTTGCACTCGGTCCCCTCCTCCAAATCGTTAATATAGATTGTAAAGAGTTGGGGTCCCAGCACTGACCCCTGCGGAACACCACTAGTCACTGATTGCCAACCCGAGAATGAACCATTTATCCCAACTCTCTGTTTTCCATTAGATAGCCAATCTTCCACCCATGCCAGTATATTACCCCCAATCCCGTGATTTTTTATCTTGTGCAGTAATCTTTTGTGTGGCACCTTGTCAAATGCCTTTTGGAAGTCCAAATACACTACATCCACCGGTTCCCCTTTATCCACCCTGTTTGTTACGTCCTCAAATCATTCGAGCAAATTTGTCAAACATGACTTCCCCTTCGTAAAACGATGCTGACTCTGTCCGATTAAATTATGCTTATCCAAATGTCCTGTTACTGCTTCCTTAATAATGGACTCCAACATTTTACCAACCACAGATGTTAGGCTAACTGGTCTATACTTTCCAGCCTTATGTCTACTTCCCTTTTTAAATAAGAGCGTTACATTAGCGGTTTTCCAATCGGCTGGGACCTTTCCTGAATCCAGGGAGTCTGGGCCTTTCCTGCTCTGTCTGTGTGGGGCTCAGTCCTACACCGGGTGAGAGCAGCTCACTCAGCACAGGCCAGGGATGGAGCCTGGGCCTTTCCTGCTCTGTGCGTGGGGCTCAGTCCCACACCGGGTGAGAGCAGCTCACTCAGCACAGGCCGGGGATGGAGGCTAGGCCTTTCCTGCTCTGTGTGTGGGGCTCAGTCCCACACCGGGTGAGATCAGGCTCACTCAGCACAGGCCGGGGATGAAGCCTGGGCCTTTCCTGCTCTGTTTGGGGCTCAGTCCCACACTGGGTGAGAGCAGCTCACTCAGCACAGGCCGGGGATGGAGCCTGGTCCTTTCCTGCTCTGTTTGGGGCTCAGTCCCACACTGGGTGAGAGCAGCTCACTCAGCACAGGCCGGGGATGGAGCCTGGGCCTTTCCTGCTCTGTGCGTGGGGCTCAGTCCCACACCGGGTGAGATCAGCTCACACAGCACAGGCCGGGGATGGAGCCTGGGCCTTTCCTGCTCTGTGTGTGGGGCTCAGTCCGACACTGGGTGTGAGATCAGGCTCACTCAGCACAGGCCGGGGATGGAGCCTGGGCCTTTCCTGCTCTGTGTGGGGCTCAGTCCCACACCGGGTGAGAGCAGCTCACTCAGCACAGGCCGGGGATGGAGCCTCGGCCTTTCCTGCTCTGTGTGTGGGGCTCAGTCCCACACCGGGTGAGATCAGGCTCACTCAGCACAGGCCGGGGATGGAGCCTGGGCCTTTCCTGCTCTGTGTGGGGCTCAGTCCTACACCGGGTGAGAGCAGCTCACTCAGCACAGGCCGGGGATGGAGCCTGGGCCTTTCCTGCTCTGTGTGTGGGGCTCAGTCCTACACCGGGTGAGATCAGGCTCACTCAGCACAGGCCGGGGATGAAGCCTGGGCCTTTCCTGCTCTGTTTGGGGCTCAGTCCCACACTGGGTGAGAGCAGCTCACTCAGCACAGGCCGGGGATGGAGCCTGGTCCTTTCCTGCTCTGTTTGGGGCTCAGTCCCACACTGGGTGAGATCAGCTCACTCAGCACAGGTCGGGGATGGAGCCTGGGCCTTTCCTGCTCTGTTTGGGGCTCAGTCCCACACCGGGTGAGATCAGGCTCACACAGCACAGGCCAGGGATGGAGCCTGGGCCTTTCCTGCTCTGTGTGTGGGGCTCAGTCCCACACCGGGTGAGATCAGGCTCACTCAGCACAGGCCGGGGATGGAGCCTGGGCTTTTCCTGCTCTGTGTGGGGCTCAGTCCCACACTGTGTGAGAGCAGCTCAGTCAGCAGAGGCCGGGGATGGAGCCTGGGCCTTTCCTGCTCGGTGTGTGGGGCTCAGTCCCACACTGGGTGAGATCAGGCTCACTCAGCACAGGCCGGGGATGGAGCCTGGGCCTTTCCTGCCCTGTGTGTGGGGCTCAGTCCCACACTGGGTGAGATCAGGCTCACTCAGCACAGGCCGGGGATGGAGCCTGGGCCTTTCCTGCTCTGTGTGGGGCTCAGTCCCACACCGGGTGAGATCAGGCTCACTCAGCACAGGTCGGGGATGGAGCCTGGGCCTTTCCTGCTCTGTGTGTGGGGCTCAGTCCCACACCGGGTGAGATCAGCTCACTCAGCACAGGTCGGGGATGGAGCCTGGGCCTTTCCTGCTCTGTGTGGGGCTCAGTCCCACACTGGGTGAGAGCAGCTCACTCAGCACAGGCCGGGGATGGAGCCTAGGACTTTCCTGCTCTGCATGGGGCTCAGACCCACACTGGGTGAGATCAGCTCACTCAGCACAGGCCGGGGATGGAGCCTGGGCCTTTCCTGCTCTGTGTGGGGCTCAGTCCCACACCGGGTGAGATCAGCTCACTCAGCACAGGCCGGGGATGGAGCCTGGGCCTTTCCTGCTCTGTGTGTGTTGGGCTCAGTCCCACAACGGGTGAGAGCAGCTCACTCAGCACAGGCCGGGGATGGAGCCTGGGCCTTTCCTGCTCGGTGTGTGGGGCTCAGTCCCTCACTGGGTGAGATCAGGCTCACTCAGCACAGGCCGGGGATGGAGCCTGGGCCTTTCCTGCCCTGTGTGTGTGGGGCTCAGTCCCACACCGGGTGAGATCAGGCTCACTCAGCACAGGCCGGGGATGGAGCCTGGGCCTTTCCTGCTCTGTGTGGGGCTCAGTCCCACACCGGGTGAGATCAGGCTCACTCAGCACAGGTCGGGGATGGAGCCTGGGCCTTTCCTGCTCTGTGTGTGGGGCTCAGTCCCACACCGGGTGAGATCAGCTCACTCAGCACAGGTTGGGGATGGAGCCTGGGCCTTTCCTGCTCTGTGTGGGGCTCAGTCCCACACTGGGTGAGAGCAGCTCACTCAGCACAGGCCGGGGATGGAGCCTAGGACTTTCCTGCTCTGCATGGGGCTCAGACCCACACTGGGTGAGATCAGCTCACTCAGCACAGGCCGGGGATGGAGCCTGGGCCTTTCCTGCTCTGTGTTGGGCTCAGTCCCACACCGGGTGAGATCAGGCTCACTCAGCACAGGCCGGGGATGGAGCCTGGGCCTTTCCTGCTCGGTGTGTGGGGCTCAGTCCCTCACTGGGTGAGATCAGGCTCACTCAGCACAGGCCGGGGATGGAGCCTGGGCCTTTCCTGCCCTGTGTGTGTGGGGCTCAGTCCCACACCGGGTGAGATCAGGCTCACTCAGCACAGGCCGGGGATGGAGCCTGGGCCTTTCCTGCTCTGTGTGGGGCTCAGTCCCACACCGGGTGAGATCAGGCTCACTCAGCACAGGTCGGGGATGGAGCCTGGGCCTTTCCTGCTCTGTGTGTGGGGCTCAGTCCCACACCGGGTGAGATCAGCTCACTCAGCACAGGTTGGGGATGGAGCCTGGGCCTTTCCTGCTCTGTGTGGGGCTCAGTCCCACACTGGGTGAGAGCAGCTCACTCAGCACAGGCCGGGGATGGAGCCTAGGACTTTCCTGCTCTGCATGGGGCTCAGACCCACACTGGGTGAGATCAGCTCACTCAGCACAGGCCGGGGATGGAGCCTGGGCCTTTCCTGCTCTGTGTTGGGCTCAGTCCCACACCGGGTGAGATCAGGCTCACTCAGCACAGGCCGGGGATGGAGCCTGGGCCTTTCCTGCTCTGTGTGGTGCTCAGTCCCACACTGGGTGAGGGCAGTTCACTCAGCACAGGCCGGGGATGGAGCCTGGGCCTTTCCTGCTCTGTGTGTGGGGCTCTGTCCCACACCGGGTGAGATCAGGCTCACTCAGCACAGGCCGGGGATGGAGCCTGGGCCTTTCCTGCTCTGTTTGGGGCTCAGTCCCACACTGGGTGAGAGCAGCTCACTCAGCACAGGCCGGGGATGGAGCCTGGTCCTTTCCTGCTCTGTTTGGGGCTCAGTCCCACACTGGGTGAGAGCAGCTCACTCAGCACAGGCCGGGGATGGAGCCTGGGCCTTTCCTGCTCTGTGTGGGGCTCAGTCCCACACCGGGTGAGATAAGCTCGTTCAGCACAGGCCAGGGATGGAGCCTGGGCCTTTCCTGCTCTGTGTGTGGGGCTCAGTCCCACACCGGGTGAGATCAGGCTCACTCAGCACAGGTCGGGAATGGAGCCTGGGCCTTTCCTGCTCTGTGTGTGGTGCTCAGTCTCACACCGGGTGAGGTCAGGCTCACTCAGCACAGGCCGGGGATGGAGCCTGGGCTTTTTCTGCTCTGTGTGGGGCTCAGTCCCACACTGTGTGAGAGCAGCTCACTCAGCACAGGCCGGGGATGGAGCCTGGGCCTTTCCTGCTCGGTGTGTGGGGCTCAGTCCCACACTGGGTGAGATCAGGCTCACTCAGCACAGGCCGGGGATGGAGCCTGGGCCTTTCCTGCTCTGTGTGGGGCTCAGTCCCACACCGGGTGAGATCAGCTCACTCAGCACAGGCCGGGGATGGAGCCTGGGCCTTTCCTGCTCTGTGTGTGGGGCTCAGTCCCACACCGTGTGAGATCAGGCTCACTCAGCACAGGTCAGGGATGGAGCCTGGGCCTTTCCTGCTCTGTGTGTGGGGCTCAGTCCCACACTGGGTGAGATCAGGCTCACACAGCACAGGTCGGGGATGGTGCCTGGGCCTTTCCTGCTCTGTGTGGGGCTCAGTCCCACACTGGGTGAGAGCAGCTCACTCAGCACAGGCCGGGGGTGGAGCCTGGGCCTTTCCTGCTCTGTGTGGGGCTCAGTCCCACACCGGGTGTATGATCAGCTCACTCAGCACAGGCCGGGGATGGAGCCTGGGCCTTTCCTGCTCTGTGTGTGTTGGGCTCAGTCCCACACTGGGTGAGATCAAGCTCACTCAGCACAGGCCGGGGATGGAGCCTGGGCCTTTCCTGCTCTGTGTGGGGCTCAGTCCCACACCGGGTGAGATCAGGCTCACTCAGCACAGGCCGGGGATGGAGCCTGGGCCTTTCCTGCTCTGTGTGTGTTGGGCTCAGTCCCACACTGGGTGAGATCAGGCTCACTCAGCACAGGCCGGGGATGGAGCCTGGGCCTTTCCTGCTCTGTGTGTGTTGGGCTCAGTCCCACACGGGGTGAGTGCAGTTCACTCAGCACAGGCCGGGGATGGAGCCTGGGCCTTTCCTGCTCTGTGTGGGGCTCAGTCCCACACTGGGTGAGAGCAGCTCACTCAGCACAGGCCGGGGATGGAGCCTGGGCCTTTCCTGCTCTGTGTGTGGGGCTCAGTCCCACACCGGGTGAGATCAGGCTCACTCAGCACAGGCCGGGGATGGAGCCTGGGCCTTTCCTGCTCTGTTTGGGGCTCAGTCCCACACTGGGTGAGAGCAGCTCACTCAGCACAGGCCGGGGATGGAGCCTGGGCCTTTCCTGCTCTGTGTGGGGCTCAGTCCCACACCGGGTGAGATCAGCTCGCTCAGCACAGGCCAGGGATGGAGCCTGGGCCTTTCCTGCTCTGTGTGTGGGGCTCAGTCCCACACCGGGTGAGATCAGCTCGCTCAGCACTGGCCAGGGATGGAGCCTGGGCCTTTCCTGCTCTGTGTGTGGGGCTCAGTCCCACACCGGGTGAGATCAGCTCGCTCAGCACTGGCCAGGGATGGAGCCTGGGCCTTTCCTGCTCTGTTTGGGGCTCAGTCCCACACTGGGTCAGATCAGGCTCACTCAGCACAGGTCGGGGATGGAGCCTGGGCCTTTCCTGCTCTGTGTGGGGCTCAGTCCCACACCGGGTGAGATCAGCTCGCTCAGCACAGGCCGGGGATGGAGCCTGGGCCTTTCCTGCTCTGTGTGTGTTGGGCTCAGTCCCACACCGGGTGAGATCAGGCTCACTCAGCACAGGCCGGGGATGGAGCCTGGGCCTTTCCTGCTCTATGTGTGGGGCTCAGTCCCACACCGGGTGAGATCAGGCTCACACAGCACAGGCCGGGGATGGAGCCTGGGCCTTTCCTGCTCTGTGTGTGGGGGGCTCAGTCTCACACTGGGTGAGATCAGGCTCACACAGCACAGTCCGGGGATGGAGCCTGGGCCTTTCCTGCTCTGTGTGTGGGGCTCAGTCCCACACTGGGTGTGAGATCAGGCTCACTCAGCACAGGCCGGGGATGGAGCCTGGGCCTTTCCTGCTCTGTGTGGGGCTCAGTCCCACACTGGGTGAGATCAGCTCACTCAGCACAGGCCGGGGATGGAGCCTGGGCCTTTCCTGCTCTGTGTTGGGCTCAGTCCCACACCGGGTGAGATCAGGCTCACTCAGCACAGGCCGGGGATGGAGCCTGGGCCTTTCCTGCTCTGTGTGGTGCTCAGTCCCACACTGGGTGAGAGCAGTTCACTCAGCACAGGCCGGGGATGGAGCCTGGGCCTTTCCTGCTCTGTGTGTGGGGCTCTGTCCCACACCGGGTGAGATCAGGCTCACTCAGCACAGGCCGGGGATGGAGCCTGGGCCTTTCCTGCTCTGTTTGGGGCTCAGTCCCACACTGGGTGAGAGCAGCTCACTCAGCACAGGCCGGGGATGGAGCCTGGTCCTTTCCTGCTCTGTTTGGGGCTCAGTCCCACACTGGGTGAGAGCAGCTCACTCAGCACAGGCCAGGGATGGAGCCTGGGCCTTTCCTGCTCTGTGTGGGGCTCAGTCCCACACCGGGTGAGATCAGCTCGCTCAGCACAGGCCAGGGATGGAGCCTGGGCCTTTCCTGCTCTGTGTGTGGGGCTCAGTCCCACACCGGGTGAGATCAGGCTCACTCAGCACAGGTCGGGAATGGAGCCTGGGCCTTTCCTGCTCTGTGTGTGGTGCTCAGTCTCACACCGGGTGAGGTCAGGCTCACTCAGCACAGGCCGGGGATGGAGCCTGGGCTTTTTCTGCTCTGTGTGGGGCTCAGTCCCACACTGTGTGAGAGCAGCTCACTCAGCACAGGCCGGGGATGGAGCCTGGGCCTTTCCTGCTCGGTGTGTGGGGCTCAGTCCCACACTGGGTGAGATCAGGTTCACTCAGCACAGGCCGGGGATGGAGCCTGGGCCTTTCCTGCTCTGTGTGGGGCTCAGTCCCACACCGGGTGAGATCAGCTCACTCAGCACAGGCCGGGGATGGAGCCTGGGCCTTTCCTGCTCTGTGTGTGGGGCCCAGTCCCACACCGTGTGAGATCAGGCTCACTCAGCACAGGTCAGGGATGGAGCCTGGGCCTTTCCTGCTCTGTGTGTGGGGCTCAGTCCCACACTGGGTGAGATCAGGCTCACACAGCACAGGTCGGGGATGGAGCCTGGGCCTTTCCTGCTCTGTGTGTGGGGCTCAGTCCCACACCGGGTGAGATCAGGCTCACTCAGCACAGGCCGGTGATGGAGCCTGGGCCTTTCCTGCTCTGTGTGGGGCTCAGTCCCACACCAGGTGAGATCAGCTCACTCAGCACAGGCCGGGGATGGATCCTGGGCCTTTCCTGCTCTGGGTGTGGGGCTCAGTCCCACACCGGGTGAGATCAGGCTCACTCAGCACAGGCCAGGGATGGAGCCTGGGCCTTTCCTGCACTGTGTGTGGGACTCAGTCCCACACCGGGTGAGATCAGGCTCACTCAGCACAGGCCGGGGATGGAGCCTGGGCCTTTCCTGCTCTGTGTGTGGGGCTCAGTCCCACACCGGGTGTGTGATCAGCTCACTCAGCACAGGCCGGGGATGGAGCCTGGGCCTTTTCTGCTCTGTGTGTGGGGCTCAGTCCCACACCGGGTGAGATCAGGCTCACTCAGCACAGGCCGGGGATGGAGCCTGGGCCTTTCCTGCTCTGTGTGTGGGGCTCAGTCCCACACCGGGTGTGTGATCAGCTCACACAGCACAGGCCGGGGATGGAGCCTGGGCCTTTCCTGCTCTGTGTGTGGGGCTCAGTCCCACACCGGGTGAGATCAGGCTCACTCAGCACAGGCCGGGGATGGAGCCTGGGCCTTTCCTGCTCTGTGTGTGGGGCTCAGTCCCACACCGGGTGAGATCAGGCTCACTCAGCACAGGCCGCGGATGGAGCCTGGGCCATTCCTGCTCTGTGTGGGGCTCAGTCCCACACCGGGTGAGATCAGGCTCACTCAGCACAGGCCCGGGATGGAGCCTGGGCCGTTCCTGCTCTGTGTGTGGGGCTCAGTCCCACAGCGGGAGAGATCAGCTCACACAGCACAGGTCGGGGATGGAGCCTGGGCCTTTCCTGCTCTGTGTGGGGCTCAGTCCCACACTGGGTGAGAGCAGCTCACTCAGCACAGGCCAGGGATGGAGCCTAGGACTTTCCTGCTCTGCATGGGGCTCAGTCCCACACTGGGTGAGATCAGGCTCACTCAGCACAGGCCGGGGATGGAGCCTGGGCCTTTCCTGCTCTGTGTGGGGCTCAGTCCCACACTGGGTGAGAGCAGCTCACTCAGCACAGGCCGGGGGTGGAGCCTGGGCCTTTCCTGCTCTGTGTGGGGCTCAGTCCCACACCGGGTGTATGATCAGCTCACTCAGCACAGGCCGGGGATGGAGCCTGGGCCTTTCCTGCTCTGTGTGTGTTGGGCTCAGTCCCACACTGGGTGAGATCAGGCTCACTCAGCACAGGCCGGGGATGGAGCCTGGGCCTTTCCTGCTCTGTGTGGGGCTCAGTCCCACACCGGGTGAGATCAGGCTCACTCAGCACAGGCCGGGGATGGAGCCTGGGCCTTTCCTGCTCTGTGTGTGTTGGGCTCAGTCCCACACTGGGTGAGATCAGGCTCACTCAGCACAGGCCGGGGATGGAGCCTGGGCCTTTCCTGCTCTGTGTGTGTTGGGCTCAGTCCCACACGGGGTGAGAGCAGTTCACTCAGCACAGGCCGGGGATGGAGCCTGGGCCTTTCCTGCTCTGTGTGTGTTGGGCTCAGTCCCACACGGGGTGAGTGCAGTTCACTCAGCACAGGCCGGGGATGGAGCCTGGGCCTTTCCTGCTCTGTGTGGGGCTCAGTCCCACACTGGGTGAGAGCAGCTCACTCAGCACAGGCCGGGGATGGAGCCTGGGCCTTTCCTGCTCTGTGTGTGGGGCTCAGTCCCACACCGGGTGAGATCAGGCTCACTCAGCACAGGCCGGGGATGGAGCCTGGGCCTTTCCTGCTCTGTTTGGGGCTCAGTCCCACACTGGGTGAGAGCAGCTCACTCAGCACAGGCCGGGGATGGAGCCTGGGCCTTTCCTGCTCTGTGTGGGGCTCAGTCCCACACCGGGTGAGATCAGCTCGCTCAGCACAGGCCAGGGATGGAGCCTGGGCCTTTCCTGCTCTGTGTGTGGGGCTCAGTCCCACACCGGGTGAGATCAGCTCGCTCAGCACTGGCCAGGGATGGAGCCTGGGCCTTTCCTGCTCTGTGTGTGGGGCTCAGTCCCACACCGGGTGAGATCAGCTCGCTCAGCACTGGCCAGGGATGGAGCCTGGGCCTTTCCTGCTCTGTTTGGGGCTCAGTCCCACACTGGGTGAGATCAGGCTCACTCAGCACAGGTCGGGGATGGAGCCTGGGCCTTTCCTGCTCTGTGTGGTGCTCAGTCCCACACTGGGTGAGAGCAGTTCACTCAGCACAGGCCGGGGATGGAGCCTGGGCCTTTCCTGCTCTGTGTGTGGGGCTCTGTCCCACACCGGGTGAGATCAGGCTCACTCAGCACAGGCCGGGGATGGAGCCTGGGCCTTTCCTGCTCTGTTTGGGGCTCAGTCCCACACTGGGTGAGAGCAGCTCACTCAGCACAGGCCGGGGATGGAGCCTGGTCCTTTCCTGCTCTGTTTGGGGCTCAGTCCCACACTGGGTGAGAGCAGCTCACTCAGCACAGGCCGGGGATGGAGCCTGGGCCTTTCCTGCTCTGTGTGGGGCTCAGTCCCGCACCGGGTGAGATCAGCTCGCTCAGCACAGGCCAGGGATGGAGCCTGGGCCTTTCCTGCTCTGTGTGTGGGGCTCAGTCCCACACCGGGTGTGTGATCAGCTCACTCAGCACAGGCCGGGGATGGAGCCTGGGCCTTTCCTGCTCTGTGTGTGGGGCTCAGTCCCACACCGGGTGAGATCAGGCTCACTCAGCACAGGCCGGGGATGGAGCCTGGGCCTTTCCTGCTCTGTGTGTGGGGCTCAGTCCCACACCGGGTGAGATCAGGCTCACTCAGCACAGGCCACGGATGGAGCCTGGGCCTTTCCTGCTCTGTGTGGGGCTCAGTCCCACACCGGGTGAGATCAGGCTCACTCAGCACAGGCCCGGGATGGAGCCTGGGCCGTTCCTGCTCTGTGTGTGGGGCTCAGTCCCACAGCGGCTGAGATCAGCTCACACAGCACAGGTCGGGGATGGAGCCTGGGACTTTCCTGCTCTGTGTGGGGCTCAGTCCCACACTGGGTGAGAGCAGCTCACTCAGCACAGGCCAGGGATGGAGCCTAGGACTTTCCTGCTCTGCATGGGGCTCAGTCCCACACTGGGTGAGATCAGGCTCACTCAGCACAGGCCGGGGATGGAGCCTGGGCCTTTCCTGCTCTGTGTGGGGCTCAGTCCCACACTGGGTGAGAGCAGCTCACTCAGCACAGGCCGGGGGTGGAGCCTGGGCCTTTCCTGCTCTGTGTGGGGCTCAGTCCCACACCGGGTGTATGATCAGCACACTCAGCACAGGCCGGGGATGGAGCCTGGGCCTTTCCTGCTCTGTGTGTGTTGGGCTCAGTCCCACACTGGGTGAGATCAGGCTCACTCAGCACAGGCCGGGGATGGAGCCTGGGCCTTTCCTGCTCTGTGTGGGGCTCAGTCCCATACCGGGTGAGATCAGGCTCACTCAGCACAGGCCGGGGATGGAGCCTGGGCCTTTCCTGCTCTGTGTGTGTTGGGCTCAGTCCCACACTGGGTGAGATCAGGCTCACTCAGCACAGGCCGGGGATGGAGCCTGGGCCTTTCCTGCTCTGTGTGTGTTGGGCTCAGTCCCACACGGGGTGAGAGCAGTTCACTCAGCACAGGCCGGGGATGGAGCCTGGGCCTTTCCTGCTCTGTGTGTGTTGGGCTCAGTCCCACACGGGGTGAGTGCAGTTCACTCAGCACAGGCCGGGGATGGAGCCTGGGCCTTTCCTGCTCCGTGTGGGGCTCAGTCCCACACCGGGTGAAATCAGCTCGCTCAGCACAGGCCAGGGATGGAGCCTGGGCCTTTCCTGCTCTGCGTGTGGGGCTCAGTCCCACACCAGGTGAGATCAGCTCGCTCAGCACTGGCCAGGGATGGAGCCTGGGCCTTTCCTGCTCTGTGTGTGGGGCTCAGTCCCACACCGGGTGAGATCAGCTCGCTCAGCACTGGCCAGGGATGGAGCCTGGGCCTTTCCTGCTCTGTCTGGGGCTCAGTCCCACACTGGGTGAGATCAGGCTCACTCAGCACAGGTCGGGGATGGAGCCTGGGCCTTTCCTGCTCTGTGTGGGGCTCCGTCGCACACCGGGTGAGATCAGCTCGCTCAGCACAGGCCGGGGATGGAGCCTGGGCCTTTCCTGCTCTGTGTGTGTTGGGCTCAGTCCCACACCGGGTGAGATCAGGCTCACTCAGCACAGGCCGGGGATGGAGCCTGGGCCTTTCCTGCTCTGTGTGTGGGGCTCAGTCCCACACCGGGTGAGATCAGGCTCACACAGCACAGGCCGGGGATGGAGCCTGGGCCTTTCCTGCTCTGTGTGTGGGGGGCTCAGTCCCACACTGGGTGAGATCAGGCTCACACAGCACAGGCCGGGGATGGAGCCTGGGCCTTTCCTGCTCTGTGTGTGGGGCTCAGTCCCACACTGGGTGTGAGATCAGGCTCACTCAGCACAGGCCGGGGATGGAGCCTGGGCCTTTCCTGCTCTGTGTGGGGCTCAGTCCCACACTGGGTGAGATCAGCTCACTCAGCACAGGTCGGGGATGGAGCCTGGGCCTTTCCTGCTCTGTGTGTGGTGCTCAGTGCCACACCGGGTGAGATCAGGCTCACTCAGCACAGGCCGGGGATGGAGCCTGGGCCTTTCCTGCTCTGTGTGGGGCTCAGTCCCACACCGGGTGAGATCAGCTCGCTCAGCACAGGCCAGGGATGGAGCCTGGGCCTTTCCTGCTCTGTGTGTGGGGCTCAGTCCCACACCGGGTGAGATTAGGCTCACTCAGCACAGGTCGGGAATGGAGCCTGGGCCTTTCCTGCTCTGTGTGTGGTGCTCAGTCTCACACCGGGTGAGATCAGGCTCACTCAGCACAGGCCGGGGATGGAGCCTGGGCTTTTCCTGCTCTGTGTGGGGCTCAGTCCCACACTGTGTGAGAGCAGCTCACTCAGCACAGGCCGGGGATGGAGCCTGGGCCTTTCCTGCTCGGTGTGTGGGGCTCTGTCCCACACTGGGTGAGATCAGGCTCACTCCGCACAGGCCGGGGATGGAGCCTGGGCCTTTCCTGCTCTGTGTGTGGGGCTCAGTCCCACACCGGGTGAGATCAGGCTCACTCAGCACAGGCCGGGGATGGAGCCTGGGCCTTTCCTGCTCTGTGTGGCTCAGTCCCACACCGGGTGAGATCAGCTCACTCAGCACAGGCCGGGGATGGAGCCTGGGCCTTTCCTGCTCTGTGTGTGGGGCTCAGTCCCACACCGGGTGAGATCAGGCTCACTCAGCACAGGCCGGGGATGGAGCCTGGGCCTTTCCTGCTCTGTGTGTGGTGCTCAGTCCCACACCGGGTGAGACCAGGCTCACTCAGCACAGGCCGGGGATGGAGCCTGGGCCTTTCCTGCTCTGTGTGTGGGGCTCAGTCCCACACCGGGTGAGATCAGGCTCACCCAGCACAGGCCAGGGATGGAGCCTGGGCCTTTCCTGCTCTGTGTGTGGGACTCAGTCCCACCCCGGGTGAGATCAGGCTCACACAGCACAGGTCGGGGATGGAGCCTGGGCCTTTCCTGCTCTGTGTGGGGCTCAGTCCCACACCAGGTGAGATCAGCTCACTCAGCACAGGCCGGGGATGGATCCTGGGCCTTTCCTGCTCTGTGTGTGGGACTCAGTCCCACACCGGGTGAGATCAGGCTCACTCAGCACAGGCCGGGGATGGAGCCTGGGCCTTTCCTGCTCTGTGTGTGGGGCTCAGTCCCACACCGGGTGAGATCAGGCTCACTCAGCACAGGCCGGGGATGGAGCCTGGGCCTTTCCTGCTCTGTGTGTGGGGCTCAGTCCCACACCGGGTGTGTGATCAGCTCACTCAGCACAGGCCGGGGATGGAGCCTGGGCCTTTCCTGCTCTGTGTGTGGGGCTCAGTCCCACACCGGGTGAGATCAGGCTCACTCAGCACAGGCCGGGGATGGAGCCTGGGCCTTTCCTGCTCTGTGTGTGGGGCTCAGTCCCACACCGGGTGAGATCAGGCTCACTCAGCACAGGCCGGGGATGGAGCCTGGGCCTTTCCTGCTCTGTGTGGGGCTCAGTCCCACACCGGGTGAGATCAGGCTCACTCAGCACAGGCCCGGGATGGAGCCTGGGCCTTTCCTGCTCTGTGTGGGGCTCAGTCCCACACCGGGTGAGATCAGCTCACTCAGCACAGGCCGGGGATGGAGCCTGGGCCTTTCCTGCTCTGTGTGTGGGGCTCAGTCCCACAGCGGGTGAGATCAGCTCACACAGCACAGGTCGGGGATGGAGCCTGGGCCTTTCCTGCTCTGTGTGGGGCTCAGTCCCACACTGGGTGAGAGCAGCTCACTCAGCACAGGCCAGGGATGGAGCCTGGGCCTTTCCTGCTCTGTGTGTGGGGCTCAGTCCCACACTGGGTGAGATCAGCTCACTCAGCACAGGCCAGGGATGGAGCCTAGGACTTTCCTGCTCTGCATGGGGCTCAGTCCCACACTGGGTGAGATCAGCTCACTCAGCACAGGCCGGGGATGGAGCCTGGGCCTTTCCTGCTCTGTGTGGGGCTCAGTCCCACACTGGGTGAGATCAGGCTCACTCAGCACAGGCCGGGGATGGAGCCTGGGCCTTTCCTGCTCTGTGTGTGTTGGGCTCAGTCCCACACGGGGTGAGAGCTGCTCACTCAGCACAGGCCAGGGATGGAGCCTGGGCCTTTCCTGCTCTGTGTGGGGCTCAGTCCCACACTGGGTGAGAGCAGTTCACTCAGCACAGGCCGGGGATGGAGCCTGGGCCTTTCCTGCTCTGTGTGTGGGGCTCAGTCCCACACCGGGTGAGATCAGGCTCACTCAGCACAGGCCGGGGATGGAGCCTGGGCCTTTCCTGCTCTGTGTGTGGGGCTCAGTCCCACACCGGGTGAGATCAGGCTCACTCAGCACAGGCCGGGGATGGAGCCTGGGCCTTTCCTGCTCTGTGTGGGGCTCAGTCCCACACCGGGTGAGATCAGCTCACTCAGCACAGGCCGGGGATGGAGCCTGGGCCTTTCCTGCTCTGTGTGTGGGGCTCAGTCCCACACCGGGTGAGATCAGACTCACTCAGCACAGGCCGGGGATGGAGCCTGGGCCTTTCCTGCTCTGTTTGGGGCTCAGTCCCACACTGGGTGAGAGCAGCTCACTCAGCACAGGCCGGGGATGGAGCCTGGTCCTTTCCTGCTCTGTTTGGGGCTCAGTCCCACACTGGGTGAGAGCAGCTCACTCAGCACAGGCCGGCGATGGAGCCTGGGCCTTTCCTGCTCTGTGTGGGGCTCAGTCCCACACCGGGTGAGATCAGGCTCACTCAGCACAGGCCAGGGATGGAGCCTGGGCCTTTCCTGCTCTGTGTGTGGGGCTCAGTCCCACACCGGGTGAGATCAGGCTCACTCAGCACAGGTCGGGAATGGAGCCTGGGCCTTTCCTGCTCTGTGTATGGTGCTCAGTCCCACACTGGGTGAGATCAGGCTCACTCAGCACAGGCCGGGGATGGAGCCTGGGCTTTTCCTGCTCTGTGTGGGGCTCAGTCCCACACTGTGTGAGAGCAGCTCAGTCAGCAGAGGCCGAGGATGGAGCCTGGGCCTTTCCTGCTCGGTGTGTGGGGCTCAGTCCCACACTGGGTGAGATCAGGCTCACTCAGCACAGGCTGGGGATGGAGCCTGGGCCTTTCCTGCTCTGTGTGTGGGGCTCAGTCCCACACCGGGTGAGATCAGGCTCACTCAGCACAGGCCGGGGATGGAGCCTGGACCTTTCCTGCTCTGTGTGGGGCTCAGTCCCACACTGGGTGAGATCAGGCTCACTCAGCACAGGCCGGGAATGGAGCCTGGGCCTTTCCTGCTCTGTGTGTGGGGCTCAGTCCCACACCGGGTGTGTGATCAGCTCACTCAGCAGAGGCCGGGGATGGAGCCTGGGCCTTTCCTGCTCTGTGTGGGGCTCAGTCCCACACCGGGTGAGATCAGCTCACTCAGCACAGGCCGGGGATGGAGCCTGGGCCTTTCCTGCTCTGTGTGTGGGGCTCAGTCCCACACCGGGTGAGATCAGCTCACTCAGCACAGGTCAGGGATGGAGCCTGGGCCTTTCCTGCTCTGTCTGTGTGGGGCTCAGTCCCACACCGGGTGAGATCAGGCTCACTCAGCACAGGCCGGTGATGCAGCCTGGGCCTTTCCTGCTCTGTGTGGGGCTCAGTCCCACACCAGGTGAGATCAGCTCACTCAGCACAGGCCGGGGATGGATCCTGGGGTTTTCCTGCTCTGGGTGTGGGGCTCAGTCCCACACCGGGTGAGATCAGGCTCACTCAGCACAGGCCAGGGATGGAGCCTGGGCCTTTCCTGCTCTGTGTGGGGCTCAGTCCCACACCGGGTGAGATCAGCTCAAACAGCACAGGCCGGGGTTGGAGCCTGGGACTTTCCTGCTCTGCATGGGGCTCAGTCCCACACTGGGTGAGATCAGCTCACTCAGCACAGGCCGGGGATGGAGCCTGGGCTTTTCCTGCTCTGTGTGTGGGGCTCAGTCCCACATCGGGTGAGATCAGGCTCACTCAGCACAGGTCGGGGATGGAGCCTGGGCCTTTCCTGCTCTGTGTGTGGGACTCAGTCCCACACCGGGTGAGATCAGGCTCACTCAGCACAGGTCGGGAATGGAGCCTGGGCCTTTCCTGCTCTGTGTGTGGTGCTCAGTCCCACACTGGGTGAGATCAGGCTCACTCAGCACAGGCCGGGGATGGAGCCTGGGCTTTTCCTGCTCTGTGTGGGGCTCAGTCCCACACTGTGTGAGAGCAGCTCAGTCAGCAGAGGCCGAGGATGGAGCCTGGGCCTTTCCTGCTCGGTGTGTGGGGCTCAGTCCCACACTGGGTGAGATCAGGCTCACTCAGCACAGGCCGGGGATGGAGCCTGGGCCTTTCCTGCTCTGTGTGTGGGGCTCAGTCCCACACCGGGTGAGATCAGGCTCACTCAGCACAGGCCGGGGATGGAGCCTGGACCTTTCCTGCTCTGTGTGGGGCTCAGTCCCACACTGGGTGAGATCAGGCTCACTCAGCACAGGCCGGGAATGGAGCCTGGGCCTTTCCTGCTCTGTGTGTGGGGCTCAGTCCCACACCGGGTGTGTGATCAGCTCACTCAGCAGAGGCCGGGGATGGAGCCTGGGCCTTTCCTGCTCTGTGTGTGGGGCTCAGTCCCACACCGGGTGAGATCAGCTCACTCAGCACAGGTCAGGGATGGAGCCTGGGCCTTTCCTGCTCTGTCTGTGTGGGGCTCAGTCCCACACCGGGTGAGATCAGGCTCACTCAGCACAGGCCGGTGATGCAGCCTGGGCCTTTCCTGCTCTGTGTGGGGCACAGTCCCACACCAGGTGAGATCAGCTCACTCAGCACAGGCCGGGGATGGATCCTGGGGTTTTCCTGCTCTGGGTGTGGGGCTCAGTCCCACACCGGGTGAGATCAGGCTCACTCAGCACAGGCCAGGGATGGAGCCTGGGCCTTTCCTGCTCTGTGTGGGGCTCAGTCCCACACCGGGTGAGATCAGCTCAAACAGCACAGGCCGGGGTTGGAGCCTGGGACTTTCCTGCTCTGCATGGGGCTCAGTCCCACACTGGGTGAGATCAGCTCACTCAGCACAGGCCGGGGATGGAGCCTGGGTTTTTCCTGCTCTGTGTGTGGGGCTCAGTCCCACATCGGGTGAGATCAGGCTCACTCAGCACAGGTCGGGGATGGAGCCTGGGCCTTTCCTGCTCTGTGTGTGGGGCTCAGTCCCACACCGGGTGAGATCAGGCTCACTCAGCACAGGCCGGGGATGGAGCCTGGGCCTCTCCTGCTCTGTGTGGGGCTCAGTCCCACACCGGGTGAGATCAGCTCACTCAGCACAGGCCGGGGATGGAGCCTGGGCCTTTCCTGCTCTGGGTGTGGGGCTCAGTCCCACACTTGGTGAGATCAGGCTCACTCAGCACAGGCCAGGGATGGAGCCTGGGCCTTTCCTGCTCTGTGTGTGGGACTCAGTCCCACACCGGGTGAGATCAGGCTCACTCAGCACAGGCCAGGGATGGAGCCTGGGCCTTTCCTGCTCTGTGTGTGGGGCTCAGTCCCACACCGGGTGTGTGGTCAGCTCACTCAGCACAGGCCGGGGATGGAGCCTGGGCCTTTCCTGCTCTGTGTGTGGGGCTCAGTCCCACACCGGGTGAGATCAGGCTCACTCAGCACAGGCCGGGGATGGAGCCTGGGCCTTTCCTGCTCTGTGTGTGGGGCTCAGTCCCACACCGGGTGTGTGATCAGCTCACTCAGCACAGGCCGGGCATGGAGCCTGGGCCTTTCCTGCTCTGTGTGTGGGGCTCAGTCCCACACCGGGTGAGATCAGGCTCACTCAGCACAGGCCGGGGATGGAGCCTGGGCCTTTCCTGCTCTGTGTGTGGGGCTCAGTCCCACACCGGGTGAGATCAGGCTCACTCAGCACAGGCCGGGGATGGAGCCTGGGCCTTTCCTGCTCTGTGTGGGGCTCAGTCCCACACCGGGTGAGATCAGGCTCACTCAGCACAGGCCCGGGATGGATCCTGCGCCGTTCCTGCTCTGTGTGTGGGGCTCAGTCCCACAGCGGGTGAGATCAGCTCACACAGCACAGGTCGTGGATGGAGCCTGGGCCTTTCCTGCTCTGTGTGGGGCTCAGTCCCACACTGGGTGAGATCAGCTCTCTCAGCACAGGCCGGGGATGGAGCCTGGGCCTTTCCTGCTCTGTGTGGGGCTCAGTCCCACACTGGGTGAGATCAGGCTCACTCAGCACAGGCCGGGGATGGAGCCTGGGCCTTTCCTGCTCTGTGTGTGTTGGGCTCAGTCCCACACCGGGTGAGAGCAGCTCACTCAGCACAGGCCGGGGATGGAGCCTGGGCCTTTCCTGCTCTGTGTGGGGCTCAGTCCCACACTGGGTGAGAGCAGTTCACTCAGCACAGGCCGGGGATGGAGCCTGGGCCTTTCCTGCTCTGTGTGTGGGGCTCAGTCTAACACAGGGTGAGATCAGGCTCACTCAGCACAGGCCGGGGATGGAGCCTGGGCCTTTCCTGCTCTGTTTGGGGCTCAGTCCCACACTGGGTGATAGCAGCTCACTCAGCACAGGCCGGGGATGGAGCCTGGGCCTTTCCTGCTCTGTTTGGGGCTCAGTCCCACACTGGGTGAGAGCAGCTCACTCAGCACATGCCGGGGATGGAGCCGGGCCTTTCCTGCTCTGTGTGGGGCTCAGTCCCACACCAGGTGAGATCAGCTCGCTCAGCACAGGCCAGGGATGGAGCCTGGGCCTTTCCAGCTCTGTGTGTGGGGCTCAGTCCCACACCGGGTGAGATCAGGCTCACTCAGCACAGGTCGGGAATGGAGCCTGGGCCTTTCCTGCTATGTGTGTGGTGCTCAGTCCCACACCGGGTGAGATCAGGCTCACTCAGCACAGGCCGGGGATGGAGCCTGGGCCTTTCCTGCTCTGTGTGGGGCTCAGTCCCACACTGGGTGAGAGCAGCTCACTCAGCACAGGCCGGGGATGGAGCCTGGGCCTTTCCTGCTCGGTGTGTGGGGCTCAGTCCCACACCGGGTGAGGTCAGCTCACTCAGCACAGGCCTGGGATGGAGCCTGGGCCTTTCCTGCTCTGTGTGTGGGGCTCAGTCCCACACCGGGTGAGATCAGGCTCACTCAGCACAGGTCGGGGATGGAGCCTGGGCCTTTCCTGCTCTGTGTGTGAGGCTCAGTCCCACACCGTGTGAGATCAGGCTCACTCAGTACAGGCCGGGGATGGAGCCTGGGCCTTTCCTGCTCTGTGTGTGGGGCTCTGTCCCACACCGGGTGAGATCAGGCTCACTCAGCACAGGCCGGGGATGGAGCCTGGGCCTTTCCTGCTCTGTGTGTGGGGCTCAGTCCCACACCGGGTGAGATCAGGCTCACTCAGCACAGGCCGGGGATGGAGCCTGGGCCTTTCCTGCTCTGTGTCCGGCTCAGTCCTACACCGGGTGAGATCAGCTCACTCAGCACAGGCCGGGGATGGATCCTGGGCCTTTCCTGCTCTGGGTGTGGGGCTCAGTCCCACACCGGGTGAGGTCAGCTCACTCAGCACAGGCCAGGGATGGAGCCTGGGCCTTTCCTGCTCTGTGTGGGGCTCAGTCCCACACCGGGTGAGATCAGCTCACTCAGCACAGGCCGGGGATGGAGCCTGGGCCTTTCCTGCTCTGTGTGTGGGGCTCAGTCCCACACCGGGTGAGATCAGGCTCACTCAGCACAGGCCAGGTATGGAGCCTGGGCCTTTCCTGCTCTGTGTGTGTTGGGCTCAGTCCCACACTGGGTGAGAGCAGCTCACACAGCACAGGCCGGGGATGGAGCCTGGGCCATTCCTGCTCTGTTTGGGGCTCAGTCCCACACTGGGTGAGAGCAGCTCACTCAGCACAGGCCGGGGAAGGAGCCTGGGCCTTTCCTGCTCTTTTTGGGGCTCAGTCCCACACTGGGTGAGAGCAGCTCACTCAGCACAGGCCGGGGATGGAGCCTGGGCCATTCCTGCTCTGTTTGGGGCTCAGTCCCACACTGGGTGAGAGCAGCTCACTCAGCACAGGCCGGGGATGGAGCCTGGGCCTTTCCTGCTCTGTGTGTGGGGCTCAGTCCCACATCGGGTGAGATCAGCTCACTCAGCACAGGCCGGGGATGGAGCCTGGGCCTTTCCTGCTCTGTGTGTGGGGCTCAGTCCCACACTGGGTGAGATCAGGCTCACTCAGCACAGGCCGGGGATGGAGCCTGGGCCTTACCTGCTCTGTGTGTGGGGCTCAGTCAAACACCGGGTGAGATCAGGCTCACTCAGCACAGGCCGGGAATGGAGCCTGGGCCTTTCCTGCTCTGTTTGGGGCTCAGTCCCACACTGGGTGAGAGCAGCTCACTCAGCACAGGCCGGGGATGGAGCCTGGGGCTTTCCTGCTCTGTGTGGGGCTCAGTCCCACACCGGGTGAGATCAGCTCGCTCAGCACAGGCCAGGGATGGAGCCTGGGCCTCTCCTGCTCTGTGTGTGGGGCTCAGTCCCACACCGGGTGAGATCAGGCTCACTCAGCACAGGTCGGGAATGGAGCCTGGGCCTTTCCTGCTCTGTGTGTGGTGCTCAGTCCCGCACCGGGTGAGATCAGGCTCACTCAGCACAGGCCGGGGATGGAGCCTGGCCCTTTCCTGCTCTGTGTGTGGGGCTCAGTCCCACACCGGGTGAGATCAGGCTCACTCAGCACAGGCCGGGGATGGAGCCTGGGCCTTTCCTGCTCTGTGTGGGGCTCAGTCACACACTGGGTGAGAGCAGCTCACTCAGCACAGGCCGGGGATGGAGCCTGGGCCTTTCCTGCTCTGTGTGTGGTGCTCAGTCCCACACCGGGTGAGATCAGGCTCACTCAGCACAGGCCGGGGATGGAGCCTGGGCCTTTCCTGCTCTGTGTGTGGTGCTCAGTCCCACACCGGGTGAGATCAGGCTCACTCAGCACAGGCCGGGGATGGAGCCTGGGCCTTTCCTGCTCTGTGTGGGGCTCAGTCCCACACGGGGTGAGAGCAGATCTCTCAGCACAGGCCGGGGATGGAGCCTGGGCCTTTCCTGCTCTGTGTGGGGCTCAGTCCCACACCGGGTGAGATCAGCTCGCTCAGCGCAGGCCGGGGATGGAGCCTGGGCCTTTCCTGCTCTGTGTGTGGGGCTCAGTCCCACACCGGGTGAGATCAGGCTCACACAGCACAGGTCGGCGATGGAGCCTGGGACTTTCCTGCTCTGTGTGTGGTGCTCAGTCCCACACCGGGTGAGATCAGCTCACTCAGCACAGGCCGGGGATGGAGCATGGGCCTTTCCTGCTCGGTGTGTGGGGCTCAGTCCCACACTGGGTGAGAGCAGCTCACTGAGCACAGGCCGGGGATGGAGCCTGGGCCTTTCCTGCTCTGTGTGTGGGGCTCAGTCCCACACCGGGTGAGATCAGGCTCACTCAGCACAGGCCGGGGATGGAGCCTGGGCCTTTCCTGCTCTGTGTGGGGCTCAGTCCCACACTGGGTGAGAGCAGCTCACTCAGCACAGGCCGGGGATGGAGCCTAGGACTTTCCTGCTCTGCATGGGGCTCAGACCCACACTGGGTGAGATCAGCTCACTCAGCACAGGCCGGGGATGGAGCCTGGGCCTTTCCTGCTCTGTGTGGGGCTCAGTCCCACACTGGGTGAGATCAGGCTCACTCAGCACAGGCCGGGGATGGAGCCTGGGCCTTTCCTGCTCTGTGTGTGTTGGGCTCAGTCCCACACCGGGTGAGAGCAGCTCACTCAGCACAGGCCGGGGATGGAGCCTGGGCCTTTCCTGCTCTGTGTGGGGCTCAGTCCCACACTGGGTGAGAGCAGTTCACTCAGCACAGGCCAGGGATGGAGCCTGGGCCTTTCCTGCTCTGTGTGTGGGGCTCTGTCCCACACCGGGTGAGATCAGGCTCACTCAGCACAGGCCGGGGATGGAGCCTGGGCCTTTCCTGCTCTGTTTGGGGCTCAGTCCCACACTGGGTGAGAGCAGCTCACTCAGCACAGGCCGGGGATGGAGCCTGGTCCTTTCCTGCTCTGTTTGGGGCTCAGTCCCACACTGGGTGAGAGCAGCTCACTCAGCACAGGCCGGGGATGGAGCCTGGGCCTTTCCTGCTCTGTGTGGGGCTCAGTCCCACACCGGGTGAGATCAGCTCGCTCAGCACAGGCCAGGGATGGAGCCTGGGCCTTTCCTGCTCTGTGTGTGGGGCTCAGTCCCACACCGGGTGAGATCAGGCTCACTCAGCACAGGCCGGGAATGGAGCCTGGGCTTTTCCTGCTCTGTGTGTGGGGCTCAGTCCCACACCGGGTGAGATCAGGCTCACTCAGCACAGGCCGGGGATCGAGCCTGGGCCTTTCCTGCTCTGTGTGTGGTGCTCAGTCTCACACCGGGTGAGATCAGGCTCACTCAGCACAGGCCGGGGATGGAGCCTGGGCCTTTCCTGCTCTGTGTGTGGTGCTCAGTCTCACACCGGGTGAGATCAGGCTCACTCAGCACAGGCCGGGGATGGAGCCTGGGCTTTTCCTGCTCTGTGTGGGGCTCAGTCCCACACTGTGTGAGAGCAGCTCACTCAGCACAGGCCGGGGATGGAGCCTGGGCCTTTCCTGCTTGGTGTGTGGGGCTCAGTCCCACACTGGGTGAGATCAGGCTCACTCCGCACAGGCCGGGGATGGAGCCTGGGCCTTTCCTGCTCTGTGTGTGGGGCTCAGTCCCACACCGGGTGAGATCAGGCTCACTCAGCACAGGCCGGGGATGGAGCCTGGGCCTTTCCTGCTCTGTGTGGGGCTCAGTCCCACACCAGGTGAGATCAGCTCACTCAGCACAGGCCGGGGATGGATCCTGGGCCTTTCCTGCTCTGGGTGTGGGGCTCAGTCCCACACCGGGTGAGATCAGGCTCACTCAGCACAGGCCAGGGATGGAGCCTGGGCCTTTCCTGCTCTGTGTGTGGGACTCAGTCCCACACCGGGTGAGATCAGGCTCACTCAGCACAGGCCAGGGATGGAGCCTGGGCCTTTCCTGCTCTGTGTGGGACTCAGTCCCACACCGGGTGAGATCAGGCTCACTCAGCACAGGCCAGGGATGGAGCCTGGGCCTTTCCTACTCTGTGTGTGGGGCTCAGTCCCACACCGGGTGTGTGATCAGCTCACTCAGCACAGGCCGGGGATGGAGCCTGGGCCTTTCCTGCTCTGTGTGTGGGGCTCAGTCCCACACCGGGTGAGATCAGGCTCACTCAGCACAGGCCGGGGATGGAGCCTGGGCCTTTCCTGCTCTGTGTGTGGGGCTCAGTCCCACACCGGGTGTGTGATCAGCTCACTCAGCACAGGCCGGGGATGGAGCCTGGGCCTTTCCTGCTCTGTGTGTGGGGCTCAGTCCCACACCGGGTGAGATCAGGCTCACTCAGCACAGGCCGGGGATGGAGCCTGGGCCTTTCCTGCTCTGTGTGTGGGGCTCAGTCCCACACCGGGTGAGATCAGGCTCACTCAGCACAGGCCGGGGATGGAGCCTGGGCCTTTCCTGCTCTGTGTGGGGCTCAGTCCCACACCGGGTGAGATCAGGCTCACTCAGCACAGGCCCGGGATGGAGCCTGGGCCGTTCCTGCTCTGTGTGGGGCTCAGTCCCACAGCGGGTGAGATCAGCTCACACAGCACAGGTCGGGGATGGAGCCTGGGCCTTTCCTGCTCTGTGCGGGGCTCAGTCCCACACTGCGTGAGAGCAGCTCACTCAGCACAGGCCAGGGATGGAGCCTAGGACTTTCCTGCTCTGCATGGGGCTCAGTCCCACACTGGGTGAGATCAGCTCACTCAGCACAGGCCGGGGATGGAGCCTGGGCCTTTCCTGCTCTGTGTGGGGCTCAGTCCCACACTGGGTGAGATCAGGCTCACTCAGCACAGGCCGGGGATGGAGCCTGGGCCTTTCCTGCTCTGTGTGTGTTGGGCTCAGTCCCACACTGGGTGAGATCAGGCTCACTCAGCACAGGCCGGGAATGGAGCCTGGGCCTTTCCTGCTCTGTGTGTGTTGGGCTCAGTCCCACACGGGGTGAGAGCTGCTCACTCAGCACAGGCCAGGGATGGAGCCTGGGCCTTTCCTGCTCTGTGTGGGGCTCAGTCCCACACTGGGTGAGAGCAGTTCACTCAGCACAGGCCGGGGATGGAGCCTGGGCCTTTCCTGCTCTGTGTGTGGGGCTCAGTCCCACACCGGGTGAGATCAGACTCACTCAGCACAGGCCGGGGATGGAGCCTGGGCCTTTCCTGCTCTGTTTGGGGCTCAGTCCCACACTGGGTGAGAGCAGCTCACTCAGCACAGGCCGGGGATGGAGCCTGGTCCTTTCCTGCTCTGTTTGGGGCTCAGTCCCACACTGGGTGAGATCAGGCTCACTCAGCACAGGTCGGGGATGGAGCCTGGGCCTTTCCTGCTCTGTGTGTGGGGCTCAGTCCCTCACTGGGTGAGATCAGCTCACTCAGCACAGGCCGGGGATGGAGCCTGGGCCTTTCCTGCTCTGTGTGTGGGGCTCAGTCCCACACCGGGTGAGATCAGGCTCTCTCAGCACAGGCCGGGGATGGAGCCTGGGCCTTTCCTGCTCTGTGTGTGGGGCTCAGTCCCACACCGGGTGAGGTCAGCTCACTCAGCACAGGCCGGGGATGGAGCCTGGGCCTTTCCTGCTCTGTGTGTGGGGCTCAGTCCCACACCGGGTGAGATCAGCTCATTCAGCACAGGCCGGGGATGGAGCCTGGGCCTTTCCTGCTCTGTGTGTGGGGCTCAGTCCCACACCGGGTGAGATCAGGCTCACTCAGCACAGGCCAGGGATGGAGCCTGGGCCTTTCCTGCTCTGTGTGTGGGGCTCAGTCCCACACCGGGTGAGATCAGCTCACTCAGCACAGGCCGGGGATGGAGCCTGGGCCTTTCCTGCTCTGTGTGGGGCTCAGTCCCACACCGGGTGAGATCAGGCTCACTCAGCACAGGCCGGGGATGGAGCCTGGGCCTTTCCTGCTCTGTGTGGGGCTCAGTCCCACACTGGGTGAGATCAGGCTCACTCAGCACAGGCCGGGGATGGAGCCTGGGCCTTTCCTGCTCTGTGTGTTTTGGGCTCAGTCCCACACCGGGTGAGAGCAGCTCACTCAGCACAGGCTGGGGATGGAGCCTGGGCCTTTCCTGCTCTGTGTGTGGGGCTCAGTCCCACACCGGGTAAGAGCAGCTCACTCAGCACAGGCCGGGGATGGAGCCTGGGCCTTTCCTGCTCTGTTTGGGGCTCAGTCCCACATCGGGTGAGAGCAGCTCACTCAGCACAGGCCGGGGATGGAGCATGGGCCTTTCCTGCTCTGTGTATGTGTGTGACTCGGTACCACACCGGGTGAGATAAGCTAACTCAGTACAGGCTGGTGATGGACTCTAGGCCCTTCGGCTCTGTGTGCCTCAGCTACTCACTTAATAAACTCCACAGCTGTAGGGAGAGCTTTCCCTGAGTATTTGAGAGCCTATTTCAATTAAAAAAAGGAACGGTTTATAGTCTTGTGCTTGTTGAGTCTAGCCAAGTCCTTTTGCACAACAAGAGGAACAAACTCCTTTAAAAACACAGTATTGCCAACACTCGCAAATCCATCGCGAAAGACATGGTTTCGGAGTGAAATAAAGCATCCAATGCCTAAATCTTGCAGTTTATAAATTCGCGATTTGCACAAACCGATAAAAAGGGGCCAGAATCGCCTCCGCACCAAGAACAAGAACCTCAGGAAAGGCGCTATCCCGAAAGGATCAGGAAGCCGCCCCAAAGACTGAATTTATAAATGGACTATTTTCAGTTAATGTTGCATGTTAAAAATGTTAATTGTTAAATGAATGTTATGGTACTGTTAATCTAAAAGGGGAGGAATTGTTGTGTATGTACCTTTAAGGGGAGAACTACTTTTTACAGCTCCTGTATACTGTAGTACCGGCAGTGACCACACCTGTATATAAGCCTTGCGCATGCCTCTGTACCCCAGTCTTGAGACTACCCTCCTCCAGTAAAGACCTGTTGATTGTTAAGTTACAGCATCCGTGTGGTTATTGAAAAACATCATACGCTCAGAATCACGGATCTAACATTTTATATGGACAGCACTCCCAGAATAAAGAGGCCTGAAAACCATGGGCAATTTGGCACAGGACCTATTTTAATGCGGGGATGTAGTGAGGCCCACGCTTGTTCTCAGCACCTCCTCGAAATACCATCAAAATTTTCACTTCGAGGAATTCGGAGTGCAACGATGTTGATGCTGGGGCGCTAACTGCCCAATTACGCATGCGCGCACATACGGAATGTGTGGGAGTGAGTTTGCAGGAGGGAGGAAGAATGCGAATAACAGCGTGTTTGGGAACTTAGGAGGAACAAGGGAGGGAAGACCAAAGAAGCCATCAGCATTCCTCAGTGTTCTCCATCATGGCTTCATCATGCTGATGCTCCCCTGTTGTCTAGCAATGGACTGAACTCCTGATGTCAGGGTAGGCAAATCAGTACTGGCCAGAAGAGTAGACCATTAACACTCTACAACATGGTCTTAAGCTATATTGGTGCGTAATTGGGACATTATTGAGGTAACATTACAAGAAAAGCCAGTTGAGATCATTAATGCAAATGTGAATAATTGTGATGGGAATCACCTTGGAAGTGCCTTGGCATGTCTTCATTGCTGACTTCTCTCAGCAGTGTGCTTCTGAGATTATTTGTGGTTTGATGTTTCACCCTGAGGACATCCAAATAATTACAGCGGAAACAATTGACTTTTAATCAACTTTATCCTTTTGGTTTACAGCTTGTTTCAATTTGACGTTGTTTCTCTTGATTGGTTTTGGAGGCTTTGCAAAAGAAGCCATTTAAAGATAGGTTCTGAACAGCCTGCCAGTAAGAATGGAACCTTTTTTAAGAGGAGATGAAAACTGGCTCTGTTTATAAGATCATAACCACAAAAGTCTCGGAGTTAAAGGAATGTTTAAGTCAGGGTTGAAGCTAGCCCGCTGTCCAAATGTCCAACGGACTGATGCCATTCCAGTTGAACACTTAAGAGAAGACCCAAGGGAGGTTAAATTCCTCTGTATGTTACAGCTAACACACACGCTAAGTGTGCCTTCTGTGTAATAATTCTGTGCATCAGCACGAATAAGGCCTTCCCTCATTTTTGCCTACACTATTAAAAATTCCTCCAGGGATTAATTTGGGTTCACTCATGTTTACATACAGATCTGATGTTGACGTTTTTTTTGGGCTTGGTAACGACTTGATGCACTGAGGGAGTGCTTCACTGTTGGAGGTGCTGCCTTTTGGATGAGATGTTAAACCGAGGCCCCGTCTGCTCTCTCAGGTGGACGTAAAAGATCCCACGGCACTATTTCGAAGAAGAGCAGGGGAGTTCTTCCCGGTGTCCTGGCCAATGTTTACCCTTCAACCAACATCACGAGAGCAGATGATCTGGTCAACATCACATTGCTGTTTGTGGGAGCTTGCTGTGTGCAAATTGGCTGCCGCGTTTCCTACATTACAACAGTGACTCCACTTCAAAAAAGTACTTAATTGGCTGTAATGTGTGTTCGGATGTCTTGAGGTTGTGAAAGGCGCTATAGAAATGCACTTTTTTTTTCTTTCTTGTTAAACATCAATTAAAGGTTAACATGCAAATGTACTCTTGTTTGCCTTCCAGCCTACTACCATGTTAACGAGGCCCGCTATAACGATGGCATTAAGGTATTGGAGAGAGTTTGCAGAGATGCAGCACTGAGCAATGCAGGAGACATTGTAAGAAGATGCTCAAATTGTGTCAGTCCACACAGTGACATGGGTGCAACAGCAAGTCACACTTTTCCAGACATGTTGGAGGCGGGGGGATAAGCAACAATAGAAGGGACGCACCATGGAGTTCTGAGACCATTGGAGGAGAACCTCCACAATCCGATACAATCCCAGCCAGCATGTCTACGGTAGGCAATGGAGCTACCTCAACCTCACCAAGGAGTACCATATGAGGATATTTCCTTTTATCATGGAAGTCATAGATGGATTGTAACATCACCTGTACCTAACTTGAGGGACTTCAGTGATGTGGCGAGATTGGAGAAGCTGGGATTGTTCTCCTTAGAGCAGAGAAGGTTAAGGGGAGATTTACTAGAATGATACCAGGGATGAGGGACTTCAGTGATGTGGAGAGACTGGCGAAGCTGGGATTGTTCTCCTTGGAGCAGAGAAGGTTGAGGGGAGATTTACTAGAATGGTACCAGGGGATGAGGGACTTCAGTGACGTGGAGAAACTGGAGAAGCTGGGGTTGTTCTCCTTAGAGCAGAGAAGGTTAAGGGGAGATTGACCAGAATGGTACCAGGGATGAGGGACTTCAGTGATGTGGAGAGACTGGAGAAGCTGGGATTGTTCTCCTTGGAGCAGAGAAGGTTAAGGGGAGATTGACCAGAATGGTACCAGGGATGAGGGGCTTCAGTGATGTGGAGAGACTGGAGAAGCTGGGATTGTTCTCCTTAGAGCAGAGAAGGTTAAGGGGAGATTTACTAGAATGGTACCAGGGATGAGGGACTTCAGTGATGCAGAGAGACTGGAGAAGCTGGGATTGTTCTCCTTAGAGCAGAGAAGGTTAAGGGGAGATTGACCAGAATGGTACCAGGGATGAGGGACTTCAGTGATGTGGAGAGACTGGAGAAGCTGGGATTGTTCTCCTTAGAGCAGAGAAGGTTAAGGGGAGATTTACTAGAATGGTACCAGGGATGAGGGACTTCAGTGATGTGGCGAGACTGGAGAAGCTGGGGTTGTTCTCCTTAGAGCAGGGAAGGTTAAGGGGGAGATTGACCAGAATGGTACCAGGGATGAGGGACTTCAGTGATGTGGAGAGACTGGAGAAGCTGGGAATGTTCTCCTTAGAGCAGAGAAGGTTAAGGGGAGATTGACCAGAATGGTACCAGGGATGAGGGATTTCAGTGATGTGGAGAGACTGGAGAAGCTGGGATTGTTCTCCTTAGAGCAGGGAAGGTTAAGGGGAGATTTAATAGAGGTGTTCAAAATAATGAGGGGTTTTGATAGAGTAAATAGGGAGAAACTTCTTCCATTGGCAGGAGGGTCAGTAACTACAGGACACAAATTTGAGATAATTGGCAAAAGAACCAGAGGTGAGATGAGGCAACATTTTTTACGTAGCAAGATGTGATCGGGAATGCACTGGCTGAAAGGGTGGTGGAAGCAGATTTAATAATAACCTTCAAAGGGGAATCGGATATATACTTGAAGAGGAAAAATTTGCAGTGCTATGGGGACAGAGCAGGGGGAATGAGACGACTTGGATAGCTCTTTCATAGAGGCACGAAAGGCCGAATGGCCTCCTTTTGTGCTGTATGATTCAATGATTCTAGACCTCCAGCTAAGGGGCAATATCATCACTGCAGTAACATTGGCCCAGAAATTTGGGTCTCCACGGGTGAGTACGCACGGGATACTCACCCGTAAGCCCAATGGAAGTGCCAGTTTCGTGCATGCACAGTTCATGCGCGGGAAACCGGAACTTCCGTCCCTTAAAGGAAGGGGGTTCAGAGGTCAAACGCATACGCCGGAGAGGCAGCGCGTGCACCTGGAACTTATGTTTATTTTTGCAGCTTTCTCCGGGAGGGTAAGTCTCCAGGAGTTACACATGTAAAAAGCAGTTGCAAGGCCTGCTTTTAACAAGGTAAGTGGTGAATTAATTAAAATTAAAACATTTTTTCCACAGGTTTATTATTTTTAAATACTTTAAAGAAAGGTAGGTTTATTTTTAGCCCCGTTAGAAAATGTAATTTCTGGAATAAGAGTGACAAAGATGTTCAACTTTATTACGAGTTCTTTCCAGACAACGGCAAGAATCAACCAGTTTGCCGTATAACCGAGTCCACAGATGCCCTTTTTTGTCAGGTTGTTGACTACACTGAGGTCAGCACCGTGAGGTAACAGCATAGAAGGAGGCCATTCGGCCCATCGTGCCTGTGCCGGCTCTTTGAAAGAGCGATCCAATTCAATTCGGAGAGGCACACAGGGTTTACTGAAAGACATGACATTCGCAAGGTACAGGCCACCATCAACTACATCAGTGTGCCATTCAAACACCTGTGCAACATCCAAAGGAGGAGATTTTCATATTCGCCTTTCATTTCATACACCATAAAAACAATTACGCCAGATCTGTATATCAATGCGCCCTAAACCAGATTGCTCCTTGGAGGAAATTTTAGAAGCCGGGGCAGAAATTAGACAATGCTCAAAAACACATTAATGGCCCAAAAATTCGGGTCAGAGGCTTCCCGCGGGAGCAAGCCCCCGACCTACACTTACCTAGCGCGCCGGCCGTTGAGCTGTGGACCCGCGTGGGATTCCGATCCTGGGCCTGCTCCAACTGCCGGCGCGCAGTGCTTGCATATCCCAGGGGCGCAGTTAGTTCGATGCGTCCCCTGGGATCACGTGGGCCACGGAGAACCAATGGTAGCAGGGAATCTGTATTCATAGATTTGACAGGAAGAGCTATCAAATCCATGAATAGAGATCAAAATCTAACTGAAAATTCAAATAAATTTTTAAAAAATCACATTTTTAAAATAACTATAAATTACATAAAATAACTATTTTAAACAATAATTTAAATTTTTGTAAAAATTAATTTACAGTTTCTAACGGGGCTAAAAATAAACTTACCTTTCTTTAAAGTATTTAAAAATAATAAACCTGTGGAAAAAATGTTTTCATTTTACTTAATTCACCACTTACCTTGTTAAAAGCAGGCCTTGCGACTGCTTTTTAAAAGTGTAGCTCCTGGAGACTTACCCTCCCGGAGAAACCTGCAAAAAAAATGGAAGTTCCAGGCGTAAGCGCTGCCTCTCCGGCGCACGCGTTCGACCTGTGAACCCCTTCCTTTAAGGGAACGGAAGTGCCGGTTTCCCGCGCATGCGCAGTGCATGCACGAAACCGACACTTTCGTTGGGCCCTACGGGTGAGTACCCCGTGCGTACTCACCCGTGGGGACCCGAAGTTCTGGATTAATAAGCCAAACAGAACATGTGTTGGCTCCAACACACAGAGGACGTTCACTCCCACTGTGGCAAAATGGACTCCTATCCGGAAAGAGCCTGCCCTTATATCATCAGAGTAACACCCTGTGATTGGCAGCTCCTCACGGTTGGAGACTTCTGGAGAATGCGGCCTGTCACCCTCGCAGACCTCCGCCCTCCGCCCTCCGCCACCTTTCTTTTCATTGAGAAACTGAAACGAACCTCCAAGGGCCCTTAGTGGAGGATGCCTCCAAGGTCGAGCAGGCGAAGGTGATGTCAATCGGGCAGCAGTGATTAGGTGACGCCAATCTTAGGCTTCAAAAGCCGTGAAAGGCGCTATAGAAATGAAAGTCTTTCTTTAAGACTTTCGTTCAGTGGCCAGCCGCTGTGTGTTTTGAAGCCGTGCCAGCCAGAAGCTAGGAAGAAGACTCCAGCTTTGCTGTCCTAACTCCCTGAGTGACAGGTTTGTGGTTTGTGACTGTTGCAATGTGTGAAGTGGCTTTCCAGACATAGCTCATTGTTTACCTCGCCTTGGGATCAACGTGGCCTCGTGTCGAATCGCCACCCGACTGCTTTTTCAAGTGTACGTCTTGTAATCCCATCGACGTTGGCTGCTGAAACCTACTACAAAAGAACATCAAAGGAAAATGTGATAAATAAACTGCTGCAGACACAGACAGCCTTCCCCTGGGTCCCGGAGAAAGATCAGCCAGCATCCAAGTTTCAAGCTGGAGAAAGATAGGAGATTTCTGCGGACTCAGAGCTTTTACTATATGGACCAGCTGTATGTCGAAAGCAGCAAAGGGTTATTGCAGCTTAATGAAGTCCTTTTCCGGGCTGAAAAGGGAACTCTGTGTGCCAGCCAATGCTCAGTGGGAGCACTCTCACCTCTGAGTCAGAAGGTTGTGGGTTCAAGTCCCACTCCAGGTACTTGAGCACATAATCTAGGCTGACACTCCAGTGCAGTGCTGAGGGAGTGCTGCACTGTCAGAGGTGCCGTCTTTCCGATGAGTTGTTAAACCGAGGCCCCATCTGCTCTCTCAGGTGAACATAAAAGGTCCCACGGCCACTATTCGAAGAAGAGCAGCGGAGTTCTCCCCGGTGTCTTGGCCAATATTTATCCTTCAACCAACATCACAAAAACAGATGACCTGGTCATTTATCACAGTGTTTGTGGGAGATTGCTGTGCGCAAATTGGCTGCCGCGTTTCCTACATTACAACAGTGACTGCACTCCAAAAGTACTTCATTGGCTGTGAAGCACTTTGGGACGACCTGAGGTTGTGAAAGGCGCTGTAGAAATGCAAGTCTTTCTTTTCTTTTTAGAAGTGACTGTGCTACCACTGAGCCATGGCTGCCACCTGAATCTCTTACATTTAATCTAGTAACCGTGTATTTTCTGCTGAGCCAGAAAAAAAGGTCTTCATTTGAAGTGTTTTTATATTTGACTCTTCTGGAGTTCAGGTCTATGCACCTCTCTTCCACTTTCACAGAAACCCCACAGTGCAGATAGAGGCCATTTCAGCCCATCGAGCCTGCACTGACACATATCCCACCCGATCCCCGTAACTCCTACACCAACACATATCTCACCCTATCCCCGTAACCCCACATATTTAATCCCCCTAACACTAAGGGTCAATTTATCATAGCCAATCAACCTAACCCGCACATCTTTGGACTGTGGGAGGAAACCGGAGCACCCGGAGGAAACCCACGCAAACACGGGGAGAATGTGCAAACTCCACACAGACAGTCACCCGAGGCCGGATTCGAACCCGGGTCTCTGGCGCTGTGAGGCAACAGTGCTAACCACTATGCCACCGTGCTAACCACTATGCCACCGTGCTGCTAACACTCAGACTGTAGAGCCAGTCATGATAGGTGCACTGGGCTCCATTTTTATACAGACTCCCACACACAGTGGGATCAGCTCACTACACTCCCCTTACTAAAACCCATAACCCGACAGTAGGATTGCGCATAGGTTCGCCAACTCTGGATGTTATGTCCCCTATGAGACTTTTAGTATTGTGTTTTGTCTCCCCCTAGTGTTTTTACTACTTACCTCCTTATTGTTGATTTATGTCATGTGACATGATGAGAAAGTGAAAGTAAAACACAACCACGAGGGAGCCAGAAGTCATGGCTGGTGATTCTGCAGCATCTTACGCCATCCTTTTCAGTTTCCCCCTTTGATTGGCATTGTCTGTAAGTAGCTTTTTATCAGATGTCTTTATGTTTGATCTATGTCACCATTTCTTGATATTTGCGGCCAGATGAGTTAAAATATTGCACTTTGTGGAGTTTCCATGTGGCTGGCTATTAGTCTTTCTCCTGGCATTCATGTGTTAGACCTTTGATTGTTGTATCAGATTTACCTCAAATTGTAATAGAACTGTTGAGTTATGGTGGTAACGTTTCATTCTACTATCCTAGGTTTATTTTGTGTATTCAGATCGTGATTGTAATACCAATCGGCCTTATTTGATGTTGTAATTTCTTGCTCTCTTTGTAGTTTCACCCTGTGTTATTAAACTGGATTAAAAGTAACAACACCTCCTGTTTGGTGATGAGGGTTTAGCTGTCTGTCGAATCATAGTTGTGAGGAGGACAGAACACTGGGTGGACTTATTCCCGGAGACATGGCCGCCCACCTCCAACGCCAAGAAGATCGTGACGTCAATGCCCAATCTGCCAAATTGCTTCTCACCACTTACCTCACCGCCTGGAGTTACAAACGACAGGGAGAGCTGGTGTGTAGCACCAGGAAGCCGGCTCCAGGGACGTTATTTAAAGGGATCAGCCCCAATCACTCGCACCTGACAGGTTAGTGAAGTTTCAGTGCCTGTGTGTTAGTTCCTGATACTGCAACAGTTTTATTTAGTGATTTGAAGGTTCTTTGGTATAAAGAATGTTGTGGCTAGTAGAAAAGTGCAAAATGTATTCTTGAAAGATTCAACCTACAACACTTGCTAAAAGTCATGGGGGCTATATTGGCAGTCCACCTTGCCCTCCAGGATCTACAGCAGAAGGAGCGGGGGCAACGAGGAAGACAGGACCATGTGCACAGAGGGAGGAGGAAGAAGGCGAGCAGGAAGAAGACGAGGAACAGGAGGGAGGGAGGAGGCAGCCAGAAAATCGGGCTTCCAGACGAGCGGTCCGTGATCGGCTCATCAGACTCTGATTTGAATGAATGAAACCCCAGATCCCCGTTGCTCACCACATCCCCATCATACCATCTCTGTCTCATGTCATATCACAGCGTCCTCCTGGGCGCAAAGGTGAAATGAGAGAGACCACAATATCTTCCAAACTCTATTAATAAATTTATGCATAAACATATCGCACATATCACATGCATTCTAATAACTAATGACCCTTGTGCCTGCCATAGTTGAATAGCTGTCATTGTGATCAAGGTGAGCGATGTGGGTGTGAGAGTTGGTAGGTAGAGATTGTTGGTGGGTGAGTGCTGGGGGTCTGGTGCTTTGGGCAGTGTGTGAAGCTTGTGGTACAGATGGTGGTATGTAGCATTTGTTGAAGCCTTCACTCACCCTGCCCACCCGTGTGAGCTTGTTAAAGTTATTCCTGCACTGGGTGTGGGTCCTGGGGACCACAGTGCTGTCCATGGTGTGGTGTGCCACCCCCCTCCACATAGTCTGGCAGACTTGTGGTGAGGGCCTCCTGCCAGTTGGCGGGTACAGGACCGCCCACCTTCTCTCCACCGCTAAAACCAACGCCTCCACAGCTTCATCGGAGAACCTCCGGGCTCTCTCCCTGGGGCGGCGATCTGCCATCAGGACTTGAAAATAAGTGCTTCTTCTCCTTGTCCTTTTTCTTATGGTTGTTGAGGCAGCTGTACACCCAACAATGCTGAGAATGAGGCGCTGCAGCATCAATGGACCTCCCCTTTAAGCAGTGAGAAAAGCTTGTGGCAATCATTGCTTGCGTTTAGACTACACCCGATATTGATCCATCTTTTCAGTGTAATGCCAATGAGCTTAGTCTAAAAACCTAAGCTCAATGAGAGGCGAGGACGAATTTTGCGTGCAGTCTAGACGCTTTTCACCTGGCACAACTTAACCATTTTTAGTCTAAACACTGCCCATTCCTTGGCTGTAACTAATTTCTAGTCCCATGAGTTGCTATTTGTTTCCCGACCCGACCCCTTGCTGACCCTTGCTCCCGGACAGGAAGCACGTTCGGCTGTCACTAACCGCTAACTAACATAAGAACATAAGAAATAGGAGCAGGAGTAGGTGGATCGGGGGTCCCACTGTCACGTCACTCACAGGCCAGCCTCGCTCTGCTTTTGACCGTTAGTCATAACCTCCTTCAGCCCTGCAAGCCTCCGAGATCTCTGCACTCTTCCAATTCGGGCCTCTTGCGCATCCCTGATTATAATCACTCCATCATTGGCGGCCGTGCCTTCAGCTGCCTGGGCCCCAAGCTCTGGAACTCCCTCCCTAAACCTCTCCGTCTCTCGACCACCCTCTCCTCCTTTAAGACGCTCCTTAAAACCTACCTCTTTGACCAAGCTTTCGGTCACCTGCCCTGATATCTCCTTATGTGGCTCGGTGTCACATTTTGTTTCATAATCGCTCCTGTGAAGCGCCTTGGGACGTTTTACTACGTTAAAGGTGCTAGATAAATGCGAGTTGTTGTTGTTGTTGCTGTTATCGACTTCTGGCCAATGAATTTCCTTCTTTGAGATAACATAACTTGTAAGCCAGTGTTCAACACTCTTCGATGTCTCAGTGTAATTAAACCACAACAGACTAGGGAAGATTGAAATGAGGTGTTATAATGGCTGTTAATTTATTGGAACATTGCTTGTGCTACAGGCATTACAGGAAAGATGTGACTGCTCTAGAGAGGGTACCGAGATTTACCAGGATGTTACCTGAGCTGGAGAATTTTAGCTATGAGGAAAGATTGGAGAGGCTGGGGTTGTTTTCTTTGGAACAGAGGAGGCTGTGGGGAGACTTAATTGAGGTGTATAAAATTATGAGGGGCCCAGATAGAGTGGATAGGAAGGACCTATTTCCCTTAGCAGAAGGGTCAATAACCAGGGGGGCAGAGATTTAAAGTAATTGGTAGAAGGATTAGAGAGGAGTTGTGTAGGGGGTTTTGGTTTGGGGTTTGTGTCTGGCCAGTCAGGCGTATCTGAGCTGCTCCAGCCCCGTGCGGTTCGAATCGCTTCCCCTCTGGTTCTGACCACCGGACTTATTACGAGCAGCGATATAAACAAAACGAGACCAGGGGTTTGGTGCAAAGAAAATCAATGTTTATTAAAATAGAGAAAAATAAACACTATACAGAGAGAATCACTATGTATGTAACACAATTACACTTAGCGGGGGAGGAGAAATGGACACATCGAGGGAAAATGACTAAAATGACAATTTTAGCAATCCCCTTAACTCCCACCCTTTACACCTATCTAAGTTGTCTTGCGATGGGCCAGAAAGTTTATGCTCACCAGTCTCGGATGTTAGAATGCCTGCTCCGTGCCCCATTGCCTGCCGATGTCTTTAGGGTTTTCACCGCCCAGAGCAGAGATACCCCAGTGATTCAAAGGTAACTGTCGGTATCCTGCTTCCCTTGGACGGGCTCTTCGTCGTTGATCTTCTTGATGGTAAGGCAGGGCACCGGAGTCCATGCGAGAGAGAGAGAGAGAGATGGCTTCCCGAGGGACTACTTATACCCCTTTCTGGGAGCCCTTATCACTCGCCAGATCAGCCTGTTTCTTTCTCTGACCTGAACGTGTTGAAGTCTATACAAAGGAAACCGTTCTGGGCCCATCGACCTGGATGGCCGGTTAATCGGTCTTTAAACATCCCATAAGTGTTTTCCTTTGTGTAACTGGTCTTGTGATGGGGCCATTCCAGTTTTAAAGCCCCGTTGATCGTGTTAGATCCGTGATTCTTAAAGTAGGATGTTTTTCAATAACCACACGGATGCTGTAACTTAACAATCAACAGGTGTTTACTGGAGTAGGGTAGTCTCAAGACTGGGGGTACAGAGGCATGCTCAAGGCTTATATACAGGTGTGGTCACTGCCGGTACTACAGTATACAGGAGCTGTAAAAGTAGTTCTCTCTTAAAGGTACATACACTACAATTCCTCCCCTTTTAGATTAGCAGTACCCATAATATGCAAATAACAATTAAAAATCAAATCAAAATCAAATCAACTTTTATTGTCATTGTTAGTGCACAAGTGCAGTACAATGAAATGTAGGCTTGCGGCTCCCGAGAGCGTAAATTTGGATTAAGACATTTAAACATTCAACATACATTTGGCTTGTAGTATATTAACATAAATATGACCATAATAAAGTGCATTGGCAGATGTGCAGGCTTTAGTGTTTATTTGTGGAGTTCAGTAGGATGACAGCCCTGGGAAAGAAGCTGTTCCTAAATCTGGTCGTACGGGTGCGAATGCATCTGTAGCGTCTCCCAGATGGTAGGAGGGCGAACAGCCTGTGGCTGGGGTGGGTAGGGTCTTTGATGATGGACCGTGACCTCCGTAGACAGCGTTTCTGGTATATGTGCTCTATGGTCGGTAGCCGGGTGCCGGTAATGCGTTGGGCAGTTTTGACTACCCGCTGCAGGGCTTTCTGGTCATAGTAGCTACAGCTGCCATACCATACTGTGATACAGTTTGTCAGGATGCTCTCTATAGTGCAGCGGTAAAAGTTAGAGAGGATCAGGGGTGACAGATTACATCCCTTCAGCCTCCTTAAGAAATATAGGCGCTGCTGGGCCTTCTTCACCAGAGAGGAGGTGTTGAGGGACCAGGAGAGGTCTTCTGTGATGTGGACTCCGAGGAACTTACCACTTTAACATACACATTAAACAGAAATAGTCCATTTATAGATTCAGCCTTTGGGGCGGCTTCTTGATCCTTTCTGGATAGCGCCTTTCCTGAGGTTCTTGGGTTCTTGTTCTTGGTGCAGTGGCGATTCTGGCCCCCTTTCATCGGTTTCCACTGCTACTGGTTCGGAGGTAGATGCTACCGGTATGTCAGGTTCATCCCCAGGTATGCAAGACATGGGGTTGACTCGTTCCTGTGACGCTAAGATCTGATCAACGTGGCGTCTCACAATGTTCTCCCCGACATCCACTGTGTACATTAATGGCCCCTGCCATGTGCATATCGTTCCGGGTTGCCATTTCTCTGTTCGGTAGTCACGGGTCAAGAATGGTTGTCCTACATTGAAGCTCCTTCTCGGCTTCTCATTGATGTGCTGGAATTGTTTATCCTCAAGATTTCTTCGCACATTTGGTCTAAGCAAGTCCAGATGAGATCGCAACCTTCGGTTAAAGAACATCATGGCCGGGGTCTGGTTGGTAACTGCATGTGTCGCATTTCGGTAGGCTAATAAGAAATTGTCCACCTTATGCTGTAGTGGAATTTCATCGTCGCACATTGCCTTTATCGCCTTCTTAAAGGTTTGTACGAACCTCTCAGCCAATCCATTTGTGGCTGGATGATACGGGGCGGATGTATAATGCCTTACCCCATTCCTTCTCATAAATTTTCGAAACTCTTCGGACACAAACTGTGGTCCATTATCAGAGCAAATCTGCTCTGGCAAGCCATTTCTGGCAAATATGGTCCGTAGGACTGCAATCGTTTTCTCTGTAGTGGTGGAGGACATTTTTATCACCTCAGGCCACTTCTAATGAGCATCCACTGCTATTAAGAACATTGAGTCCATGAATGGACCAGCAAAATCAATATGCACCCGTTGCCATGGAGAGGAGGGCCACTCCCATGGGTGTAGAGGGGCATGTGGTGGTGCATTTTGGACTTTCTGGCATCCTGAGCAGCTCTTGGTTAGGTCTTCGATTTGTTGATCGATTCCCGGCCACCACACATAAGCCCTAGCAAGGCTTTTCATTTTCACTCCCCCCAGATGACCTTCATGTAGCTCATTTAGCACTCTCTCCCTTAACTTGGGTGGAATCACCACTCTGGATCCACACATCACTGTCCCCTGGCATACTGACAGCTGTTCTCTTCTGGATGAGAATGCTGGCAACAGTGAGTCGCCATGTGTTGGCCATCCCCTCACCGTCAAATCATATACCCGAGACAGCGTCGGATCATTGCGGGTCTCCTTCTCTATATCCGCGTTCGTTACTGACAATCGTTCAATTATTGACGAATAAAATATCTCGATAGGGTCCACTGCTGGTGCTTCCTCCACAGTAGGCAGTGGCAGACGCGATAGCCCATCAGCGATTCCATGCTGTTTCGTGCCCTTATACTCTATTTCATATTGATTCGCCCCTAGAAACAGGGACCATCTTTGTAACCGTTGTGCCGTCATCACTGGAACGCCCTTCTTAGGACTAAAGATGAAGAGAAGTGGTTGGTGGTCAGTCAGCAAGGTGAACTTCTGCAGATTGTGGTTGAATTCTTTTACTCCCCATACTAGGCTGAGGGCCTCCCTGTCAATCTGGGCGTAGTTGCGCTCGGCTGAGGTTAGTGACCGAGACGCAAAGGCTACTGGCCTCTCCAACCCATCTGGGAATTTGTGCGACAGCACCGCTCCAATACCATAGGGTGATGCATCACATGCCAAACGAATTGGTAGTGCTGGGTTGAAATAGGCCAACACCTCTTTTGATGTGATCAATTCTTTACACTTCTGGAAAGCTCATCTACGTTCGTCATTCCACTTCCATGGTACCCCTGTTTGCAGTAGGGTGTTCAGTGGGTGTAATACCGTGGACAAATTTGGTAAGAACTTATGGTAGTAGTTTACCAGCCCGAGGAACGACCTCAGTTGTGACACATTTTCCGGTGCTGGAGCCTTGACTACTGCCTCAATCTTTTCAGGGGACTTATGTAACCCCTCTTCATCAATGACGTGGCCACAATACGAGATCTGCTTCTGGAAAAACTCGCACTTGTGGCGATTAGCTCATAGCCCATATTCCTTTAATCTGGTGAGCACCTTCTCCAAGTTGGCAAGGTGATCACTGTCATTTTCGCCCGTGACCAGGATGTCGTCCAAATAACACTGGGTCCCTGGAATCCCTTGCAGGACTTGATCCATCGCCCTTTGCCAAATAGCCGGAGCCGATGCTACCCCGAACACCAGCCGGTTGTATTGATAAAGACCTTTATGAGTGTTAATCGTGAGGTATTGTTTCGAGGCTTCTTCTTCCTCCATTTGCAAGTACGCCTGGGCTAGATCAATTTTGGTGAAGCGTTAACCTCCAGATAGCGAGGCGAAAATATCCTCAATTCGTGGAAGCGGATATTGTACCGTGTGAAGGACTGGGTTCACTGTCACCTTAAAATCCCCACAGATGCGGACCTTCTTTGGTTCCCCAGGCGTATTACTCAACGACCTCTTCATTACAGGAATGATGGGTGTAGCCCACTCGCTCCAGTCTACTTTGGACAGTACTCCTGAACGTTCCAACCCTTCCAGCTCTGCTTCGACAGCTGGTCTGATTGCATAAGGCACTGGCCTGGCCTTAAGAAACATTGGGCTTGCATTTTCCTCTATTTTAATCGTTGCTGTTATGCCTTTTAGTGTTCCGAGTCCCTCCTGGAACATTTCTTTTGCGTCAGTTAGCATTTTTGACAGTCGTCCAGGTGTGACATCGTCATCCTTTTTGGCCTCAACCTTCAGTGCCTGTATGGAATGCCAATCTAATTGTATCTTCCGGATCCATTCACGTCCTAGCAGTGGTGGTCCTCCATCTGGCAATACATATATATCCATTTTAGGTATTTCCTGGCCTTTATATATCACTTTCACCCTTATTTTTCCTTTGGGGTAGACTTTTTGCCCCGTGTACGTCTTCAAGACAATCTCTGTAGCTTTCAAGGGTGTATGTGAAAATAGCTGCTTTTAGTCCCTTTGGTTTATGACTGTTAGGGCTGATCCTGTGTCCAATTCCATTTTCACTTGGACTCCGTCTATCTTGAGTGTAACCCAGATAATCTGGTGATCCTCCATTTTGGTTACCTTATGTAGTTTCAGACAACCCAGCTCCTTGCTTCCGGAGTCTGTGTCACTTTTCTGTTCGTCTGAACTACTGTCCATCACCTGGTGTACCTTTTTGTACTTCTCCTGTGGAGATTTCTTACTGTTGGTTTTCTTCCCAGACCTGCAGACTCTTGCTATGTGTCCTGCTTTTCCACACTGTCTGCACACTTGGTCCTTGAACCAACAATCCTTCTGGTCATGTGTTGTTCTGCCGCAGCGATAGCACTTCCCTGTTCCATAGGACATTTCATTGGTGCCATATTCTTGCGGTCTCCGTTGTATCTCTGCAGCGCCCCTTGCGGCTGCTTCATGTGATACTGCCATACTGAAAGCCTTTTCCAGCGTAAGATCCTTTTCTGATAGAAGCCATTTCTGGGTTCCTTCACTTTGCAGCCCACACACAAACTTGTCCCTTAACGTATCTGCTAGTCCCGCTCCAAACTGGCAGTGTTTCGATAGCTTGCGCAGTTCCGTTAGGTACTCAGCATTGCAATCGTCTTTGTATTGGTTCCTTTTATGGAACTTAAATCGTTCTGCTATCAGCAGCGGTGTGGAGTTTAAGTGGTCCTGTAGGATTTCTACTATGCTTTCGAAATTCTTGTTCACCGGCTACTCTGGGGTTATTAGGTTTCGCAGTAACCCATAAGCTTTTGCACCCATGGAATTTAACAAAGCCAGTGCTTTCCTAGCATCTGGCACTTCATTCGCCCTGCAGTACACCTCAATGCGTTCCACATATGTCGCCCAATCTTCGACTTCATTGTCGAACGCTGTGATACTGCCACTCTTCGCCATCCCTGGGTGTGATTTAACTGTCTAAAATAGCGTCTCCCGCGCTCTCCCTTCTTCTCCGCTGGCACAAAATGGCGTCTCCCGCGCTTTCCGTCCTTCCCACGCTCGCCCTTCTTCTCCGCTGCAGCTTCTAAAAATGGTATCTCCCGTGCTCTTCCTTCTTCTCCGCAGCTCAATGGCGTCTCCCGCGCTCTCCCTTCTTCTCCCCGCGGACACTGTTCAGCCCTTGAGTTTTCAACCCCCGGCTGCGCCCTGTGTGCTTCACCCTCTGTCTTACCCCGTCGACGCTGCTCGGCTTTCTCTCCGCCGTCGGTCGGCTCCAGCCGCCGCTGTCCGGGAAGGGTCTGCGCTGTACCTGTCGTCAGTCTATTGCTGATTGTCGTGGCTGGGGAACCAAGCCCGGCTCTCAACAGCCTCCCCTGCGATGTTCACTCTCTGCCGGACGACTGGGCGGTTGCTCGTGGTCGACGCCCGTGTTTCTGGCCTCGACTTTCTTCCACCGCCCTCCCGGAGCGAATCCTCGAAGGGAAATGTAGAGTTGCAGGTAGATTCGAATCGACACTCGTCGCCACTGTTAGATCCATGATTCTGAGAGTGTGATGTTTTTCAATAACCACACGGATGCTGTAACTTAACAATCAACAGGTGTTTACTGGAGGAGGGTAGTCTCAAGACTGCGGTACAGAGGCATGCGTAAGGCTTATATACAGGTGTGGTCACTGCCGGTACTACAGTATACAGGAGCTGTAAAAGTAGTTCTCTCTTAAAGGTACATACACTACATAAAACAGGAGCTTTTCATCTTCCACATGGTTGGCTTCAGCATTTGAATTCTTAAAGCTGACACTGCGTGTTGTTCTGCGAGCGCGATTTCCTTCCTTGTTTGACTTCCCATCTTGATGGCTCTGAATTATTGGCTTTCAAATACTTACTTCTGCTGCCCCGCTACTGAATTTATGCAACACAGGACTTCGTCTGCACAGACCTGACCCTGCCACCAGCTGCCAACCTGAGCTCCAAGCACACTGCCCAACATGGACATCCCATTGGTCCTGCCAGTGGTTGTCCTGGATTTGGAGAAGGAGGAGGAGTTCAGGCAGAGGGAAGAAAGGCAGCTGAATTTACACATCAAGCACCAGTCGCTCACCCACAAGAAGCCCAGGAGCCCAAGCATTCAGACCCAGACACACCAATTGGCCATGTCTGAGGAGACCTGCGTTCACCGTCTCCGCTTTCCGAGGGAGGCTGTCCTGGAGTAACACCTTTTTTTTTATTCGTTTATGGGATCTGGGCATTGCTGGCAAGGCCAGCATTCATTGCCCACCCCTAGTTGCCCTTGAGAAGGTGGTGGTGAGCTACCTTCTTGAACCGCTGCAGTCCGTGTGGTGAAGGTACTCCCACAGTGCTGTTAGGAAGGGAGTTCCAGGATTTTGACCCAGCGACGATGAAGGAACGGCCGATATATTTCTAAGTCGGGATGGTGTGTGACTTGGAGGGGAACTTGCAGGTGGTGGTGTTCCCATGCGCCTGCTGCCCTTGTCCTTCTAGGTGGAAGAGCTCGCGGGTTTGGAAGGTGCTGCCGAAGAAGCCTTGGCGAGTTGCTGCAGTGCATCTTGTAGATGGTACACACTGCAGCCACGGTATGCCGGTAGTGGAGGGAGTGAATGTTTAAGGTGGTGGATGGGGTGCCAATCAAGTGGGCTGCTTTGTCCTGGATGGTGTCGAGCTTCTTGAGTGTTGTTGGAGCTGCACTCATCCAGGCAAGTGGAGAGTATTCCATCACACTCCTTACTTGTGCCTTGTAGATGGTGGAAAGGCTTTGGGGAGTCAGGAGGTGAGACACTCGCCGCAGAATACCCAGCCTCTGACCTGCTCTTGTTGCCACAGTATTAATATGGAGCCTGATCTGCAGACAAGATTTCACACAGGGGGCGGTCCTGTCCATTGTTGTGGGTCACCCCAGCATTGAACCAGGTCCTTTCAAGCCACTTCTGTTGCCATTTGTCGCATTAGCCAGACTCTGGCCCACCGAGAACCGAAGCCTTGTTTGCCGGGTCAACGCTTTGGTCATTTTCCCCCATAGAAAGGAGGCAACAGTGTGAGGCGGCACGACACTTTCACCAGGCGGAAGGCTTCCTTAAACTGCCGGGCCTCATTAATTGCCACATGCAGCCAGCAAGGCCTCTAACAACAACCAAGATATATGGTATATCAACCAGGTGATGTGCCTCCTGACCGCTGTCTATCTCCTGAGATGGACAGATGTGCACTGATGCTTGTGGGGGTCTCGAGTGCTTTGTGGGTGCTCATGTGAGGTGCCAGCTTCCTACTCAATCCAATTGGGAGGAACATCATCTTGGGAGGCCCCTACACAAAGAGATGAGGAACATGTGTTTGCATGGTGTGTGAGGGAAATAGTTCTGTTAACAGTAGCAAAGCCAATATAGTGCCATGCTGCTGCTGGGCAATGGTGCCAGCACATTACCAAGCAAGTGAGCTGGATGGGCAGTCAGAAGAGGTTGGCATGGCACAAAACCACCAAGCTGTCCCTCACTCACGTCCTTTATGACCATTGAATGGTGGAGCAGGCTCGAGGGGCCGAATGGCCTACTCCTGCTCCTATCTTCTATGTTTCTATGTTATTGTTGTAACCCGCCTGTGCTGTTGTGACCCAGGGCAGCAACCAGCCAGGTTGAACATTGGAGATGTGAGGGACTGATAGAAAGACTTGCATCTTTCACAACCTCCCAAAGCACTTTACAGCCATTGAGGTACTTCTGAAATGTAGTCTCTGTTGTAATGTGGGAAACGCAGCAGCCAGTTTGTGCACAGCAAGATCCCACAAACAGCAGTGTGATAATGACCAGGTCATCTGATGTTGGTTGAGGGATAAATATTGGCCCAGGACACCGGGGAGAACTCCCCTGCTCTTCTTCGAAATAGTGGCCGTGGGATCTTTTACGTCCACCTGAGAGAGCAGACAGGACCTCGGTTTAACGTCTCATTCGAAGGACAGTACTTCCAATAGTGCAGCACTGGGAGTAGTTAGCCTGGATTATATGCTCAGGTCTTCGGAGTGGGGCTTGAACCCATGACCTTCTGACAGACGTGAGAGTGTCATAGAGTCATAGAGTCATAGAGTTTTACAGCACAGAAAGAGGCCCTTCGGCCCATCGTGTCCGCGCCGCCCATCCATCCCTGTCCAGTCTAATCCCATTTTCCAGCATTTGGTCCATAGCCTTGTATGCAATGGCATTTCAAGTGCTCATCCAAATGCTTCTTGAATGTTGTGAGGGTTCCTGCCTCTACCACCCTTTCAGGCGGTGAGTTCCAGATTCCAACCACCCTCTGGGTGAAAAAGTTCCTCCTCAAATCCCCTCTAAATCTCCTGCCCCTTACCCTGAATCTATGCCCCCTTGTTCTTGACCCCCCCACTAAGGGGAAAAGTTCCTCTTTATCTACCCTATCTATGCCCCTCATCATTTTGTACACCTCAATCAGGTCCCCCCTCAGCCTTCTTTGCTCCAAGGAAAACAACCCCAGCCTGTTTAGTCTTTCTTCATAGCTGAGGCGCTCCATCCCAGGTAACATCCTGGTGAATCTTCTCTGCACCCGCTCCAAAGCAATCACATCCTTCCTATAGTGAGGCGACCAGAACTGCACACAGTACTCCAGCTGTGGCCTCACCAGCGTTTTGTACAGCTCCATCATAACCTCCCTGCTCTTATATTCTATGCCTCGGCTAATGAAGGCAAGTATCCCATATGCCTTTTTAACCACCTTATCTACCTGTTCCGCTGCCTTCAGGGATCTATGTACATGTACACCAAGGTCCCTCTGACCCTCTGTACTTCCTAGGGTCCTACCACTCATTGTGTATTCCCTTGCCTTATTTGTCCGTCCAAAATGCATCACCTCGCACTTTTCAGGGTTAAATTCCATTTGCCACTTTTCCGCCCATCTGACCAACCCGTTTATATCGTCCTGTAGCCTGAGGCTTTCCTCCTCGCAATTTACCACCCCACCAATTTTCGTGTCATCTGCGAACTTACTGATCATACCTTTTACATTCTCATCCAAATCATTTATGTAGATCACAAACAACAAGGGACCCAGCACCGATCCCTGAGGTACCCCACTGGACACAGGCTTCCAGTCACAAAAGCAACCTTCGACCATCACCCTCTGCCTCCTGCCACTCAGCCAGTTTAGGATCCAACGCGCCAAGGCACCCTGGATCCCATGGGCTCTTACCTTCTTGACCAGTCTCCTATGCGGGACTTTGTCAAAAGCTTTACTGAAGTCCATGTAAACCACATCCACAGCATTTCCCTCATCCACACACCTAGTCACCCCCTCGAAAAATTCAATCAGATTTGTCAGACATGATTTACCCTTGACAAAGCCATGCTGACTATCCCCGATTAATCCTTGCCTCTCCAAGTGGAGACTAATTTTGTCCCTCAGAATTTTTTCCAATAATTTCCCTGCCGACTGAGCCACAGCTGACACAAGAGATAGTCTTGAGCTTTGCTTGATTACCTTTGAGGGGGATCATGAATGAATTTTCTGTAACTGTCCCTATGAAATGGGACAGGATGGAGTCAGAAGATCACGTGCTAGATATGACGGAGGAAGGTCATTAACGCAGCTGCCCAGGAAGGGCCTAAAGTCCCTGCCACCCTCTTCCCCCCACCCCCATTCACAGCATCCAACTGTTTCTTTAGTGATTCCAGTTTATCCCCTCTGCTACCCTACCTGGGAGTCTGTTCCACGTGTTGATCACTCTCTGTGAGAAGAAGAACTTCCTGAGATTGGTCCTAATCTTACCTTTCACCAGTTGTACTCCCCTGTCTTGCTGATATGGATTTACCTTTCTATGTTAGTGCAGATTGTCCCATGTCTGTGGAAGGAGTGGGTTTGTTGGAATGAATGGCCTCTTCTCAGTTAATGCTTTATTTTCATATTCCATCATACAATACAGGGTACAATGTCACCCTGGATGAGCAGTGACACCTTGCAGGCTAATTCTTTTTTTTTATTCGTTTATGGGATGTGGGCGTCGCTGTCAAGGCCAGCATTTATCGCCCATCCCTAGTTGCCCTTGAGAAGGTGGTGGTGAGCTGCCTTCTTGAACCGCTGCAGTCCGTGTGGTGAAGGTACTCCCACAGTGCTGTTAGGGAGGGAGTTCCAGGATTTTGACCCAGCGACGATGAAGGATCGGCCGATATATTTCCAAGTCAGGATGGTGTGTGACTTGGAGGTGAACTTGGAGGTGGTGGTGTTCCCATGCGCCTGATGCCCTTGTCCTTCTAGGTGGTAGAGTTCGTGGGTTTGGGAGATGCTGCCGAAGAAGCCTTGGTGAGTTGCTGCAGTGCATCTTGTAGATGGTACACACTGCAGCCACGGTACGCTGGTAGTGGAGGGAGTGGATGTTTAAGGTGGTGGATGGGGTGCCAATCAAATGGGTTGCTTTGTCCTGGATGGTGTCGAGCTTCTTGAGTGTTGTTGCAGCTGCACTCATCCAGGCAAGTGGAAAGTATTCCATCACACTCCTGACTTGTGCCTTGTAGATGGTGGAAAGGCTTTGGGGAGTCAGGAGGTGAGACACTCGCCGCAGAATATCCAGCCTCTGACCTGCTCTTGTTGCCACAGTATTTATGTGGCTTAAGTTTCTGGTCAACGGTGACCCCCAGGGTGTTGATGGTGGGGGATTTGGCGATGGTAATGCCGTTGAATGTCAAGGGGCAGTGGTTAGACTCTCGCTTGTTGGAGATAGTCATTGCCTGGCACTTGCGTGGCGCGAATGTTACCTGCCACTTATCAGCCCAAGCCTGAACGTCATCCAGGTCTTGTTGCATGCGGGCATGTGTAAGGGGGGCATCTTTTAACTGGTTTATGGTAATTTACCTGGTCAGCAGCCTTTTGCTGCTGCACTCTAAACCAATTTACAAACAGGCCTACTCCTGCTCCTATCTTCTATGTTTCTATGTAAGTAGCTTGAGGTACCATATAGACGTGTTGACAAAAGGTGCAACAAGTATGTGAAGCTAAGGAAGCCTTTGCCTTTGGCAGCCACCAAGTGGCAGCTACAGCTTTACAAACATGGTAAGTGGAAGGTTGGGGGGGCGAGGGTTGCGGGATAAGTGTTGCTGATGTGGAACCATGTTGCAGGCTCGGTGCTTGATGCAGCCATACTGCAGACACTTATCTCATTTGAACTGGCAACCTATAGCCAACTGTGCCATGGCACTGGTCCCGAGGGCAGAGAACTTCATTGACCCCCACGACCTATTGACGCCAGCGACTGCACTTACTCTGTGGGCTACCTCCTGCCCTGCTTGCTGCACACTGCTCAGAGAGGAGGCTTACCCTCAGCCCCAAAAATGGGTCCCCATCGGCCCTCTCAGGTGGACGTAAAAGATCCCACGGCACTATTTCGAAGAAGAGCAGGGGCGTTCTCTCCGGTGTCCTGGGTCAATATTTGTCCCTCAACCAACATCAGTAAAAAGAGATGATCTGGTCATTATCACATTGCTGTCTGCGGGATCTTGCTGTGCGCAAATTGGCTGCCGCGTTTCCCGACATTACAGCAGTGACTACACTTCAAAAGTACTTCATTGGCTGTAAAGCGCTTTGAGACATCATGAAAGGCGCGATAGAAATGCTAGTCTTTCTCTAAAGGCGCGATCTTGCCAGCCCTGGGGAGGCGGGTTTGGAGGTAGGATTGCCGGGAAAATGGCGGAATCTGGAGGCAGGTACCCATCCCGCCCCCAACCTGCCTCGGTGCCATCTTCCCAGGAGGCGGGTACCCGACCCTAGTCGGGTCCCATCTCCTGGAGGCGGGAAGGGGTTACAGCCACTTAACTGCCTGTTAACAGGTAGTTAACAGGTAGTTAAGAGGATTATCCCCATTTTACCCACACAAGTGCGGGCTTCCCGACGTCGGGAAACCCCATCAGGGTCACCGAGGCGAGCAGTGGGTCTGCGGGGGTCGGAGGGGTGCAAAAGTGCGCTGTGGTGGTAAGTGATGGGTGCAAGTGTGGAGAGGTGAGTATGTGAGGTGAGTGTAAAGTGATAGAAAATGTTTACTTACCTTTGTTTCTTCCTGCAGGCTTCAATTTTTGGGGATGCGGAGAGTCTCGCATCTCACCAGCAGAAATGACAGATGGCTGCTGCATTCTCCAATGCAACAACCATCTAATTTCTGCTAAAGAAAGAGGTTTGATGAGTCTTGAATTCAAGAACTCATCAAACTACAGAGAATGTCAGTGTTTGACAGCTTCACAGAGCTGACGTTCTCTGTAACCGGCTTTCCCTTAATTAGCCTGCTAAGCCCAGTGGGCGGGTTTAACGAGGTCAATCAAGGGAAAATAGTGTGGGTTGGCCAGAAGTTGATGGAGGCGGGACTAAAACCTGACAAGTGGGAGCCCCGCCTCCAAAACCTCCCCATTGGCAAAATCCAGCCCAAAGTCTTTGGGCAGGAATTTAACTCAGGAGTCGGGAAGGAGGCGGGACTACAACTTTCGGGGTTGTAGTCCCGTCTCCATTGAGATGCAGCCAATCCACGCGATTTTAACTTGATTGACCTTGTTGAGCCCGCCTAGCGGGCTCAGCAGGCCAATTAAGGGCCACCCGGCAGCAGGTGACGTCACAGACTGAAATTTCATCTGTCAAACACTGACAGTCTTACTTCTAACCTGTGTCCTTCTCCACAGACTCAGTTAGAAATCTCTCCTGCACAGTAAGCTGAAGGCTGTCACTTTTGACAGTTCGCGGCCATTCTGCTTTCTGTGCCGATGAGATGAGGGACTCCCGGGACCTAAAGGAAGGAAGGCTGAAAAGGTAAGAAAAGGTCATTTACACTTCTTTAATCACTTTAGACACACCAAACACACTTACCTTTGCACTCATGCACACATCACTCACCTGAGCACCGACATCTCGACCCCTCCAAGTCCTTCAACCCGACAGCCCGCCTCCTCAAACTTGGCGTGGTTTGGAGCCGTCGGGAATCCCTCACTTTAACCTCAAAATAGGGATTAGGCTAAAAGCTGCCTGTTAACTATCTGTTAACAGGCACTTAATTGGCACTAATCCCTTCCCGCCTCGGGTAGGCGGGTCCCAGTGCGAGGTGGGTACCCGCCGCCTTTGAAACTGGCATGGAGGCGGGTTTGGGTGCGGGATGGGGTCGGAACCCCTGATTTCGGGATTTTTAACCCCCTCCCCCCCACGCCTCCAATCCCGACTCCACGGCACAAGGAAAATCCTGCCCTTTCTTTCAGTGGCCAGCAGCTGTGTGTGTTGAGAGATGACACTGAGCCAAGGGCGACACCTTAAATGAGTGTAGTTCACAGTCGTGGTTTCATGTCTTGTTGTCCCTAGGCTGAGATGAGCTAAATCGGCACAGAGCAGGGATGAAGCTCAGGACCTTGGTGGTCTGTAGGGCTCGGCTACTTAATGCCTGAACAAGTCGCACCATCAGAGGATTTCTTCCCTTCATGCTTCAATCCACAGGCTTTTAAAACTCAAGCTTTGATGTCATCTGACCTTTTCAACCTTGATGTTGTGTTTTCACTGTGGGCACCGGCACGAGAGAATCTCAAAGTGGCGGGCCTAAAGTATGACACTTTTGTGCAGGAGAGGAACAAGACTGGCAGAAACCTGGAAGATAGTGGGTAACTTCAGTCCATAGGCAAGATGGGCCATAGGTCATAGCAATAAAATGGCACAACAAGACATGAAACCACGACTGTGAACTACACTCATTTAAGGTGTCACCCTTGGCTCAGTGTCATCTCTCAGTCAGAAGGTCATGGGTTCATAGTCCCGCTCCAGACAGCACAAAATCTAGGCTGACACTCCAGGGCAGTACTGAGGGAGTGCTGTGCTGTCAGATGTGCTGTCTTTTCGATAAGGTGGCTGATAAAGATCCCACGGCACAATTTCGAAGAAGAGCAGGGGAGTTCTCCCCGGTGTCCTGGACAATATTCATCCTTCAGTCAACATCACCAAAAACAGATTATCTGGTCATTATCACATTGCCGTTCATGGGAGCTTGCTGTGAGCAAATTGGCTGCCGCATTTCCCACATTACAACACTTCAAAAGTACTTCATTGGCTGTAAAGAGCTCTGGGATGTCCTGAGGTCGCTATATAAATGCGAATTCTTTCTTTTTCGTAAGCTGGCTTGTTTGAGTTCCAAAGCATCTCCATCATAGAAACATAGAAGATCGGAGCAGGAGTAGGCCATTCGGCCCCTCGAGCCTGCTCTGCCATTCAATGAGATCATGGCTGATCATCCAAATTCAGTACCCTGTCCCTGCCTTCTCCCCATATCCCTTGATCCCTTTAGCCTTAAGAAATATATCCAAATCCTTCTTGAATATATTTAATGAATTGGCCTCAACTGCCTTCTGTGGTAGAGAATTCCACCGGTTCACCACTCTCTGGGTGAAGAAATTCCTCCTCATCTCTGTCCTAAATGGCTTACCCCTTATCTTTAAACTGTGACCCCTGGTTCTGGACTCCCTGCCATCGGGAACATCCTTCCTGCATCTAGTCTGTCTAGTCCTGTCAGAATTTTATAAGTTTCAATGAGATCCCCTCTCATTCTTCTAAACTCCAGCGAGTACAAGCCCAATCGACCCAATCTCTCTTCATACGTCATTCCTGCCATCCCAGGTATCAGCCTGGTGAATCTTCGCTGCACTCCCTCCATGGGAAGAACATCCTTCCTCAGATAAGGTGACCAAAACTGCACACAATACTCAAGGTGTGGTCTCACCAAGGCCCTGTACAACTGCAGCAAGACATCCTTGTTCCTGTACTCGAACCCTCTTGCTACGAAGACCAACATACCATTTGCCTTCTTAACCGCCTACTGCACCTGCATGCTTACCTTCAGCGACTGGTGCACAAGGACACCCAGGTCTCGTTACACTTCCCCTTTTCCCAATCTATTGCCATTCAGATAATAATCTGCCTTCCTGTTTTTGTCATCAACACACACTTCTTTATTTTTCCCTCAATGGCAAAGGATTCTTTTTTTTTGTGAATGTTCTCTGGTCTCTCCTAGTTCCACATTCATGCGGTTTGTCTGATTGCCTGCCAGGGTACACTCTGTCCAAAGCACAGCGAAGGGGTCTGCAATGTGGAAACAACGTGCTGCCTCATAATTAATGGTTTCAGGTATCCTTGCCGAACATATGCACTCCATCACTCAGCGGGGTCTGTGTAATATTTGGAAAACTGCAGGAATTCTTGAGTCATGCTCCTGTTGTGGGATGCCAGCAGCACCAGCTCCAAAGTGGGATCATATGTCAGTTAAACTCTTCCAGACGCAAAAAGCCGAGCTGCACTGTGCCTCAGAACAGAAAATACGCAGCAACCCAAAATGTAGAAAAAGAGGAGACGCTGACCCGGTGACACACCGGCGCATCTGTTCAAAAGCTGACCGCTTTTCAAAGGTCCAGAATTGGACCCCTGCCTTTATTTGGCGGGCAGCTGGGCGGAGGCGAGACGGGGACTGGAGTAGAAACGAATTAGGTCAGGGATGAAAAGGAGGAAAGAGCTCGCTTTTAAACAGCGCCTTTCACAACCTCAGGACGTCGCAAGGCACTTCACAGCCAATGCAGCACTTTTTGAAGTGTAGTCACTGTTGTAATGCAGGAAACGCGGCAGCCAATTTGTGCACAGCAAGATCCCACAAACAGCAATGGGATAATGGCAATAGTTCTGATTTAGTTTGCAGTAATGTCCTGCGTTTGCCCTTTCTATATCTTTTACGACCTTATACACCTCTACAAGATCAAGATTGTGCTTTCCTGGAACTCCTTTTCATCGCCTTTGGAAGTCAGCGAGGAATTGCCCAGATTTTCTTCTGCCCTGAGTTGGCCTCTCCCAGGAGATGCCACGGCTGGGTGGGACCATGGTACTCAATTGCATGGGACAGCTCGATGGTCCAGCTGGTCTTATCCTGTCCACCATCTTCATATGTTAGCATATACATTTCCTTTCATGGATGAAGAGAGCTTGGGAGGTGAATTTCCACGGACGAAGGTCTCCCCATCGGCATGGGAATGCCGCAAATGGCACTTATGCCGTTTCTCCGCGGCTCTTCCGCCAAGGTTAGGGTGGGCGATCGGGAGAACCCCCATGAAAATCCACCCCCTTGGTTGTCTCCAGTCTGTCTCAAAACTCGGGTCTCTGGTGCTCGGCTTCAGCCTTTTATTCTTCTCCGCACCACCTCCAGGGCTTGGAACCCAATGATGTGGGCGCTCTGTTACCTGACTATAGGTCTCACCAGGTGCATTTAACTTACAGCCACGTTGCCAGAAACAGCCCTGACCTTGACGACAGGGTTAAACGAGTTGCTACGGAGAATTACAACAAGGATAAGGGGTGAGACTAATCAGGTAAACATGGTTAACACCCACAAAGTCATTGGCTAGGCATTTCTACCAATGTGAGATAATAACATAAGAACATAAGAAATAGGAGCAGGAGTCGGCCATTCGGCCCCTCGACCCTGCTCCGCCATTTAATGAGATCATGGCTGATCTTCTACCTCATCTCCACTTTCCTGCACTATCCCCATATCCCTTGATTCCCTTAACATTCAAAAATGTTATCAATCTCAGTCTTGAATATACTCAACGACTGAGCCTCCACAGCCCTCTGGGGTAGAGAATTCCAAAGATTCACCACCCTCTGAGTGAAGAAATTTCTCCTCATCTCAGCCCTAAATGGCCGACCCCTTATTCTGAGACTGTGACCCCTGGTTCTAGACACTCCAGCCAGGGGGAAACATCCTCCCTGCATCTATCCTGTCGAGCCCTGTAAGAATTTTGTATGTTTCAATGAGATCACACCTCATTCTTCTAAACTCTGGAGAATACAGGCCTAGTCTACTCAATCTCTCCTCATAGGACAATCATAGAAGCATAGAAACATAGAAGATAGGAGCAGGAGTAGGCCATTCGGCCCCTCGAGCCTGCTCCGCCATTCAATGAGATCATGGCTGATCATCCAAATTCAGTACCCTGTCCCTGCCTTCTCCCCATATCCCTTGATCCCTTTAGCTTTCAGAAATATATCCAACTCTTTTTTGAATATAGTTAATGAACTGGCCTCCACCGCCCTCTGTGGCAGAGAATTCCACAGGTTCACCACTCTCTGGGTGAAGAAATTCCTCCTCATTTCAGTCCTAAATGGCTTACCCGTTATCCTTAGACTATGACCCCTGGTTCTGGACTCCCCAGCCATCAGAAACATCCTTCCTGCATCTAGTCTGTCCAGGCCTGACAGAATTTTATAGGTTTCGATGAGATCCCCTCTCAATCTTCTAAACTCCAGTGAGTATAATCCCAATCGACACAATCTCTCCTCATATGTCATTCCTGCCATCCCAGGTATCAGCCTGGTGAATCTTCGCTGCACTCCTTCCATGGCAAGAACGTCCTTCCTCAGATAAGGCGACCAAAACTGCACACAATACTCAAGGTGCGGTCTCACCAAGGCCCTGTACAACTGTAGCAAGACATCCTTGTTCCTGTACTCGAACCCTCTTGCTACGAAGGCCAACATACCATTTGCCTTCTTAACCGCCTGCTGCACCTGCATGCTTACCTTCAGCGACTGGTGCACAAGAACACCCAGGTCTCTTTGCACTTCCCCTTCTCCCAATCTATTGCCATTCAAATAATAATCTGCCTTCCTGTTTTTGCCACCAAAGTGGATAACCTCACATTTATCCACATTATAGTGCATTTGCCATATTTCTGCCCAATCACCCAATCTGTCCAAATCGTACTGGAGTTTCACGACATCCTCCTCACAGCTTACCCTCCCACCCAGCTTTGTGTCGTCTGCAAATTTGGAGATATTACATCCAATTCCCTCGTCCAGATCATTAATATATATTGTGAACAGCTGGGGTCCTAGGACCGATCCTTGCGGTACCCCACTAGTCACTGCCTGCCACTCGGAAAACGACCCGTTTATTCCAACTCTTTGCTTTCTGTCCACCAACCAGTTCTCTATCCAAGTCAATACCTTGCCCCCAATCCCATGTGCCTTAATTTTGCACGCTAATCTCTTATGTGGGACCTTATCAAAAGCCTTCTGAAAGTCCAAATACACCACATCCACTGGTTCTCCCTTATCTATTTTACCAGTTACATCCTCAAAAAATTCCGGTAGATTAGTCAAGCATGATTTACCTTTTGTAAATCCATGTTGACTTTGTCCGATCCTGTCACTGCTTACCAAGTGCTCTGCTATTACATCTTTTATAATAGATTCTAGCATTTTCCCCACTACCGATGTCAGGCTTACCGGTCTATAATTCCCTGCTTTTTCTCTACCACCTGTTTTGAATAGTGGGGTAACATTAGCTACCCTCCAATCCATGGGTACTGTTCCAGAGTCTATCGAGTTCTGGAAGATGATCAGCAATGCATCTACTATTTCTAGGGCCACTTCCTTAAGTACCCTAGGATGTAGATTATCAGGCCCTGGGGATTTATCGGCCTTCAGTCCCATCAATTTTCCTAACACCATTTCCCTACAAATACTGATTTCTTTCAGTTCCACCCTTTCATCAGACCCTATGTTCCCCGGCATCTCTGGGAGGTTATTTGTGTCCTCCTTTGTGAAGACAGAACCAAAGTATGAATTTAGTTGGTCTGCCATTTCTTTGTTTCCCATTATAAATTCCCCTGATTCTGACTGTAAGTGACCTACGCTTGACTTCACCAATCTTTTTCTCTTCACATATGTATAAAAGCTTTTACAGTCAGTTTTTATATTCCCAGCAAGCTTACTCTCATATTCTATTTTCCCTTTCTTAATTAATCCCTTTGTCCTCCTTTGTTGAATCCTAAACTGCTCCCAATCCTCAGGATTATTGCTTTTCCTGGCCAATTTATATGTCGTCTCCTTGGATCTTATGCTATCCCTAATTTCCCTTGTTAGCCACGGTTGGGTCACCTTTTTTGTTTTATTTTTATGCCAAACTGGGATGAACAAATTCTGTAGCTCATCCATTCGGTCTTTGAATGTTTGCCATTGCCTATCCACCGTCAACCCTTTGAGTGACATTCCCCACTCAATCCTACCCAACTCGCTCCTCAGACCATCGTAGTTTCCTTTATTTAAATTGAGGACTCTAGACTCTGAGTCAACTACTTCATTCTCCATCTTAATGAAGAATTCGATCATATTATGATCGCTCAGACCCAAGGGGCCTCGTACAACAAGATTGCTAATTAATCCTTTCTCGTTACATAATACCCAGTCTAAGTGCTCACAATCCCCCCATCCCAGGAACCAGTCTGGTGAACCTTCGTTGCACTCCCTCTATGGCAAGTATATCCTTCCTTAGGTAAGGAGACCAAAACTGTCCACAATACTCCAGGAGTGGTCTCACCAGGGTCCTATATAATTGCAGTAAGACTTCTTTACTCTTATACTCAAATCCTCTTGTAATAAAGGCCAACATACCATTTTCTTTCCTAATTGCTTGCTGTACCTGCATGTTAACTTTCAGTGATTTGTGTACAAGGACACCCAGGTCCCTCTGAACACCAACATTTCCCAATCTCTCACCATTTAAAAAATACTCTGCTTTTCTATTTTTCCCACCAAAGTGGATAACTTCACATTTCTCCACATTATATTCCATTTGCCATGTTCTTGCCCACTCACTTAGCCTGTCTATATCCCCTTGAAGCCTCCTTGCATCCTCTTCACAACTTAGATTCCCACCCAGCTTTGTATCACCAGCATACTTGGATACATTACATTTGGTCCCCTCATCCAAATCATTGATGTAGATTGTGAATAGCTCAGGCCCAAGTACTGATCCTTGCGGTACCCCACTAGTTACAGCCTGACAATCCGAAAATGACCCGTTTATTCCTACTCTCTGATTTCTGTCCATTAATCAATCCTCAATCCATGTTAATATATTACCCCCAATCCCATGAGCTCCAATTTGTTTAATAACCTCTTGTGTGGCACCTTATCAAATGCCTTCTGAAAATCCAAATACACCACATCCACTGGTTCCCCTTATCTATTCTGCTAGTTACAACGTCAAAAATTCTATCAGATTCATCAAACGCGATTTCCCTTTCATAAATCCATGTTGACTCGGCCCAATCCTATTATTATTTTCTAAGAGCCCTGTTACCACATCCTTAATAATAGATTCTAGCATTTTCCCTACTACTGATGTCAGGCTAACTGGTCTGTAGTTCCCTGTTTTCTCTCTCCCTCCTTTCTTAAACAGTGGGGTTACATTTGTCACCCTCCAATCTGTGGGAACCGTTCTAGAATCTATGGAATTTTAGAAGATGACAACCAATGCATCCACTATCTCTATAGCCACCTCTTTCAAAACCCTATATAGCAATGTAACGTAATTGGCAGCCATACCCATATATGGCAATGTTAGATAATTGCTTACCTTGGCACTTCTTCTTCCTCACATCCTTCCAAGTGCGGCAGGTGGAAGACTTTTAATTCACTTCCGCATGATTACCTCGCACGTCCGATGGACCCCCTGTTTGGCGTTGGTTGACCTTCCAACCTCTAGGGGGCAGTTCGCCTTTCTCTGACCCTGGCCGCAATGACCTGCTGAGCCTCATCTGTGAAGTGAATTGCCCTGGGTCTCCTCACTCCCTCCATGGATGCTCACATTCATGCCCTACACAGCTGGATCAAGGTATGAGCGTTAGTAATAGTATTTAGACACTTATTCACAGAGCTAATGGCTGATCCAGCAGCATTATTACAGCTGCTTTCTCATTTGCTGCTCAGCTGTTACTAACCTGACCTCCAAAAAATTACACTGAGAAAACGTGCGCATTCAACAACAATACTTGCATTTATATAGCACCTTCAACATAGGGAAACATCCCAAGATGCTTCACAGGAGCGTCATCAGAAAAAATTTGACACCGATCCACATAAGGAGATAGTGGGACAGGTGACCAAAAGCTTGGTCATAGAGGTAGGTTTTTTGGAGCGTCTTAAAGGAGGAGAGAGAGGTGTAGCGAGGCGGAGAGGTTTAGGGAGGGAATTCCAGAGCTTAGGGCCTCGGCAGCTGAAGGCACGGCCACCAATGGTGGAGCAATGAAAATCGGGGATGTGCAAGTGGCCAGAATTAGAGGAGTGCGGAGATCTCAGAGGGTTGTGGGGCTGAAGGAGGTTACAGAAATAGGGAGGGGCGAGGCCGTGGAGGGATTTGAAGACAAGGATGAGAATTTTAAAAGTGAGGTGTTGCCGGACTGGGAGTCAGCGAACACAGGGGGTGATGGACGAACGGGACTTGGTGCGAGTTAGGACATGGGCAGCAGAGTTTTGGATGAGTTTATGGAGGGTGGAATGTGGGAGGCCAGCCAGGAGTGCATTGGAATAGTCGAGTCTGGAGGTAATATAGGCTTAGATGAGGGTTTCAGCAGGAGATGAGCTGAGGCAGGGGCGGCACCTTGGATAAGCTGAAGTTTACGGAGGGTTCAAGGCTACTGTAAAAGGAAGGGAAATATTCGCTCTGATTTAATAAAACTCCTTTATACCGTCCCCTTTAAGGCAGTCACTTCACGCCAATGTGGACAAGTCCCACTGCTGCAGAATGGAGTGCGTCCAATCAGAGTTGGCGACCCTAAGTTTTATACAGGGTCCCGCCCACAACATTGACCTGACTGTGTATTTCTGGAATATTCTTTTCTTATTTCAAATTTGCAGCATTTGCAATTTTTCTTTCAATGGCTGTCTAGTTTTGCTTTGCTGAATTACTGCATTTCTACCACCAGAGGCCCACGGTGAGTTAATCTACATTGCATCTCCTTCGATAACTGATGGTGGCCCATCTTTAAAAGCACTGGGGGTAGTTTTAAATTTTGGCGAATATCGAATCGTTCGCCATTATACACCTGATGTTCCTTAATATTGAATTCAGTAGGAATGAAAATAGGGAGAGGTGGAGAAAGAAATTCTTACATTTATTTAGCGCCTTTCACGACCTCAGGACGTCCCAAAGTGCTTTATAGCCAATGAAGTACTTTGGAAGTGTAGTCACTGTTGTAATGTAGGAAATATGGCAGCAAATTTGCACACAGCAAGCTCCCACAAACAGTAATGTGATAATGACCAGATAATCTGTTTTAGTGGTGTTGGTTGAGGGATAAATATTGGCCCCAGGACACCGGGGAGAACTCCCCTGCTCTTCTTCAAAATAGTGCCGTGGGATCATTTACATCCAGTTGAGAAAGCAACGTTGGTTTATCCGAAAGACGGCACCTCCGACAGTGCAGCACTCCCTCAGCACTGCACTGGGAGTGTCAGCCTGGATTATGTGCTTAAGAGTCTGGAGTGGGACTTGAACCCACAACCTTCTGACTCAGGCGAGAGTGCTACCCACTGCTGGAAGAACAGCAGCATGCCGGTGCAATTAGAGAGAGGAACGGTCGGCCAAGTGAAGTCCATTCTCTCTCTGCAATGCTGCGGCAAATTTGCAACTATGAGCAACAAAGATGCTTTGCAAAAACAACGCATTAAGATGCAGCCACCTGCTTGGCAACCTTGCGGGAGGCCGAGCCAAGTTCTCCCTCCCCGGCCTAGCCAGATTTTGAGTCACAATTGTACCTGACTACTACACGGGTGTCGCTGCACACAGTACGGTGCAATCACGGGTGACTCCAATTACATTCTCCGTCACCTCCGTCCTTGCGACTCTGATGCAGCTGGGTGGAGCCAAAGAAAACCATTGGAATCATTTAAGACACAGATGTTGTGATGGGGGGCAGTGTAGGTGTGTTCCTGATGGATGAGCTAAAGCAGCTTTCATATAGTTTTCCTGCCATGTGCAGATCGGAGGCAGGGTCTCAACACGAGAGGGGGCAATTCTATCACCATGCTGTGGTCTACAGCAACAACAACTTGCATTTAAACAGCGCCTTTAACATAGTAAAACCTCCCAGGAGCATTAATATGATAGCAAAATACTGCAGATGCTGGAAATCTGAAATAACAACAGGTCGAAGACGTTCTGAAGACGGGTTTTGACCTGAAACGCTGACTCTGTTTCTCTCTCCACGGATGTTGCCGGACCTGCTGAGTATTTCCAGCATTTTCTGTTGTTATCCCACGAGCATTTATCAGACAGAATGTACAGGGCCTTGGTGAGACCACACCTGGAGTACTGTGCACAGTTCTGGTCTCCTTATCTAAGGAAGGATATACTTGCCTTGGAGGCGGTGCAACGAAGGTTCACTGGATTGATTCCTGGGATGAGAGGACTGTCCTATGATGAGAGACTGTGTAGAATGGGCCAATACTCACTGGAGTTTAGAAGAATGAGGGGGATTGACAGGGTAGATGCTGAGAGGTTGTTTCCCCTGGCTGGGGAGTCTGGAACCAGGGGGCACAGTCTCAGGATAAGGGGTCGGCCATTTAGGACAGAGATGAGGAGGAATTTCTTCACTCAGAGGGTTGTGAATCTTTGGAATTCTCTGCCCCAGAGGGCTGTGGATGCTCACAGTCGTTGAGTATATTCAAGGCTGAGATAGGTTGATTTTTGGATTCTAGGGGAATCAAGGGATATGGAGATCGGGCGGGAAAGCGGAGGTGAGGTTGATGATCAGCCATGATCTTATTGAATGGCGGAGCAGGCTCGAGGGGCTGCATGGCCTGCTCCTGCTCTTATTTCTTATGTTCTTATGTTCTTAATGTGACGCCACATAAGGAGATATTAGAGCAGGTGAGCAAAAGCTCGGTCAAAGAGGTAGGTTTTAAGGAGCGGCTTAAAGGAGGAGAGAGAGGTGGAGAGGGAGAGAGGTTTAGGGAGGGAATTGCAGAGCTTGGGGCCCAGGCAACAGAAGGCATGGCCGCCAATGGTGGAGCGATTAAAATCAGGGATGCACAAAATGATCTTTCTGATGTTTGCTTTTTTACTGATGTCTGTCCCTCATAGAGCATGGAAGATAGTAGGAAAATGACTACAGGAAACTTTCTGGTATCCGGCACTGACGGGACCGAGCTGGTGCCGGAGAAATGAGCGCTATAGTTAAAAGATAGGGAGCTTCTGAGCTCCGTCTGAAGCAACAAACCCTGTTGCTTAGCAACAGCTTCAAAACAGTCGGCGCAGCTTGCAAGCGTCTCTGTAGCTAAGCAACAGCTTCAGCTATACGCTTGCACAGTCGCAAATGGAGAAAAAAAGCAACTAAAAGTAAAAAAAGTTATCTGAACCGACTCCTGAATTTTGCCGGTGGATAGAGCGTTCCGGATATTTAACCTCCATTTAAACTAAAGTTTCCTGTATTTTATTTTAACAGACTATGAGGGGGTAATTTCCCCTCTGTGCTATTTTTTGCACACTGGTTAATGTGTTTGTGCGACCCTCCTGTCTCCATGATTTTAACCCAATCAGAATCATTAGGTTGACAACTGTGTTACATTTGAGAAAATTCCCCACATCTCACTCACCCAAAAATGGCACCGACTGCACCCGAACCCGGACTGGTGAGAATTACACAGGATTACATTGGATATACGGCCCAGAAACAGGCCATTCGGCCCAACCAGTCCATGCCGGTGTTTATGCTCCACTCGAGCCTCCTCCCGTCTTTCCTCCTCTAACTCTATCAGTGTAACCCTCTATTCCCTTCTCCCTCATGTGTTTATCTAGCCTCCCCCTTGAATCCATCTGTGCTATTTGCTTCAACCACTCAATGTGGTAGCAAGTTCCACGTTCTCACCACTCTCATATAGATGTCTACACCAAGCCTTGGCACAAACCTCCCAGTAAATAAGACCTCATGAAGCAGCATGGAGCCACAAAACATCGTGTTAGCCTGAGAAAAGCTGGCAAGGTGGCCAAGAGCTGTGCCACTGGAAAGTTTACTCATGCCACCATAAAATGTTCATGCCAAGCCATCTGATGAAAGAGATGGATAAGCACAGTCATCCACCTCTTTGGTTATTGTCAAATGGTTGTTTTGCTTGATATTGCACATATATCTCATCACGCTGGGGGTAATACTGACTTTGGCCGCGGGTGTAGAACAGGCAACATGTGATCGGCTGCCTGTTCAGGTGGCGCTCGTGGCTCAGTGGGTCGCACTCTCGCCTCTGAGTCAGAAGGTGGTGGGTTCAAGCCCCCACTCCTTGAAGAGTGGGGAATGTGGAAAGCTGAGGGAGGTGAAGCACTCCACACCGTGGATTTCAACACAGGGAGGAGGAAGAATGTGTTGGATGGTGTGCTTCAAAATGACCAGAGAATTACAAAGTATTTACAGCATAGAAACAGGCCATTTGGCCCAATTGGTCTATGCCGGTGTTGATGCTCCACATGAGCCTCCTCTCACCCTATCTGTAGAATCATAGAATCATAAAGTCGTACAGCACAGAAGGAGGCCATTCGGCCCATCGAGTCTACGCCAGCTCTTTCGAAGAGCAATCCAGTCAGTCCCACTCCCCCGCTCTTTCCCCATATCCTTGAAATGTTTTCTCCTTCAAGTATTTATCCAATTCCCTTTTGAAGGCTACCTGTACTATTAAACCTGTTTCCACCGCCCTATCAGGCAGTGCATTCCAAATCCTAACCACTCGCTGCGTAAAAATGTTTTTCCTCATGTCGGCTCTGATTCATTTGCCAATCACCTTAAATCTGTGCCCTCTGGTTATCGACCCTTCATCTATTGGAAACAGTTTCTCTTTATTTGTTTGATCTAAACCCTTCATGATTTTAAACACCTCTATCAAATAGTCTCTTAGCCTGTTCTGCTCTGACGAGAACAATCCCAGCTTCTCCAGTCCATCCATGTAACTGTAATCCCTCATCCCTGGAACCATTCTAGTAAATCTCCTCTGCACCCTCTCCAAAGCCTCCACGTCCTTCCTAAAGTGTGGTGCTCAGAATTGGACACAATACTCCAGCTGGGGCCGAACTAGTGTTTTATAGAGGTTTAGCCTAATTTCCTGGCTTTTGTCCTCTGTACCTCTATTTATAAAACCCAGGATCCCATTTGCTTTATTAACTGCTTTGTTAACCTGTCCTTCCACCTTCAAAGATATGTGCACAAATTTTCTCCCTGTTGTATGTATCTAGTTTCCCCTTAAAGGGGGGGAACTACTTTTTACAGCTCATGTATACTGTAGTACTGGCAGTGACCACACCTGTATATAACGTTGAGTAGTAATCTGTACAGATCAGTTCCAGTCTGAGCCACGTTGAGTAAACACCATTTGTACCGTTCTCCGCAGTCTGTGTCTGATTATACACGGACGTAACATTGGCGACGAGGCAGGTTCGAACCTACCTGCAACTCTGCATCACCTCCCGGGGATTCGTTCCTGGAGTTCAGTGGATTGGAGGTCAAGGCCAGTGACTCGGGCGTCGACCACGGGCAACCGCCCAGTCATCCAGCAGGAACTCGAGAATTGCGGGGGAGGCTGTCGAGAGCCAGGCTTGGCTTTCCAGTCGAGGTGGTCCAGCGAAACGGGCTGGCAACAGGTAGTGCGCAGACGCTTCCCGGACAGCGGTGGGTTAGAGCCCGACCGAGCGGCACAGCAAAGGGCCGAGCAGCGTCGATGGGGGAGAGAGAGAGAGGGCAGAGCGCACAGGGCGCAGCCGGTGTTCAGGGGCCGAGCAGCATCGGAGAGAGGGAGAGAGAGACGCGCAGAAACCCGCGAGGCGCCGCCATTGCCACGAGGACCGCCGAGAGCGGCGTTGGCAGCAGCGCAGGAGAAGCGCATGAAACCTACAGGGTGCCGCCATTGCCACGAGAACCGGCAGCAGCGGGGGAGGAAGGAAAACGCGGGAGACGCCATTTTAAGCCATTGGGAGACGCCATTTTAAACCGCACCCAAAATGCCAAAGAGTGGCAGTATCACCGCATTTGACAATGAAGTCGAAGATTGGACTACATATGTCGAAATAATAGAGGTGTACTGCAAGGCAAATGAGGTGTCAGATGACAAGAAAGCGTCGGTATTGTTGAATTTAATGGGTGCAAAGACGTATGGGTTATTGCGAAATCTAGCAACCCCAACTATTGAATCCGTTGATTCTTAAAGTATGATGTTTTCCAATAACTAGACGGAGGCTGTAAATTAACAATCAACAGGTGTTTACTGGAGGAGGGTAGTCTAAAGACTAACAGTACAGAGGCATGCTCAAGGCTTATATACAGGTGTGGTCACTGCCAGTACTACAGTATACAGGAGCAGTAAAAGTAGTTCTCTCTTAAAGGTACATACACTACACCAACGAAGCCAATGGAAAAGAGTTTTGAAGACATAGTAACGATACTAAAGGAACATTTAAACCCCACACCGCTGCTGATAGCAGAAACATTCAAGTTTCACAAACGGAACCAGCATAAGGATGAAAGCAATGCTGACTATTTAACAGAACTGCGCAAACTAACGAAACACTGCCAGTTTGGAGCGGGACTGGCAGATACCTTAAGGGACAAGTTTGTGTGTGGGCTTCAAAGTGAAGGAACCCAGAAACGGCTTTTATCTGAAAAGGACCTTACGCTGGAAAAGGCTTTCAGCATTGCGGTATCATATGAAGCAGCAGCACGGGGCGCTGCAGAGATACAACAGAGACCGCAAGAATATGGCACAAATGAAATGTCATATGGAACAGAGAAGTGCTATCGCTGCGGCAGAACAACACACAACCAGAATGATTGCTGGTTCAAAGACAAAGTGTGCAGACAGTGTGGAAAAGTAGGACACATAGCACGAGTCTGCAGGTCGGGAAAGAAAACCAGCAATAAGAAACCTACCAAAGGAAAGTACAAGAAGGTACATAAGATAACGGAGAATAGTTCAGACGAACAAAAGAGTGATAACGACTCCGAAAGCAGTGAACTGAGTTGTCTGAAACTACATAATGTGATCACAACAGAGGATCACCGAACCATTTGGGTCACTCTCAAGATAGCAGGAGTCCAGGTAAAGATGGAATTGGACACAGGATCAGCCCTAACAGTCATAAACCGACAGGACTACGAGCGGCTATTCTCACACATACCCTTGAGAGACACAAAAATTATTTTGAAGACGTACACGGGGCAAAAAGTCTACCCCAAAGGAAAAATAAGGGTGACCGTTATATATAACTGTAAGGAAACACCAAAACTAGACCTGTATGTATTGCAAGATTGAGGACCACCATTACTGGGACGTGAATGGATCCGGAAAATACAACTGGATTGGCATTCCATACAGGCACTGACTGTGGCTGACAAAAAGGATGACAACGTCACACTTGGGCGACTGTCAAAGACCCTAACTGATGCGAAAGAAGTGTTCCAGCAAGGACTCGGAACACTAAAAGGCATGACAGCGACGATTAAAATTGAAGAAAACGCAAGTCCAAAATTTTTTACGGCCAGACCGGTACCTTATGCGATCCGCCCAGCCGTCGAAGCAGAGCTGGAGAGTCTGGAACGTTCAGGTGTACTGTCCAAGGTAGACTGGAGCGAGTGGGCTACACCTGTAAAGTATGTGTCTATACTTAATCCAATAATGAAGAGACAGCTTGGAAGATTCAACGTAGGTCTTTACTTAATACCAACAGACGGGAACTGAGGGGAGATCAGTACCCACAGTACTATTTATACCCCTATGGCCAGGAGTGGTACTATGGTATCACTACGCCCTACAAAGTAGTGCCGCCCTGGCCATAGGTTTAAAGTAACATACATATTACATACACAACATTCCTCCCTTTTAATTAAAACGTACCCGTGCAATTAAGTCAACAGATGCACCATAACTAGGGCTAATAACATTTGGTAACACAATATACATAACATATTTACATCAGAGTTGTCTACCTATATATATATATAAAAAGAAACATGTTATAGATTCAGTCTCTGAGGAGGCCTCCTGTCTCGACTAGGATAACGTCTTTCTCTAGTCGGTCTCGGTGTAGGCGGCGGTACTTCCGTCACCACTTCATTGCTGGAGTCATCGGTGTCTGATGGCACATCCTGTGCCGTGGAGATCACTGGAGTGCTGAACTCCTCGCAATCCTGAGACCTCTGTAACGACGAGCTGGGCCGTGATTCCGCTGTAGCAATGTGCTGAGACGTTTGAGGTAGTGAATCAGTTGGGTTTCTGGACTCCACAAGTTGATCAGCATGTCGTCTGATTATGCCGTCCCCTGTATCCACTGTGTACATCAAAGGTCCCTGGCAGGCCTTTATCGTACCAGACCGTCACTTTTCATTTCTATAATCACGGGCCAACACTTGCTGCCCCACCTCGAAGCTCCGTGTCTGTCTGTCAGGAGCCCTACGAAATACTCGGTTTTCCACATCTCTCCGGATGTTTGGTCTGAGCAATTCAAGGCGAGACCTTAACCTTCTATTAAAGAACATGATGGTGGGGGCCTGGTTGGTCACCGTATGTGCAGCATTACGGTACGCGAATAGGAAATTGTCCACCTTGTGTTGTAGTGGCAACCTTTCCTCCCCCATCGCCTTGATGGCCTTTTTAAAAGTCTGTACAAAGCGCTCTGCCAGCCCATTTGTAGACGGATGATATGGTGCGGACGTATAATGTCGCACTCCATTCCTTTTTAGGAATGCTTGAAATTCTTCTGCCACAAATTGTGGCCCATTGTCCGAACAGACTTGCTCGGGCACCCCATTTCGGGCAAAAATGGTCCTTAAGACTGTGACCATCTTTTCGGCTGTCGTTGATGACATCTTTTTGACCTCCGGCCATTTTGAGTGGGCGTCCACTACAATAAGGAACATCGCATCCAGGAAGGGCCCAGCGAAGTCCACGTGGATCCTTTGCCACGGCGTTGAGGGCCACTCCCACGGATGTAGTGGGGCTTGGGGTGGTACGTTCTGTACCATCTGGCACCCTTGGCACGCTTTTGCTACTTCCTCGATGTCCCTGTCAATGCCGGGCCACTAGACGTAGGCTCTGGCGAGGCTTTTCATTTTGACACCCCCCAGATGACCTTCGTGTAAGTCCCGCAACACTTTATGTTGTAATTTTTGAGGGACCACCACCCTGGCTCCGCACATCGATGTGCCCCGGCAGACGGACAACTGGTCCTTCCTTGCCGAAAACGCCGGCAATGATGCGTCACCCTGCGCCGGCCAGCCTTTCACGGTCAATTCGTAAACCCTTGCCAGTGTCGGGTCGTTCTGTGTTTCCCGCTCGATACATTGGCTGGTGATGGGCAAGTGTTCCATAACAGCCGTATGATATATTTCCACAGGGTCCTGTACTATCTCTTCGATCTCGGCAGGCAATGGTAGCCGCGACAGGCCATCCGCATTGCCATGCTGTTTGGTACCCTTATATTCGATAAGGTACTGGTGTGCGCCTAAGAACAGTGACCATCTCTGTAGCCTTTGGGCCGTCATCAGGGGCACCCCTTTTGTTGGATTAAATATCGACACCAACGGTTGATGATCCATCAGTAGTGTGAAACGTTGCCCATGTAGGTAGTGGTGGAATTTTTTTACACCCCACACCAGACTGAGGGCCTCCCTGTCGATTTGCGCATAGTTTCTTTCGGCTGTAGTTAACGACCTTGAGGCAAATGCTATTGGCCTCTCCGTCCCATTGGGAAATTTGTGTGACAACACTGCCCCTATACCATACGGGGAGGCGTCACATGCCAACCTCATTGGCATTTTTGGGTCAAAGTGTGCGAGCACTTCCTTTGATGTAATGAGTTGTTTACCCTTTTTAAAAGCAGCCTCACACGCTTCGTCCCAATTCCAGGAGACTCCCTTTTGCAGCAAGGAATTTAGTGGATGTAAAATGGACGATAAGTTCGGGAGGAACTTATGGTAATAGTTTATAAGGCCTAAGAATGATCGTAACTGAGATACATTCTCAGGGGGCGGGGCCTTCACTACTGCCTCGATCTTTTCCGGGGACTTATGCAGGCCTTCCTTGTTTATAATGTGACCACAGTATGAGATACGTTCCTGGAAAAACTCACATTTCTGCTTGTTCGCCCTGAGTCCGTATTGTTGTAACCGCAGAAGCACTCGCTCCAGGTTAGCGAGGTGGTTGTTATCCGTTTGTCCTGTCACCAGGATGTCATCCAGGTAGCATTGCATTCCTGGAATGCCCTGTAAGACCTGTTCCATGGTCCTCTGCCATATTGCCGGGGCGGACGCCACACCAAATACCAGGCGATTGTACTGGTACAATCCCTTGTGTGTGTTAATTGTTAGGAGCTTTTTCGAGTCCTGTTCCACGTCCATCTGTAAATAAGCTTGACAAAGGTCAATCTTCGTAAAGTGTCTACCCCCAGCTAACGATGCGAATATGTCCTCTATCCGCGGCAGCGGATACTGTACCGTGTGCAGGACTGGGTTAATAGTTATCTTAAAATCCCCGCAAATGCGAACCTTCTTTGGTTCCCCCAGTGTGTTATTTGCAGATTTCTTTATAACTGGGACGATGGGCGTGGCCCACTCACTCCACTCAATCTTTGTAAGGACACCTGCACTCTCTAAGGCATCCAGTTCTGCTTCCACAGCTGGCCGAATGGCGTAAGGCACCGGTCTGGCCTTACAAAACTTGGGGTTTGCGTCTTGAGCAATAGTTATTTTTGCTCTAATGTCCTTTAAGGTCCCCAGCCCTTGTTGGAACACCTCTGGCGTTTTTGCCAATATTTTCGACAGCCTGCTTGTAATGGTTGTATCATCCTTGGTGGTCTCTACTTTTAACTCGTGTATCGACTTCCAGTCGAAATGGATTTTTCTTATCCATTCCCTACCCAAAAGTGGTGGTCCACCGTTTGGTAGGACGTATAAATAAAGTCCTGGCACTTTTCTGCCGTTGTATTTAACTGTTACTTGCATTTTTCCCTTCGGGTAAACTTTTTGTCCCGCATATGTTTTAAATTTAATTTCCATATCCTTTAAGGGAATGCGTTTGAACAGCCTGTTATAATCTTGTTCATTAATTACTGATAGGGCTGAACCCGTGTCCAGCTCCATATTAACTTCGACGCCTGCTACCTTCATTTTAACTCACATTGTGCTGTGGTCCTCCGTTTTGTCTACACCATATAACTTGATACATCCCAGACCTTTAGGCTCTGCTTTTGTGCCTTCCTGTGACTCGTCTGAGCTACTGTCAGACATCTTATGTATTTTTGTCCTTGCCTTGGTACTGCTCGGACTGCCCCCACTATTGGGTTTCGTACCCGACCGACAAACTTTCGCTATATGCCCCTTTTTCCCACACTGCCGGCATATTTTATCACGAAACCAACAATTACTTTGGTCGTGGGTGGTTTTGCCACAACGGTAGCATTTACCTTTGTGAAATGTCACCTCATGGGTGTCATAGCAGGTTGTGTTTTGTCGCATTTGAGCAGCACCCTCTGCTGCTGCTTCAGGGGACGATGCTATTTCAATCGCCTGATCTAGGCTGAGCTGTTTCTTGGCTAGCAACCGTTTTCATGTACTCTCATTCAACATGCCACAGACAAATCTGTCTCTGATCGCGTCCGCCAAAAAGGCTCCAAACTGGCAATGTTTGGACAACTTTCTGAGCTCAGCCAAATAGGCTGCCTGCGACTCATCATTCCTTTGGTCGCGTCTGTAGAAGCGGTACCTTTCCGCTATAAATGGTGGCTTAGGGTTTAAATGTTCCCCTAACGTATCAACAATTTGGGCATACGTTTTATCTGCTGGCTTTTCTGGAGTAAGAAGATTCCTCAGCAGACCGTATGTTTTTGCCCCCATAAAATTTAATAAGGTTGCTGCCTTTTCGTCATCTTTCACCTTGTGTACTATGCAATAAAGTTCATGCCTTTCGACATAGGCATCCCACTCTTCTGTGTCCTCAACAAATTCTGACAACCAACCTTCTTTAGACATTTTAAACTGCTGAAGAGCTTTTCCCGCCTTTGTCCACTAGATGGCGTTTTTGTTATTTTTTTACTTTAAACTGCTGAAGAGAAAAAACTTTCCCCCTTTGTCCACTAGATGGCGTTTTTCCCGCCTTTTCTCCTGCTGCTGCTAATGACCTCTCTCCAGCTTCGTTATTTTTGGCCCTTGCAGCTCCCGTTATTGCCACTGCCGCTATTGACAAAGACCTTCCCCTCTCGTGGCTTGCTAGTCCTCGTGGCTCCGTTTGTTCCCCAGATCGCCTGCCCGTTCTGGCCCTTGCAGCTCCCGTTCCCCGGGAAGGATTTCAGTTTACCTGGCCCTGGGTGGACTTTTGCCCCGTGGCTGGAGCGCCCGTTCAGCCTCTTCTCTCAGCTGCTGCAGCCTCCGCTGGAACCCTCTCTCTCTCGCTCCGTTGCTGCCGCTCCTCCCGAACCCGGAGTGCTGGGCGGCCTCCTTCGGTCGACGCTGGACTCTGCAGGCTGGCTGGTAAGAAACCTCTCTCCTTCTCTCTCCGTACTGCTACCGTTCCTTTGTTGCACCGTGTACTGGTGAGTTCGAACCTTACTCGTCGCCAGTGTAAAGTATGTGTCTATACTTAATCCAATAATGAAGAGACAGCTTGGAAGATTCAATGTAGGTCTTTACTTAATACCAACAGGCGGGAACTGAGGGGAGATCAGTACCCACAGTACTATTTATACCCCTATGGCCAGGAGTGGTACTATGGTATCACTACGCCCTACAAAGTAGTGCCGCCCTGGCCATAGGTTTAAAGTAACATACATATTACATACACAACAACACCCATCATCCCTGTGATGAAAAAGTCATTGAGCAGCACGCCTGGGGAACCAAGGAAGGTTCACATCTGTGGGGACCTTAAGGTAACAGTGAACCCGGTCCTCCACACCGTACAATATCCACTTCCGCGGATTGAAGATATTTTCGCCTCGCTATCTGGAGGGAAACGCTTCACTAAGATTGATCTGGCCCAGGCGTATCTGCAAATGGAGGTAGAAGAAGCATCAAAAAAATACCTCACAATCAACACCCATAAAGGTCTCTACCAATACAACCGGCTGGTATTCGGGGTAGCATCAGCTCCGGCTATTTGGCAGAGGGCAATGGAACAAGTCCTGCAAGGGATCCCAGGGACCCAGTGTTATTTGGACGACATCCTGGTCACAGGCGAAAATGACAGTGATCACCTTGCCAACCTGGAGCAGGTGCTCACTAGATTGCAGGAATATGGGTTCCGAGCTAACCGCCCCAAATGTGAGTTTTTTAGAAAACAGATCTCGTATTGTGGCCACGTTATCGATAAAGAGGGGTTACATAAGTCCCCAGAGAAGATTGAGGCAGTAGTCAAGGCTCCAGCACCGAAAAATGTGTCACAACTGAGGTCGTTCCTCGGGCTGGTAAACTACTACCATAAGTTCTTGCCAAATTTGTCTACAATACTACACCCACTGAACACCCTACTGCAAACTGGGGTGCCATGGAAGTGGAGTGACGAATGTAGATGAGCTTTCCAGAAGAGCAAAACACTAATCACATCGAAAGAGGTATTGGCCCATTACAACCCAGCATTACCAATTCGGTTGGCATGTGATGCGTCACCCTATGGCATTGGAGCGGTGCTGTCGCACAAATTCTCGGACGGCTCAGAGAGGCCAATAGCCTTTGCGTCACGATCACTCACCTCAGCCGAGCGTAACTACGCCCAGGTTGACAGGGAGGCCCTCAGCCTAGTGTGGGGAGTGAAAAAGTTTAATCACTATCTGCACGGGCAGAAAGTCACCTTGCTGACTGATCACCAGCCTCTTGTCTCCATTTTTAATCCAAAGAAGGGCGTTCCGGTGATGACTGCGCAACGACTACAAAGATGGTCACGTTTTCTAGGGGCGCACCACTATGAGATTGAATATAAGGGCACGAAACAGCATGGAAATGCTGATGGGCTATCATTCCTGCCACTGCCTACTGTGGAGGAAGCACCAGCAGTGGATCCTGTTGAAATATTCCATTCGACTATAGTTGAATACCTACTGGTAACTAACGCTTGTATCGAAAAGGAAACCCGAAATGACCCGACACTGTCTCGGGTATATGATTTGACGGTGAAGGGATGGCCAGCACATGGCGACTCACTGTTGCCAGCATTCTCGACAAGGAGAGAACAGCTGTCAGTGTGCCGGGGGGCCTTGATGTGTGGATCCCGAGTGGTAATTCCACCCAAGTTAAGGGATAGAGTGCTCAATGAGCTTCATGAGGGTCATCTGGGAGGGGTAAAAATGAAAAGCCTAGCCAGGGCTTATGTGTGGTGGCTGGGGATCGATAAACAAATCGAGGACCTGACCAAGAGCTGCTCAGGATGGCAGAAAGTCCAAAATGCACCACCACAGGCCCCTCTACACCCATGGGAGTGGCCCTCATCTCCATGGCAACGGGTGCATATTGATTTTGCTGGTCCATTCATGGACTCAATGTTTTTAATAGCCGTGGATGCGCACTCGAAATGGCCTGAGGTCATCAAAATGTCCTCCACCACCACGGAGAAATCTATTGCAGTCCTACGGACCATTTTTGCCAGGAATGGCTTGCCAGAACAGATTTGCTCTGACAACAGACCACAGTTTGTGTCCGAAGAGTTCCGGAGGTTCTTGAAAAAGAATGGGGTAAGGCATTACACATCCGCCCCGTATCATCCAGCCACAAATGGATTGGCTGAGAGTTTCGTACAAACCTTTAAGAAGGCAATAAAGGCTATGTGCAATGACAACATTCCGCTGCAGCACAAGGTGGACAATTTCCTGTTCGCCTACCGGAATGCGACACATGCAGTCACCAACCAGGCCCCAGCCATGATGTTCTTTAACCGAAGGTTAAGATCGCGCCTGGATTTGCTCAGACCAAACGTACGAAGAGATGTTGAGAGTAAGCAATTCCAGCACATCCATGAGAAGCCAACAAGGAGCTTCAATGTAGGGCAACCAGTCTTAGCTCGCGACTACTGAACAGAAAAATGGCAGCCAGGAACGATATGCACATGGCAGGGCCCACTAATGTACACAGTGGACGTTGGGGAGAGCATCGTGAGACGCCATGCTGACCAGATCCTAGAGTTACAGGAACAAGTCAACCCCATGCCTCGCCCATACGTACCTGGTGATGAACCCAACGTACAGGTAGCATCTACCCCAGAAACAGTAGCATCGGAAGCGGATGAACCAACCGGCAACAGGGGGCCAGAATCGCCTCCGCACCAAGAGCAAGACACTCGGGAAAGGCGCTATCCAGAAAGGATCAGGAAGCCTCCCCAAGGACTGATTTTATAAATAGACTATTTTCAGCTAATGTTGCATGCTAAAAGTGTTAATTGTTAAATGAGTGTTATGGTACTGTTAATCTAAAAGGGGAGGAATTGTAATGTATGTACCTTTAAGGGGGGGAACTACTTTTTACAGCTCATGTATACTGTAGTACCGGCAGTGACCACACCTGTATATAACGTTGAGTAGTAATCTGTACAGATCAGTTGCAGTCTGAGCCACGTTGAGTAAACACTGTTTGTACCGTTCTCCGCAGTCTGTGTCTGATTATACACGGACGTAACAAAATGCATCTCTACTATTTGCCTCAACCACTCCCTGTGGTAGCGAGTTCCACATTCTCACCACTCTCTGGGTAAAGAAGTTTCTCCTGAATTCCCTATTGGATTTATTAGTGACTATCTTATATTGATGGCCCCTAGTTCTGGTCTCCCCCACAAGTGGAAACATCTTCTCTACATCTACCCTATCGAACCCTTTTGATAATTTTAAAGACCTTTAGCAGGTCACCCCTCAGCCTTCTCTTTTCAATCTTTCCTGATAGTTATAACCTCTCAGTTCTGGTATCATCCTTGTAACTCTTTTTTGCACCCAGATTGAGATGGTCTGATAATTTCAACGATTCCAAAGTAAAAATGTGTGCTGATTTACAGTAATATTTCTTGCACTGTTAATTTAAATAAATTATGGGCTTTATTAGGCATACAGGGCCTTGAGTGCTGCCTGACAGCCATTTGGAACACGTTCCGAATGAAAGCAAACCTTGGCACCATTTTGATCACCTCCTGCACCATGTAAGGCTTGTCTGATGTAGGACAAGTAATAAATGTTAGTTCAAATCAGCCTTAACTATTTGACTATTACAGGCCAAAGGAAACTTTAGTCTCTCTGGGACAACCATTTTCTTCTTGAAGTTTTCGGTTCAGATACCAATGGAATTAAATGGCGCTGTGCGATATTAGTATCAAACGTGTTTATGCAAGGTCATTTTTAACCTGATATTTGAAACTTTCACCACACTGATCAATTTACCTGGATCAACTTTGTCAATTTCCTTCAAAATCTTGAAAACTCGAATTCAGTTACATCAAAATGGTCGATTTTCCGAGTTCTCACTCATGGCAATGACACATGTGATACACCTTACTGTGTGCAAGGACATGCATGATGTACCACACTACGTGCAAGGACACATATGATGTATCTTACTGTGTGCAAGGGCACGCATGATGTACCACACTGAGTGCAAGGACACGCATGATGTACCACACTACGTGCAAGGACACGTATGATGTATCTTACTGAGTGCAAGGACACGCATGATGTACCACACTGAGTGCAAGGACACGCATGATGTACCTTACTGTGTGCAAGGGCATGCATGATGTACCTTACTGTGTGCAAGGACACACATGATGCACCACACTGAGTGCAAGGACACGCATGATGTACCACACTGAGTGCAAGGGCACGCATGATGTACCACACTACGTGCAAGGACACGTATGATGTATCTTACTGAGTGCAAGGCCACGCATGATGTACCACACTGAGTGCAAGGACACGCATGATGTACCACACTACGTGCAAGGGCATGCATGATGTACCTTACTGTGTGCAAGGGCATGCATGATGTACCTTACTGTGTGCAAGGACACGCATGATGTACCACACTGAGTGCAAGGACACACATGATGTACCTCACTGAGTGCAAGGGCACGCATGATGTATCTTACTGTGTGCAAGGATAGATCCGAGTATTTTTTAAATGGTGAAAAGCTAGGAACAGTGGAGGTCCAAAGAGATTTAGGGGTCCATGTACACAGATCACTAAAATGTAGTCATCATGTCCAAAAAAAAAATCAAAAAGGCTAATGGAACATTAGCCTTTGTAACTAAAGAGATAGAATATAAAGGGGAGAAGGTTTTGCTACAGCTATACAAGACCCTGGTTAGACCACATCTGGAGCACTGTCTACAGTTCAGGACACCACACCTTAGGAAGGATATATTGGCCTTGGAAGGAGTGGAGCGCAGATTCACCCGAATGATATGAGGGCGCCAATGGTTAGATTATGAGGAGAGATTACAGAAACTAGGCTTGTATTCAGAATACAGAAGGTTAAAAGGTGATTTGATTGAGGTTTTAGGATTTTGAAAGGAATTGATGGGTAGATAGAGAGAAACTTCTTATGTTGGTGGGGGAGTCGAGGACAAGGTGACATAACCTTAAAATCAGAGCCAGGCCATTCAGGAGAGACGTTAGGAAACACTTCTTCACTCAAAGGGTGGTAGAAGTGTGGAACTCACTCCCACAAAAAGCAGCAGATGCCGGGGCTCAATTAACAATTTTAAATCTGATATTGATAGATTTTTGCTAGCCAAGGGTACTAAGGGACATGGAGCTAAGGCAGGTGGGTGGAGTTAAGACACAGATCAGGCACGATCTCATTGACTGGTGGAACAGGCTCGAGGGGCTGAATGACCTCCTCCTGTTCCTATGTTCCTACGTACCGCACTATGCGCAAAGACACGTCTGATGTACCTCACTGTGTGCAAGGACACGCATGATCCACCTGACTGTATGCAAGGAGTGTCAGCTGTGTCTCAGTGGGCAGCACCCTTGCCTCTGAGTCAGAAGGTTGTGGGTTCAAGTCCCACTCCAGGGACTTGCGCACATAAAGCTAGGCTGACACTCCCAGTGCAGTACTGAGGGAGTGCTGCACAGTCGGAGGTTCTGGCTTTCAGATGAGACATTAAACCGAGGCCCCGTCTGCTCTCTCAGGTGGACGTAAAGGATCCTATGGCACTATTTCGAAGAAGAGCAGGGGAGTTCTCCCCGGTGTCCTGGCCAATATTTATCCCTCAACCAACATCACTGAAACCGATGATCTGGTCATTATCACATTGCTGTTCATGGGAGCTTGCTGTGCGCAAATTGGCTGCCACGTTTCCCACATTACAACAGTGACTCCACTTCAAAAAGTACTTAATTGGCTGTAAAGCGCTTTGAGACGTCCGGTGGTCGTGAAAGGCGCTATAGAAATGCAAGTCTTTCTTTCTTGATGCACCTTCCGTTTCACCTCCAGGCCCTTGTCCGCCTGAAGGAGAGCAGTATAAGCAGGTGTTCAACCTGATGTTCCCGCCGGTTGTAAATCTCCCCCACCGCCCCCCTCAAGTGAGTGATAGCAGACTATTTGACCATGGGGGGTGGGGGGGCATTACAGTTGTGCCCCACCCAATGTCCACACACATGCACTTTCCATTAGGATTTCCCATGCGGGTAGTGCTCGGTTCAGGTGGTAGCAGGGCAGTTGCGATTAGGAAAATATGGCGGGCATTCCTGGATGTGGCATCGGAAGTTGAATATACTGGCCACCTGTTGGCAGGAGTATTCAAATGATAAGGAATACGTGAGCAACCCTGGGCATCGGGACCGCTGTTATGTTCCTGGTGCCCAGCCTTGCTCAGGCAGCGGTGAGGAGGGGGCCCTTTAAAAATTAAAGGGACCCTTGCCTCGTTAGGCACAGTGTGAAAGTTCCTTTTTAATTATTTATTTTCCACAGCCCTAGTTGACCATGCTACACTGTGACACGTGCTGCATGCATTTGCCTCGTCTTCTCCCACTGCCTGAGGCAGGTGACTTGCGAGTGGAAATCCCACAGGAGCGAGGGGCTCCGCGCGGCGATGCAGAGAGCCCTGCAGATGGAGAAGAATGTTAACCAGAGTCTGCCGGATCTGCACAATCTCTCCACTGGGAACGCCGACCCTCATCTGTGTGAATTCCTGGAGACCCGCTATCCGGATGAACAAGTGAAGACAACCAAGAAGCTTAGAGATCACATCACCAACTTGCAGAGACTGGGACCCCTGCCTTGTAGGCAATGAGGGCTTGTGACTTTGTACAGAGAGCTGAGACTTGAGCTCTGTAAATGTCATTTACTGTAAAATGTTCAAAATTTAAATTAAATTTTTTTTTTCAAAAAACAAGACCAGCTCGAACCGATCCGGCCCTATTTCAAGATCAGGAACAGAAACCTTGGCTGCATTCTCCCCCACCACCCCACCTCATCCTTATCCCAGAGATATTGGGCCACAGCGCGAAACGGGCGGTGGCGAAATCAGCTTTGACATTCCGCCCGATTTTCTTTGCCATTGGCGTCCATGGCCGAGCGTAAAAACAAGCTATCGCCCCTTTCGCGCTGACCCTCCACAAAGGCGAATTTCACCTCCCCCCCGCCTCCCCCCCTCGGTTATTGAGCGGAGGTGCAGCATCTCCACTGCCTGAGGGTGACTGAGCCCAGGAGGCTTTGTGTGGCTCAGTACCACGCTGGGAGGCGCCACTACCGCCGAGCCCGGGCGGCGCATTTCTGAAACAACATGAAATAATCGAGTGGAACGAGATGCTGTCTGCAGGACTGCGTACTGTTCCCTTGTAATATTCTGGATAATACCAAAAGCCCAGCATAATCGTATGCTTTACGTTAGTGCAAAAAGGCTGCGGTTACTTTCATTCTCGTGGTGACCTGTGGTTTTAGAACAGATAATCTCTGCTGAATGTTTAACCTGAGTTTGCCAGCGAGCTACATGAAAGCCCCAGCGCTACATGAGAGTCTCAAGGGAAGCACGCAGGGGTTGTGTCTAAATGATTTGAGTCGGGCGGGAACGAGAGCAATTTTCTTTCCCGACGAATTCCTCTCACCGCGGAAGGTTCCAGTGTGGAAAATTTCCAATCAGCGACGAGGGTGGAGTGATGGGGTTTATGAAGAAGGGGAATGTTTGTGGTTTTGAATGCGACTCAGAGATTTTACAGTAATGTTCTGTCTACAAGCAGCAGGAACTCCATGAGCTGTGTTTTTTTCCAAAAAAAGCGATTTTCTCACAGAAATAAGCTGCCATCGCTCCCCCTCCCCAACCCTCTCCCCGCACTTCTCCCTCCTCCCCCCACTGCCCCTCCTCCGCTCCCCCCCCCCCCCTGTCCCGAATGGGATGGCTGTTGCTCGGATACGGTGCCACCCGTGCTTTGTTTTTATTCGTTCCTGGGACCTGGGCGTCGCTGCCAAGGCCAGCATTTATTGCCCATTCCTAGTTGCCCTTGAGAATGTGGTGGTGAGCCGCCTTCTTGAACCGCTGCAGTCCGTGTGGTGAAGGTACTCCCACAGCGCTGTTAGGGTGGGAGTTCCAGGATTTTGACCCAGTGACGATGAAGGATTGGCCGATATACTTTCAAGTCAGGGTGGTGTGTGACCTGGAGGGGAACTTGGAGGTGGTGGTGTTCCCATGCACCTGCTGCCCTTGTCCTTCTAGGTGGAAGAGGTGACGGGTTTGGGAGGTGCTGCCGAAGAAGCCTTGGTGAGTTGCTGCAGTGCATCTTGTAGATGGTCCACACTGCAGCCACGGTGCGCTGGTGGTGGAGGGAGTGAATGTTTAAGGTGGTGGATGGGGTGCCAATCAAGCGGGCTGCTTTGTCCTGGATGGTGTCGAGCTTCTCGAGTGTTGTTGGAGCTGCACTCATCAACCGACCCTTGATCCTCTCCTCACTTGACGCCTATACACAGGCACTTTTCAGCAGCCATTGCTGGATGGTGATCAGGAGCAGGGACCTTGGCTGATTCCCCAGCCCCTCCCCCAGCTGCTCCTGTCAGCCGTGGCTCAGTGGGTTGCCCTCTTGTCTCTGAGTCAGAGCAGACACTCCAACAACAACAACTTGTATTTATATAGCACCTTTAACGTCTTAAACTGTCCCAGGGCGCTTCACAGGAGCGTTATATTGCAACACTGTCAGAGGTGCTGTTTTACTGACGAGACGTTAAACCAAGGTCCTGTCTGCTCTCTCAGGTGGACGTCAAAGATCCCATGGCGCTATTTCGAAGAGGAGCAGGGGAGATCTCCCCGGTGTCCTGGGGCCAATATTTATCCGGAGTGATTATTGGCACCGCCTTTGTCTGCGCACCGTGCGGCGGCTTCGGCCTGCACCGTCTTGCTTTCCTCAGCTCCAGGCGGAGAAGGTCAGGGTCGGATGGGATCGAAGGTGGGAGGGGGAGAGAAGAGGGGATCGAGGGGGAGAGGGGATCGAAGGGGGGACATACCAACATATGAATTAGGAGCAGGAGTCGGCCACTCGGCCCGTCGAGCCTGCTCCGCCATTCAATAAGATCATGGCTGATCCAATTACTCCACATTCCTGCCTACCCCCGATAACCTTTCACCCCCTTGCTTACCAAGAATCTATCTACCTCTGCCTTAAAAATATTCAAAGACTCTGCTTCCACCGCCCTCTGAGGAAGAGAGTTCCAAAGACTCACGACCCTCTGAGAAAAAAATTCTCCTCATCTCTGTCTTAAATGGGCGATCCCTTATTTTTAAACAGTGACCCCTAGTTCTAGATTCTCCCACAAGAGGAAACATCCTCTCCACATCCACCCTGTCCAGACCCCTCAGGATCTTATATGTTTCAATCAAGTCACCTCTTACTCTTCTAAACTCCAGCGGATACAAGCCTAGCCTGTCCAACCTTTCCTCATAAGACAATGAGTTGGATGGGATCAAAGGTGGGAGAGGGAGGGGGGAGAGAGGATCGAAGGGGGGGAAAGGGGGATTGAAGGGGGGGGAGAGGAGCGGAGATCAGAGGAGGGGAGAAGGTCAGGAAATCGGGAGGGGAAAGACGGTCAGGAGCTCATGGCGGGTGGGGGGGGAACTTGTTGCGGGGGAGCACAGTGAGAACAGTGGGGAGGGGGTAAGAATGTGATCCAGGTCTAAAGGAGGCGGAGGGATGAGAGCACGAACATGATCCAGATGGGAAGATAGATCACGTTCTCCCGCCCTCTGTTAGGCCTGGATCACGTTCTTCCACCCCCACCCCTTTACACCTGCACCACATTCCCCCTCTCCTCCCCCACGCCCCCACGCCCCCCCACCCCCGACCTCAGCGTTTCAAGAAGGCAGCCCACGACCACCCTCTCAAAGGGCAACTAGGGATAGGCATTAAATAAATGCGGAGGGCGGGGGGGGTGGAGAAGGGCAGAAACTCAGGGGGTGGGGGTGGTTGGGAGAAGGTCAGGAACTTGTTGGGGGGTGGGGAGAAGGTCCTAACCCGGGAGGGTGAGCCCTATCTGTTCTCTGAAAACAGTAGTGTTGTCACTGTGAGCTCTTTCTGGAGCCTGGCTGTCACAATGAATGGATCAAATTACACATTGCAAAGATCTTGATTACTCAGGCAGGCAGGATCAAATTACACATTCCAGCCAAACTGCTGGGTGTGTCTTGTCCGCCAAGGGGACCAATCCGAAATCTGGTCTTGTCATCCAAGGGGGCCAATCAGAACTTTAGTGTTGCAAATACACGCTGCCATACTTATCCCTCAGCCAACATCATTAAAACAGAATATCTGGTCATTATCACATTGCTGTTTGTGGGAGCTTGCTGTGCTGCGTTTCCTCCATTACAACAGTGACTACACTTCCAAAGTACTTCATTGGCTGTAAAGCACTGAGGACATCCTGAGGCCGTGAAAGACGCTGCATAACTGCAAGTCATTCTTTCTTTAGCCCAAATACAGCATATGAGTAACTTGAGACATGACGTGTGGTGAGTGTAGCGTGCTTGGGAGGAACAGATGACTTTGGACCTATGGTTCCCAAAGCTCTCCACCACTGGGGGTTTTCCTCGTGTCATTTCTGGGTCTGGTGTAGACTCATTGATAGAGATTGATCGCTGTGGTTAGTCAAGAACTGCATTATCATTGTATCATGCAGCTACCAGGATGGTAGAAGGCGAACTGGATGAACCTTGGTCTTTTTTAGTCTTGCAATTCCTATATTCCAAAAACTAAGACCAATTGTATCACCACTAATTCCGCCTTGGTTGAGATCAGCTCATTTATCACAGTTCTGGGATTTGGGATTCTTCTCTCTCTCCACGGTTCAGCACTAACTAGGCCATCAAAGAAACGCAAACCGTTCAGTGCAAATGACCCTCAGCCAGACTCTGCATCAGAAGCCGGAACAGAGAAAAGAACAGAAACAGATTGTAGCTGTAAGTCATAACTATGCAAAGAATATATGGTGAGGCGTGGATTGTGATCCTTCCCTCCTCAGTAGCTGACAAGAAAGCGCATGAGTAACCAAGTCTGTTCTCAATTGTGACGTCACCTGCATGGTGTCATCACGTGTGGTGGACTCTTCGGGCACATTGCAGGTCAAAGGTCAACTTGAAAAATGCAGTAAAGCAACCCCCAAAAGTAACAACAGGCAGGAGGCTTCTTCGACGTAACAGAATAATGATATTGTGTCCTGAATTTTTAAATTGGGAGAAGCTGTAATGTGAAAATGAGTCCCATCAATCACGCCTGGAAACTGCACTGCTGTAAGTGACTGGGATTGATTTTAAGCGCAGAATTTGTATTATGTATCTCTCCGCCGCTCACTGGATTTTGCTGGAGGATTAATCCTGCTTTTATTGGGAGATGTTGCTGCAGTTTCGGTCATGAGTTCTGTTTGCTGCAGTTCGTAGAGACTCTGTTTAAATAGACTCTGTAGACTGTTTGCTGTAGTGCGCTGTTTAAACAGACTCTGTTTGCTGAGTAAATAGACTCTGTAGACTGTTTGCTGTAGTGCGCTGTTTAAACAGACGCTGTTTGCTGAGTAAATAGACTCTGTTTGCCATAAAATAGACTCTGTTAGCTGTGAGTGCTGCTGTAAGTCCCGCCCCGCCTCCAACTCATTGGCTGACACAAAAAGGATAACGTTACTGTGAAGCACCGTGGGACGTTTTAATACGTTAAAGGTGCTAGATAAATACAAATTCTTGTTGTTGTTGAAAGAAAGACTTGCCTTTCACGACCTCAGGACATCCCAAAGCACTTTACAGCCAATTAAGTACTTTTTGAAGTGTAGTCACTGTTGTAATGTAGGAAACGCGACAGCCAATTTGTGCACAGCAAGCTCCCACAAACAGCAATGTGATAATGACCAGATAATCTGCTTTAGTGATGTTGGTTGAGGGATAAATATTGGTCAGGACACCGGGGAGAACTCTCCTGCTCTTATTCAAAATAGTGGCATGGGATCTTTTACAGGGCAGATAGGGCCTCAGTTTAACATCTTATTCGAAAGACGGCATCTGTGACAGTGCAGCACTCCCTCAGCTCACTGGAGTGTCAGCCACGGCTGACATTAACAAACAAAGCACAAATAGGAGGGAGGCTGTTTGTGTTCATTTTCTCTGTGTGCAACACGGAAAATGATTGCCAAAAGTAGGCAGTGCCACACACCGGGGCCTTTTTGTGGCTGTTTACATTGTGCTATTTCTGCCCTCCCATCCAGTAGCTGGACAATACAAGCCTGAAGGCTTTCACGCACTCAAATTATCAGATCGAAAGCAGATCAAATCTAAACATATCCTTTTCTCACGCAAAGTGCTCTTTTTCCAGTCAAAAAGACCAATTTGCAGCAAAAATAGAGAATAATAATTGCAGCAGCGAGCATTTTGTCAGGTTGGCAGGTCGCTGTGATGAAAAAGAGAAAGCGTTGTATTTATATTGCACTTTATCACCTCTCAGAAACATCTCAAGCAGTTCGTACGTAAGGAGCGATTCTGTCATGTCGCAAACACAGCGGATATATTGCGCACAGCAGGACCTCGCAAACCAGATTTTTTTTAAAAGAACTTGCATTTAGTTGGAGTCTTTCACGTCCTCAGGACGCCTCATTAGCCAATAAGTTACTTGTGAAGTGCAGTCAGTGTTATTTTGTAGGCGAGCCTGGCGGCCACTTTCTGTAAGGCAAAGTTCCAAATACAGCGATTAAGATGAAACACCAGTTGTTCGGCTTTCTTTCAGACAGGAATGTTGGCCGGCACACCAGGAGACTCTGCCCTCTTCTTTGAATATTGCCCTGGGAGCTTTAGCAGCTACCTGGGCAGGCAGACCCTATGTCTGCAGTCCAACATGAGAGCATCAGCCTAGATTACATCATCAAACCCTGGAGTGGGACTGGCACCAACTACCTCCTAACTGAAAGGCAAGAGCACCACCAACCAGAGCCAAGCTGGCACTAAGATGGGTAAAAGAAAGGCTTGCACTTCTATAGCGCCTGTCACAGCCTCAGGACGTCCCAAAGCGCTTGACAGCCAATGAAGCACTTCTGAAGTGTGGTCACTGTTGTAATGCAGGAAACGCGGTAGCCAATTGGCGCACAGCAAGATCCCACAAACAGCAATGAGATCATGACCAGGTCATCTGTTTTAGTGCGATAGCAAAATACTGCGGATGCTGGAAATCTGAAATAACAACAGAAAATGCTGGACACACTCAGCAGGCCAGGCAACATCCGTGGAGAGAGAAACTGTTGACCTGAAACGTTAACTCTGTTTCTCTCTCCACGGATGCTGCCTGGCCTGCTGAGTGTGTCCAGCATTTTCTGTTGTTACCTGTTTTAGTGATGTTGATTGAGGGATAAACATTGGCCAGGACACTGGGGAGAACTCCCCCTGCTCTTCTTCCAATAATGCCGTGGGATCTTTTATGTCCACCCGAGAGAGCAGAGGTTTGGGGCAGTAACAAATCAGGATGGAGCCAATTAACGATGTTATTATACACCACCCCTGCTATATAATTATGCCTTGTGGGATTGAGCAGGATATTTGTCAAATTTGTCAAATTTTGTTTGATAACGCTCCTGTGAAGTACCGTGGGACATTTTTACTAGGTCAAAGGAGCTATCTAAATGCAGTTGTTGTTGTTTTGCTGAGATTGGGGGCGTGATGCCACAATCCGACATTCCCAACGAGCACATCTTGGAAAATCGCCTCCGTTAATATTAGGGAGACGGCACTTTCTCGAGGCTTGCTCCGTGTGAGTACTTTCCCCGCTGGAAGCGCTGGATCACACAACTGCCCCTATGGAGCAGGAGCACAGGACAGTGCTGAGTGTGAGACACGTTCGATGGTTGGTGCAACATCGAACACTTCACACAGGAGGAGCAATAGTGGGGCCGATTCTCCTGGCCCTCCTCTGCCCAGACGCTGGACAGATGCAGCGCGCCCGATTTGTCCTGTCCCGGCTGAGCTGCGCCTGATTTTGGTGGGCGGCGCCAGCAGCGAGGCCGATTGCGCCCGCAAACAGGGGCGGAAACAGGCAAAGGGGTGGCCAGCAGCTACGGGCTTGGCTGCCAGCCTCAGTGCCTTCTGGCTGCTGTTGGGCAAGAGTGGCCAGAAGGCCTCAGGGCCGAAGGATCCGATGGGTCACCGAGCAAAAAGGTCAGGCCTAGCTTTTGGGCCTTATAGCCTGCCCTCCTCACACCCGCTGATCTGAGTGGGGTTCGAGCAGAAGGCCAATTGCCGACTTCTTGCGGCACCACTAGAAATGGGTGCCACTGGGTCGCAAGCACTGGAAACTAAAGCTTGACGGCCAGGAACGTCCTCCCCGTCTTCATTTCCATGACAACACTATTGCAGGTGCAGGCCATGCTCTGCCACCTTGGCGGAAGCCCTGGAGGATTCTGGGGCAACACCTGGCTTAATGGGCCTATGCTCTCTTTCTCCTGACCTTTCCATCTGGGGCCCTGGGAATCCCCGGGGGCAAAGGTCATGAGCACATAATCTACACTGCTACTTCGGTGCGGGAATGCCAACTGAGGCCGTATCTGCTTGTTCAGATGGGCATTAAAGATAGCATGGCACAATTTAAGAGGGTATGTGATGGCCAGGCTTCTTTCCTCAGCTTGGGTAAGGAACGGCTCATTAAACATGAACTGCAATCTCCCCTATTATATTCAATGGTTATATATACAAGCTGGCTTTACGTCAGTCGGACAGAGTCCCAGTGGGTAGCCTTGTTCATTGGCATGCCTTTAATTTCCAATTGGCGTGGCACGTGGGCGATATTCTCCGTCATCGTAGACTGAAGCAGCGCTGCCTGAGGGGCAGTACTGAGGGAGCGCTGCACTGTCGGAGGGGCAGTACTGAGGGAGCGCTGCACTGTCGGAGGGGCAGTACTGAGGGAGCGCTGCACTGTCGGAGGGGCAGTACTGAGGGAGCGCTGCACTGTCGGAGGGGCAGTACTGAGGGAGCGCTGCACTGTCGGAGGGTCAGTACTGAGGGAGCGCTGCACTGTTGGAGGGGCAGTACTGAGGGAGTGCTGCACTGTCGGAGGGTCAGTACTGAGGGAGTGCTGCACTGTCGGAGGGTCAGTACTGAGGGAGTGCTGCACTGTCGGAGGGTCAGTACTGAGGGAGCGCTGCACTGTAGGAGGGTCAGTACTGAGGGAGCGCTGCACTGTCGGAGGGTCAGTACTGAGGGAGCGCTGCACTGTCGGAGGGTCAGTACTGAGGGAGCGCTGCACTGTCGGAGGGTCAGTACTGAGGGAGCGCTGCACTGTCAGAGGATCAGTACTGAGGGAGCGCCACACAGTCGGAGGGTCAGTACTGAGGGAGTGCCACACAGTTGGAGGGGCAGTACTGAGGGGGTGAGGCATAGTCGGAGGTGCTGTCTTTTGGATGAGACGTTAAACCGAGGCCCCGTCTGCCCTCTCAGGCGGATGTAAAAGATCCCGCGGCACTATTTCGAAGAAGAGCAGGGGAGTTCTCCCCGGTGTCCTGGGCCAATATTTATCCCTCAACCAACATCACTAAAAACAGATTACCTGGTCATTAGCACATTCCTGTTTGTGGGAGCTTGCTGTGCGCAGATCGACTGCCACATTACAACAGTGACTCCACTTCAAAAAAGTACTTAATTGGCTGTAAAGTGGGAATTAGCTGCATAATCCTTTTACTTTCTGAACTTCGCGCGATATAAATCGCGGTTTGTAGACCCCAATTTACGGTACATTACTCAAAACATATGGCCCTTCTCAAAGCTCAGCACACACATGGAAAGTGACTGCAAGCAGAGAGTTGAGACTCCTGCATGCAGTGCACGGGCAAGATCCTGACCACTTGCAGTCTGTGACTCGCCTCTTATCTGCTTTGAAGATTTTTTTTTTAAATGCTGCCTTTTTGAAATAAAAAAAAAACTTTTATTGCGGGAAATCAAACTCACCCCGACTGAGCAAGTTGAAATCCCTCATCATCCAACCCCACACAGCAACTAGTCAAAGAAAGAAGCATTTTTCAGGACGAGAAGGGATTGCATCTCGAACTTGGATTTGGAGAGAATATTCTACTCGGGTCTCATGTTGCTGGACTTTTTGCAATATTCCAGGGTCGGTGGTGGTATGTGGCAGAGCGGTGGGCTCCGGGACTGAGGAGAGATTTAAAGGGATTTAACAAAAAACATTGCCGACCGAAAGACTCGAACGAGGAGCTACCTGGAGGTCCCGAGAGAAGGGTGTCAAACTCCTGCACACACCGCTAATGAAAGCCCCCCAGCGGAGCCCTGGCCGGGCAGAGCAGATGCTGGGAGCCATGGCAGATATCTTGAGTTCTTTTGCTCTGCCCAGCCAGCAATGGGTAGGTGCACGACTTTGATTTAAGGTATCCCTGAGAGCTCTCTCTCTCCCTCTCTCTCTCTTTGCAGCCCAGCCTCCCGTTGACCTTTTTTTGGTGGCAATTCAGAAGTCCCCGGTCACTTCTGAGCAGGGAAGGGGGTGAACTGGGGTTGCCAATCCTCCAGGATTGCCCTGGAGTCTCCAGGAATCAAAGGCGAATCTCCTGGGCAACCGCTGCGAGCAATACCCGGGAGAAAGGGCATCGGGGCGTTCAAAAGTTTTTTGGCAATTTTTTTGGAAACTATTATTTATTATACTTATCAAAATATTGATGCAGTTAGCCTCAGCACCCCTGGGCTAGGAAAGGGGCGGCGGGGGGAACAGATCAGCCAGAGTCTCTGCTCCTGATCACTATCCAGTGACTCGTCCCTGCGCGTGTGGGCGTGGGGGTGAGGACAGGCACCAGGCTTGGCCGCAATGCCCTCCAAGGTCGAATAGCCCGCCAACGATCACCATCTAGGCTCACTCGTGGTCAATGGCCAGAGGGTGCCTGCGACCCGTGGAACCATAGCCCTTCAGGAGAAGAGCGGGGTAAATTGAGGGTACAAAGGCTGGTGCATCTTACTGAAGTGTACGTTAATATGAAACCGCATGGCCCTGTAAAGTCTGCTCTTGATGGGTTTAATGCAGGTAGAGATACTGTTTGGTTGCATGGGAATCGTGTCTGCATTGGGGAGCTTTCAGGCAGGCTAAGCTCCCGGAATATCGCGGAGTAGCCAACTCCGCAAACGTGGCTCCCTGGCTCCACTGTCATATGTTGCGTGTTCGGAGGTTTGCTGTCACTTCATGAGATAGTTCTCTTGCTTTTCACACCGAATTCACTGGACGAGGTAAATGGGACAGCAGGGTTGTTTGATTTGTCACTGGAGATCAGAATCCATAGGCTCGTCAGTCAGACTTGCCAAATGCAAGAGATGCCAGTTCCTGTGCACGCAATCCTGACAAGTCACAGAGCCGGACTGATCATCAGACTCTGTGGCACCGTGCCCATTATGTTGCAAATTTGTCGACGGAACCCATTATTGACTCAAAACTGGCATCAGTTACAAGTAAATGGCACAAGCTGTGATGTTCCCAAATTTGGGAGGAGTGACTGGATTTGAATGGGTTAACAAAGAGATTGGCAGTATTGATGCGTAGATATGAACAGTGTTTGCCTTGTTGGCACTGTGGCACACGGAACCTGCTTAAGTGCCAACTGTTGCCATGTGTTTTTTCCTTAACTGTTTGGTCAAAAAATAATGATTGACTCGGGCGGGTGTGATCAGTAATGTCATTACAATTCAATTCTGCCCTCTTGCGCATCCCCGATTTCCATCACTCCACCATTGGTGGCCGTGCCTTCTGTTCCCTAGGCCCTGAGCTCTGGAATTCCCTCCCTAAACCTCTCCGCCTCTCTCTCCTCCTTTAAGACGCTCCTTAAAACCTGCTTCTTTGACCAAGCTTTTGGTCACCTGCCCTAATACCTCCTTATGTGGCTCAGTGTCAAATTTTGTTTGATAACACTCCTGTGAAGCGCCCTGGGACGTTTTACTGCATTAAAGGCGCTATATAAATGCAAGTAGTTGTTGTTGTAGTGGTGCTGACTGAGCCTGTGTATAAAATCCCAGTAAAGGATCACTAAGGAATGTGACTGGGTGGTACAGTGGGTTAGCATACTGCCCTTGCACCTCTGGACCCTGGGTTTCAATCCAGCCAGATTATTGGGATGAAAATTTCCCCTCTCCAATGGATGGAAGGGTGTTACAACAACAACTTGCATTTATATAGTGCCTTTAATGTAGAAAATGCCCCAAGACAGTTCACAGGTGCGATTATCAGGTGAAAGTTTGACACCGAGCCACATAAGGAGATATTAGGGCAGGTGACCAAAAGCTTGGTCAAAGAAGTAGGTTTTAAGGAGCGTCTTAAAGGAGGAGAGAGAGGCGGAGGAGCGGAGGGGCAGAGAGGTTTAGGCAGGGAATTCCAGAGCTGATGGCACGGCCACCAATGGTGGAGCGATTAAAATCGGGGATGCTCAAGAGGCCAGAATTGGAATAGCGTCATGGTCTCGTTAATCCAGTTCCCATAGAGATGGACTCAGAGTGCAAAACTGCAAATTCCTGAGTCGGTCACTGTGATTTTTCCGTTCCTTTGACTCATTTGATGGAAAATCCCAAGCAACGCACCTGGAATTTATCGATAGGCTCTGGGAGCAGGTGAGGTGCCTTACCTGGACTCTGAAGATCTACCCTTGAGGTCACAATTTCCCCCCAGGGATGCCACAAGATTGGCTGGTATGGAAAGTCTCACACTGCTGCTGTGGGGGGCACTCTGCTGAGGTACGTTGTTGGGGCAGAGTAGCGGGACCATCTGACTGAGGAGGACTTAATGCCTGGTGGCCTGAAAGGGGGAAGTGCTCCGTTCCCCAGCCCTGAACAAAAGGATCAGCAAATAGATTTGCCTCTGCCCAATTCAACTGAGATCTCCTGCACCTTCAACCACACATTAATCTAGTTCAGACAGTGTTAACCAGTTTATTTGGGGGAAATTTCGGCTCACCCAGGACTGGATGTCGGACCAGCAGTCTGACAACACGGAGGCAGTGGAGGGGTCGAGAGAGGTGGTGGTGGTATTGTCAGTGGACATGTGGAACTTTTGGAGTGTAGTCACTGTTGTAATGTAGGAAACGTGGCTAGCAATTTGCGCTCAGCAAGCTCCCACAAACAGCAATGAGACAATGACCAGATGCTCTGTTTTAGTGATGTTGGTTGAGGGATGAATATTGGCCCCAGGACACAGGGGAGAACTCCCCTGCTCTTCTTCGAAACGTCCACCTGAGAGAGCAGACGGGTTCCTCGGTTTAAAGTCTCACCCGAAAGACGGCACCTCCGACAGTGCAGCGCTCCCTCAGTACTGAACTGGGAGTGTCAGCCTGGATTATAGGCTCAAGTCTCCGGAGTGGGACTCGAACCCATGACCTTCTGACTCAGAGGTGAGAGTGAATCGCTGAGGTATGGCTGACACCAATTCTAAGATATTGACCCAGCAATGAAGAAGGACTGACAGTTTATGTCCACGCATGATGGTGCAGATCTTGGAGAGGAACCTGGAGGTGATGGCGTTCCTAGTGACCTTGTTGCTCCTTCCTTAGGGCCGATTCCCTGACCTGGGCATTGGGCAGAAACATGGCAAATGCACTATAATGTGGATAAATGTGAGGTTATCCACTTTGGTGGCAAAAACAGGAAGGCAGATTATTATCTGAATGGCAATAGATTGGGAGAAGGGGAAGTGCAACGAGACCTGGGTGTCCATGTGCACCAGTCGCTGAAGGTAAGCATGCAGGTGCAGCAGGCGGTTAAGACGGCAAATGGTATGTTGACCTTCGTAGCAAGAGGGTTTGAGTACAGGAGCAAGGATGTCTTGCTGCAGTTGTACAAGGCCTTGGTGAGACCACACCTTGAGTATTGTGTGCAGTTTTGGTCGCCTTACCTGAGGAAGGACGTTCTTGCCATGGAAGGAGTGCAGCGAAGATTCACTAGACTGATACCTGGGATGGCAGGAATGACGTATGAGGAGAGATTGTGTCGATTGGGCTTATACTCGCTGGAGTTTAGAAGATTGAGAGGGGATCTCATCGAAACCTATAAAATTCTGTCAGGCCTGGACAGACTAGATGCAGGAAGGATGTTTCTGATGGCAGGGGAGTCCAGAACCAGGGGTCACAGTCTAAGGATAACGGGTAAGCCATTTAGGACAGAAATGAGGAGGAATTTCTTCACCCAGAGAGTGGTGAACCTGTGGAATTCTCTACCACAGAAGGCAGTTGAGGCCAATTCATTAAATATATTCAAGAAGGAGTTGGATACATTTCTTAAGGCTAAAGGGATCAAGGGATATGGGGAGAAGGCAGGGACAGGGTACTGAATTTGGATGATCAGCCATGATCTCATCGAATGGCGGAGCAGGCTCGAAGGGCCGAATGGCCTACTCCTGCTCCTATCTTCTATGTTTCTATGTTTCTATGTCACTGCCTGCAGTGGGGGAGCCGCACTCACGGAGTGCTTTGTGAGAAACCATGGGCAAACGGCCCATGGCTTTCCAGCCATTCCAATTAATTTTGATTTTCCACAATACATTCTCTGAGAATGCAGCTCCCTTCAGGCAGTGTGAGGTTGCAGGAATGGCTCGCAAGTGCAATCATTGCATAGTTTATTCCAAAAGCTTCCAAAACAGAACCACAAGACTTTGGATGGTGCAATAGTTTAGCACACTGTGCTTTCACCTCTGGTTGGGTCGTGCTAAATTTAAGGGAAGAATAATATTGCACCTCTATGTAGGAAAGCATTCCAAGGTGCTTCACAGGAGCAGAATGAAAATTGACACTGAGCCAAAGAAGGAGATATTAAGAAGGTTAACCAAAAGCTTGGTCAAAGAGTTGGCTTTTAGGAAGAATCTTAAAGCAGGAGAGGAAGGTGGAAAGATGGAGGGATTTATGGAGGGAATTCCAGAGTGTGGGGCCTAGGTAGTTGAAGGCACGTCCAACATTGGCTCGAGGGGACAGGGGGCAGGTGGGCGTGTACACCAGGGCACCTCCGACAGTGCAGCGCTCCCTCGAAACTGCACCGGGAGTGCTTGGCACACTGCTGCATTGTCTCCTGGTTGTTCAGCAATGATTGATGCTGGAGATCTGAAACAAAAAAAACAGAGAATGCTGGAAATACACAGCAGGTAAATCAGTCCCTGTACAGGTAAAAGACAGGTCGACGTTTCGGAGTTGGGTGCCCTTCAACAGACCAAAAGGTTGAAGGACAGACAAGCATTTAAGGAGGGTTGGAATAATAGAGGGACACGGGGGAGAGACACAGGCCGGGAATTTCCTTGGAGCTGCTCCCGCTCCACATTGTAACTTTGCCGGAAGTGAGTTGGGAACCCTGTCTCGGGTGACACAGGAGTGAAGGGGTGCAAATAACATTGAAATGGGGGACAAAATAGACTGAGGATGGGTAATGAATGACTGGCCAGACAATATCCTCACCACCCCCACCACCCACAACCTAATCCAGGGGCAGTTTTTGTCTTTTGTAACCTGACTCTGCCAAACGTAGCCTGCAGTGTCCATATAGAATGTAACAAAATCTTTAAAAGAAAAATGCAGTGCTGGAGCCCAACAGGAATGTAACAACAACTTGCACTTAGGCATCACTCTTCAGGGAGTGGTACATCTCAGAGCGATTTACAAGGGAGAGAAGTGGACGTGGAGAAAGGAAGGAATTTAAAGGGGAAGAGAGTCAGAGAGGTGGGTATGTCGGAAGCATCTGAAGGTGAAGGTTGTAGGCGGTGGGGGTGGTGAGGTTATTCTGGGAGAGAATTCCAGAGGGCAGGGGTGTAGTGACTGCTGGACATCCTGGAGAGTTGTATGTTGGACATCTTGGGGAGTTAAGAGTTAATTATTGAACTTCCTTGTATCTTAGAATAACAGGCTTTCCAAGATAACTTCAGAAGAGGAGGGGGGAGCACAGGAGAAAGCATGACTTGTCTTCTGCTTTTAGTATCTGAGTATTATCTACGAGAAATGCTTGTGCAAGGAAATAAGTGACAGTAATTACATCAACCATGAGTGATTAAAGTATAACTTTAGTGGCTGGTGTAATAAACATAGGCAGAGGGATCCATTAACTATAGTATAGAAAAATAACGGTTTTTAATCCTACATGTCAAAGTATTTGAGAACAGGAATCTGCCGTCCTTACCTGGTCTGGCCTACATGTGACTCCAGACCCACAGCAATGTGGTTGACTCTTAATGCCCTCTGAAATGGCCCAGCAAGCCACTCAGTTGTAAACAACCGCTACGAAAAACAATAAGAATAAAACCGGACGGACCACCTGGCATCGACCTCGGCACCGGAAACGACAACAACAACGGCAAACCCAGCCCTGTCGACCCTGCAAAGTCCTCCTCACCAACATCTGGGGGCTTGTGCCAAAATTGGGAGAGCTGTCCCACAGACTAATCAAGCAACAGCCTAACATAGTCATAATTACCGAATCATACCTTACAACCAATGTCCCAGACACCACCATCACCATCCCTGGGTATGTCCTGTCCCACCGGCAGGACAGACCCACCAGAGGTGGTGGCACCGTGGTATACAGTCGGGAGGGAGTAGCCCTGGGAGTCCTCAACATTGACTCAGGACCCCATGAGGTCTCATGGCATCAAGTCAAACATGGGCAAGGAAACCTCCTGCTGATTACCACCTACCGCCCTCCCTCAGCTGATGAATCAGTACTCCTCCATGTTGAACACCAATTGGAAGAAGCACTGAGAGTAGCAAGGGCACAAAATGTCCTCTGGGTGGGGGACTTCAATGTCCATCACCAAGAGTGGCTCGGTAGCACCACAACTGACCGAGCTGGCCGAGTCCTAAAGGACATAGCTGCCAGACTGGGTCTGCGACAGGTGGTGAGGGAACCAACAAGAGGGAAAAACCTACTTGATCTCGTCCTCACCAATCTACCTGTTGCAGATGCACCTGTCCATGACAGCATTGGTGGAAGTGACCACCGCACAGTCCTTGTGGAGACGAAGTCCCGTCTTCATGTTGAGGATACCCTCCACCGTGTTGTGTGGCACTACCACCGTGCTAAATGGGACAGATTTCGAACAGATCTGGCAACTCAAAACTGGGCATCCATGAGGCGCTGTGGGCCATCAGCAGCAGCAGAATTGTATTCAACCACAATCTGTAACCTCATGGCCCGGCATATCCCTCACTCTACCATTACCATCAAGCCGGGAGATCAACCCTGGTTGAACGAAGAGTGCAGGAGAGCATGCCGGGAACAGCACCAGGCATCCCGAAAAATGAGGTGTCAACCTGGCGAGGCTACAACACAGGACTACTTGCATGCCAAACAATGGAAGCAACATGCGATAGACAGAGCTAAGCGATCTCCCAACCATCGGATCAAATCAAAGCTCTGCAGTCCTGCCACATCCAGTCGTGAGTGGTGGTGGACAATTAAACAGTTAACAGGAGGAGGAGGCTCCAAAAATATCCCCATCCTCAATGATGGTGGAGCCCAGCACGTCTAAAGATGTGCGGGTTAGGTTGATTGGCTATGATAAATTGACCCTTAGTGTTAGGGGGATTAAAATATGTGGGGTTACGGGGATAGGGTGGGATATGTGTAGGGGTTACGGGGATCGGGTGGGCTATGTGTCGGTGCAGGCTCGATGGGCCGAAATGGCCTCTATCTGCACTGTGGGGTTTCTGTGATTCTGTGATTCTGTGAGTGCAAAAGACAAGGCTGAAGCATTTGCAACTATCTTCAGCCAGAAGTGCCGAGTGGATGATCCATCTCGGCCTCCTCCTGAGGTCCCCAGCATCACAGATGCCAGTCTTCAGCCCATTCAATTCACTCCACGTGATGTCAAGAAACAGCTGAAGACACTGGATACTGCAAAGGCTATGGGCCCTGACAACATTCCGGCAATAGTACTGAAGACTTGTGCTCCAGAACTAGCTGCGCCCCTAGCCAAGCTGTTCCAGTACAGCTACAACACTGGCATCTACCCGGCAATGTGGAAAATTGCCCAAGTATGTCCTATCTACAAAAAGCAGGACAAATTCGACCCGGCCAATTACCATCCCATCAGTCTACTCTCAATCATCAGCAAAGTGATGGAAGGTGTCGTCGACAGTGCTACCAAGCGGCACTTACTTAGCATTAACCTGCTAACTGACGCCCAGTTTGGGTTCCGCCAGGGCCACTCAGCTCCTGACCTCATTACAGCCTTGGTCCAAACATGGACAAAAGAGCTGAACTCAAGAGGTGAGGTGAGAGTGACTGCCCTTGACATCAAGGCAGCAATTGATCGAGTGTGGCATCAAGGAGCCCTAGTAAAACTGAAGTCAATGGGAATCAAGGGGAAAACTCTCCATTGGTTGGAATCATACCTAGCACAAAGGAAGTTGGCTGTGGTTGTTGGAGGTCATTCATCTCAATCACATGACATCACTGCAGGAGTTCCTCAGGGCAGTGTCCTAGGCCCAACCATCTTCAGCTGTTTCATCAATGACCTTCCGTCCATCATAAGGTCAGAAGTGGGGATGTTCGCTGATGATTGCACAGTGTTCAGCACCATTCGAGACTCGTCAGATACTGACGCAGTCCGTGTCCATATGCAGCAAGACCTGGACAACATTCAGACTTGGGCTGACAAGTGGCAAGTAACATTCGCACCACACAAGTGCCAGGCAATGACCATCTCCAACAAGCAAGGCTCTAACCATCTCCCCTTGACATTCAATGGCATTACCATCGCTGAATCCCCCACTATCAACATCCTGGGGGTTACCATTGATCAGAAACTGAACTGGACCAGCCACATAAATACTGTGGCTACAAGAGCAGGCCAGAGGCTGGGAATTCTGCGGCGAGTGTCTCACCTCCTGACTCCCCAAAGCCTTTCCACCATCTACAAGGCACAAGTCAGGAGTGTGATGGAATACTCTCCACTTGCCTGGATGAGTGCAGCTCCAACAACACTCAAGAAGCTCGACACCATTCAGTATAAAGCAGCCTGCTTGATTGGCACTCCATCCACCACCTTAAACATTCACTCCCTCCACCACCGGCGCACTGTGGCTGCAGTGTGTACCATCTACAAGATGCACTGCAGCAACTCGCCAAAGCTCCTTCAACAGCACCTTCCAAACCCGCGACCTCTACCACTTAGAAGGACAAGGGCAGCAGACGCATGGGAACATCACCACCTACAAGTTCCCCTCCAAGCCACACACCATCCTGACTTGGACCTGTATCACCGTTCCTTCACTGTCGCTGGGCCAAAATCCTGGAACTCCCTTCCTAACAGCATTGTGGGTGTACCTACACCATATGGACTGCAGCGGTTCAAGGCGGCGGCTCACCACCATCTTCTCAAGGGCAATTAGGGACGGGCACTAAATGCAGGCCTAGCCAGTGACGCTCACATCCCATCAATGAATAAAAAAAAAGGAAGACTTGTTTGAGTGAAGTATCTTTGAAGTAAACAAGTATAACTGTTTACGTGAATAGACTGTTTTCAAAGGATTCAGGAACAGATACATGAGGAAGTCTTATCTGTGACATGTACCTCTAATATAGGCAAAAAAAGGTGTACAGGAAACTCTTTTTTATCCGGCACCGACGGGTCCGGTGTGGTGCCAGTTTATCTAAAAGTCCGGATTACAGAGAGGTATAGTAAAAGGTACGAGAGCCCCGTACACAGCAACAGATCCAGGCTTCCCTGTTGCTTAGCAACAGGTGCAGGAACCCCGGTTACATGGCCACAGATCCAGGAACGGCCACTAATATGAAGTAAAACTTACCTGAACCTCCTCCTGAATTTTGCCGGTTAACAGAGATTTCCGGTTATTTAGGTGTCGGTAAATCGAGAATTTCCTGTATAAAGGAGCATTGATTTCAACAGTTTTTGGAGGGCCCAAAAGATAGAAGCAGAAACCAAAAGCGCCACTCTCTGTGTACAGTATAAATCGATCACCTATACTAGATATCAATAAAGTCTGTTCCGTATACTCCACCATCGAGTGTCTCATGCTTACTCGAAGCCTGGTGTTGGGAACCAGAGAAGGAAGGAGGTTGACTAACAGTTGAATGTTAACAATAACCAGAGGAAGAGCCTCTGACAAAGGAGCAGGCGACGCACCAGTCCACAGCCAGAGGTGTTGGCAGGGACACAGGGCTGGAAAAAAGAACCCAGATGGGGTTGAGCCAGGCCGTAGCGGGATTTGAGTCACAGACATGCTGGGAGGCAAGTCCTGCACATTTTCCAAATCTTATACTGTGTCGAAGCTAAAAGTAACTGGCCCCAGAGACACAGCATTCACACGGTCCTGCATTTTTACTATTGCTGTTCTTTCCTCCTGATTGGATTCGGAAAGATGGCCACCTCATGGCAATATGGTGAGATCTTTCTCAGTAAGGTTCTCGATAGTCTCTTTCTAAGCCAGTCCTCGGATAAGTCCACAACGCCAATCCCATCATTCTCCCTTGCTCCCTGTATTACCAATTTGATTGCAACTCCATGCTTCCTCTTCCTCACCAACCTGTGGGTAGAACTTCTGGCATAAAAATAGATTGTAGTGCGGGCACATTATTTGTTCGTACCTGAACGTCACAGATTAGAAATAAATTATGAAGACAGGTTGCGTAGACTAGACTTGTGTTCCCTTGAGTATAGAAGATTCAGGTGAGATCTAATCGAGGTGTTTAAGATGATTAAAGGAGTTGATCGGGTAGATCGAGAGAAACTGTTTCCTCTGGTGGGGGGAGTCCAGAACAAGGGGGCATAACCTTAAAATGAGAGCCAGGCCGTTCAGGGGTGATGTCAGGAAGCACTTCTTCACACAAAGGGGGGTGGAAATCTGGAACTCTCTCCCCCCCAAAAAGCTGTTGAGGCTGGGGGTCAATTGAAAATTTCAAAACTGAGATTGATGGATTTTTTGTTAGGTAAGGGTATTAAGGGATGTGGAACCAAGGCGGGTCGATGAAGTTAAACTACAGATCAGCCATGATCTAATTGAATGGTGGAACAGGCTCGAGAGGCTGAATGGCCTCCTCCTGTTCATATGTACAGATCAGCCATGATCTAATTGAATAGTGGAACAGGCTCGAGGGGCTGAATGGCCTCCTCCTGTTCATATGTACAGATCAGCCATGATCTAATTGAATGGGGAACAGGCTCGAGGGGCTGAATGGCCTCCTCCTGGTCATATGTACAGATCAGCCATGATCTAATTGAATGGTGGAACAGGCTCGAGAGGCTGAATGGCCTCCTCCTGTTCATATGTACAGATCAGCCATGATGTAATTGAATGGGGAACAGGCTCGAGGGGCTGAATGGCCTCCTCCTGTTCATATGTGCAGATCAGCCATGATCTAATTGAATAGTGGAACAGGCTCGAGGGGCTGAATGGCCTCCTCCTGTTCATATGTACAGATCAGCCATGATCTAATTGAATGGGGAACAGTCTCGAGAGGCTGAATGGCCTCCTCCTGTTCATATGTACAGATCAGCCATGATCTAATTGAATAGTGGAACAGGCTCGAGGGGCTGAATGGCCTCCTCCTGTTCATATGTACAGATCAGCCATGATCTAATTGAATAGTGGAACAGGCTCGAGGGGCTGAATGGCCTCCTCCTGTTCATATGTGCAGATCAGCCATGATCTAATTGAATGGGGAACAGTCTCGAGAGGCTGAATGGCCTCCTCCTTTTCCTACATTCCTAGAAGTTTTATCCTTCAACATCAAACTTGTTTTTAGGTGCCAAAATAGCTTCATCGGGTGGCCATACCATACATAGAAATATGTAAAGGTTACATCACAGTAACAAGCCATTTGACCCAACCAGTCTGTGTCGGTGTTTACCGTCCACCTGTTCTCATATCCCTTCATTCCCCTTTTTTCCTTCCTCCACCTGTCCAATCTAATCTCGAGTGTTGCCATGGTTTCTGCCTCAGCCACAAACCCAGGGAGCGAATTCCACGGCCTCACAACTCTGTGTGAAGAAGTTCCTCCTGCCCTCTATTCTAAATCCCATTCACCGTCCACCAGCGCCCCCTGCGCTCGCTGACCTACATTGGCTCCCGGTCCGGCAACGCCTCGATTTCAAAATTCCCACATGACTCTTTCAGCTGGAGATCCTTAAAAGAGGGAGAAAAATTTTGGTGAGTTCGAAACTAGCAACACCTATCAAAACATTTATCAGTCTGAGGTAACTTTTTAAGTGTGTGCAAGCGTAAACTTATGTAAGCATGAGCAAGGAGAAATGGTTTCCACTAGCAGGAGGGTCGGTAACCAGAGGACACAGATTGAACATAAGAACATAAGAAATAGGAGCAGGAGTCGGCCAATTGGCCCCTCGAGCCTGCTCCGCCATTCAATAAGATCATGGCTGATCTGATCCTAACCGCCAATCCACTATCACAGAACCATCTCCTGAATCTAACAGAATTAGACACACGAAATAGGAGCAGGATCAGGCTACACGGCCCCTGGGCCCGCTCCGCTACCCACAGGGCCATGACCGATCCGAACCTAGACTCATGTCCAAATTCCTGCCCGCTCCCCGTAACCCTTAATTCCCTTTACTTCTAGGAAACTGTCTATTTCTGTTTTAAATTTATGGAATGATGTAGCTTCTACAGCTTTTTGGGGCAGCATATTCCATGGACCTACCACCCTCTGAGTGAAGTAGTTCCTCCTCATCTCAGTTTTGAAAGAGCAGCCCCTTATTCTAAGACTATGCCCCCTAGTTCTAGTTTCACCCATCATCGGGAACATCCTCCCCGCATCCACCCGATCCAACCCCTTCACAATCTTATATGTTTCAATAAGATCGCCTCTCATTCTTCTGAACTCCAATGAGTAGAGTCCCAATCTACTCAACCTCTCCTCATATGTCCACCCCCTCATCCCCGGGATTAACCGAGCGAACCTTCTTTGTACTGACTCAAGAGCAAGTATGTCTTTTCTTAAGTATGGACACTAAAACTGTATGCAGTATTCCAGGTGCGGTCTCACCAATACCTTGTACAACTGAAGCAATACCTCCCTATTTTTATATTCTATCCCCCTAGCAATGAAAGCCAACATTCCATTGGCCTTCTTAATCACTTGCTGCACCTGCATACTAACTTTTTGAGTTTCGTGCACCAGGACCCCCAGATCCCTTTGTACTTCAGTACTTTCCAGTTTCTTGCCATTAAGATAATAACTTGCTCTACGATTTTTCCTGCCAAAGTGCATAACCTCAGACTTTCCAGTATTGTAATCCATCTGCCAAATCTCTGCCCACTTACTTAGCCTGTCTATGTCCCCTTGCAGGTTTTTTATGTCCTCCTCACTCACTACTTTCCCTCCCATCTTAGTATCATCTGCAAACTTTAACATGTTACACTCGGTCCCCTCCTCCAAATCGTTAATATAGATTGTAAAGAGTTGGGGACCCAGCACTGACCCCTGTGGAACACCACTAGTTACTGATTGGCAAAAGAATCAGAGGGCAGATGAGGAGAATTTTTTTTACGCAGCGAGTTGTTATGATCTGGAACGCGCTGCCTGAAAGGGCGGTGGAAGCAGATTCAATAATAACTTTCAAAATACTTAAAAAGGAGATTTTTGCCGGGCTGTGGGGAAAGAGCAGGGGGGAGTGGGACTAATTGGAGAGCTCTTTCAAAGAGCTGGCACAGGCACGAAGGGACAAATGGCCTCCTCCTGTGCTGTCTGATTCTATGAGGTAGATCTGGACTTTGGCCGATCGTGTGAAACAGGCGTTAGCGAGTCGGCAGCCCGTTTTACACTATCGCACAAAGTCGGGATCTACCCCCGCGAGTCTATGATTCTTTATTGTAGTGAGGACGAACAGACGAGCAGTGTTTTCATTCGGACAGTATCCTTCCTGCATGCAGAACGTGGAATATTTTCATGGTGCAATGGTACATTGTGATACCAACTGCTGCGTCACAGCACGGTGTTTGCCAAGCCTTTTTTAATGTATTTACCAAACCCTTCTCAGTAAAGGCAAAATCCCTTTAATATGCAGCTGCTTGCCACTGTTACCGTCAGAGAGTTGCACAAACAGATGGACAAGCAGCTTAATACTTAAGCTTAGAAATTCCTATTGATATTAGCAGTCAGATGCTTAACATGCCTGTTTGACATTCCGTTGTCCGCTATTTTAATGGCGGCATTAACCCCTTTGTTGTAAATAGGCTAAGGCCTCTTTTCTTTTTACATCGAATGTACAGCACAGAAACAGGCCATTCGGCCCAACTGGTCTATGCCAATGTTTATGCTCTACACGAGCCTCCTCCCACCCTTCTTCATCTTATCCCATCAACATATCCTTCTATTCCTTGAAGTACTCAGCACATTCAAAATACCGCACGGGAGCAGCAGAACGATGCGCGGCTGCTCAGTTTAAAGGGAGCATTGGTCAGGAGCGTCCAGCTGAGTGCGAGTGTGTTGTCAAATCAGGGGCGCTTGCACAGATGTCAAACTAGCAGGGTTTAAACGGAAACATTTAGAGGGTGAAATTAGACTTGGGAGAGGACACAAAACAAGCAGAATCACTTTTGTCGACCGTCATACAACACGCCCGATATTCAGTTCTACGGAATTCAGTAGCAGGCGGCGAGTATAACAGGCTACCGATGCAATACTGCCTGCTTTGCTTCTCCACTCATATCCAATTGGGACTGTCAAAACAAACGCATTAAGCATTCTCCCATTAATAGTGGAAGCAGATTCAATAGTAACTTTCAAAAGGGAATTGGATATAAAGTTGAAAAGGAAAACTTTGCAGGGCTCTGGGGAAAGAGCAGGGGGGAGTGGGACTAATTGGAGAGCTCTACCAAAGAGCCGGCACAGGCACGATGGGCCGAATGGCCTCCCTCTGTGCAGTATGATTTTATAAAAGTACCTTCTATGATTTATGCCCTTCTACCTTCACGGTGTTAACCATGGCTCAGTTGGTAGCACTCTTGTCTCCGAGTCCAAAGATTGTGGGGTCAAGCCCTTCTCGAAGATCATGTCGTGTACAATCTAGACTGGCATTCCCAGTGCAATACTGAGGGAGTGCTGCACTGTCGGAGATGCCGTCTTTCAGGTGAGACGTTAAACCGAGGCCCCGTCTGCCGTCTCAGGTGGAAGTTAAAGATCCCACGGCACTATTTCGAAGAAGAGCAGGGGGGAGTTCTCCTCGGTGTCCCGGCCAATATTTATCCCTCAACCAACATTCTTGAAACAGATAACCTGGTCATTATCACATTGCTGTTTGTGGGAGCTTGCTGTGCGCAAATTGGCTGCCGCGTTTCCTACATTACAACAGTGACTCCACTTCAAAAAAGTACTTCATTGGCTGCCTAGTGCTTTATGGCGGCCTGAGGTTATTGAAGGGCGCTAGATAAATGCAAGTCTTTCTTTGTCACACTCCATCCTCCCCGCTATATACCCAATGGGAAAATCTCCCGTTAACCCATTTCTCACTTTTGTATCTTGAACTTTGGCCAGATAGGGTTTCGGAAAGGAAATGGAGCTAATTTTCAGCAGCAAGTTGTTTATTTTCTCCCACATGGAAGTTCCCACTTAGTCACGCCCTGAGTGATCGCAAGAGATATGTAGAATGCGTGACCTGGATTCAGCTTTAATTAAAATAAAGCAGAGAAGGGAAGTTGGCTGGGATTCCTGATAGGAATGGCATCGGATCGGGCAGATAGCACTCCGCACAGCACCAAATCCAAAAACAACAATCACGTTAAATAATTCTGTAAGCTTCTCAGTTTATCTCTGCTAAATTACATGGCTTTTAATCACTCCTTGTTGCTCAGGTTGCAGAGTGCTCCTGATATATATTTAAAGGGGCCACACTCTCGCATTTCTGAAGGCTGGATTTTATTCTTTCCGTGTTGGGTGTGAGACAGCGCTCTGTGCAGCGTGTGCGCAAGTTATCTTCCATGAAGGAGACATGATGCTTCCATCTGCATTCAGCTCATGACCAGAACTTTCCAGGTTCATATACAAAATATAGATACAATGAACTATCATACATAGTGCATACATCCTTAAAGGTACATGAGCAATGCCGTGAAGCGATAGCTAGAGCAAACGGTGTTGGGGTGTATCCGTAGGACAACTGAGTATAAAACTATTTTGTCCTTGTACAAGACCTTGGTCAGGCCGCATTTGGAATACTGTGTCCAGTTTCGGTCTCCTCACATGGTGGGTGATATTGAGGCTTTGGAAAGGGTGCAGAGGAGGGCCTCTAGACTAATTCCCAGTCTAAAGCATCTTAGTTATCAAGATAGGCTAAAAGAATTGGGACTCTACACTTTAGAGAAGCGTAGACTGAGAGGTGACCTGATTGAGGTTTATAAGATAGTGAAGGGAATAGATTGTGTTCCAGTTGCCAGTTTGTTCCAATTGAATAGGTTAGGGAGGACCGGGGTCACAAATTTAAGTTGTATAAGGCTCGATCTAGGTTAGATGTCGGGAGGTCGTTCTTTTCCCAGAGAATAGTGGGCCTCTGGAACAGGCTGCTGTCTCGTGCGGTGGATGCTGATTCGCTGAATTCCTTCAAGCGAGAGCTGGACCTGTTTATGACTGGGGTGGAGATCACCTCTGACAGAAGATTGGTACTGCAGGGAATTCAGGGCCAAAGTGATCTTCTGGACAGGCTTTGATCACCTAGATGAGTCGGAGAGGAATTTCCCAAATTTATTTTCCCCCAAATTGGCCTGGGTTTTTGCCTCTCCCAGGAGATCCCATGGTTTCAGGTGGGGTGGAGGTTGTATGTTGTGATACACAAGGTATCCCAATTGTGTGGGACAGGCTCAATGGACCAGAGGGTCTTTACCTGTCCGTCATTGTTCGCATTCCACACAGAAGAAAACATTCAACTCTCTCAGGCCGTGCACTGATCTGTGCTAAATTAGCTGGCCTCAGCTAGGGTATTGGTAAGAAAGCTACAGTTGGCCTCAGTGTCTGCCAGGCTTCTTGCTTCTGATCACAGTCTACTGACCCCTGCTGGAAAGTGCGTGTATGTGGCTGTCACGTGACGCGCCTTGGCACTGCAGTAAAGGCGCTACATAAGTGCACGTTGAGGGCAGGAGCGGGCTCAGCCGTGATGGCCCCATGATGGAATAGCCTGCCAACACTCACTCATCGATGAAGAATGGCCACTTGAGTGAGGTATCAGGGCCCATGACACTGTGTGCCACCATGAGCCAATCCTGCAGGGGAGAAGTTGTGTGTGTGTATATAGAGAGGGGGAGAAGTGCCTCATGTACTCTGCCTGACCTGTGGAGATGTGAAAGGGCTGTCCTTTAACGGATGCAGGTGATCTGGGTAAATGCATAAGCTCTACACCATCATATTAGACTGGTCTCCATATTATAAAAAGGATATAGAGGCACTGGAGAAGGTGCCACAAAGATTCACTAGAATGATACCAGAACAGAGAGGTTATACCTATCAGGAAAGACTGAACAGGCTGGGGCTCTTGTCTCTAGAAAAGAGAAGGCTGAGGGGTGACCTGATAGAGGTCTTTAAGATTATGAAAGGGTTTGCTAGGGTAGACGTAGAGAACACCCAGTACACCCAGTACACCCTGTGTCGCAGGTAGTGCCTCCTGCGAGCTGGCCTTCTCTGCTATCCAGTTGCAGGTCTCCGCAACAGCAGATTGCTGCTGACGGTGTTGATGCTGGTCATATTGCTCCACGTCCAAGGTCCAATCTAAGGCAGCCAAGGCGCCACCCATCCTGCTGTGATTCAGAAAACCTCCCAAGTGTAGAAAGTAACCTCTCAGCAAAAGTACTGTGAGCAAACCCTTTCCCACAAGCAGGTAAGAAAGCAGCTGCGAGCAGTGTTCCCGTTAATTGTTTTTTGGGTGCGCCGCCCCTTTAAGGCCGGCTGCACGGGACATCTAGGGAGCTGCGCAGCCGCTCAGCTTAAAGGGAGCGTTGGCTGTGAGTACTGAGTATTTATTGTAATATTTCCATGAGGGATGATTCAGCCCCCTCAATTGCCGCTGTGCTCTCGCCTTGCTTTCACTGGCGAGTTTCAGGAAGCCCGGGAAACCCATGGATGCGCCGTTAAATTTGAAAGTGTGTTGAAATATCGTTCCAATTGAGCAATTGGCACGTTAATAGGCCGAGGGGGTTGCGCGCAACCAGCCCAACGCGCGCGAGTTAAATGGGGAAGTCGGCGGGTTAAAGCCGGCTTCATGATGCGCGCGCAATTTTGCCGCTTTTAAACCCCCACCCGTACCCAAACCCACGGGCACCTCCAGGTGAAAATTCACACCCTAGAGCCTCCTCTGCCCACGGCTGGGCTTCCCTCCCCTCCCCCCATAACCGCGATTGCCCCTGACTTCGTTTCGCCAGGGAGCCTCCCCAAGGGTCCCTTGGTGACGGCCTTCTGCCACACTTGCCCGCTCCCACCCGCCAGTGCCACGTCATTGGCGCTGGATTCGAGCAGGAGTCCGGCCTAATTTGTTGAAGTGAGGCCTGGGAGTTAAAATGGGCCGGGCCTCACGTCGGTGGGCCGGGGTGAGCCTGACCTTCGCCTTGTTGGGCCTACACTCGACCCCTCACCTCCAATTAAAATCTGAGTCCAGTACATCATGGTATTTCTGCAAGATTTCGGATTCCTTGTCACAAGGGTCAACCATCCAAATGCGAAGGGCGGGACAATATAAATCCCTTGAAGCGAAAGCTCCAGAGACTAGGATTGCCCTGGAGTCTCCAGGAATTATCGACTAATCTCGAAATCACTGCTGCGAGCAAACCCAGGAGAAAAATCATAGGGACATTCAAAAATTTCTTTGAACACTTCTGTTTGTTAGTCATAAAAATATCTGGCACGGGAATAAGGGCTGTTTGACCGGCAGTGAAGAGTCACCCAATCAGGTTCAAGCCCCACTCCAGAGACATGACCACATAATCCAAGCTGACACTCCAGTATTGAGGGAGTGCTGCACTGTCTTTCTGGATGAGATGTTAAACCGAGGCCCTGTCTGCCCTCTCAGGTGAACATAAAAGATCTCATGGTAGTATTTTGAAGAAGAACAGGGGAGATAGCCCCGGTGTCCTGGCCAATATTTATCCCTCAACCAACACCTAAAACTATTTGTGGGAGCTTGCTGTGCGCAAAGTGGCTGCCGCGTTTCCTACATTACAACAGCGACTACACTCCAAAAGTACTTCATTGGCTGTAAATCGCTTTGGGAACATCCTGAAGTTGTGAGGGGCGCTGAAGGTAAGCATGCAGGTGCAGCAGGCGGTGAAGAAGGCAAATGGTATGTTGGCCTTCGTAGCGAGAGGGTTTGAGTACAGGAACAAGGATGTCTTGCTACAGTTGTACAGGGCCTTGGTGAGACCGCACCTTGAGTATTGTGTGCAGTTTTGGTCGCCTTACCTGAGGAAGGACGTTCTTGCCATGGAAGGAGTGCAGCGAAGATTCACCAGGCTGATACCTGGGATGGCAGGAATGACGTATGAGGAGAGATTGTGTCGATTGGGCTTATACTCGCTGGAGTTTAGAAGATTGAGAGGGGATCTCATCGAAACTTATAAAATTCTGTCAGGCCTGGACAGACTAGATGCAGGAAGGATGTTTATGATGGCCGGGGAGTCCAGAACCAGGGGTCATAGTCTAAGGATAAGGGGTAAGCCATTTAGGACTGAAATGAGAAGGAATTTCTTCACCCAGAGAGTGGTGAACCTGTGGAATTCTCTACCACAGAAGGCAGTGGAGGCCAATTCATTAAATATATTCAAGAAAGAGTTGGATATATTTCTTAAGGCTAAAGGGATCAAGGGATATGGGGAGAAGGCAGGGACAGGGTACTGAATTTGGATGATCAGCCACGATCTCATTGAATGGCGGAGCAGGCTCGAAGGGCCGAATGGCCGACTCCTGCTCCTATCTTCTATGTTTCTATACAGAAATGCAAGTTCTTTCTTTTCTTTCAAATCACAGACTCATTGGCTAAAAGATAATGGGGAGAAAATTGGGTAGCGCCCATTTTGGGGCGCTAATATCGGCCGGGCGCAAAGTTTAGCGCCTGCCGCTAATTATCGCCTCCGACTGCAAAATTCACCTCTGTCGCCCCTGGAGGTGATTTGAGCGCTAAATCAGGCGCTACACACCTCTCTCAAGGCGCTAACATCAGGGAGTGAGGCGCTACCTCAGAACGCTCAGGCGATGTCCGTTACCATGGAAACCAGACAGACTGGCACCGTCCAGTTCTTAAAGGGGAGGGGCCATCTTGCTGACCAGCCACACCCTGCTCATTGCAGCCTTGAATCTCGGCCTGGAGAGACCTCTGAAGCAATTGTGTTGGAAACACTAATGGATAGGCCCAGGGAAAGAGCTCGGTGCTTAGGAAGCTCAAAAGTGGTGCTGAGGGCCAAAACTCCTTAGGACAACGTTAAAACCAAAAATTTTGCCGACAAGAAAAGGCAGGAAGTGTCCGCCTTTAAATAGTGCTCCCCCAGCCCCTTCCCGACTTGAAAACGTTCCCCTCTACCTGTCGTTCCTAGCAGCAGGCGCTAAGGCAGGGGGCGCGACTCAATATCCGGTCTGGGGCGCCACCGGGGCGTTGCACGCTTAACTGACGTCATGATCTGCGGGCGCAGGAGATCGTGGCGGTAGTGTTTAGCGTCGCCGCAAAACGACTGGTCAATTTCGCGAGTGGCGCTAAAATCGCCGTGCTCGGGCGCCCCCCGGAGGCGCTAACGGGAGGCGCTAACCAACCGAATTTCTCCCCCAATAAATTCAAACATAACCGATTCGGCCAGTGTGTGTCTCAATGTAAATGTGTGCAGTGTCCATACACTATGTAACAGTAGAGGATCTGTTACTTCATGCTGGGACTTACTGTTTGTTGCTCTGAAGGAGGAACCAGTGTTTGTTCGTTTGCCTGGTATCTCAGCTGAGTACACTTGTCCTACATCTGTCATATACACCATACACGTAATTGTACACATACCAGTGTTAGCTTTGATTCCATGCCATCTTCTTGGTGCTGTTTAACATGCTTCCCTCCGCAGTTTTGACTTGTTTGTCTCCCCATGCCACGCACTATTTCCCTGGCAAGGATTCAACTTCTAGGAGGCTTTTGAGAGCGGCCAAGGGTGGTATTTGCCCCTCCCTACCTGCGGACAAGCACCTAGCCCACAAACTGTGCCTCGCTGTAACAGCAGGGCCCCGGGTCAGGATACGTACCATATTGAGAAATCGTTGGGCACAAGAACATGGTAGAGCTGGTACTGTTAATGCTGCCAAGCTAAACAGCATGAAAGCCAGGCTTTGCTAAAAGAAGCCTGTGAAAATTCTCTGACGGGGTTTTTTTTTAACTGGAAACGGGAAAGAACTTGTGGTTGAGTTCAAACAAGTTAGCTCGTGGCTTTCCAACGAAGAGACAAAATGATTGTTTGCTCTTTGTTTTCACAGCTCGCGGACCCATGTGAAGTGACAGAAGATGTGGGGGAACTTGAGACCACCAGTAGTGAGGGAGTACAGACAGGAGAGAGCGAAGAGGCCAAGAATGATCCAGGAGACGCCAAGACTGGCTGGGCCCCACCAGAAGCTGCTGCTGCCCAGGGTCCTCCTCGGAACACAAGTAGTGCCAGTCTTTCCGAATTCCCCAGGTCGGTTGCAATGGAATGCTTATTCCCATCTGGTGAAGGTAAGGAAAATTGTTTCTACTGCTGTTTAGGTTTCTCAGCCCTCAGATTGGCCACCGGCCTCTTGGTTAAAGCCAATGTTTATGTTGGCATTAAGAACCAACAAGGATTGCAGAACTGGACCAAAATTAGTGTTAAAAAAAAACGCCTTGCAGGAAGCCAAGCTTGTCTTCAGTTGAGGATAAGCCTGTGCCAACCTTCCTGGCAGTGGTCCACCTCCGCGATGAGCCAGTGATCCTGTGATGGGAGCTTTGTGCGCAATAGAATCCGTAACAAGCTACGTCCCAACGCTGAGACAGCAATCAAATTCTCTGCTACACTTCTTGCAGTGGAAGTTTGAGCTGACCCAGAGGGGGAATTGCATTTGGAGCCAAGCAGTAATTGTAATTAGCTAAAAGGTGCCTGTGTTTTATGTGCCTGTGCGTACATTCATGGCCGTGTGGGTGTCTGTGTGTGCATCAATGCTAAGTGTTTGTTACTTGGGCTTCGGCTGGACGAGGCTGAAGTCTTTATGTCTTTCTGACAAGAAGCCAAATCAACTGCTGCTTGGCGGGTCGACGTCCTGCCTCCATCGAATTGTGGCCAACCCACGCTATTTTCCCTTGCTTGACCTTGTTAAACCCACCCAGCGGGTTCAGCAGGCCAATTAAGGGAAAGCCGATTGCAGAGAACGTCAGCGTATGACGTTTCATCTGTCAAAAATTTTTGACAGATGAATTGTCATCGTTTGACAGCTCTGTGAAGCAGTCAAACACTGACATTCTCTGTCGTTTGATGAGGTCTTGAATTCAAGACCTCATCAAACTTCTTTCTTTTACAGAAATGAGATGTTTGTTGCATCTGAGAATGCAACGGCCATCTGTCATCTGCAACACGGAGGTCCGAGACACTCTCCGTATAGAAACCGACTGAAGCCTGCAGGAAGAAACAAAGGTAAGTACACTTTTAAAAACACTTAGGACTTACCTCAGTTACTCACCGCTACACTCTTGCACCCATCACTTACCTTCACACCACACTTTTGCACCCCCCCTCCCCTCTGACCCCCGCAGACCCAGCGGGTTTTGGAGCCATCGGGAAGCCCGCACTTGTGAGGGCAAAAAGGGGATAATCCTATTTTCTGCCGGTTAACTACCTGTTAACAGGCAGTTAACAGGCTTTAATCCCTTCCCGCCTCCAAGGAGACGGGACCCAGCGCGGGATGGCTACTCACCTCCTAGGAAGATGGCATGGAGGCGGGTTGGGCACCCGCCCCCAAATTCTGCCATTTTCCCGGCAGTCCCACCTCCAGCCCCGCCTCCCCAGGGCTGGTAAAATCGCCCCCAAAGTGTGTATGTTTATAAATATGCGTATGTTTGGGCCCATCCAATAGAGGGGCAGTGACCTGGGGGAATGAAAATGTTTTCACTTTTCTCCCGAGACCGTTTGCCTAGCACAAGTTTGTAGACAACAACAATGTGCAAACACCAGACTCATCTCTTCCACGAGCTGCTGCTCCCTTGACCCCCCTCCCAACTCTGCTTCCGATCACTCTACCACCTCTAGGCCCAATGCTCGCCAGCATCATCAACTGCTCCCTCTCCTCAGGCAGTGTTCTCCCCTCCCCTCACCCACCCAACCCCGACGTAGATACTTCTTTGTACATTAGGCGAGGCCATGTGCTTGTTGAGTGTCCACGTTTTATTAACACGACTAATTAAACTAACAAGTGTTGCAGGAACCAGGCCCGAGTGCTCCACGAGGCAGTACAAGAGACCAGTCACGTGAGTGAATCACGTGATGGACGGCGCGCCCGTACAGAAAAACAAGCACTTCACATCACGACCTCCACCATTTTAAAGACGGCGTAAACACCCCGCTTCTTAAAAACCTCACCCTTGACCGCTCCATCTATCATCCCATCTCGAACCTCCCTTTCCAGTCAAAGGTTCAGGAATGCGTTGTCACTGCCCGGCTCTATGCCCGCCTGTTCAAATCCCTTCAGTCAGGTTTCTGTCCTGTCCACAGCACTCCTGGTCAAAGTTATTGACATTACTACCCTTGATTCTATGACTGTAAGCTCGCCCCTCCCGCTCTCCATAACCTCCTCCAGCCCTACAACCCTCAGAGATCTCTGCACTCCGACAATTCTGTAACGTAGAACAGTCGTTCACGAATCAGCAGCTCCCCTTACACTCCACCTGCTTAAATGGAAACAGGAAATCGGGCAGAGTATGAAAGTGTCTCTTTTAGATAAGTTTAACAGAAATGTCACCCTCCATAAACTTGTGCTCATCCAAAACTCGACTGCCCGTGTCCTAACTCGCACCAGGTCCCGCTTGTTAAGTCTGTGTGTCCCAGTTATGCTTATTATAATCACTGGACACAGACCACAAGAATAACTTTTAACAGGTCTTTACTATTCGGAGGTCAGGGCTGAACTGCCCAGCAAATCCCTACACAACGTTTATATACCGGTGTGGTCACCACTGGTATTACAGTATACAGCAGCCAAGAGAAAGTAGTACATCGCTTAAGGTAGTTCTCTTAAGGTGGAACAGGTTACATACACCACAATCCTCCCTTTTTAGCTTAACAGTTATATCCCCATTTAACATAACATAATAACATATAGATATATATATATACAACTTCATGCAAAACAGTTCAAAGATTCAGTCTCTGAGGAGGCCTCCTGATTCGAGTTGGATAACGCCTTTCAGGGGTCTCTGATTCTCGTTGCTGGGGTGACTCACCTAGTTGATCTCTTATGGATTGGACATCATCCTCAGGTACATTCACTTCTGAGGTAGATGCTTCAGGTTCACTAACTTCTTCCACGGTTGTCTCTGCCGTAACCCTGGGTTCGACCCTTGTTCTCGATTCTACCAGTTGGTCAGCATGACGCCGTATTACATTTTCACCAATATCTACCGTGTACATCAGGGGTCCTTGTCTGGCCCGAATTGTTCCAGATTGCCATTTCTCGTTTTCATAGTCCCGGGCTAACACTGGTTGTCCTATTTCGAAACTCCGAGTGGTCTTGTTATTTATATGCTGGAACTGTTTGTTTTCAACTTCCCTCCGCACATTTGGTTTTAACAAGTCCAACCTGGACCGCAACCTCCTGTTATAGAACATCATGGCAGGACTTTGGTTTGTCACTGCATGAGTGGCGTTTCGATATGCCAGTAGGAATTTGTCCACCTTGTGTTGTAGTGGAATCTGATCTTCGCTCATGGCCTTTATTGCTTTTTTGAACGTTTGTACAAATCTCTCGGCCAACCCGTTTGTAGCCGGATGATATGGGGCAGAGGTATAATGTTTCACCCCATTCTTCTTCATGAATTTCTGGAATTCTTCTGACACGAACTGTGGTCCGTTGTCTGAACATATTTGTTCTGGCAGTCCATTTCTTGCAAATATCGTTCTTAGCACCGCGATCGTCTTTTCCGAGGTAGTGGTAGTCATCTTAATCACTTCTGGCCATTTAGAATGTGCGTCCACTGCAATTAAAAACATGGAGTCCATGAATGGACCAGCAAAGTCAATATGTACACGTTGCCATGGGGTTGAAGGCCATTCCCATGGATGCAGCGGTGCAATCGGAGGTGCATTTTGCACTTTTTGGCACCCTGAGCAGCTTTTCGTCAGACCCTCTATCTGTTGGTCGATACCCGGCCACCACACATAAGCCCTAGCAAGGCTTTTCATCTTGACTCCCCCAGATGACCTTCATGCAGTTCCTTTAGAACTCTCTCTCTTAACTTAGGAGGAATAATCACCCTTGTTCCATACATCAATGTTCCTTGACAGACGGACAGCTGTTCTCGTCTTGCTGAGAATGCCGGTAACAGTGGATCACCATGTGCTGGCCATCCCTTCACTGTCACTTCGTAGACCCGGGACAGTGTCGGGTCGTTCCTGGTTTCTCTTTCAATACTTGCATTGGTGACTGGTAAACATTCGATGATGGTCGAGTGAAATAACTCAACAGGGTCAACCGTCGGTGCCTCCTCCTCTGTAGGTAGTGGCAGGCGCGACAGCCCATCAGCATTACCATGCTGCTTTGTACCTTTGAATTCGATCTGATATTGATGTGCCCCTAGGAAAAGAGACCATCTCTGGAGTCTCTGTGCTGTCATCACCGAAACACCCTTCTTAGGGTTAAAAATGGATACCCACGGCTGGTGGTCTGTCAGAAGCGTAAACTTTTCGCCCTGCAGGTAATGATTAAACTTCTTTACTCCCCACACAAGGCTGAGAGCCTCCCTATCTATCTGAGCATAGTTGCGCTCAGCGGAGGTCAATGATCTGGATGCGAACGCAACTGGCCTCTCCAGGCCATTTGGCAACTTGTGTGAGAGTACTGCCCCAATACCATATGGAGAAGCATCACAAGCCAAACGAATAGGCAGCGTTGGGTTGAAGTGAGCCAACACTTCCTCTGAGGTGATCAATGCCTTGCTTTTGCGAAAGGCCCTCTTACAGTCCTCGCTCCACTTCCATGGTACTCCCTTCTGCAAAAGAGCGTTCAGCGGGTGCAGCACCGTGGATAAATTTGGCAGAAACTTATGGTAATAGTTAATCAACCCTAGGAACGACCTCAACTGGGATACATTATCCGGAGCGGGATCCTTCACAACAGCTTCGATCTTGTCAGGAGACTTATGAAGCCCCTCCTGGTCAATGACATGACCACATTACGAGATCCGCTTCTGAAAGATCTCACATTTCTGGCGATTAACTCGAAGTCCATACTCTTTCAATCTGGTGAGCACCAGTTCCAAATTTGCAAGGTGTTCCTCGTCATCATCTCCTGTAATCAGAATATTGTCCAGGTAACATTGTGTGCCTGGAATTCCCTGTAATACCTGCTCCATGGCCCTCTGCCAAATTGCTGGAGCCGATGCCACTCCAAAAACCAGTCTATTATACCGGTACAAGCCTCTATGCGTGTTGATCGTGAGATACTGGCGTGACTCTTCCTCAACTTCCATCTGTAAGTACGCCTGCACCAGGTCTATCTTGGTGAAGTGTTTCCCGCCAGACAACGAAGCGAAGATATCCTCAATCCGCGGAAGCGGATACTGCACCGTGTGAAGCACCGGATTAACAGTGATCTTGAAATCTCCACAGATGCGAACCTTCCCCGGTTCCCCCAGCTTGTTGCTCGATGAACGCTTCATGACGGGAACAATGGGCGTGGCCCACTCACTCCAGTCTACCTTAGACAGTACTCCTGAACGTTCTAGCCCTTCCAGCTCAGCTTCCACAGCAGGTCGTATCGCATAAGGTACCGGTCTGGCTTTGAAAAATTTCGGGTTTGCATGTTCTTCAACCTTGATGTTTGCCGTAATTCCTCTCAGTGTTCCCAGTCCCTGTTGGAACACCTCTTTAGCATCGTCCAATATTCTGGACAATCGTTTAGGTTTGACATCTTTTTTACCGGAATCTACCGTTCGTGCTTTTAAGGAATGCCAGTCCATATTTATTTTCCTAATCCACTCCCGTCCCAGTAGTGGTGGACCTCCCTCAGGTAGCACATATAAGTCCATTCCTTGGCTTTCTTTGCCCTTGTGGACCACCTTTACCTCTATCTTCCCGATGGGGTATACTCTGCCCCGTGTATGTTTTCAATACAATCTCCGTATCCCGTAGGGGAATATGTGGGAATAACCTTTTGTAATCTTGCTTATTCATGACCGTCAATGCCGATCCAGTGTCCAATTCCATCTTCACTTGGACTCCTGCTATCTGAAGTGTGACCCAGATTGTTTGGAGGTCTGCTTCATTACCAACATTGTGTACTCTTAGACTACCCAGTTCATTACTGCTGGAGTCTGAATTTGACTTCTGTTCGTTCGAACTGTTCTCTGTCACCTTGTTTACCTTTCTGTACTTTTCCTGCGGTGACTTTTTGTTGCTGGTCTTCTTTCCTGACCGGCGTACTTTAGCTATGTGACCAAGCCTGCCACATTTTCTGCATTCCTGATTTTTGAACCAGCACTGGTTCTGATCGTGCGTTGTCTTTCCACAACGATAACATTTTACTGTACCCAAGACCATTTGATTGGTGCTGAGTTCCGGTGACCATAGCTGCATTTCCGCAGTGCCTCGCGCTGCGGCTTCGTGCGATGCTGCAATAGTGACAGCTTTATCAAGCGTAAGATCATTCTCCTCAAGCAGTCGCTTTTGTGTTCCTTCTTTTAACAATCCACACACAAATTTATCTCTCAGAGCATCTGCTAGTCCTGTTCCAAACTGACAGTACTTTGATAGCTTACACAGTTCAATTAAAAATTCAGCGTTGCTTTCGTCTTTCAGCTGCGTTCTTCTGTAAAATTTAAATCGTTCCGCTATCATCAGCGGCGTGGGGTTTAAATGATTTTTCAGGACAGTAACAATATTTGCGAAAGTCTGATCCGTCGGTTTATCTGGTGATAGAAGGTGCTTCAATAGCCCGTATGTCTTCGCACCTATTGAGCTTAATAAGGTTAGTGCTTTCTCATCATCTGGTACCTTATTTGCTTTACAATAAACTTCCATGCGTTCTACATACGTGGTCCAATCTTCGATATCGCTATCAAAGGTATTAATGTTCCCATGTTTAGGCATCCTTGCAAGTTTTTAAATTTTTCTTTTTCTCAAAATGGCGGCTTCCCGCGCTTGTCTTCTTCCCCCGCCTACTAAAATGGCGGCTTCCCGCGCTTGGCGGTCTTTCCCGCGCTCGTCTTCTTCCCCCGCCGACTACAATGGCGGATTCCCGCGTTTGCCTTCTTCCCCCGCTGGCTGCAATGGCGATTGCCGTGCTGCTGCCGTTCTCGCCTCCCCAGCGGTTCTCAATTCCCCGACGCTGCTTTTACTCCCCCGCGGTTCCCGTGGGCATTCACGCTTCCCCTGCTGTTGCGCCTCTCAGCCCCGCATGCAGCCCGGTCCTTTACACCGGCTGCGTTTGAGTTCTCCGCGGCTCTCGTGCCTTAAGCTGCCCCAGTCGCTGCGCCTCTCGGCCTCGATTGCAGCCCAGCCCTTTTCACCGGCCGTGGTCGAGTTCTCCGCCCTTTTTCCTCCATTTTCCCTCCCCCACTCCACAGTCAACGCGGCCGACTTTCTGCTCGTGTCGCTGATCGGCTTACCCACCACCGTGGTAGAAGGGATGATCACTGCCTGTCGCTGATGGAGGGCTTCGTGGTCAGAATTTTTCTTTTTAACCCGGGTTCTCGATGCCTCCCGTGCGATGGTGCTCAGCAGGATGATGAGGGCGGATGCCTCTTCTCGACGCCCGTTCTGAGGACGAAGCTGCCTTGGATGTAAAACTGCCGCAGGGTAAGATCGGACTCGTCGCCACTGTTAAGTCTGTGTGTCCCAGTTATGCTTATTATAAATCACTGGACACAGACAACAAGAATAACTTTAACAGGTCTTTACTATTCAGAGGTCAGGGCTGAACTGCCCAGCAAATCCCTACACAACGTTTATATACCGGTGTGGTCACCACCGGTATTACAGTATACAGCAGCCAACAGAAAGTAGTACATCTCTTAAGGTAGTTCTCTTAAGGTGGAACAGGTTACATACACCACACCGCTCACCCATCACCCCCTGCGTTCGCTGACCTACGTTGGCTCCCAGTCCAGCAACGCCTCGATTTTAAAATTCTCATCCTTGTTTTCAAATCCCTCCATGGCCTCGCCCCTCCCTATCTCTGTAATCTCCTCCAGCCCCACAACCCCCCAGATCTCTGCGCTCCTCTAATTCTGGCCTCTTGAGCATCCCTGATTTTAATCGCTCCACCATCGGCAGCCGTGCCTTCAGCTGCCTGGGCCCCAAGCTCTGGAATTCCCTCCCTAAACCTCTCCACCTCGCTACCTCTCTCTCCTCCTTTAAGACGCTCCTTAAAACCTGCTTCTTTGACCCAGATTTTGGTCACCTGTCCTAATATCTCCTTATGTGGCTCGGTGTCAAATTTTGTCTGATAATCACACCTGTGAAGCGCCTTGGGACGTTTTACTACATTAAAGGTGTTATATATAATTGTTGTACGATTGCCTGTCTGACATGCAATGGTAGATTAGCCAGGACTTCTTGCAGCTCAGTATTGGCCAGAACAGAGCCCTTTTTTTCAACCCTCAGCAGAAACTTTGCATCCTGCCCCCTTACCTCAGCCCCTGTTGCAATAACTCCAACTCAACCGGAACTCTGCTGCCCACATCTTATCCCGCACAAAATCCCACTCACCTCCTTCATCTAACCTGACTTTCCAACCCTCATCCCATCGATTTCAAAATCCTAGTCCTTAACTTTCAATCCTTCCGTGGCCTCGCCCCTCCGCCAACCCCATGTCCCTGATCACACCCTGCACTCTTCCAACTCTGATCTAGTGCATATTCGTGCCCCTTTCGCATTGCATCTCTGGTGGCAGAGCCTTCAGTCACCTTGCCGCCACATGCTAAAGCTCTCTTCTTAAACCCTTCCCCCTTGGCGCATCTCTCCCGCACCTTCAACAAGCCTCCGTGAAACCAACCCCTTCAACAAGCCTCCGGGAAACCAACCCCTTCAACAATGCCGTTGGCCACCTCTTCTACTATCCTTCCTACTCTTGCTCAGGAATGACCCCCCAAGTGTGAAACACTGTGAAATATAAGTAGTTATTGTCTCAGAGGGTGTCACTGTATCTCAACAAGGGTTGGCGAATTCAGGGGAGGGCGGACAGCAAATTGAAGGCCAAAACAAAGATGTAAAAAAACAACACAAGCTAGATGAGACACGGTGGTGCTTTATTAAAAGGGGATGGGGACAAAAAGAGAACTCTTTAATCTCATCTGTAGAAAAGAAAGAAAGAAAGAAAGAAAGAAAGTCAGTCAGTCTACAGACAATTTTGAAGTGTAGTCTCTGTTGTAATGTAGAAAACTCAGCAGGCAATTTGCGCACAGCAAGCTCCCACAAACAGCAATGTGATAATGACCAGATAATCTGTTTTAGTGATGTTGATTGAGGGATAAGTATTGGCCAGGACACATAGAAACATAGAAGATTGGAGTAGGAGTAGGCCATTCGGCCCCTCGAGCCTGCTCCGCCATTTAATGAGATCATGGCTGATCATCCAAATTCAGTACCCTGTCCCTGACACCGGGGAGAACTCCCCTGCTCTTCAAAATAGTGCCATGGGATCGTTTACATCCACCTGAGAGAGCAGACGGGGCCTCGGTTTAACGTCTCATCGGAAAGACGGCACCTCCAACAGTGCAGCACTCCCTCAGCACTGCACTGGAGTGTCAGCCTAGCTTTATGTGTTCAAGTCCCTGGAGTGGGACCTGTAAACATCTGACATGATTCTCTGACTATATAAGCTGTGTCTTTATGCATTTCTCCACTTCACCTGAAGAAGGAGCAGCGCTCCGAAAGCTTGTGATTTCAAATAAAGCTGTTGGACTATAACCTGGTGTTGTGTGATTTCTTACATTTGGGACTTGAAGCACCAACCTTCTGACTCAGAGACGAGAGTGCTACCCACTGAGCCACTGGCTGAGACTGTTAAACCATTAGGGAGTAGAGATTGTTTGGCCTCACTATGCCAACATGGCTTCATAGCTTTGGCACTAAAGCTGGCACATATTTGGGTCTAGCCATGCTTCTGTTTGCCCATCAATATCAGAGACACAAGCTATGGTTATGGTGCCCACCTCTACCAGAGACAATCGTTTCAACAAAATCAATCCGTTCTGCTGAACAAATCAAAACATTTTGCACCTCGCTGTAATTTAACAGATATAGAGGTAGTTGGCCAACAGCAGAGGCTGGGGTAGATCACAGCATCTGTCACTTTTCTTTAAACATGCTGATAAGTGATAAATACAAGTTCAGTGCTAGAGGAGACAGCAGTGTGAACTGAGAGAAGCCAAAAGAGCTGCTGGACGTTGTGCAAAGTAACAAAGTAGTGTTGCTTTTGAAAGCTTTTTCGAATAATTTGTCCGTGTCTACACAAGCCACTCTGGGTACAGGTATAATGGCCCAGAAATTCGGGCCGGGGGCTTCCCGCGGGAGCAAACCCCCGACCTGCACTTACCTAGCGCGCCGGCCGTTGAGCTGTGGGCCCCGTGGGATTCCGATCCTGGGCCTGCTCCAACTGCCGGCGCGCAGTGCTTGCGTATCCCAGGGGCGCAGTTAGTTCGAAGCGTCCCCTGGGATCACGTGGGCCATGGAGAGCCAATGGTAGCAGGGAATCTGTATTCATAGATTTGACAGGAAGACCTGTCAAATCTATGAATAGAGATCGGCCCCAAAACCTAACTAAAACTTCAAATACATTTTTTTTTAAATAACTATAAATTACATAAAATAACTATTTTAAACAAGTCAACATGGATTGACAAAAGGTAAATCATGCTTGACTAATCTACTGGAATTTTTTGAGGATGTAACTGGTAAAATAGATAAGGGAGAACCAGTGGATGTGGTGTATTTAGACTTTCAGAAGGCTTTCGATAAGAGATTAGCGTGTAAAGTTAAGGCACATCGGATTGGGGGCAAGGTATTGACTTGGATAGAGAACTGGTTGGCAGACAGAAAGCAAAGAGTTGGAATAAACGGGTCTTTTTCCGAGTGGCAGGCAGTGACTAGTGGGGTACCGCAGGGATCGGTCCTTGGACCCCAGCTATTCATAATATATATTAATGATCTAGACAAGGGAACTAGATGTAATATCTCCAAATTTGCAGACGACACAAAGCTGGGTGGGCGTGTGTGCTGTGAGGAGGATGCCGAGAAACTACAGAAAGATTTGGACAGGTTGGGTGATTGGGCAGAAGCATGGCGGATGCAATATAACGTGGATAAATGTGAGGTTATCCACTTTGGTGGCAAAAACAGGAAGACTGATTATTATCTGAATGGCAATAGATTGGGAGAAGGGGAAGTACAACGAGACCTGGGTGTCCTTGTGCACCAGTCGCTGAAGGTAAGCATGCAGGTGCAGCAGGCGGTTAAGAAGGCAAATGGTATGTTGGCCTTCGTAGCGAGAGGGTTCGAGTACAGGAACAAGGATGTCTTGCTGCAGTTGTACAGGACCTTGGTGAGACCACATCTTGAGTATTGTGTGCAGTTTTGGTCACCTTATCTGAGGAAGGATGTTCTTGCCATGGAAGGAGTTCAGCGAAGATTCACTAGGCTGATACCTGGGATGGCAGGAATGACGTATGAGGAGAGATTGGGTCGATTGGGCTTGTACTCGCTGGAGTTTAGAAGAATGAGAGGGGATCTCATTGAAACTTATAAAATTCTGACAGGACTGGACAGACTGGATGCAGGAAGGATGTTCCCGATGGTCGGGGAGTCCAGAACCAGGGGTCACAGTCTAAGGATAAGGGGTAGGCCATTTAGGACAGAAATGAGGAGGAATTTCTTCACCCAGAGAGTGGTGAACCTGTGGAATTCTCTACCACAGAAGGCAGTAGAGGCCAATTCATTAAATATATTCAAGAAGGAGTTAGATATATTTCTTAAGGCTAAAGGCATCAAGGGATATGGGGAGAAGGCAGGGACAGGGTACTGAATTTGGATGATCAGCCATGATCGCATTGAATGGCGAAGCAGGCTCGAGGGGCCGAATGGCCTACTCCTGCTCCTATCTTCTATGTTTCTATGTCTATATAAGTTGTAATGTTTGCTCATAAGAACATAAGAAATAGGAGCAGGAGGAGGCCATTTGGCCCCTCGAGCCTGCTCCGCCATTCAATAAGATCATGGCTGATCTTCTACCTGATCTCCACTTCCCTGCACTATCCCCATATCCCTTGATTCCCTTAATATCCAAAAATCTATCGATCTCTGCCTTGAATATACTCAACGACTGAGCCTCCACAGCCCTCTGGGGTAGAGAATTCCAAAGATTCACCACCCTGTGAAGAAATTTCTCCCCATCTCAGTCCTAAATGGCCGACCCCTTATTCTGAGACTGTGACCCCTGGTTCTAGACACTCCAGCCAGGGGAAACATCCTCCCTGCAGCTACCCTGTCAAGCCTTGTAAGAATTTTGTATATTTCAATGAGATCGCCTCTCATTCTTCTAAACTCTAGAGAATATAGACCTAGTCTACTCAATCTCTCCTCATAGGACAATCCCCTCATCCCAAGGACAGCCCTCTTATCCCAGGAATCAATCTAGAAAGGCTTCTTAACATAGAAACATAGAAACTAGGAGCAGGAGTAGGCCATTTGGCCCTTCGAGCCTGCTCCGCCATTCAACGAGATCATGGCTGATCATCCAAACCCTAGCACCCGGTCCCTACACCGACAGCCATCCCACCCAAGCCCTATCCCCGTAACCCCACATATTTCATCCCCCCTAACACTAAGGGCCAATTTTTATCATGGCCAATCAACCTAATCTTGTAAGTTCTAATACAAAAGCAAAATACTGCGGATGCTGGAAATCTGAAATAAAAACAGAAAAAGCTGGAGATACTCAGCAGGTCAGGCAGCATCTGTGGAGAGAGAAACAGAGTTGACGGTTCAGGTCGGTGACCTTTCTTCAGAACTGGTTCTTATAAGTTCGAATCAGTCAACTTTGGTGGCACAGTGGGCTAGATGCTGTCCTTCCACCACTGGAAGCCGGATTTGAATCCACCTCCTGTATCTGCTGGCTGGAAGGGTCCCACGTGAAACAATTGTAGGGAGTTTCCACCCAGTTACTCGTGGGTGTGATTCCACAGCACAAAAACTGCCCGTAATTGAAGCACGATTTACACAAATTTTTTCCGAGACCACGAGGGTTGGTTGATGTGGGAAATGAAAAATTCATACCAGTGCAGTGTGTGGGGGGGGGGGGGCGGGGTTGTGTGTGGGTGGGGTGGGGTCTTTTCCGAGGTTGGGGCTGAGTCATGTTCTTCTCCTGCATTGGATGTCAAAAGCTGCCAATGTTCCATTCCGATCCCCCCCACCCCCCCAACAGTGACATAACCCAGCACGGAACTCTCTTCCAAATATAAATTTGAAAAGAAATCCATACTAAAATAGCTCCTCTGCAGAGCAAGAAAAGTTTTTTTCATTATCTTTGAACACTTTCAATATTAAGTATAAAAAGTATTGGGAGTTACTTAGAAAAGGCTGCTCGACCGGGCGGGGTGGTCGGTCATGTGACAAAACCTCTAGGAATATGTCCAGCCAGAGTTGGCAACCCTACAATCAAATCAAAATCAAATCAAATCAACTTTATTGTCATTGTTAGTGCACAAGTGCAGTACAACGAAATGTAGACTTGCGGCTCCCGAGAGTGTACATTTAGATTAAGACATTTAGGCCTAGAAATTCAGTTGCGTTCGCCAGCCGTTAGCGCCATAAGAGGGGTAGATTTCGAGTGCTAGGCACTTAGCGCCCGGGCGCAGACCGATCTGCGCCTACGCTCAACTTCAGTTGACAGTTAGCGCCGGCGCAAAGTGTTTGCGCGCGCTCAGCTGCGCGCGCAGCTTATGACGTCATTTCGTCGTGCAACGCTGTTTGTGCGCCCCAAACCGGAACTTCAGTGGCGCCTGCCCAATGTGGGCGTGGCACTGTTAAGAACTGTGAAGTGGAATGCAGCAGAGGCCCTGCGGGCCTCGGGGAGCGCTAATTAAAGGGCACTTACACTGAACTATAAAGGCCAGCCATTTTGCTGCAATGACTTTAGTACTTTGGATTTCTGGACAGAGACCAAGGAACAGACCTTACTGATTTGGGACAACATAGGAGAGGTATTTTTGGCTTCTAGCCAGAGCTTGGAAATTTGACTCATTGTGATTTCACTGTTTGCAAGTATATTATGGGGGCTGCATGGGGTTGCAACCCTCAGTTCCAGCATTATGTGCGAAGAGCTCGCAGACGCTGTGTGAGAGGGGCAGCCATGCCTAGACGCAGAGGGGCCATCAGGCGTCGGCAACGTAGGCCTTACCCACTCAGGGAATACCGGCAGCAGGTGTCCTATCTCACCATGACTGCTGCGCATTGTGTTAAGAGGCTGCGCTTCAGAAGGGAGGTGGTTGCAGAGATCTGCCAGCTGCTTCACAGAGATCTGCGTCCACAGCTGATGTGCAGGACGTCTCTGTCGGTGGAAGTGAAGGTCACGGTGGCTCTGAACTTTTATGCAAGCGGCTCCTTCCAAGCCGCTGCTGGGGACATAGCGAACATCTCCCAGTTCGCCGTGCATCGCTGCATCCGGCAGGTCACCGATGCCCTTTTCGCAAGGAGACACCAATTCATCTCCTTCCCCATGACCCTAGAGAGGCAGGAGCAGCGTGCAGTCGGATTTGCGAGGATCGCCGACTTCCCCATGGTGCAGGGCGCCATTGACTGCACGCATGTAGCTATGCGGGCACCTATCGACAATGCCGAGGATTACCGCAACCGGAAGGGCTACCATTCCCTCAATGTACAGCTGGTGTGTGACCACAGGCAGCGCATCCTAGCTGTCAATGCCCGCTTTCCAGGAAGCAGCCACGATGCATTTATACTGCGCCAGACTACTGTGGCTGACATGCTCCAGGCACAGCCTCCCCCAAGAGGATGGCTTATCGGGGACAAGGGCTACCCTTTGTGTACATGGCTCATGACCCCGCTCCGCGCGCCCAGGACCCCTGCTGAGGAGGCATACAACGAAAGCCATCAAGCCACAAGGAACATCATAGAGCAAACGATTGGCATCCTCAAGCAACGGTTCCGCTGCCTGGATCGTTCCGGCGGCTCTCTACAGTATTCGCCGGATAGAGTCTCCCAGTTCGTCGTCGTTTGCTGCATGCTGCACAACCTGGCTATCCGCAGGACTCAGGCACTGCCACCTCACGTTGGACCACCACCTCAGGAGGACGAGCAGGAGGACCATGAGGAGGAGGAGGAGGAGGAGGAGGAGTACCAGCCCAGGAGGGAGCCACAAGGTCCAAGGGCCGTCCGTCGGCGGCTTATTGAACTACACTTCTAGGCCCCCTGTCAGGGAATGGCTTGTGGCAATGAACGCACCTGAATGCAGCCGCTCCGCAAGCCCTCAGCCGGTTAACGCAACAACCACTTGAAACATCACACATGGACAAGCTGAATAAATAAAAAGCTTTATTTAACAAACTCAGGGCCCTTCCCACATGAAACACAAAAACAGACAAGACCCCCAAAAAACAGTCAAAAACATATCTCACTCCCACAACCTGGGGAGGAATAACAAAACTTGTCCATCCAATTGGCCTTCATCTTCGGCCTTACCAAAATAAACCCCCCCCATAGAGAACACAAACACCCCCATATGAAAAAACATTTGCCTTCATCTTCGGCCTTACCAAAATAAACCCCCCCCATAGAGAACACAAACACCCCCATATAAAAAATCATTTGCCTTCATCTTCGGCCTTACCAATATAAACCCCCCCCATAGAGAACACAAATACCCCCATATAAAAAATCATTTGGCAACACACTCTACTTGGTGTGCCGAGAGGGCGAGTCCTTGTGCAGGCTTCTCCGGCCCCTGCCCGACCTGCTGCTCCGCCTCAACCTGGGCCCTGTGGGTGCTGCAAGGCTGGGGGAAGGCTCCTGAGGGGCACAATGCGTGACGGCAGATGCCCTTGGGGGGTCGGCCCAGACGAGCTCCGGCCCTGGAGGGGCCGGCTGCTGACTGCTGCAGCTGTGGCTGGCCAGCATCAGTCTCTCCAGCAGCTCGTCGCACCTTGGCTGGGGGAGTGGCAGTGGCAGCTGCAGCAATGGGGGCAAGCTGGCTGATGCCAGGCGCTCGCTGGTCGCCAGAGACACTGGCAGTCGGCCGGGCTGGCGCTGCAGCAAGCGCAGCAATCTGGTGAAGGACAGACCGCTGTGCTGCAGCAGCGCGGCGGGTGCCCTGGCAATGCGTCCGTGACACAGCGAGTGTGGCAGAAGTGAGTGCCCGTACTGCCCTGGTCTGTGCCCGCATCAGACCAGCCAGTGTCTGCACGGCACCACTCATGAACTCTCGACTCGCGTCCTGTGATGCCTTGAATTCTGCCCGACTCGCGTCCTGTGATGCCCCGAATTGTTCAACACCCCTGGCCTGTGCTGCCGCGAGTTGTTCGAAACCCCTGGCCTGTGAGTCCCCGAAATTGGCCACACTATGAGCCAGGGACTCAATGGCCTGAGGCAACTGAGCCACAACCCCCATGAACTCGGTGTGGCGACGCTCCGAGTCCGCGGACATTTGATCAAGGAGGCGCACCTCCTGGGCGAGGACCGTCTCCGGACTGGAGGCCGGACTCTCCCTCTGGGGAGAAGGCCGCCGAGCTGGCCGACCCTTCCCGCGTGGCTGGACGCCACTGGGCCCAGCAACTGCCCTCCCCTGCAACACTTCCCCCCTCTGGGGAGAAGGCAGCTGAGCTGGCCGACCCTTCCCGCGTGGCTGGATGCCACTGGGCCCAGCAACTGCCCTCCCCTGCAACACTTCCCCCTGGCTCTCCTCCAGGGAAGACATGTCCCCTCCATTGCCATCCCCTGGCGCGGATGAGGGTTCCCCCGATGTGCCGCCTTCCTCTTGCTCCTCGTCGTCCTCCTCTTCCGAGGGACTGACACTCGCAGCTTCAGGGACCTCCTCCTCACCAGCTGAAAGCAGGAAGGCACAAGAGTAGCTTTAGAGTGAGGACAGGGCGTCAGCGAGGGAGGCATGAGTGGTGGCATTATGCGCATTGGTGGGACAGTGGCAAAGGATGTAGATCTGAAGCGCAAGGGGACCGAGAGAGGTCCAAACGGTCATGTCCTTACCATTGGGGCCCAGCACAGGGTCGGCATCTCCAATAGCAACGGGGCCAATCACCCGGGCACGCATGAGTCGAGCCACGCGCTCCTCCAGGTCACTGAGCTCCTGGAACTGGGAACGGCCTCCCCCGGTGACAGTCCGGCTCTTCAGATTCTGCGCCAGCTTGGCCTGCAAGAGAAAGGACGGCCTCTAAGTACAGTGTGGTGCCCTGTTGGTGTGTGCACTGCCTCCCATGGTGGAATAGCTTGGCCAGTGTGGTGCCCTGTTGGTGTGTGCACTGCCTCCCATGGTGGAATAGCTTGGCCAGTGTGGTGCCCTGTTGGTGTGTGCACTGCCTCCCATGGTCGAATAGCTTGGCCAGTGTGGTGCCCTGTTGGTGTGTGCACTGCCTCCCATGGTCGAATAGCTTGGCCAGTGTGTAAAGTGCAGAAAGTGCTATTGATGAGCATGCCAGTGCCATAGCTGCTGGAGGAGGGCTGGCCATTAGGCCTTTGAGGTCCCTTTGCCCATAATGTGAGGTGCACATGCAAGGATGAGGAGGACACTGGAAAGGGTACTCACCCTGACCAACCGAGTGAGGTCGTTAAACTTCTTCCGGCATTGGTCAGCTGTCCTGGGGACATCGCTGTTGGCTGTGACCCTCTGGGCGATTTCCCTCCAGGCTCTCCTGTACAGCCTCTTGGGAGCCTTCTTGCCACTGTCCGGGCACAAGATATCTCTTCTCTTCTCCAAACCCCTAAGCATCACCTTCAAATCATGGGCAGAGAAGCGCTGCGCTCGCTCACGGGCCCTCTGCATCGTTGCTGGCGCTATTTCTCTCCAGCAGCAGTGTTTAGGCCTAGCTGGAGGGCTGCAGTATCCAGGGCGTGGCAGCAGACCAAGTCGACCCTTCCCCCTTTAAGAGCTGGCCGACGTCAGGGTGTCTGCTGTCAATCAAAACATGACCGCACCTGCGCTGCGCCCGGCCTCGGCGGTATCACTCTGCACCGCCGGCTTAGCGCCTAAAGAGAGGGGTGCAACGCCAGTTTTAGCGCTCGCCCAAACTCCTTGGCCAAAGCTACTGAATATCGGCGAAGTGGCCTCCACTTTCCGGCGGGCGCAAACTTTAGCGCCCGCCCGACTTTACCACCCCAAAAGTGGCTATACTGAATTTCTAGGCCTTAAACATTCAACTGTGGCAGTACCACTGGTTGTCCCTTACATTGAGACACATAATTCCCTTTAACTTACCTTTTGGGGCCGTTGCCCTTTTAACTTACCTGTTGGGGCCATTGCCCCTTTAAGACGCGCCCTAGCGCGCTGACGTCACGTCACGTACAACGTGATGTGCGTGCGCCGGCACAGCCCGGCCTAGAGTCTTCGGCCTCAACGGCCAGCCGACAGGAGCGATGCAATCTTCCGCTCCTGCAGCAAGCACCAGCACAGCCCGGCCTAGCGTCTTCGGACTCAACGGCCAGCCGACGGGAGCGACGCGATCTTCCGCTCCTGCAGCAAGCACCAGCACAGCCCGGCCTAGCGTCTTCGGACTCAACGGCCAGCCGACGGGAGCGACGCGATCTTCCGCTCCCGCGGCAAGCACCGGCACAGCCCGGCCTCGCGACCTCGGCCTCAACGGCCAGCGACGCAATGACGCGCATCACGTGACGCCCTAAGCGTGGGAAACGTGAGCAACGTGATGACGTCACAACACAAACGCAATGACGTCATCACGCTCCCCACAGGACTGCGAACTCAGTCCTCGTGGAGTCCCCGCTGGGACAAGACCTACACCACGGTGCTCCTACAGTCAGCCATCTTACCTGCTATCTTACCTGCTGTAATTAGTCTGTTCCTGTAAATAAACAACTTGTTAATAGTTCGTCGAAGTCAAACTCTCTTATTTAGTGGCGATCTACACGAACTGCTACACAACATACATTTGTCTTGTAATACATTAACATAAACATAACCATAATAAAGTGCATTGGCAGATGTGCAGGCTTTAGAGTTTATTTGTGGAGTTCAGTAGGATGACAGCCCTGGGAAAGAAGCTGTTCCTAAATCTGGTCGTACGGGTGCGAATGCATCTGTAGCGTCTCCCAGATGGCAGGAGGGCGAACAGACTGTGGCTGGGGTGGGTAGGGTCTTTGATGATGGTCCGTGACCTCCGTAAACAGCTGTCTGCTGATTGGTTGTTTTACTGGTGTTTTGACGGAGCCCCCATGTCATTTTCTGGGCTGTCCCAAGTGCTCATAGAATCAGAGACTCTTTCAGTAGAGAAGGAGGCCATTCGGCCCATCGTGCCTGCGCTGGCTCATTGAAAGAGCAGTCGTGCTTAGTCCCACGTCCCCGCTTTGTGTCCGTGTCCCGCGTCCTCACCCTCAAGTGCCTGTCCAACTCCCTTTTAAAATGATTGATGGAACCAGCTTCCGCCACCTTTTCAGGTCGAGTGTTCCAGATCCCTACAACTCTCTGAGTGATAAAACTTCTCCTCATCTCCCCACTAGATCTTTTTCCAATGATTTTGAATCTATGGCCTTTGGTTATTGACCCACTCGCCAGAGAGAATGATTTTTCTCTCTCTACTCTATCAAAACCTCTCATCATCTTGAAAACCTCCATTCGGTCACCTCTTAACCTTCTCTGTTCCGAGGAGAACAGTCCTAACTTTTCCAACCTCTCCTCATAACTGAAGTCCCTCATCCCTGGTAACACCCTGGTAAACCTCCTCTGCACCCTTTCTAAGGCCTTTACATCTTTCCTGAAGTGTGATGCCCAGAATTGTCCACAACACTCCAGCTGAGGCCTAACCAGTGATTTATAAAGTTCTTCGAGTGTTGATCTTTTGAAATGGCGTACAGAGTTTGAGGCAGATTTTGGCCTGCACTACAACAGAGACTACACTTCAGAAGTACTTCACTGGCCGTAAAATGCTTTGGCAAGTCCTGATGACATGAAAGGTGCTACATAAAATACATGTTCACTCTTTCTTACGAATCTTGATGTGCTTGGAGTGAGGGATGTGAATCGCTGCCTTGAAGAGAAAACGAGAGAGAGAAGAGGAGACAACGCTGGTTTTTATTTGATGGATCCCTTTACTTTCGGATTACCTTTACAACGTAATCATAAATGTAGCACATTTCACCCAGTGATCTCGGTAACGGTGTGAGACTGCAGCAGAACCGTAGCTTGGGATCACATTACTATGGCTGCCCTGTGTTCTGTAGCTGAGTTATATATCTGCCCAGTGGTGGAGCCAGTTGGGATCGCGGGGGTCATGGCCCACCACCCCCCCCCCACCCCCAATCATTTTGAGGTCGGACAATTGGCTTTGGAGAACCGCCTCCATATTGCTCCCAGGAACCTCGGACACCCGTCTTCGGCCTCCAAGTTGGCAGCCCAAGTCTGTGCGGTTCCCAGTTCGGCCTTCAGACCAGGTAATTCGTCATTCCCCGGTTCCCAGCTCGGTCCCCTTCCTGGCAAGGCGGCCAAATCTCAAGGTCGACACCCGCACCCCACCCCCACCCAACCCACCCCCCACCCCAACCCACCAAGAAAGCAGGTTCTCGATGTATTTCTTAAAGAAATACATCGAGAACTTTCTGCTGGATTCTGGCTCATAAAGAAAACAAAGAGACTGCGGGGATCTGTCCATGGGATCTGTCCATGGATTTCTGGTTCCCTCCTCCCCGCAGTCTCTTTGTTTTCTTTATGAGCCAGAATCCAGCAGAAAGTTCTCGATGTATTTGCAAACCTTGGCAGCCACATGTGCTCAAGAGATAAGAGACATTCTAGGGATCTGAGAAGTAATATAGGTAAATATTTTATTAATCAGACATCTGTACCAAACTCCTCAGTGTTAATGTGAAATCACACTTGAAACATCAAGTACCTCAGCACTCATTCCAATAAATATTTTTCTTGTAAAAAGCCGTATAAATTTTTACTAAGCGTCAGCTTTGCTCAGTTGGTAGTACTTGTTTCTCTGAGGCCAGAAGGTTGTGGGTTCAAGCCCACTCTAAGACATGAACACCTATTCTAGGCCGACACTTGCAATAGTGCTGCGTTGTCATGGCTACCGTACCTTTGGATGAGACAATAAGCCAAGGCCCGGTCTGCTCAATCAGGTGCTGGTTAAAGATTCGTGCTACTATTCAAAGACGGGCAAGGGGATGTCCTAGACAACCTTCCTCCCTTAACCAACACCACCAAGAATAGATTCACTGGACATTCAGCTCATTGCTGTGTCTGGGAGACCTGGCTGTGAACAAAATGGCGGCTGCAATTGCCTACATACCAGTGACTACAGTTCAAATTCATTGTATGTGAAGCACTTTGGGATGTTTCTGAGCGACGTGATGAGGCACCAGACAAGTGAAACTTCCTTCGTCCTTTAACCACTAAAATGAACGCAGGCTACCATGTAACAGACTGAATATTGTGTTAAAATTGAATGGCATTGTGTTGACGTTTAGAGACACAGTTCATGATGCAACCTGACTTCTTGGCGGGCATTGATGCCTTCCACTTATTACTCTACTTACACCTCCTCTCCTGTAGCTGGTGGCTCGTGCCAGGCATGCTGCTGGCAACATGTCAGTATGTCACCCAAGTGCCCATTCTTTGTGAGCCTAGAGAATGAGTCTGAGGCTGCTTGGCCAGCAAAGCCAATCCTGATCTAGTTCCACACACGCACATGCCAGCAGACAACGTTGGATAATGAGCAGGAGTACTGGGAACCCTGGCTGATTATTGTCTCCCTAGCTCAGGATGGTAGAGATCACTTTTAGCATTGCTAAAGCTCCCCAGCACAGGACAGTAAATCATTATCTGTATTCTGCTGAAATATTTCATTTGAAGTTTTGAATTGCTGCAATGCTTAGGACTTAACACACCTTGAATCTTCCGCATTGTCCACACAAGGACTCCTCTTGTGTATTTTTACAATGTATTAAGACTGGTCAATCTCCTGTGGTATTGCACAGTTAAGACCATGTGCAGTCTTTAGGTGAAGTGGGGTTAGAGGGCGGGGGATAATTGCCCCGGGGTGCGCCGTGTCATTCGGCCGCCATTTTAAAATCATACATTCTGCCCTTCTCTTTACAGTTCCGTGATGAATGCCTATATCCCCATTTCTCATAGATACTGAAGTGAACGTGTCACTCTGCAATCACACGCTTCCAGCACCTCCACTGGTGGGAGGGTGTAATTACAATGCGACAAGTTTCCATGGCCACCTTCCATTGAAACGATGGAGAACGTTCACGGGAAGCGTGCACAGATTGTTAATATACTATAGATATTATTTTGTACTTGTTAAATTAATCTTTTTAAATAGCGTATCTGTGTTGATATTCTTCCCATCACTCTCGGATCAGAGGCTTCGTTCTACCACCACCACCAACAACAATAACTTGTGTTTATATAGCGCCTCTAACGTAGTAAAACGTCCCAAGGCGCTGCCCAGGAGTATTTTAAGACAACAAATTTGACACCGAGCCACATAAGGATAAATTAGGACAGTGCTTGGTGTTAAGTCTGTGTGTTCTAGTTATTGTTAATAAGAATCACTGCACACAGACCACAAGAGTAAATTCAACAGGTCTTTACTAGTCGAAGGTCAGGCTGAACTGCCCAATAAATCATTACACAGCACTTATATGTGGTCACCACCGGTATTACAGTATACAGCAGCCAAGATAAAGTAGTGCATCTCTTAAAATAGTTCTCTTAAAGGTGGAACGGTTACATACACCACAATCCTCCCTTTTTAGCTTAACAGTATATATTCCCCATTAAGCATAACATAATAACATATATACACAACTTCATGTAAAAACAGTTCACAGATTCAGTCTCTGAGGAGGCCTCCTGATCCGAGACGGATAACGCCTTTCAGGGGTCTCTGGTTCTCGTTGCTGGGGTGACTCATCTAGTTGACCCCCTATGGATAGGACATCATCATCAGGTACATTCACTTCTGAGGTAGATGCTTCAGGTTCACTAACTTCCTCCATGGTTGTCTCTGTCGTAACCATGGGCTCGACCCTTGTTCTCGATCCCACCAGTTGGTCAGCATGACGTCGCATTACATTTTCACCAACATCTACCGTGTACATCAGGGGTCCTTGTCTGGCCCGAATTGTTCCAGATTGCCATTTCTCGTTTTTATAGTCCCTGGCTAACACCGGTTGTCCTATTTCAAAACTTCGAGTGGGCTTGTTATTGATATGCTGGAACTGTTTGTTTTCGACTTCCCTCCGCACATTTGGTTTTAACAAGTCCAACCTGGACCGCAACCTCCTGTTATAGAACATCATGGCAGGACTTTGGTTTGTTGTTGCATGGGTGGCATTTCGATATGCCAGTAGGAAATTGTCCACCTTGTGTTGCAGTGGAATCTGATCTTCGTTCATGGCCTTTATTGCCTTTTTGAACGTCTGTACAAACCTCTCGGCCAGCCCATTCGTAGCTGGATGATATGAGGCAGAGGTATAATGTTTCACCCCATTCTTCTTCAGGAATTTCTGGAATTCCTCTGACACGAACTGTGGTCCGTTGTCTGAACATATTTGCTCTGGCAATCCATTTCTTGCAAATATCGTTCTTAGCACCGCGATCGTCTTCTCCGAGGTAGTGGTAGTCATTTTAATCACTTCTGGCCATTTAGAATGTGCGTCCACCGCAATTAAAAACATGGAGTCCATGAATAGACCAGCAAAGTCAATATGTACACGTTGCCATGGGGTTGAAGGCCATTCCCATGGATGCAGCGGTGCAATTGGAGGTGCATTTTGGACTTTTTGGCACCCTGAGCAGCTTTTCGTCAGATCCTCTATCTGTTGGTCGATACCCGGCCACCACACATAAGCCCTAGCAAGGCTTTTCATCTTGACTCCCCCCAGATGACCTTCATGTAGTTCTTTTAGAACTCTCTCTCTTAACTTAGGAGGGATAATCACCCTTGTTCCATACATCAATGTTCCCTGACAGATGGACAGCTGTTCTCGTCTTGCTGAGAATGCCGGTAACAGTGGATCACCATGGGCTGGCCATCCCTTTACTGTCAATTCGTAGACCCGGGACAGTGTCGGGTCATTCCTAGTCTCCCTTTCAATATTTGCATTGGTGACAGGTAAACATTCGATGATGGTCGAGTGAAATAACTCCACCGGGTCAACCGTCGGTGCCTCCTCCTCCTCAGTAGGTAGTGGCAGGCGTGACAGCCCATCAGCATTACCATGCTGCTTTGAATTCTATCTGATATTGATGTGCCCCTAGGAAAAGGGACCATCTCTGGAGCCTCTGTGCTGTCATCACCGAAACACCCTTCTTAGGGTTAAAAATGGATACCAACGGCTGGTGGTCTGTCAGCAGTGTAAACTTCTGGCCCTGCAGGTAATGATTAAACTTCTTTACTCCCCACACAAGGCTGAGAGCCTCCCTATCTATCTGAGCATAGTTGCGCTCAGCGGAGGTCAATGATCTGGATGCAAATGCGACTGGCCTTTCCAAGCCATTTGGCAACTTGTGTGAGAGTACTGCTCCAATACCATAAGGAGAAGCATCACAAGCTAAACAAATAGGTAGCGTTGGGTTGAAGTGAGCCAACACTTCCTCTGAGGTGATCAATGCCTTGCTTTTGCGAAAGGCCTTCTTACAGTCCTCGCTCCACTTCCATGGCACTTCTTTCTGCAAAAGAGCGTTCAGCGGGTGCAGCACCGTGGATAGATTTGGCAGAAATTTATGGTAATAGTTAATCAACCCTAGGAACGACCTCAACTGGGATACATTTTCCGGAGCGGGAGCCTTCACAACAGCTTCGATCTTGTCAGGTGACTTGTGCAGCCCCTCCTGGTCAATGACATGACCACAGTACGAGATCCGTTTCTGAAAGAACTCACATTTCTGGCGATTAACTCGAAGTCCATATTCCTTCAATCTGGTGAGCACCAGTTTCAAATTTGCAAGGTGTTCCTCATCGTCATCTCCTGTAATCAGGATATCGTCCAAGTAACATTGAGTGCTTGGAATTCCCTGTAATACCTGCTCCATGGCCCTCTGCCAAATTGCTGGAGCCGAAGCCACTCCAAAAACCAGTCTATTATATCGATACAAGCCTCTGTGCGTGTTGATTGTAAGATACTGGCGCGACTCTTCCTCAACTTCCATCTGTAAGTACGCTTGCGCCAGGTCTATCTTGGTGAAGTGTTTCCCACCAGACAATGAAGCAAAGATATCCTCAATCCGCGGAAGCGGATATTGCACCGTGTGAAGCACCGGATTAACCGTGATCTTGAAGTCTCCACAGATGCGGACCTTCCCCGGTTCCCCTGGCTTGTTACTCGATGAACGCTTCATGACTGGGACAATGGGCGTGGCCCACTCACTCCAGTCCACCTTAGACAGTACTCCTGAACGTTCTAGCCCTTCCAGCTCAGCTTCCACAGCAGGTCGTATCGCATAAGGTCTGGCTTTGAAAAATTTTGGGTTTGCATGTTCTGCAATCTTGATTTTTGCTGTAATTCCTCTCAGTGTTCCCAGTCCCTGTTGGAACACCTCTTTAGCCTCATCCAATATTCTGGACAATCGTTCAGGTTTGACATCCTTTTTTCCGGAATCTACCGTTATTGCTTTTAGGGAGTGCCAGTCCATATTTATTTTCCTGATCCACTCCCGTCCCAGAAGTGGTGGACCTCCCTCAGGTAGTACATATAAGTCCATTCCTTGGTGTTCTTTGCCCTTGTGTACCACCTTGACTTTTATCTTTCCGATGGGGTATACTCTTTGCCCCGTGTATGTCTGCAATACTATCTCCGTATCCCGTAGGGGAATATGTGTGAATAACCTTTTGTAATCTTGCTTATTCATGACCGTCAACGCCGATCCGGTGTCCAATTCCATCTTCACTTGGACTCCTGCTATCTGAAGTGTGACCCAGATAGTTTGTAGGTCAGCTTCCTTACTCACATTGTGAATTCTCAGACTACCCAGTTCCTTGCTGTTGGAGTCTGAATCCGAATTCTGTTCATCCGAACTCTTCTCAGCCACCTTATGTACCTTTCTGCACTTTTCCTGCGGTGACTTTTTGTTGCTGGTCTTCTTTCCTGACCGGCATACTTTAGCTATGTGACCAAGCTTGCCACATTTTCTACATTCCTGATTTTTAAACCAGCATTGGTTCTGATCGTGTGTTGTCTTTCCACAATGATAACATTTCGCTGTACCCAAAGCCATTTGATCTACGCTGAGTACCGCTGCCTTCAGCTGCATTTCCGCAGTGCCTCTCGCTGCGGCTTCGTGCGATGCTGCAATAGTGACAGCCTTATCAAGTGTAAGATCATTCTCTTCAAGCAGCCGCTTTTGTGTTCCTTCTTTCGACAATCCACACACGAATTTGTCTCTCAGTGCCTCTGTCAGTCTTTCCCCAAACTGACAGTATTTCGCTAGCTTACGCAGTTCAATTAAATACTCCGCGTTGCTTTCCTCTTTCAGTTGCGTTCTCGCATAAAATTTAAATCGTTCCGCTAACATCAGCGGTGTGGGGTTCAAATGATTTCTCAGGACAGCAACAATATTAGCGAAAGCCTGATCCGCCGGTTTAGCTGGTGATAGAAGATGCTTCAATAGCCCGTATGTCTTCGCACCCATTGAGTTTAGTAAGGTTAGTGCTTTATCTTCATCTGATATTTTATTTGCCTTACAATAAATCTCTATGCGTTCTACATACGTGGCCCAATCTTCAACATCGGCATCGAAATCGTTGATGTTACCACGCTTAGGCATCCTCGCAATCTTCTTGAGAAACAAAAAGAAATCTTTCTTTTCTTTTATTTTATTTTTTTCAAAATGGCGGTTTCCCGCGCTTGTCTTCTTCCCCCGCCTACAAAAATGGCGGCTTCCCGCGTTTGCCTTTCTCCCCCGCTGGCTGTAATGGCGATTGCCTTATTGCTGCGTTCGCCCTCCCCAGCGGTTCTCAAATCGTGCCTCCCAGCCCCTCTTGCAGTCCGGTCCTTTCCCCCGGCTGCGGCTGAGTTCTCCGCGGTTTTAAAAAAAAAATTTCTCCCGCGCCTCGCGGCCTCGGTAGCTGCCCGGCCTTTTTCCCCGGTCGCGGTCGAGCTCTCTCTCGACGCTGTTGCGTCTCCCAGCCCGCTTGCAGCCCGGTCTTTTACACCGGCTGCGTTTGCATTCACCGCGGCTCCCGTGCCTTACGCTGCCCCAGTCTCAGCGCCTCTGGCCTCGACTTCTGTCCGGCTCTTTTCCCCAGCCATGGTCGAGTTCTCCGCCCTTATATCCTCCGTTTTTCCCTCCCCTACTTCACAGCCAACGTGGCCGACTTGCTGCTCGTCGCTGATCGGCTTACCCACCACCGTGGTAGAAGGGATGATCACTGCCTGTTGCTGATGGAAGGCTTCGTGTCAGGATTCTTCCTTGCTCTTCAGACCCGAGTCTTTTCTCAGCAGGATGATGAGGGCGGATGCCTCTTCTCGACGCCCGTTAAACTGCCTTGGATATATCTCTGCCGCAGGGTAAGATCGTCATCGTCGCCACTGTTAAGTCTGTGTGTTCTAGTTATTGTTAATAAGAATCACTGCACACAGACCACAAGAATAAATTCAACAGGTCTTTACTAGTCGAAGGTCAGGCTGAACTGCCCAATAAATCATTACACAGCACTTATATACTGGTGTGGTCACCACCGGTATTACAGTATACAGCAGCCAAGATAAAGTAGTGCATCTCTTAAAATAGTTCTCTTAAAGGTGGAACGGTTACATACACCACACTTGGTCAAAGAGGTAGGTTGTAAGGAACGTCTTAAAGGAGGAAAGAGAGGTAGAGAGGCGGAGAGGTTTAGGCAGGGAATTCCAGAGCTTAGGGCCTAGGCAACAGAAGGCACGGCCACCAAAGGTTGAGCGATTATAATCAGGGATGCTCAAGAGGGCAGAATTAGAGGAGCGCAGATATCTCGGGGGGTTGTGGGGCTGGAGGAGATTACAGAGATGGGGAGGGGCGAGGCCATGGAGGGATTTGAACCCAAGGAAAACAACCTATCGGCAACACTTTCTGATTCTTCCAAGTCTCAGGTATCATTCTTTCAGCTGTTCATTTATCTTTATATAATAGGCCACCTTTATATTAGGGATATTTCCTAAAACAACTATTACTGTGATGTAGTGCTTCTTATTAAAAAAGATCTCAAATATGGGATCCAAGGGCTACCTCATGAAAGAGCTATCGCATGGTCTCCTGAATAGGCCCGCATCCTCTCATCGATCCTTCCCGGAATGGCTCTTGTTACACTGGCCTTTTAGACAGGTGTCACTGTGTAGAAGGGGTCAGTGCTGGGACCCCAACTCTTTACAATCTATATTAACGATTTGGAGGAGGGGACCGAGTGTAACATATCAAAGTTTGCAGATGATACTAAGATGGGAGGGAAAGTAGTGAGTGAGGAGGACATAAAAAACCTGCAAGGGGACATAGACAGGCTAAGTAAGTGGGCAGAGATTTGGCAGATGGAATACAATACCGGAAAGTGTGAGGTTATGCACTTTGGCAGGAAAAATCGTAGAGCAAGTTATTATCTTAATGGCAAGAAACTGGAAAGTACTGAAGTACAAAGGGATCTGGGGGTCCTGGTGCACGAAACTCAAAAGGTTAGTATGCAGGTGCAGCAAGTGATTAAGAAGGCCAATGGAATGTTGGCTTTCATTGCTAGGGGGATAGAATATAAAAATAGGGAGGTATTGCTTCAGTTGTACAAGGTATTGGTGAGACCGCACCTGGAATACTGCATACAGTTTTGGTGTCCATACTTAAGAAAAGACATACTTGCTCTCGAGTCAGTACAAAGAAGGTTCACTCGGTTAATCCCGGGGATGAGGGGGTGGACATATGAGGAAAGGTTGAATAGTTTGGGACTCTACTCATTGGAGTTCAGAAGAATGAGAGGCGATCTTATTGAAACATATAAGATTGTGAAGGGGTTGGATCGGGTGGATGCGGGGAAGATGTTCCCAATGATGGGTGAAACTAGAACTAGGGGGCATAATCTTAGACTAAGGGGCTGCTCTTTCAAAACTGAGATGAGGAGAAACTTCTTCACTCAGAGGGTAGTAAGTCTGTGGAATTTGCTGCCCCAGAAAGCTGTGGAAGCTACATCATTAAATAAATTTAAAACAGAAATAGACAGTTTCCTAGAAGTAAAGGGAATTAAGGGTTACGGGGAGCGGGCAGGAAATTGGACATGAGTCTAGGTTCGGATCAGTCATGGCCCTGTGGGTGGCGGAGCGGGCCCAGGGGCCGTGTAGCCTGATCCTGCTCCTATTTCGTGTGTCTAATTCTGTTAGATTCAGGAGATGGTTCTATTCACAGGGATTAGTGGAGACCTCGGGAACAGGCTGCCAACTAGGAGTCCTTCAAGAGTAAATCGGGCCTGTTCATGGCTGGGGTGGAGATCATCTTTTACAGAAGGTAAGTACTGCAGGAAATACAGGGACAGAGTGATCTCCTGGACGAGTTTCGATTGCCTAGATGGGTCGGAGAGGAATTTCACAGATTTTTTCTCCCAAATTGGTCATTGGGTTTTTTATCTGCTTTTTCGCCTCTCCCGGGAGATCACATGGGTTCGGGTGGGATGGAGAGTGGAAGTAGATTTGAGGTTAGGATCAGATCAGCCATGATCTTATTGAATGGCGGAGCAGGCTCGAGGGGCCGATTGGCCTACTCCTGCTCCTATTTCTTATGTTCTTATGTTCTTATGAATGCCCAGGATGGAGTTACCACACTGCTGCACAGTCAAGGGTTCAGATCGTGTCGTAAACTGCCAAAGTGATATCGGAACAGCATCTCAACATCAGCTATGGTCCGAGGGTGCACGTTGTTGAAGAGCAGACTCGTCAACTTGCATTTTTCTAGCACCTTTAACGTAGTAAAACGTCCCAGGGCGCTTCACAGGAGCAATTATCAGACAAAATTTGACACCGAGGCACATATTCGGACAGGGGACCAAAAGCCAAGTCAAAGAGGTCGGTTTTAAGGAGCATCTTAAAGGAGGAGAGAGAGGCGGAGAGGTTTAGGGAGGGAATTCCGGCGCTTAGGGCCTCGCCAGCTGAAGGCACGGCCGCCAATGGTGGAGCGATTAAAATCGGGGAGGCGCAAGAGGCCAGAATTAGAGGAGTGCAGAGGTCTCGGAGGGTTGAAGGGCTGGATGAGGTTACAGAGATAGGGAGGGGCGAAGGCCATGGAGAGATTTGAAAATCAGCATGAGAATCCCCAGAATGGGAGCCAATGCAGGTCAGTGAGCACAGGGGTGATGGGTGAATGGGCCTTGGTTTCAGTTATATTATATCATCAAATACATAAAATGGTGGTGGGGGGGTGGTGGAGGAGCTAATTTTAATGGCATTCAGTCTGTTCTATTGAGAAGAGCATTGAGGTTGCATATCAGATAAAAAGAATGAGTGGCATGTGAGACAGTGACGGTATCTAAGATGTTTTATGGAGGTCTCTGTAAAATGGGTTTTAGAGGGACTGAGCGATGCAGTGGGTTAAGTCACTGTTGTTTCACCTTGGGGATGGGAGCAAGATAGAAAATAACAGATTATTGGAAGTGATTAAATGGCAATGAAGCAACAGTGATTCAGATTAACAGATTAATAACTCTCATTTGGATTAAACAGATTAGATTACAGGATTCAAATAAATTTGAGGGGTTTTGGTACAGTAGATAAGGAGAAATTGTTTCCACTGCCAGAGGACACAGATTTTAGATAATCGGCAAAAATTCCAGGGCGGGAGATGAGGAGAATTTTTTTTACGCAGCGAGTTGTTGTGATCTGGAACGCGCTGCCTGAAAGGGCGGTGGAAGCAGATTCAATAGTAACTTTCAAAAGGGAATTGGATAAATACTTGAAAAGGAAAAATTTGCATGGCTGTGGGGAAAGAGCAGAGGAGTGGGTCGAATTGGAGAGCTCTTTCAAAGAGCCGGCACAAGCACGATGGGCTGAATGGCCTCCCTCTGTGCTCTATGATTCTATGGACAATTCACTAATGGTTTGTGGTGTTGGTCGTGCCCACCAATTCCCAGAGGCTGCCTCCGGTAATTGCTGGTCTAGTCTGGAGGATTTGCCTCTGTTTCCTCAGGACCCAGGGAGTCCGTACACTGGCCTACAGCAGATATCAGGAGAGAGTTTCGGAGCGACTTCGCAAGCATCGCAAATGAAGGCGCTCTCAATCTGACACCTCAGCGTCTCTCCCCAGATGGAATCCTCCCCTCTGGATGAGCGGGAGGGACATGCAGCCCCGAGACTCAAACTCAGGGCCTTCTGGCTCAGAGTCAAATGTACTTGCAGCAAGAGCACCCTCCGGCTTATAGAGCTCGATTATCGAGGTGAAAGTGTGTGATCGGAGTGAGCAGTTGGTGTCATGAGCCTCGCCATCAGTACTCCTTCAGAGATCATAATCATAATCATAATCATCTTTCTTGTCATTGTTAGTGCACAAGTGCAGTACAACGAAATGTAGGCTTGCGGCTCCCGAGAGTGTACATTTAGATTAAGACATTTAAACATTCAACATACATTTGGCTTGTAATACATTAACATAAACATAACCATAATAAAGTGCATTGGCAGATGTGCAGGCTTTAGAGTTTATTTGTGGAGTTCAGTAGGATGACAGCCCTGGGAAAGAAGCTGTTCCTAAATCTGGTCGTACGGGTGCGAATGCATCTGTAGCGTCTCCCAGATGGCAGGAGGGCGAACAGACTGTGGCTGTAACAGTAGCTCTTTAAGAGAGTCTTACCTTCAAAACTCTGTTATAGGAGTCTCACCATCATTATTGCTTTTCTCAGTGCAACTGCTCACTTTGAAGATGGAATCCCACCATCAGTAACTCGAACAGAATCTCTCCATCTGCACTCTCTTTAAGAGAGTATCACCATTACTACTGCTTATTAAGGCAGAGTCTCGCCATCAGTAACCCTTAAGAGGGAGTGCCACCATCACTATTCCTTTAAGAGGGAGTTTCACCGTCCCTTTAAGAGAGTGTTGCCCCTGGTGTGCATTTTAAGGAGGCCTCATCACCATCTTTTAAGAAGGTATCTCCTGATTGAGATCTTTTTTGAAGAACATTTCCATCTGTGGCCTGTTGAAAATGAATAGGAAAGGATTAAGATTAACATTCACACTTATTTAACTATATCTGCCTGTTCCTGCTGGTTTTTTGGGGGACGATTCTTAGTTTAAACAGTGTTGGCTGATAACATCTGGGGAACTGGCCTGTAGGAGTTATTGAGAGCGGCAGCGTGAGGGAAAAACATGGTCACTGATGCACCCGGGGTTAGTGATTGCATCTCTGATGATGTTAATTCAGTTGCCTCTTACTCCCAGTGACTGTGCCAAGACTCTGAGCCAAATGACCTCATTGGCAATCACTGTTCAGGTTTTTTTTTAAAGCTTAGCAGAGTGAAAGGCCCAGTCCGCATTCGCTGTGAGGAGCTGTGCTCACAGGGATGGTGCATCAGGCCTGCAGTAGGCCCCGTGCCTGGCCTTCAGGCACAGCATCCCACTGAATTTGCCCTAGAATCTACAGGAAGACGCGAGTTCAAATCCCTCCACGGCAGTTGGGGAATTTAAATTCAGTTAATTAAATAAATCTGGAATAAAAAGCTAGCGTCAGTAATGGTGACCGTGAAACTATCGGATTGTAGTAAAAACCCATCTGGTTCACTAATGTCCTTTAGGGAAGGAAATCTGCTGTCCTTACCCGGTCTGGCCTATATGTGACCCCAGACCCACAGCAATGTGGTTGGCTCTTAACTGCCCTCTGAAATGGCCTAGCAAGACACTCAAGGGCAATTAGGGATTGTTATAAATCTCATCATCATAAAGAAACTACTCATGAAATAACACTGGATGGCCAGCTGGTGGCGCCGTCCAAGGAGTATAAATACTCAGGCGTGGGCCCAGCTTACCAGGGACATTTTGTAAGACAGGAACTAGTGAAGTACAACTAGACCTCCATGTTCTGAAACAAGTTGATTAAAGCCTTGCTTTATATTCAAACCAAGTGCGTAGTGAGTTTTATTATGTCAGTGATGGCCAATAAATGCTGGCCTTGCCAGCGACGCCCACATCCCATAAGCAAATAAAAAAAATAGGAACAAGAACATGGGAACAGGAGGAGGCCATTCAGCCCCTTGAGCTTGTTCAGCCATTCAATTAGATCATGGCCTTGGTTCCGTAACCCTTAATACCCTCAGAAATCTATCAATCTCAGTCTTTAAATTTGCAATATTAACAAAAGTAAATCACCTTCATATTCTTTGTAAATAAACAGGATCGTTATGATAGACCATGTCCTTAAAAGGAGTCCTAATAACGTGATTGATGGTAAAACTCCGCTTTAAAGTGTCCCAAACAGTGAGGTCCCTCTTTAAAGGGAACTTCCACTCCCTTCACAGTTTTTTTATATATATGTGTTGTTCAGTTGGCACCAGTGTTGTGTGGGCAGCTGTTTCATGTCTGAAAGAGCCTTGACGAATTAAAGTGGAAATGTGCAAAAGCTGGACTGACGTACAATTCTTAACATCTCTGCAAAATATATTTACTCCCCTTCTTTGTTCTTTCCACCCGCGATCTATCCCTCGGCCTCCACCGATGCTGTTCTGACACCATGCGCTAGGCGGTGCACAAGAGTGAACCTTTCTCTGAGTTTTCTCTCCTACCCTGTGTCAGCTGTGGCTCAGTGGGCAGCACTCTCGCCTCTGAGTCAGAAAGTTGTGGGTTCTAGTCCCACTCCAGGGACTTGAGCACATAAAGCTGGGCTGACACTCCAGTGAGGGAGTGCTGCACTGTCGGAGGTGCCGTCTTTCGGATGAGATGTTAAACCGAGGCCCCGTCTGCTCTCTCAGGTGGACGTAAAAGATCCCGAGGCACTATTTCGAAGAAGAGCAGGGGAGTTCTCCCTGGTGTCCTGGCTGATATTTATCCCTCAACCAACATCACTGAAACAGATGATCTGGCCATGATCACATTGCTGCTTGTGGGAGCTTGCTGTGCGCAAATTGGCTGCCGCGTTTCCCACATTACAACAATGACTACACTTCAAAAGTACTTCATTGGCTGTCAAGCGCTTTGAGACGTCTGGTGGTCGCGAAAGGCGCTATATAAATGTAAGCCTGTCTTTCCCTGCTGGGAGGTGCCTGGCCTCCACTCAGTGCATCCCCATGGCAACGTGGATGAGCTCAGGAATTCAGTACAGAGGATCATGGGTGGGAACCCACGTTCTAACCCTCCGCAGTGTATTCGGGCTCCAACGCGCCATCATTGAAACTTATAAAATTCTAACAGGACTAGACAGACTAGATGCAGGAAGGATGTTTCTGATGGCGGAGGAGTCCAGAACCAGGGGTCACAGTCTAAGGATAAGGGGTAAGCCATTTAGGACTGAGATGAGGAGGAATTTCTTCACCCAGAGAGTGGTGAACCTGTGGAATTCTCTACCACAGAGGGCAGTAGAGGCCAATACATTAAATATATTCAAGAAGGAGTTGGATATATTTCTTAAGGCTAAAGGGATCAAGGGATATGGGGAGAAGGCAGGGACAGGGTACTGAATTTGGATGATCAGCCATGATCTCATTAAATGGCGTAGCAGGCTCGAGGGGCCGAATGGCCGACTCCTGCTCCTATCTTCTATGTTTCTATGTTTCACTCACCGCTGTCCCACGTATGTGCTCCATATCTTTCGGTCAATGTTTCTGAGATTCTTGGAATGGTGCTGAACAGTGTGCAATCATCAGCGAACATCCCCACTTCTGACCTTATGATGGAGGAAAGTCATTAAAATCAGAGAGGCCAATGCCTGTCTCTGTCTGGACAAGGGTGCCATTGGCTGCATACAAATCAGCTACAAGATGAAACATAGAAACACCAGTGCAGCAACATCGATCCTAACCGCTGCCGTTAATGCAGACTGCCAGATCGAAGCCTGACACTTCAAGTACGATTATGGAACGGTTCTAATTCCGGGTTTCACCGGACTGGATATTCCTGCTCCCGGTAACTGTGAATTGCAAAAAAAGGTACCAGTGTTTGTACCCTCTGTCGGTTAACATCTTATATCTCTCCCCCGCCCCCAACTGATGCCTGTCGAGCAGTACTGACATTTGGCCTCCCCGTTCCATAGGCTCCACCCCCTGTCTCTGGAATCTCAAAGCTGAACGTTGGATTGCTCTTGAGGCACTACTGATCTCAGTGGTGGGAGGAAGCTGAATTAATGTCAACAGACACACTCATTAACTGCGGCAATCTCCTCACTTCAGCTGTTTCTGGCAGTTCACTTCTCGTCCCTTTGCAGCCGGTTCTCCCCGTGCTGCCAACAACACTCACCGTTCAAACAAAAACAGTTAAAAGGCCGACAGAAATGGGGGGGGTGGGGGAAGCATTTAACGTTAGACAGAATGTTTCGTAATTTTTTTTTGAAAAGGAACAGATGGCAAGGCTCCTCTTTGACTTCTAGTTGGCTAATCTGTCAACAGCATTGGACCGCCCCCTGATGTCCAGCTCAGTTTCTGTAGGGCTCTACCAGGCCAGGGGCCATTCTATCTATTAACAGACTCCTCGTCCACTTGCAGCGTTCGTCGCTCGGTAATGCAGATTTGCCTGTCATGATATAATTAAAGGGGAAGTGTATTTGTCTGAATTACTACAGAATCCCGAGTGTTATAAATGGAGACACCTGGGCACGTAGTACTAGCTCTCAGTCTTCCTTCCCTCTTATATTCCACGCTTTACAATGAACGGGGGGACTTTGTCCAATATCCCCAGTGTTGTCCAGTATGTCCCGCGGTGTCCTGACCAAAAGGGCTGTAGACAGCAATTTCAATTCTTCTTCTTCTTCTTCCTAGGCAGTCCCTTGGAACCGAGGATGACTTGCTTCCACATTAAAAATGAGTTCTCAGGTGACTGATGAGTCCAATGCGGGACCTACAGTCTCTGTCACAGGTGGGGCAGACGGTGGTTGAAGGGGCGGGTGGGTGGGGTGCTTGGGTTGACGTGCGCTCCCTCCGCTGTTTGCGCTGCTTGCACTTGCTCCCGGCGAAGAGACTCGAGGTGTTCGGCGCCTTCCCGGATGCTTCTCCTCCACTTTGTGCGGTCTTGGGCCAGGGATTCCCAGGTGTCGGTGGGGATGTTGCACTTTTTCAAGGAGGCTTTGAGGGTGTTCTTGAAGCATTTCCTCTGCCCACCTGGGGCTCTCTTGCCGTGTCAGAGCTCCCGAGTAGAGCGCTTGTTTTGGGAGTCTCGTATCGGGCATGCGGACGATGTGACCCCTCCATCGGAGCTGATTGAGCGTGGTCAGAGCTTCGATGCTGGGGATGTTGGCCTGAGCGAGAACACTGACGTTGGTGCGCCTATCCTGCCAATGGATTTGCAGGATCTTGCGGAGGCAGTGTTGGTGGTACCTCTCCAGTGCTTTGAGGTGCCTGCTGTACATGGTCCATGTCTCTGAGGCATACAGCAGGGCGGGGTATCACTGCTGCTCTGTAGACCATGAGCTTAGTGCCAGGTTTGAGGTCCTGGTCTTCAAACACTCTCTTCCTCAGGCAACCGAAGGCTGCACTGGCACACTGAAGGCGGTGTTAGGCTTCGTCGTCGACGTCTGCCCTTGTTGACAGTAAGCTCCCGAGGTATGGAAAGTGGTCCATGTTGTCCAAGGCCTTGTTGTGGATTTTGATAATCGGGGGGCATCCACATTAAGCATGCCTCTCATCACTTCAAAAATCTGGATTATTTCCCCTTTGAATCTGTTCCATAATGCAATTAAGTTCACGCCTGTAAGTTTATCTTCATCGTTTAGGGCCCTAAGTCCCAGAATCATCCATGTCCGTGTTTCCTGAACAATGCATCACTGAAAAAGAGCGCGTATGACAGATATCAGGTTGCAAATACATCTGAGAATCAGGCTATATATAGAAAGGTCAGAGGAGAAGTGAAAAAGAAAATAAGAGGGGCAAAGAGAGGGTATGAGAATAGAATGGCAGCCAACATAAAAGGTAATCCAGAAGTCTTCTATAGGCATATAAATAGTAAAAGGGTAGTAAGAGGGAGGGTGGGGCCGATTAGGGACCAAAAAGGAGACCTACGCATGGAGGCAGAGGGTATGGCTGAGGCACTAAATGAATACTTTGCATCTGTCTTCACCAAGGAAGAAGATGCTGCCATAGACATAGTAAAGGAGGAGGTAGTGGAGATACTTGATAGGATAAAAATTGACAAAGAGGAGGTATTAGAAAGGCTGGCTGTACTTAAAGTAGATAAATCACCAGGAGCGGATGGGATGCATCCTAGGATGCTGAGTGAATTGAGGGAGGAAATCACGGAGGTACTGGCCATAATCTTCCAATCTTCCTTAGATACGGGGGTGGTGCCAGAGGACTGGAGAATTGCAAATGTTACACCATTGTTCAAAAAAGGGTGTAAAGATAAACCCAGTAACTACAGGCCATTCAGTTTAACCTCGGTAGTGGGGAAGCTTTTAGAAACAGTAATCAGAGACAAAATTTACAGTCACTTGGACAAGTGTGGATTAATTAAGTAACGCCAGCACGGATTTGTTAAAGGCAAATCGTGTTTAACTAACTTGATTGAGTTCTTTGATGAGGTAACAGAGAGGGTTGATGAGGGTAATGCGGTTGATGTGGTGTACATGGATTTCCAAAAGGCGTTTGACAAAGTGCCACATAATAGGCTTGCCAGCAAAGTTGAAGCCCATGGAATAAAAGGGACAGTGGCAGCATGGATACAGAATGGCCTAAGTGACAGGAAACAGAGAGTAGTGGTGAACGGTTGTTTTTCAGACTGGAGGAAGGTATACAGTGGTGTTCCCCAGGGGTTGGTTCTAGGACCACTGCTTTTCTTGATCTATATTATTGACTTGGACATGGGTGTACAGGGCACAATTTCAAAATTTACAGATGACACAAAACTTGGAAGTATAGTGAACAGTGAGGAGGAGAGTGATAGACTTCAGGAAGACATAGACAGGCTGGTGAAATGGGCGGACACGTGGCAGATGAAATTTAACACAGTAAAGTGTGAAGTGATACATTTTGTTAGAAAGAATGAGAAGAGGAAATATAAACTAAAGGGTACAATCCTGAAGGAGGTGCACGAACAGAGAGACCTGGGGGTATGTGTGCACAAATTGTTGAAGGTGGCAGGGCAGGTTGAGAAAGCAGTTAAAAAGGCTTACGGGATCCTGGGCTTCATAAATAGAGGTATAGAGTACAAAAGTGTGGAAATTATGATGAACCTGTATAAAACACTGGTTCGTCCTCAACTGGAGTACTGTGTCCAATTCTGGGCACCGCACTTTAGGAAGGATGTGAAGGCCTTAGAGAGGCTGCAGAAAACATTTGAGAATGATTCCAGGAATGAGGGACTTCAGTTACGTTGATAGATTGGAGAAGCTGGAGTTGTTCTCCTTAGAGCAGAGAAGGTTGAGAGGAGATTTGATAGAGGTGTTCAAAATCATGAGGGGACTAGACAGAGTAGATAGAGGGAAACTGTTCCCATTGGCGGAAGGGTCGAGAACCAGAGGACATTGAAGGTAAGCATGCAGGTGCAGCAGGCGGTTAAGAAGGCAAATGGTATGTTAGCCTTCGTAGCGAGAGGGTTTGAGTACAGGAACAAGGATATCTTGCTGCAGTTGTACAGGGCCTTGGTGAGACCACATCTTGAGTATTGTGTGCAGTTTTGGTCGCCTTATCTGAGGAAGGATGTCCTTGCCATGGAAGGAGTTCAGCGAAGATTCACCAGGCTGATACCTGGGATGGCAGGAATGACGTATGAGGAGAGATTGGGTCGATTGGGCTTGTACTCGCTGGAGTTTAGAAGAATGAGAGGGGATCTCATTGAAACTTATAAAATTCTGACAGGACTGGACAGACTAGATGCAGGAAGGATGTTCCCGATGGTCGGGGAGTCCAGAACCAGGGGTCACAGTCTAAGGATAAGGGGTAGGCCATTTAGGACTGAGATGAGGAGGAATTTCTTCACCCAGAGAGTGGTGAAACTGGAATTCTCTACCACAGAAGGCGGTAGAGGCCAATTCATTAAATATATTCAAGAAGGAGTTGGATATATTTCTTAAGGCTGAATGGATCAAGGGGTATGGGGAGAAGGCAGGGACCGGGTACTGAGTTTGGATGATCAGCCATGATCGCATTGAATGGCGGAGAAGGCTCGAGGGGCCGAATGGCCTACTCCTGCTCCTATCTTCTATGTTTCTATGTGACACAGATTTAAGGTGATTGGCAGAAGAATCAAAGGCGACATGAGGAAAAAAAATTTACGCAGCGAGTGGTTAGGATCCGGAATGCACTGCCTGAGAGGGCGGTGGAGGCAGATTCAATCGCGGCTTTCAAAAGGGAGTTAGATAAGTATCTGAAGGAAAGAAATTTGCAGGGCTACGGGGAAAGGGCGGGGGAGTGGGACTAGCTGAAGTGCTCTTGCAGAGAGCCGGCACGGGCTCGACGGGCTGAATGGCCTCCTTCTGTGCTGTAACCATTCTATGATTCTATTCTATGACCCCCCCACCCCCCGCTAGAAAATGTGGACACTGGGTGAGGGCACGATCAGGCTCATCTGCGGCAGTCCCTGTCCTCCCACGGTGAAATAGCCCAATCCTGTCCGCACCGGACGTGTGGGCCCGATTGAAGGAGGTACTGATGGTAGCACAAGGAGGAAATTGGAAAGAAAAAGTACTATTACACTTAACTCCGAATAAAATTTGCTCAACTGCTAACTGGCACTAAACTGTAGTTCGGGTGCTATGTTGAGCAGAGTAACGGGAGTGGCAGTTTGGTTCATTTGACAGCACTTTTGCCTCTGGGTTCAGAAGGTTGTGGGTTCTGCAGCGAGTGTCTCACCTCCTGACTCCCCAAAGCCTTTCCACCATCTACAAGGCACAAGTAAGGAGTGTGATGGAATACTCTCCACTTGCCTGGATGAGTGCAGCTCCAACAACACTCGAGAAGCTCGACACCATCCAGGACAAAGCAGTCCGCTTGATTGGCACCCCATCCACCACCTTAAACATTCACTCCCTCTACCACCGGCGCACCGTGGCTGCAGTGTGTACCATCTACAAGATACACTGCAGCAACTCACCAAGGCTTCTTCAACAGCACCTCCCAAACCCACGACCTCTTCCACCTAGAAGGACAAGGGCAGCAGGTGCACAGGAACACCACCACCTCCAAGTTCCCCTCCAAGTCACACACCATCCTGACTTGGAAATATATCGCCGATCCTTCATCGTCGCTGGGTCAAAATCCTGGAACTCCCTCCCTAACAGCACTGTGGGATTACCTTCACCACACGGACTGCAGCGGTTCAAGAAGGCAGCTCACCACCACCTTCGCAAGGGTAATTAGGGACGGGCAATAAATGCCGGCCAGCGACGCCCTGATCCCATAAACAGATTTTTTTTAAAAGCATGTTCTCCACACACACAATTAACAGGGTCCATTTTCCCCTGCCCATAGCTTCCAACCATTTTGCTTTTCTGACCGTTTTTGGCTCCTGCTTTTGCTAGGTTTTTCCTCTCTCCAGGGATCGATCCTGCAGGCTCTTTTCACCACCTGTTCTCTTTTCTCCAGGGCGTCCTGCTACCTCTGACTGGGTGCCTAAATAGTTCCCATCCGAATGGTTCATTCGGCTACAGGTCCTGGGTTCACTGCTTTGCGGTTTCAAGCGTCGCTTGGTGCTGCTGGGCTTCTTTCCCAGCTGGGGAGCTCCACTACTGCCATCCAAGCCGGTTGGCTTTGCGGGTACAATTGTCAGTTGTTACCCAGAGAGTGGTTAGAATGGGGAACTCGCTACCGCAGGGAGTGGTTGAGGCCAATAGCATAGATGCATTTAAGGGGCGGCTAGATAAACACATGAGGGAGAAAGGAATAGAAGGATATGTTGATGGGGTGAGATGAAGAGGGGTGGGAGGAGGCTCGTGTGGAGCATAAACACCGGCATAGATAAGTTGGGCCGAATGGCCTGTTTCTGTGCTGTGAATAATATGTAATCCTATGTAAAACAGCACCAAAGGTCATTAATCATATCATGGGATCTTGCTCTGTGGAAAATGACTGCCATATTTGCCGCTTAACAACAGTTACTGCACTTTAATTGTATTTGAGACATTTTGAGGCACTTCTGAGACATGTGATGAGGTGTTTTATAAAGGCATGTCTTTCTTTCACTTTTTATCTAACCCATGCTAAATCCAACCTGAAAGCCCTCAATACTGATGCTGGGTGATTTCCGTTATATTTGAAGGGTGCTTAAAATGACAAACACTTTATCTCTCAACAGAAGGTCACAAAGAAAACGAATGGGTGGGAGCACATCAAAAATGTACTTGCACAATGGAAATGATGCTTTCTTCCACAAGATGGCACCCTTTAGCTCTTCAACAGTGTTCCCGTCTTGAGCTGCTGCCATGACAACTGTTACTGCTCTTCATATCTTCCTTCAATTAATTCAAATGATTTCTGATTTCATCTGCTGTTTTTCATTGGAGTTTTGTGACAGCCCAAATTTGGTACATATCACATCCAAAAAAACCCTCAGGAACAAGGGCTCCTCCTCCTCCTCCGACCAATCCGAACTCCCGACATAGCAACAAAAATCGGATGTTCCCGAACTTCACATCCTTCTTCCCATGTAGAGAGTTTGGCTTGTTTTACAGCAGGTTCAACGTGGATTAGGGGGGTGTCGAAAAATAATTGGACAGCAGGGTACAGGAAACTTTCTGGTATCCGGCACCGACGGGACCGAGCTGGTGCCATTCGATCAAAACTGCCGTATAAACCAGCGCTAATGTTAAAACATACAGAGCTTTTCAGGTCCGTGTGAATCAACAAACCCTGTTGCTTAGCAACAGCTTCAAAACAGTCGGCTGCAGCTGCAAGCGTCTCTAGCTGAAGCTGTTGCTTAGCTACAGACCTTGCAGAGCCTGACTGGGAAAAAAAAAGCAACGAGAAGTAAAAAAACCGATAGGAAACGGCTCCTGAATTTTGCCAGTAGATGGAGCTTTCCGGACTTTTAACCTCCGGTTAAACGAAAGTTTCCTGTATTGAGCTGCCTGGAGCTACTGGTTAAATTGGGAATCAATCATAGAGTAGTACAGCACAGAAGGAGGCCATTCGGCCCATCGAGTCTGCCCCGGCTCTTTTGAGGAGCAATCCAGTTAGTCCCACTCCCCCGCTCTTTCCCCATATCCTTGAAATGTTTTCTCCTTCAAGTATTTATCCAATTCCCTTTTGAAGGCTACTATTGAATCTGCCCTGTCAGGCAGTGCCTTCCAAACCCTAACCACTCGTAGCGTAAAAGAAAATTCCCTCATGTCGTCTCTGGTTCTTTTGCCAGTGACCTTAAATCTGTGCCCTCTGGTTACCGACCCTTCAGCCATTGGAAACCGTTTCTCTTTATTTACTCACTTTGGCAGGAAAAATCGTAGAGCAAGTTATTATCTTAACGGCAAGAAACTGGAAAGTACTGAAGTACAAAGGGATCTGGGGGTCCTGGTGCACGAAACTCAAAAGGTTAGTATGCAGGTGCAGCAAGTGATTAAGAAGGCCAATGGAATGTTGGCTTTCATTGCTAGGGGGATAGAATATAAAAATAGGGAGGTATTGCTTCAGTTGTACAAGGTATTGGTGAGACCGCACCTGGAATACTGCGTACAGTTTTGGTGTCCATACTTAAGAAAGGACATACTTGCTCTCGAGTCAGTACAAATAAGGTTCACTCGGTTAATCCCGGGGATGAGGGGATGGACATATGAGGAGAGGTTGAGTAGATTGGGACTCTACTCATTGGAGTTCAGAAGAACGAGAGGCGATCTTATTGAAACATATGATATTGTGAAGGGGTTGGATCGGTTGGATGCGGGGAGGATGTTCCCGATGATGGGTGAAACTAGAACTAGGGGGCATAGTCTTAGAATAAGGGGCTGCTCTTTCAAAACTGAGATGAGGAGGAACTACTTCACTCAGAGGGTGGTAGGTCCATGGAATATGCTGCCCCAAAAAGCTGTAGAAGCTACATCATTACATAAATTTAAAACAGAAATAGACAGTTTCCTAGAAGTAAAGGGAATTAAGGGTTACGGGGAGCGGGCAGGAATTTGGACATGAGTCTAGGTTCGGATCGGTCATGGTCCTGTGGGTAGCGGAGCGGGCCCAGGGGCCGTGTAGCCTGATCCTGCTCCTATTTCTTATGTTCTTATGTTCTATCTGAACCCTTCATGATTTTAAACACTTCTATCAAATAATCTCTTAGCCTTCTCTGCTCTAAGGAGAACAACCTCAGCTTCTCCAGTCTATCCACGTCATGGTAATCCCTCAATCCCTGGAACCATTCTAGTAAATCTCCTCTGCACCCTCTCCAAAGCCTCCACGTCCTTCCTAAAGTGTGGTGCCCAGAATTGGACACAATCCTCCAGCTGGGGCTGAACTAGTGTTTTATGTAGGTTTAGCCTAACTTCCTGGCTTTTGTCCTCTGTACCTCTATTTATGAAGCCCAGGATCCCAGATGCTGTATTAACTGCTTTGTTCACCTGTCCTGCCACCTTCAGAGATTTGAGCACAAACTCCCCCAGGTCTCTCTCTTCTTGCACCCCCTTTAAAATTGTAACATTTAGTTTGTATTGTCTCTCCTCATTCTTCCTACCAACATGTATCGCCTCACATTTCTCTGTGGGAAGCAAGATGCAAATGGACGAATTAGGAGCCAACAACACTTGATAACTGCATTTGCTTTCAACATGTCTTGCATTCATTGATGTTCCGCTTCCCCCTCATTTCAAGGTTGACAAGCTCATTCTGAATAATCAGCTACATTTTAAAAAAATCTACTTACACTTAACTCGTACTGGTTTATTTTGTACCAAGCAACCCAAAGCTTCCAGGGGCCTAAAGCAGCTTGAAAGGGCTAGATTTTACAAACTAGCGTTTCCGGCACGGAGCTGGATGTGCCGGGAGCGCATAGCGGGAATTCTGACGCAGAGGTCAATGCACCTGGGCCTGACTTTCTATCCGTTCATTTGAAGATCGTGGGGGGCGGGGGCGACCTCGACATCTGAAATCCCAGTACAGGCTCCTTTGCACGAAACCCTGTGCTCGGACTGGCTAACCTGCTCCTCAAAAAGGAAGGCCGAGAGGCGTATGTAGTTATAGCGGAGAATCGGCGCCTTGGTGGAAATGGCGTAGACGGCCATTTTCAGCCATTGACGATGGTTCTCCAGGGGTTCCGCCGAAGTTGCAGTGGGAGATCGGGAAGAATCCCCACAGAGATTCCAGGCCGTAACAACGTGCCAATAATCAAGGCACTTGCCCTTTAAATTAATACCGCAGTATAAAAACCCTTTAAGCGTTTTCTTCATATGTGAGTTGACAGGGTAAATATTTCGAGAAACACTTTTGATTTATGGCCCTGTGTAAATATTTTAAAGACATTTTTGGGCAACTAAATAGTGCAAAATAGAAATAGGTCTTTTTCCAAGTTCCTTTTTAATACAGTGAGCTCTGTCCCCAGAATATGCCATGAAATCTTTTACTCCATTTATGTCTGTCCCTGTTGAGAGCGGAGTTTGGTTGAGTGTATTAGTGCCACACAACTTTTTCTTTTATCAAAAAAATGGGAGGAATGCCCATTTTCCATTGCAATTTACGACCCACTAACAAAATCATGGGAACAGATGGTTTAAGAGCATGAACTTCCGGAGCATTTGATTTTCCTTCGTTTAGACAATCACAACGGGCCTGCAGTCGTGATTGTTTCATGGCTCTCTGCTTTAATGAGTCACTTAAACCAGAATAAATTCCGAAAAGTTCATTAATTGAACTGTAATATTTGTGGCTAATAGCTCAACAGAACTGGAGAAAAGCCCGATTGAGTGACCAGACTCTTAATATAGCAGCAACCTCCGTAATGGAAACATAGAAGATAGGAGCAGGAGTAGGCCATTCGGCCCCTCAAGCCTGCTCCGCCATTCAATGAGATCATGGCTGATCATCCAAATTCAGTACCCTGTCCCTGCTTTCTCCCCATATCCCTTGATCCCTTTAGCCTTAAGAAATATATCTAACTCTTTCTTGAATATATTTAATGAATTGGCCTCTACTGCCTTCTGTGGTAGAGAATTCCACAGGTTCACCACTCTGGGTGAAGAAATTCCTCCTCATCTCAGTCCTAAATGGCTTACCCCTTATCCTTAGACTGTGTCCCCTGGTTCTGGACTCCCTGACCATCGGGAACATCCTTCCTGCATCTAGTCTGTCTAGTCCTGTTAGAATTTTATAAGTTTCAATAAGATCCCCTCTCATTCTTCTAAACTCCAGCGAGAACAAGCCCAATTGACCCAGTCTCTCCTCATACGTCATTCCTGCCATCCCAGGTATCAGCCTGGTGAATCTTCGCTGCACTCCTTCCATGGCAAGAACATCCTTCCTCAGATAAGGCGACCAAAACTGCACACAATACTCAAGGTGTGGTCTCACCAAGGCCCTGTACAACTGCAGCAAGACATCCTTGTTCCTGTACTCAAACCCTCTCGCTACGAAGGCCAACATACCATTTGCCTTCTTAACCGCCTGCTGCACCTGCATGCATGTGGTGGTCTCCTCCCACTCGTCCATTATCTCATCCATAAGTTTCGATGAGATCCCCTCTCAATCTTCTAAACTCCAGTGAGTATAAGCCTTAAGCACCTGCTGCACCTGCATGCTTACCTTCAGCGACTGGTGCACAAGGACACCCAATAGATCCTTCTCCCAATCTATTGCCATTCAGATAATAATCTGCCTTCTTGTTTTTGACACCAAAGTGGATAACCTCGCATTTATCCACGTTATATTGCATCTGCCATGCTTCTGCCAGTCAGTAATGGAGAATTGCAATCAGATTTTTGGTGGGGAAGGATTTCGGGCATCCTCGATTTCCATCGCCCCTCCATTGGTGGCCGCGCCTTCAGCTGCCAAGGCCCTAAGCTCTGGCATTCCCTCCCTAAACCTCTCCGCCTCGCTCGCGCCTAAGATGTTCCTTAAAACCTACCTTTTTGACCAAGCTTCCTGTCCTGATATCTCTTTACGTGGCTCGGTGTCAAAGTTTGTCTGATAACGCTCCTGTGAAGCACCTTGGGACGGTTTACTACATTAAAGGCGCTGTATAAATACAGGTTGTTGTTGTAAGGAGGCAAGAAGTGTGACAATTTGTGACAAGAGTAAACTCACAGAAGGCCCAGAAGAAGTCGCATGATGCAAAGAAAGAACTTACATTTATGTAGCGCCTTTCACCATCTCAGGGCTTCATAGCCAATGGCGTACTTTAGAACTGCGGTCACTGTTGTAATCAAAGGAAACGCGGCAGGTGATTTTCGCACAGCAAGCTCCCACAAACAGCAATGGGATAATAACCAGATAATCTGTTTTTTTAGTGATGTTGGTTGAGGGATAAGTATTGGCCAGGACACCAGGGAGAACTCCCCCCCGCTCTTCTTTGAAATAGTGGCCGTGGGATTTTTTACATCCACCTGAGAGCAGACGGGGCCTCGGTTTAGCGTCTCATCCAAAAGACGGCACCTCCGACAGTGCAGCACTCCCTCGGTACTGGACTGGAGCGTCAGCCTAGATTTTGAATCCCAGAACCCTCTGACTCAGAGGCGAGTGTGCTACTCACTGAGGCACTGCTGATAGGTGAGTAAGCCCCTCTCCAGAGACTTGAGCACGTAATCCAGATTGATACTCCCAGTGCAGTGCTGAGGGAGTGCTGCACTGTCGGAGGTGCGGTCCTTCAGATGAGACGTTAAACCGAGGCCCCGTCTGCTCTCTCAGGTAGACGTAAAAGATCCCACGGCACCATTTGGAAGAAGAGCAGGAGAGTTCTCCCCGGTGTCCTGGGCCAATATTTATCCCTCAACCAACATCACGAAAACAGATTGTCCATTTGTTATCGCATTGCTGTTTGTGGGATCTTGCTGTGTGCAAATTGGCTGCTGCGTTTCCTACATTACAGCAGTGACAACACCTCAACAGTACTTCATTGGCTGTAAAGCGCTTTGGGATGTCCTGAGGTCGGGAAAGGCGCTATAGAAATGCAAGTCTGTCTTTCTTCCTATGTTAGCAGCATCACGTAACCCTGCACAAGTGACTGTAGCAGCCTCTGAAAGCAAACAGTCCACAGTGATGCCAGCAAAGAAGACCCCTGGTAGTGATACAGGTCCATCAGGGTTAGTAACCAATCAAAAGCTTCTTAACACCAAAATACAGGAAACTCTTTGGTATCCGGCACCGACGGGACCGGGATGGTGCCAGTTGATCAAAAATTCCAGATGACGGAGAGGGTTATCTACCGAGGCTATTTTTAACAAACAAAAATAAAAAAAATCAAGAAATGTGCAGTATACAGTAATTGGGTACTCACCTACAGAATGTTGTGTTAAATGGATGGTGGAAGATGCTTGATTAAGTACAGCACTGCCAGTTGAGGGTAATGCAATGCAATGACTACCAGCAGCGTGGGAGACTGTGACCCCTGGTTCTGGACTCCCCGGCCATTGGGAACATCCTTCCTGCATCTAGTCTGTCTAGTCCTGACAGAATTTTATAAGTTTCGATGAGATCCCCTCTCAATCTTCTAAACTCCAGTGAGTATAAGCCTTAACCGCCTGCTGCACCTGCATGCTTACCTTCAGCGACTGGTGCACAAGGACACCCAGGTCTCGTTGCACTTCCCCTTCTCCCAATCTACTGTCATTCAGATAATAATCTGTCTTCCTGTTTTTGCCACCAAAGTGGATAACCTCGCATTTATCCACATTATACAGCATTTGCCAGGCATCTGCCCAATCACCCAACCTGTCCAAATCATACTGGAGTTTCTCGGCATCCTCCTCACAGCACACACACCCACCCAGCTTTGTGTTGTCTGCAAACTTGGAGATATTACATCTAGTTCCCTCGTCTAGATCATTAATATATATTGTGAATAGCTGGGGTCCTAGCACCGATCCCTGCGGTACCCCACTAGCCACTGCCTGCCACTCGGAAAAAGACCCGTTTATTCCAACTCTTTGCTTCCTGTCTGCCAACCAGTTCTCTATCCAAGACAGTACCTTACCCCCAATCCCATATGCTTTAACTTTGCATGCTAATCTCTTATGCGGGACCTTATCGAAAGCCTTCTGAAAGTCCAAATACACCACATCCACTGGTTCTCCCTTATCTATTCTACCAGTTACATCCTCAAAAAATTCCAGTAGATTAGTCAAGCACGATTTACCTTTTGTAAATCCAAGTCTACTTTGTCCGATCCTGTCACTGTTTTCCAAGTGCTCTGCTATTACATCTTTTATAATGGACTCTAGCATTTTCCCCACTACCGATGTCAGGCTTACCGGTCTATAATTCCCCGTTTTCTCTCTACCACCTTTTTTAAATAGTGGGGTTACTTTAGCTATCTGCAGTTCACGAAACATGGGTACAATTTCGTAATATTGTGCTCTGAAGTTTCTGAACTGGCATGCACTGGAGAGAATGCAAGGAAGAGCAGCCCAACTTCTTCCATAATGTAAAGGGAATGTCCTATTGGGAAAGATTAGCGAAGCTGAAGGTCTACAGACTAGAGAGAAGGTTAAAGGAGGACCACACTGAGATGTACAAAGTATTAAATAGGATAGATAAATTGAACCCGAAATATTACTTCAAAGCAAGTTAGGCTAAGGACCTTGACAAGTAAAAAGTAAATTTAAAAACATATATTGGAAAGAATCTCTTTACTCAATGGGTGATGTTTGGAATAATATGCCAGGTAAGATGACACTTGTACACGAATCACTGAAAGTTAACATGCAGGTCCAGCAAGCAATTAGGAAAGCAAATGGTATGTTGGCCTTTATTACAAGAGGATTCGAGTATAAGAGTAAAGATGTCTTACTGCAATTATATAGGGCCCTGGTGAGACCACACCTGGAGTATTGTGGACAGTTTTGGTCTCCTTACCTAAGGAAGGATATACTTGCCATAAAGGGAGTGCAACGAAGGTTCACCAGACTGGTTCCTGGGATGGGGGGATTGTCCTATGAGGGTAGATTGAGTAGACTAGGTCTATATTCTCTAGAGTTTAGAAGAATGAGAGGTGATCTCATTGAAACATACAAAATTCTTACAGGGCTTGACAGGGTAGATGCAGGGAGGATGTTTCCCCTGGCTGGGAAGTCTAGAACCAGGGGTCACAGTCTCAGAATAAGGGGTCGGCCATTTAGGACTGAGATGAAGAGAAATTTCTTCACTCAGAGGGTGGTGAATCTTTGGAATTCTCTACCCCAGAGGGCTGTGGAGGCTCAGTCATTGAGTATAATCAAGACAGGGATCGATAGATTTTTGAATATTAAGGGAATCAAGGGAGATGGGGATAGTGCAGGAAAGTGGAGATGAGGTAGAGGATCAGCCATGATATTATTGAATGGCGGAGCAGGCTCGAGGGGCCAAATGGCCGACTCCTGCTCCTATTTCTTATGTCCTTATGATAGAGACAAATCTATTAGGGGAATTCAAAATGTAGTTTGATGCTAGACTGGCAGAGGTAGGGGACTAGAAGAATGAGCTTCAATGGCCCCAGAGGCCTAGGCTCACCCATCGGTTTCTTTATCTCATTGCTTTCAGGTGTTGTGTTTATATTTTCCTCTTCCCTTCTTTGGTCTGCCTATGATATGACTCCTCGCGCATGAGGACCCATCCCTCGCGAACCACAAGAACCCATCCCTCGTGAACACCGATGACTCTTTCCCCGCCGACGACGCACCAGCCCTTCAGCCTGCTGGTTGTGTTACCTACTACACGATTCGGCGTGAACAAAAAGCGTGCCGCCCTCCCGGCTGTTTTCTCCTAAATCTACAACTGTTACAAGTGTTGCCGCCCTCCTGGCAGAGTTAACCCCTCCTGAAAGCAACAACAACCTGGACCGTTGCCGCCCTTTCTCCAGTTTTCCCTTTAACAAACGCAAATGTCTACTGAAGCTGCACACATCGAGGACGGGTCCAACGGGCATCCTGTGGCCGCAATCAGCCACGTGAAAGTTGCTAGCCTCACCGATCACTGATCAACGTAGCAACTCTTCACCCTCCATTGTGTTCACGTCGTAGCACTATGGCATGCACCGTTCCATGCGTTCCAGCCTCCCGAAGGTTTCGCTCACCCATCAACGGAGACATCGCCCGCGTCCGCCCAACCTGCCCGTCACTCTGACAAGGCCTGCTGTTTCGCACGTCTCCATGGTCCTTCGCCTGACGGATACATTTTATTCGCTATGACGCGCGTAAGGATCCGCTCACGAGCAGCATCTTCATACCTCGCCTACCAAGTCGAGACAGCATGACCGCCATGACCACCAGCTCGTCAGACCATCTCATCCTTGGACTTTCGTTAAAGCGAATTCTGGGGGGGCCTATGTGGCGGTACCACTGGTTGTCCCTTACATTGAGACACATAATTCCCTTTAACTTACCTTTTGGGGCCGTTGCCCTTTTAACTTGGTGCCATTGCCCCTTTAAGACGCGCCCTAGCGTGCTGACATCACGTCACGTACAACGTGATGTGCGTGCGCCGGCACAGCCCGGCCTAGCGTCTTCGGCCTCAACGGCCAGCGACGCAACGACGCGCATCACGTGACGCCCTAAGCGCGGGAAACGCGAACAACGTGATGACGCCACAACACAAACGCGATGACGTCATCACGCTCCCCACAGGACTGCGAACTCAGTCCTCGTGGAGTCCCCGCTGGGACAAGACCTACACCACGGTGCTCCTACAGTCAGCCATCTTACCTGCTATCTTACCTGCTGTAATTAGCCTGTTCCTGTAAATAAACAACTTATATATAGTTCGTCGAAGTCAAACTCTCTTATTTAGTGGCGATCTACACGAACCGCTACAACCTCATTTAATGCCACAAAGTTACTTTGTTGTCCTTATTAAAATATCTCTGATGGACACTCAACAAGCAACCTATCTCCCACTGTAGTGGTTCTGAAGTGAACAATGACTGGCTATTGCAGTGGGTTGTAGACTCCTGCTCTGAATGGTCCTTTTCCCTCCTCAGCTCCCCACATCCCTTGATTCCCTTAATATACAAAAATCTATCGATCTCTATCTTGAATATACTCATCGACTGAGCATCGTTCTGTGCAATGGGCCTGGCCTTTCACCTGGATTCGTTTTTAGTTTCAAACACTGGTGGATTTTCATTCCACATCCAAGATGGCAGAGTGCAGCTACCTGTTCCTTTTTGGAAGGACCTCATCAGATAGTCTGTGATTTCAGTTGTAATTATATCATCGAGTTAGGTTGAACAGGAAGCCCGCACAATACTATTCAATGTAAACATTATTTCTGCCTCTCTCCTCCCCTCCCTCCACATGTGCCAATTCAGTTCATTCACATCATCAGCCTACGGAATAAAGTAGGAAATAAAATGACACTTTGGAAAGCCTGTTCCCCGTAGACTTTCCAATTTTTAATTTATTTTCACCAATCCGCGAACATCTCCATCCTCAACAATGGCGGAGCCCAGCATGTGAGTGCAAGAGACAAGGCTGAAGCACTGGCACCCATCTTCAACCAGAAGAGTAACATTTGCGCCACGCAAGTGCCAGGCATTGACCATCTCTAACAGGAGAGAGCCTAACCACATCCTGACATAATAAAACTCACTACGCACTTGATTTGAGTATAAATTAAGGCTTTAATCAACTTGTTTCAAAACACGGAGGTCTAGTTGTACTTCACTAGCTCCTTGTCTTACAAAATGTCCCTGGGCAAGCTGGGCCCACGCCCGAGTATTTATACTCCTTGGACAGCGCCACCAGCTGGCCGTCCAGCGTTATTTCACGAGTAGTTTCTTGATGATGATGAGATTTATAACACATCCCATTAACATTCAATGGCATTACCATTGCCAAGTTCCCCACCGTCAACATCCTGTGGGGGGGGGGGGTTAGGGGGGGGTCACCATTGACCAGAAACTCAACTGGACTAGCCACATAAATCCTGTGGATACTAGACCAGATGAGATACTGGGTATTCTGCAACGAGTGGCTCACCTCCTGACTCTAAGGTTGTCAAATCTGGTTTGAGGTATTCCTGGAGGTCTGATCACGTGACATCCAGTCACGTGACATCCGATCTCATGGCATCTGCCTGCAGTTTGCAAATGTTATGCCATTATTGTCCCCACAGCTATTAATGTAACCAACACAAGTAGCATACAATTTGCAAAACTTGGATTGTAGTTCAATCTTTGTTTCTGCTTTCAAAACTCAGATGTCAATTAGACATGAGTGTAAGTACTGGGGTGCAGCACCTGAGATAATAAAATTGTCTTTCAAAAATCAGACAAAGTGCTGTCAGTTAATCAGGCAGTGCAATTTCAATGTTATGCTCAACTTATTTCCTGCTATTCTGAGCAGGATTGATTAACAGTCTTGGCCATTATTTTTAACAGTTAACTGGCCATCAAAACACTGCCTTTGTGTTGTCAGACTGCTTGTCCGACATCCAGTCCTGGGTGAGTCGCAATTTCCTCCAGTTAAACATTGGGAAGACTAAAGCCATCGTCTTCGGTCCCTGCCACAAGCTCTGTTCTTCACCTCCAGACTCGACTACTCCAATGCACTCCTGACCGGCCTCCCACCTCCCATCCTCCATGAACTTGAGCTCATCCAAAACTCGGCTGCCCGTGTCCTAACTCGCACCAAGTCCCGTTCACCCATCACCCACTGTGCTCACTGCCCATGTCCTAACTGGCACCCAGTCCCGTTCACCCATCACCCTCTGTGCTCACTGCCCCGTGGCCGAACTCGCACCCAGTCCCGTTCACCCATCACCCCCTGTGCTCACTGCCCCGTGTCCTAACTCGCACCGAGTCCCGTTCACCCATCACCCCCTGTGCTCACTGCCCCGTGTCCTAACTCGCACCCAGTCCCGTTCACCCATCACCCCCTGTGCTCACTGCCCCGTGCCCTAACTCACACCCAGTCCCGTTCACCCATCACCCCCTGTGCTCGCTGCCCCGTGTCCTAACTCGCACCGAGTCCCGTTCACCCATCACCCCCTGTGCTCACTGCCCCGTGTCCTAACTCACACCCAGTCCCGTTCACCCATCACCCCCTGTGCTCACTGCCCCGTGTCCTAACTCGCACCAAGTCCCAGTCACCCATCACCTCCTGTGCTCACTGCCCCGTGTCCTAACTCGCACCGAGCCCGTTCACCCATCACCCCCTGTGCTCACTGCCCCGTGTCCTAACTCACACCCAGTCCCGTTCACTCATCACCCCCTGTGCTCACTGCCCCGTGTCCTAACTCGCACCCAGTCCCGCTCACCCATCACCCCCTGTACTCACTGCCCTGTGTCCTAACTCACACCCAGTCCCGTTCACCCATCACCCTCTGTGCTCACTGCCCCGTGTCCTAACTCGCACCGAGTCCCGTTCACCCATCACCCCCTGTGCTCACTGCCCCGTGTCCTAACTCGCACCCAGTCCCGTTCACCCATCACCCCCTGTGCTCACTGCCCCGTGCCCTAACTCACACCCAGTCCCGTTCACCCATCACCCCCTGTGCTCGCTGCCCCGTGTCCTAACTCGCACCGAGTCCCGTTCACCCATCACCCCCTGTGCTCACTGCCCCGTGTCCTAACTCACACCCAGTCCCGTTCACCCATCACCCCCTGTGCTCACTGCCCCGTGTCCTAACTCACACCCAGTCCCGTTCACCCATCACCCCCTGTGCTCACTGCCCCGTGTCCTAACTCGCACCGAGTCCCGTTCACCCATCACCCCCTGTGCTCACTGCCCCATGTTCTAACTCACACCCAGTCCCGTTCACTCATCACCCCCTGTGCTCACTGCCCCGTGTCCTAACTCGCACCCAGTCCCGCTCACCCATCACCCCCTGTACTCACTGCCCCGTGTCCTAACTCACACCCAGTCCCGTTCACCCATCACCCTCTGTGCTCACTGCCCCGTGTCCTAACTCGCACCGAGTCCCGTTCACCCATCACCCCCTGTGCTCACTGCCCCGTATCCTAACTCACACCCAGTCCCGTTCACTCATCACCCCCTGTGCTCACTGCCCCGTGCCCTAACTCGCACCGAGTCCCGTTCACCCATCACCCCCTGTGCTCACTGCCCCGTGTTCTAACTCACACCCAGTCCCGTTCACTCATCACCCCCTGTGCTCACTGCCCCGTGTCCTAACTCGCACCCAGTCCCGCTCACCCATCACCCCCTGTACTCACTGCCCCGTGTCCTAACTCACACCCAGTCCCGTTCACCCATCACCCTCTGTGCTCACTGCCCCGTGTCCTAACTCGCACCGAGTCCCGTTCACCCATCACCCCCTGTGCTCACTGCCCCGTGTCCTAACTCACACCCAGTCCCGTTCACCCATCACCCCCTGTGCTCACTGCCCCGTGTCCTAACTCACACCCAGTCCCAGTCACCCATCACCCCCTGTGCTCACTGCCCCGTGTCCTAACTCGCACCCAGTCCCGTTCACCCATCACCCCCTGTGCTCACTGCCCCGTGTCCTAACTCACACCCAGTCCCGTTCACCCATCACCCCCTGTGCTCACTGCCCCGTGTCCTAACTCACACCCAGTCCCGTTCACCCATCACCCCTGTGCTCACTGCCCCGCGTCCTAACTCGCACCCAGTCCCGTTCACCCATCACCCCCTGTGCTCACTGCCCCGTGTCCTAACTCACCCCCAGTCCCGTTCACCCATCACCCCCTGTGCTCACTGCCCCATGTCCTAACTCACACCCAGTCCCGTTCACCCATCACCCCCTGTGCTCGCTGCCCCGTGTCCTAACTCACACCAAGTCCCGTTCAGCCATCACCCCCTGTGCTCACTGCCCCGTGTCCTAACTCACACCCAGTCCTGTTCACCCATCACCCCTGTGCTCGCTGGCCTACATTGGCTCCCGGTCCGGCAACGCCTCAATTTTAAAATTCTCATCTTCGTGTTCAAATCCCTCCATGGCCTCACCCCTCCCTATCTCTGTAACCTCTTCCAGCCCCACAGCCCTGCGTTCCTCCAACTCTTGAACATCCCCCACTTCCTTCGCTCCACTATTGGTGGCCGTGCCTTCAGCTGCCTGGATCCCTCCCTAAACCTCTCTCTCCTCCTTTAAGACGCTCCTTAAAACCTACCTCTTTGACCAAGCTTTTGGTCACCTGTCCTAACATCTCCTTCTTTGGCTTGGTGTCAATCTTTGTCTGATTACGCTCCTGCGACGCGCCTTGAGACATTTTCCTGTGTTAAATGTGCTATATAAATGCAAGTTGTTGTTGAGGCACTGAATGAAAAATAATTGGTACATAGACTAATGGGAATGAATGGCAAGTGATTGGTACATTGAGGTCAATGGAAATGAATGGCAAGTGATTGGTACATTGAGGTCAATGGGAATGAATGGAAAGTGAGCAGTAAATAGACTAATGGGAATGAATGGAACGTAATTGATGTATTGAGGATCAATGGGAATGAATGAAAAGTAATTGGTAGATACATGGTCCATGGGAGTGAAAGGAAAGTGATTGATACATTGAGGTTCCATGGAAATGAATGGAAATTGATTGCTGTGGTGTAATTCTATAGTAGTGAATAGGTAGTAATGAGTACATCAGGATTCTCTCTTTGAATAAGGAATGCATTATCTAGATTCAGTTGTGCTATGTTTTATTCATAACATTGTAAACAGCCAGAACAATAACCAAAAGAATTGTGTAGTCCACGTTGCTGAAAGAAACAGAAGGTTTTATGGATGAATATTGATTTCTTCCACTTGAAAGATTACATGTAAACTGTGAAAAGATGCCACAACACAAAGTATGCAACTTATAACTGCTCTCTGCAGTCACATCGAAAGGAATGTAACCAACACAGCACCCCACCCTTTTCATTTTTCACCTGCATCCGTGGCTGCAGTTTGTTTTATATTAACTGAGCATAACTTGCAAGTCTTCTTTAAAGCCTTGAAAATGTTTCAGTACAAACGCAAGAGAAGGCCTGAGTGATCTCTTAATGAGTCCCTTGTGAGAGTACAGTCTGTAAGTCGTAAAGCTCCCTCCACCCTGATAGGTCAATGAGTAAGACACTGCCCAGCGTGGTACTGAGCCGTACAGACCAGAAGGTTTGAGGTTTGATTGCTCTGAAAGCCACAGCATTCTTGCTTCTGACTCAGAAGGTTGTGGGTTCAAGACCCACTCCAGAGACTTGAGCACAAAATCCAGGCTGACACTCCAGTGCAGTACTGAGGGAGTGCTGCACTGTCGGAGAGGCGGTGCTGAGGGAGCGCCGCACATTCGGAGGGTCAGTACTGAGGGAGCGCCGCACTATCGGAGGGGCGGTACTGAGGGAGCGCCGCACTGTCGGAGGGGCGGTACTGAGGGAGCGCCGCACTGTCGGAGGGGCAATGCTGAGGGAGCACCGCACTGTCGGAGGGGCGGTACTGAGGGAGCAGCGCACTGTCGGAGGTGCCATCTTTTGGATGAGATGTTAAACCGAGGCCCCGTCTGCTCTCTCAGGTGGGCGTTAAAGATCCTATGGCACTATTTCGAAAGAGAGCAAGGGGAGTTCTCCCCGGTGTCCTGGACATTACTTATCCCTCAACCAACATCACTAAAACAGATTATCTGGTCATTATCACATTGCTGTTTGTGGGAGCTTGCTGTGCACAAATTGACTGCCGCGTTTCCTACATTACAACAGTGACTACACTTCAAAAGTACTTCATTGGCTGTAAAGTGCCTTGGGACGTCCTGAGGTCGTGAAAGACGCTTTAGAGATGCAAGTCTGTCTTTGGTCTGTGCTGTTCGGTGATCTCAGCTGGCTCAGCATTCAGGGTGCTACAATCAGTCTAAGCACCCCTGGCCTAGAGACTGAAAAAGACCAGCAAAAGGTCTTGTTAAGTCTGTGTGTTATAGTGAGAATTACTACACAGACCACAAGAGTAAATTCAACAGGTCTTTACTGGTTGGAGGTCGGGACTATACTGAATACAATATTATTACACTGTGCTTATATACCAGTGTGGTCACCACCGGTATTACGTATACAGCAGCCAAAGAAAGTAGTACCTTTCTTAAGGTGGACCAGGCTTAAGTTCTCTTAAGGTGGAACAGGTTACATACACCACAATCCTCCCTTTTTAGCTTAACAGTCATATCCCCAAATAAACATAACATATATACATATATAACTTCATGTATAACAGTTCAAAGGTTCAGTCTCTCAGGAGGCTTTCTGATTCGGCTTGGATAACGCCTTTCAGTGGTCTCTGATTCTGGTTGTTGAGGTGCCTCCTCTAGTTGATTGCCAATGTATTGGGTGTCATCATCATCAAGTACATTCTCGGCCGAGGTAGATGCTTCAGGTTCATGAACATCTTCCACAGCTGTCTCTGTCACAACCATGGGTTCGACCCTTGCTCTCGACTCTACCAGTTGAGCCGCATGACGCCTTATCACATTATGACCAATATCTACGGTGTACATCAGAGGTCCTTGTCTGGCCCGGATTGTTCCGGACTGCCATTTTTCGTTTCCATAGCCCCTTGCCATCACTGGTTGTCCTACGTCGAAAGTTCGAGTGGTCTTGCTGTTAATATGCCGAAACTGTTTGTTTTCCACTTCCCTCCGCACATTTGGTTTTAACAAGTCCAACTTGGACCGCAACCTCCTGTTATAAAACATCATAGCAGGACTTTGGTTAGTCACGGCATGATCGGCGTTTCTATATGACATCAGGAACTTATCGACCTTGTGTTGCAGCGGAGTCTGATCATCATTGATGGCCTTAATAGCCTTTTTGAATGTCTGGACAAATCTTTCAGCCAACCCGTTTGTCGCCGGATGATATGGGGCAGAGGTATAATGTTTTACTCCATTCTTCTTTAAGAATTGTCGGAATTCTTCCGATACAAACTGTGGTCCGTTGTCCGAACAGATCTGTTCTGGCAATCCGTTCCTTGCGAATATTGCTCTTAACACCGCAATTGTCTTTTCTGAAGTAGTGGTATTCATCTTGATGACTTCTGGCCATTTGGAATGTGCGTCCACCGCGATTAGGAGCATGGAGTCCATGAATGGACCAGCAAAGTCAATGTGTACGCGTTGCCATGGGGCTGAAGGCCATTCCCATGGGTGTAGCGGTGCTATCGGAGGTGCATTTTGCACTTTTTGACACCCAGCGCAGCTTTTCATTAACTCCTCAATCTGTTGGTCAATACCCGGCCACCATACGTAAGCCCTAGCAAGACTTTTCATTTTAACTCCCCCCAGATGACCTTCATGTAGTTCTTTTAAAACTCTTTCCCTTAACTTGGGAGGAATAATTACTCTTGTCCCGTACATCAAAGTACCATGGCAGACGGACAGCTGGTCTCGCCTTGCCGAGAATGCCGGTAACAGAGGATCACCCCGTGTTGGCCATCCTTTCACTGTCACCTCGTAGACTCTGGACAGTGTCGGGTCGTTCCTGGTTTCTCTTTCAATACTTGCATTGGTGACAGGTAAACACTCGATAATGGTCGAATGAAATAACTCAACAGGGTCAACTTTCGTCGTGTCTTCATCTTCAGGTAGTGGCAGGCGCGACAGGCCATCAGCATTGCCATGCTGTTTCGAACCTTTGAATTCTATCTGATATTGATGTGCCCCTAAGAAAAGAGACCATCTCTGGAGACGCTGTGCTGTCATCACCGAAACACCCTTCTTAGGGTTAAAAATGGACACCAACGGTTGATGGTCCGTCAGAAGTGTGAATTTTTGGCCCTGTAGGTAATGATTAAACTTCTTCACTCCCCATACAAGGCTAAGGGCCTCCCTATCGATCTGCGCATAGTTGCGCTCAGCGGAGGTCAATGATCTGGATGCAAACGTGACTGGCCTTTCCGTGCCATTTGGCAATTTATGTGAGAGTACTGCCCCAATACCATATGGAGAAGCATCACAAGCCAACCGAATAGGCAGTGTCGGGTTGAAGTGAGCCAACACTTCCTCTGAGGTGATCAATTCTTTGCTTTTGCGAAATGCCTTCTTACAGTTTTTGCCCCAGTCCCATGGTACCCCTTTCTGTAAAAGAGCGTTCAACGGATGCAGTACCGTGGATAGATTTGGCAGAAATTTATGGTAATAGTTAATTAATCCTAGAAACGACCTCAACTGAGAGACATTCTCCGGAGCGGGAGCCTTTACAACTGCCTCTATCTTGTCAGGAGACTTATGAAGCCCCTCCCGGTCAATGACATGACCACAGTACGAGATCCGCTTCTGGAAGAACTCACATTTCTGCCGATTTACTCTAAGTCCATACTCTTTCAGTCTGTTGAGCACCAGTTCCAAGTTAGCGAGATGTTGTTCATCACCATCACCTGTGATCAGAATGTCATCCAGGTAACATTGTGTGCCTGGAATTCCCTGTAATACCTGCTCCATGGCCCTCTGCCAAATTGCTGGAGCTGATGCCACTCCAAAAACCAGCCTATTGTACCGGTACAACCCTCGATGCGTGTTGATCGTGAGGTATTGGCGTGACTCTTCTTCAACCTCCATCTGCAAGTACGCCTGCGCCAGGTCTATCTTGGTGAAGTGTTTCCCGCCAGACAGTGAAGCGAAAATATCCTCAATCCATGGAAGCGGATACTGCACCGTGTGAAGCACCGGATTAACGGTGATTTTGAAATCTCCACAGATGCGAACCTTCCCTGGATCTCCTGGCTTATTGTTCACAGGACGTTTCATAACGGGAACAATGGGCGTAGCCCACTCACTCCAATCTACTTTAGACAGTACACCTGAACGTTCTAGTGCTTCCAGCTCCGCTTCAACCGCAGGTCGTATTGCATAGGGTACCGGTCTGGCTTTAAAAAATTTTGGTTGTGCATGTTCATCAATCTTGATGTTTGCCGTAATTCCTCTCAGTGTTCCCAGTCCCGGCTGGAACACCTCTTTAGCCTCATCCAATATTCTGGACAATCGTTTAGGTTTGACAGCTGTTTCCCCGGAATCTACCGTTAGTGCTTTCAAGGAGTGCCAGTCCATATTCATTTTCCTAATCCACTCCCGTCCTAGTAGTGGTGGACCTCCTTCAGGTAGCACATATAAGTCCATTACTTGGCTTCCTTCGCCCTTGTGGACCACTTCTACCTCTATTTTTCCGATGGGGTACACTCTTTGCCCCGTGTACGTTTTCAATATAATCTCCGTATCCTGTAAGGGAATATGTTCGAATAACCTTCTGTAATCTTTCTTATTCATGACCGTCAATGCCGATCCAGTGTCCAATTCCATTTTTACTTGGACTCCTGCTATCTTAAGAGTGACCCAAATTGTCTGGAGGTCTGTATCCTTACCAACGTTGTGTATTCTTAAGCTATCCAGTTCATTACTGCTAGCGTCTGAATCTGACTTCTGTTCGGTCAAACTGTTCTTTGTCACCTTGTGTACCTTTGCATATTTTCCTTGCGGTGACTTTTTGTTGCTGGTCTTCTTTCCTGACCGGCATACTTTAGCTATGTGGCCAAGCCTGCCACACGTTCTGCATTCTTGGTTTTTAAACCAACACTGGTTCTGATCGTGCGTTGTCTTTCCACAACGATAACATTTGACAGAACTCAAACCCAATTTGTTTGTACCGAGTTCCAGTGGCCGTAGCTGCATTACTGCCGTGCCTCTCGCTGCGGCCTCGTGTGCTGCTGCCATAGTGACCGCCTTCTCGAGAGACAGCTCATTCTCCTCGAGCAGTCGCCTTTGTGTATCCTGTTTAAATAAACCACACACAAATCTATCTCGAAGTGCCTCTGTCAGTCCCGTTCCAAACTGACAATATTTTGCTAGCTTACGTAATTCCATCAAATATTCAGCATTGCTTTCATTTTGCAGCTGTCTTCTATCGTAAAATTTAAATCGTTCCGCTAGCATCAGCGGCGTGGGGTTAAGATGATTTTTTAGGACAGTAACAATCTGTTCGAACGTCTTATCCGCCGGTTCATCTGGTGGTAACAGGTGTTTCAATTGCCCGTATGTCTTCGCACCCATTAAGTTTAGTAATGTTAGTGCTTTATCTGCATCAGGAATTTTATTTGCCTTACAATAGTTTTGTATGCGTTCTACATACATAGCCCAGTCTTCTATATCACTGTCGAAGGCATTAATGTTCCCATGTTTAGGCATCGTAGCAATTTATCGTATTTTTAATGTTATCCAAGATGGCGGCTTCCCGCTCTTGTCGTCGTCCTCCGCCCACAAAATGGCGGTTTTCCCGCGCTTGGCGGTCTTCACCCGTCCCCCGACGCTGTCTCCGCTTCACCGTGGCTCTCGCGCCTTCAGTTTCCCCAGACGCTGCGCCTTTAGCCCGAATGCGGCCCTTATCTCCGGTCGCGACCGATGTCCCGCGCTGCGCCTCTCGCTCGAAAGCGGCCCGGCCCTTATCTCTGGTCGCGATCGACCTCACCGCCCTTATTCCTCCGTCTTCCCAGCCCCGTCTGTACAGCCAACGCGGTTGACTTTCTGTCGCGTCGCTGCCCGGCTTACCCACCACGAGGTAGTAGAAGAAGCTGACAGTCGCTGATGGAGGCTTCGAGGTCAGGATGTCTTCTGCACTCCGGTTGCTCGATGCCTGCCGCTCGACGTGTCTTCCCGCAGGTGATGAGGGTGGAAACCTCTCTTCGACGTCCTGTCTGTGGACGAAGTCGCCGTGGAAATTACTGCAGCAGGGTAAGAATCGGACTCGTCGCCACTGTTAAGTCTGTGTGTTATAGTGAGAATTACTACACAGACCACAAGAGTAAATTCAACAGGTCTTTACTGGTTGGAGGTCGGACTATACTGAATACAATATTATTACACTGTGCTTATATACCGGTGTGGCCACCACCGGTATTACGTATACAGCAGCCAAAGAAAGTAGTACATCTCTTAAGGTGGACCAGGCTTAAGTTCTCTTAAAGTGGAACAGGTTACATACACCACAGGTCCCCGCTCCTGCTTGCTATCAAGTGGCCACTATTGCAAAGAGTGCCTGGCTGGATTCTGGGCAAGGACAGGCTTGGGTGAGATGCTCTACACACTTGAGTGACCTGCCAGCATTCAGTGCCCGGGCTCACGTTTGAAGAATGCCAATTTGGCCGAGGTACTGGGCGGTATCCAACGCCCATGGAACTGTACCCCAGCAAGCGTCAGTCCCCTCAGGGGAGGAGGGGAGAAACGTCAGGGGGGGAACCCTCTTGAGTGCTGACAGTCCTCCACTGCTTTATGAAACACACACATTTTACGTCAATGCAGTCTTGATAAATGGATGATTGTCATGAATTATTATGACTGGACCCAGATTGCTGTACACAGTCTGCTCCTCATTATACCCGTTAAGCAGTAACTAAAGGCAAGGTAATAACACAAATTCAGGGATTCGGATGGCCTCATAAACTATTAGAGTGAAGCTTTAATGATTTATGAGGCTAAGTGGATCCACGCGACTTAACTATTATGTTGACCTTTCTGCCAGGTACAGTATTTGTAATACGGACACAGAAGCACAAGAAATTATGGATTGAGCCAAGGTTATTGGGCCCTCTTCTTCCAACAGGCCATTTACGACCTGGACCATTAATGAGAACCGATTTAATCACCCAGGACAGGAGTTGACTCACTAATTCGTTCACAGCAAGGCAGCACTCCCTCAGTACTGCACGGGAGCACCAGCCTAGATCATGGAGCGGGAATCCCCCTGCACTGGCGACTTTCCACGCCTGACCCCAGCGGAATTCCCCGGGTCAGGAAACGTTGGAAAAAGGGAGCGAGGCACCCGCACCACTATCGGCACAGCTGGGCGTGTCTGCCAGGTGGCGAGGGGGGAGGAATTTTGCGGTGTTGCCGAAGACCCAGTCCAAGAGAAAACAGCTACACAACAACACCTTGCATTTATATAGCGCCTTTAAAGTAGTAAACCATCCCAAGGCACTTCACAGGCGCGTTATCAGACAAAATTTGACACCAAGCCACATAAGGAGATATTCGGACAGGTGAGGAGGTAGGTTTTAAGGAGCGTCTTAAAGGAGAGAGAGGTAGCGAGGCGGAGAGGTTTAGGGAGGGAATTCCAGAGCTTAGGGCCTTGGCAGCTGAAGGCATGGCCGCCAATGGTGGAGCGATGCATACGTTCAGTGTGCTGGAGGCGGGGGTGGTACCAACGACAGGACTAGCGGGAATTACGGCTGGTGACATCATCTCGACGGTCCTGCCTCTTTTTGTCTTTTGACGCAAGGTTCAAAGGGGGTGGTGCCAGGACCACCCAACCCTCCTCCTTCCCACTGCCCCCACCCCGGCCAGGAAACCGCACTGCTGCCCAAACAGAGTGGAGGACCAACATAACTGGGCCGTGCCCTGAAATCCATTTCCGCCCATGCCAATTGCGCCCCAAATCAACCCTAATTTTCAACTAACCACTGGATCGTAAAACTGGCAGTCTGGGGCTGTGCCCGTCACGGAAACTGCCTCATTTTCGTGTGGTTTCTAAAATGGACGCCTGTCCCGCACTGCCAGTTGTGCACTCCAGCGGTGAGCTGAAAATGAACCCTTGTGGGGTTTTGGTGCCTCTGTGCATAAGTTCTGGTGTATTCTTGAGCCCACAACCTTCTGACTCAGAGGCAAGAGTGCTACCCACCGAGCCTCAAAATGGTCCACTGCCGGCACTATATTCGCAGCGTTAGTCAGGGAGTCTGCAAGGATACCTGGTGCGGGAAGTAGAATTGTCACCCTGGCACTATAATTGGCGGCGATGGGGGGGGGGGGTTGCGGGGGAGGCGGTCACACTTCTAAGGCTGGATTCAGGTAACATAACCAAAATAAAACTCACGCTTGAACTCCAGAGGTTGAGTGGCCAGTTCAAAGGTTGGACTGCATATGTTATTTGTATCATCGTGGGGTCAAAGGTTTTGGGCGACGTGAGCTCATTTTGACCTGGACAAGGGCTTGGCTCAGTTCTGACACCAGTGCCGTCTTCAGCTCCTGAATGCAATAACCTTTCACCCTTGCTGAGACCCTGCTTGAGCCAGCCTATTGTGTGAGATTTAGCTCAACTGATGTACGTTCACCAGATGACAGGAAAGAATGACCAATGAGATTTGAAAAGGGAGCGGAAAAAGGAGGGGTTTGTGCACAAATCTCTGAAGGTGGCAGGACAGGTGAACAAAGCAGTTAATACAGCATATGGGATCCTGGGTTTTATAAATAGAGGCACAGAGGACAAAAGCCAGGAAGTTAGGCTAAACCTTTATAAAACACTAGTTCGGCCCCAGCTGGAGGATTGTGTCCAATTCTGAGCACCACACTTTAGGAATGACGTGAGGCCTTGGAGAGGGTGCAGAGGAGATTTACAAGAATGGTTCCAGGGATGAGGGATTACAGTTACATGGATAGACTGGAGAAGCTGGGATTGTTCTCCTTAGAGCAGCTAAGGCTAAGAGGAGATTTGATGGAGGTGTTTAAAATCATGAAGGGTTCAGATCCGGCAAACGAGCCCGACACTCAAGAGGAGTGCCAGGCTCACGGAGAGCAGCTTCACGGGGGCCGGGGCCGGGGACGGCAACGGGGGCAGGTGCTGGCAGGCGGCCAGCAACAAAAATGGCCGCCCGCCACCTCCCCTTTAACTAGCGCCGCCACGGCCGCGGGTAGGCCCCCCCTGACCCCGGCGGACATAGCGTCCGGCGGTAAGTCGGGGGGGCGCCACCCAATATTACAGCCGGGGCGCGAGCGGGATGCTGCGCACGGCGATTGACCGTGCTAATGGTTAGCGCCGCCGCTAACCTCCCGCTGAATTTCGCCAGAGGTGTTAACGGCGCCACACCCAGGCGCTAGTTGATTTGCGCCCCGTAAGGGCGCTAATGGGAGGCACAAATCTACCGAATTTAGCCCCCTAAGAGACAAAAGGATGATGGTACAAGGCAAAAGGAGATGGCTCTAGATGAAGTGTAAATGGCACTGGCAGAATGATCGACAGCTGCCATGTGAGAGAGAGAGAAAAAATGAAAAAAAGATTGGGGCAGAGGTGATGGTCTGAAATTGTTGAACTCGATATTGAGTCCAGAAGGCTGTAAAGTGCCTAATCGACCATAGTCAGAACCCACTTTGTTACACAGGATATATTTATCAAACAGCGCGGCTGGTGAGGGCCTATCATCAGTTTACACTGGAGGTCACATTGTCAGAGTGTTGCCATTCTGAGCCTTATCTCTTTACTGATTGTGGTTAGCGGCTTTTAATCAGTCTGTATATTTTGCTAATCTCAACCATTGACTCTTAGATAGAAACCGTGAGCACACCAAGCCTGCCAGGATTTTCATTGCTCACTTATTGGATGGTCTCACTGCGCAATACCCTGGAGCTTTGATTTGTTTGCTGCGTGTTAGAGGAGCAGTGCTGTTGAAAGGCTCCGATTTTAGAGGCTTCGTTAGGCCTTGGGTTGGGTGGGGGTGAGGGGTGGTGGGCGGGGAAGGGCCTGCTGACCAGCAGTCTCGTTGGCTGGGGTTGTTCTGCCCCTCGTGGTCAGTGGGTGGGTTGCTGTGCGGGTGGCAGGGTGGGGGTTTGTGCTGAGCGGGTCTGCGAGCACGGACCCCAGACCAGGCGAGCTGCCTCGACCCTTGACCTTTACCGCTCCCAGCGCAAGTGCAGACATGCTGAGAAACCTGGATGTATCAACGCACTCCTCCTGTGATCAAAATGTACAATAACTTCACAAAGTCTATATGGGAATTAACTCTTCGTGAGATGAAAAATAAAGCAA